>NC_064643.1:124666729-125266729 GCF_023864345.2 Schistocerca serialis cubense
TCCCCAAAATTCGCGTGAACAGCGAAAATGCAGTAAGTTATAATCTTTCATCCTTTCGTCATTTTGTTGCGCTTGTCGACGTCAAGTAGCTTCAGACGGGCTACAAACTATGTTTAAAGTTTGTTGGTAGTCGCTAAGTGTTCTCATCCTCAAATACTGGCTGAATATAGTCTGTGTAATCTCTGAGCCCGATCTAGCGGTTACGTCGTCCCGGAAAAAAAAGACAAATTTCCGCCCCAAAATCATTTTACTTAAATTTCAATAAAAGCATATTTTTAGAAAGAAACATGTAACGTAATATAACACTGTAATCAAGCAGTACAAAACAGCAGAAATTAATTCAGAAATATCTGTACTTAGCTACAAATTGTTAACCATACAAATTTTCCACTTTGAAAATAAAACAGCGTAGCATCAATACGTTAAAATCACAAAAAATGTTTCTCTTCCTTTCTTTGAGTCCTGTGAACTTTCTTACTGTATCTTTTAAATTCACTTGATCAGCAGTTTTATGCTCAAATGCCGGAATGGCCAAAGCATGAAGACGGTTAATTGCTGCGGAACGTAAAAAGTTATTAGTTACTTCTAACACAGAGAAACTCCTTTCTCCACTTGCTACAGCTATTGGTGTTGTTAGCAATCTTTTTAAAGCAGACGTAATATTTGGGCAATCTTTAACGTTGTAACTGAACTCAGTACATTGCTTTGGCTTTCTTTTCTGTCCAAAAGTGAAGATACTGCTGAAATTTTCTCTGCAAATTCTATCCCATTAATGTCAACAGTATCTCCACCAGTTACGTTCTAAATACTTGCAGTGTTTTAGTAACATTTCTTTCGATGTGGTATTTAAATCGTATGTTATACAAATTGAAAATAGTTACTATGATTACGAAGTTAAAACTAAATTAAACTCAGCCCGAACTGGCCATCAAGGACCAACGATACCGACCGGCCGCCGTGTCACACTCCGCTCGCAGGCGTCGCTGGATGCGGATATGAAGGGGCACGTGTTCAGCACACCGCTCTCCCGACCGTATGTCAGTTTACGAGACCGGAGCCGTTACTCCTCAATCAAATAGCTCCTCAGTTTTCCTCACAAGGACTGAGTATAACCCGCTTGCCAACAGCGCTCGGCATACCGGATGGTCAGCCAGCCCAGCCCGACAGCGCTTAACTTCGATGATCTGACGGGAACCGGTGTTACCACTGCGGGAAGGAGTTGGTATGATTACTAACATGTTTAAATGTATCATCTAGTGCTTGATCGGTTATACAATTTTAAAAAATATTATTTTGTATTGTTCTTTCGGATTTCGATGGGTTCATCTCGAGCTTCGTATGAGACCTTCCTTTTCATTATTATGGCGAATTCTTATTCGAAAGGCACCCCAGCTGCCGCTTACCTTATCGCAGCACTATTCTAGGTCACACAACCGCGAGAGTGGTGTCTCGAAGCCAGCGTAGAGTCTTCGCCACCGCAGAGAACAACGAAAATCAAACAGACGATGTCGATGTCGCAGCAACAGGACGAGCAGCAAGAGACGTCGTCATAATAATGAAAATTTAGGTTATCGACGCAAAGGAAACCACTCTCATGACTGCAACTTACATTTTATGTTTCGATGCAGTAACATTTCTCTATTGCCGAATATTTAACACACATACATTTTTCTCTCACTTACAGCCAAAGTTACGCTACCAAATTTTGGTGCCCCTGACAAATATCCGGATTGCTCGTCCCTAAGTGGGCAGTTGTAATCTGTTGCACCATGATTTGCACTGCCTGAAGACGCATATACATTATCTAACTCCAATAGGTGTCTTAATAACTAGGTTTTAAATTCGGTCAATAATTACATGAATTACTGAAAGTAAAACGTTTGTTTTCCCTGAAACCCGTTAGAGAGGCAACCTACAACTAAAGCGGCATGAGTAGGTAGCCGTTTTAACTGTTTAATGGTAGAGGTAACTACGCTCATCAAAAAAGTTACTCTTGTTTCCAAATTACCCACCAATAGTCGATATGGACGTTCCTTCTATGTTTATGTTCAAATGGTTCAAATGGCTCTGAGCACTATGGGACATAACTGCTGAGGTCATCAGTCCCCTAGAACTTAGAACTACTTAAACCTAACTAATCTAAGGACATCACACACATCCATGTCCGAGGTAGGATTCGAACCTGCGACCGTAGCGGTCGCGCGGTTCCAGACTGTAGTGCCTAGAACCGCTCGGCCACACTGGCCGGCTATGTTTATGTAGAAAGGTGGTTGTGTACATAATGCTAACTTCTTTGTCGTTGCCGCTCTGTCTCATCAGAGGCCGTGCAATCACGGCTTGTAAACAAACACAGCACAGCAGAGCTGAGTTCTCGTGAATGCACAGTTAGTTGTCCTTGTGCCTCGTAGTGCAGCATAATGCCTCGGAACAGACAGACCGTATCAGAATCATCACACTGATGGGATAGAACATAAGACAAGTTAACGTTGCGAATATTGTTCACGTTAATCGAAGTCCAGCATGTTAACCTGGATCCAGCGTTAAACGTTTCCGATTACGTCCGCGCTGCAGTACGGCGCCATTTCGTCTCGGGCGAGATTTCCTTCGATTATTGCCGTAGCCCAAGTGCGACCTCGCACGTGGAACGGGAAGTCTGAGGACAGACGAAAAGACGTCGGAAATCTACATCGTGACATGAAAATCATCTGATTTAGAAACAAGGTCCGTATACTTTTCATCTTTCAGTGTTTGTCTTTCAGCAGTTCTATTTTAAAATCTGGTACGGCTGAAGGGCAGTCACAGTCTGCTGGCAGTCTGTCGCTCAACACTGGAGGGATGAAATAAAAATTAAGGAAGTATGATATGACTCGAAGCATCGACAGAACTAATGCATTCGCTGAATAATAAGCGCAGTAGTGTCTTCCTTAAACTTGGCTTTTTCGGGTAGATGGTCAGTGTACATAAACCGCTTTCTACGAGGGCTTTTCGGAAAGTAAGGTCCGATAGGTCTCGAAATGGAAACGCCAATGAAAATCCCACGAAGCTTTGCACAGATGTGTTGGGCAGTGCCTCTAGTATGCCTATCGATCGCGCCCCGTCGCTCTTTCAAGTTCTGAGCACGTAAAATGACTAGAACAATAGTGTCTCCCACCAAATATGGGTGGCCGCTGAGAGGTTTTGCCTGCTTTCATGCAACCCCACATAACGTACCTGTCACGCATTTTCTTCTCCATGACAGTTCTCGGTCTCACACTGCAGGGGAAATGAGGACGTTCCTCCAGCATTTTCGATGGGAAGTGCTTGATCACCCACAGTACAGCCCGGATTTGGCTCTCTCCGATGTTAATATCTACTTTCATGAACTGCTGGTTATGCAGACGACATTTTGACACAGACAAGGAACTGTAGGGCACCGTAGACAAGTGGCGGAAGGCATTGGCGGCTGCCTTCTACGACGAGAGTATTCGAAAGTTGGTAGACAGCTACGACAAATGACTACGCCGGAGCGGCGACTATGTAGAGAAGTAGCTGGAATGTGTAGCAATCTGTTGAAAATAAAAAAATTTTGATTTTCACTGTGGTTTCTATTTCGCGACCGATCGGATCTTACTTTCCGAACAGCACTCGTATGTATTTCGCTTGCCAACGATTTCTGTTAAAATGAATGTGTAATAACCAAGGTCAATCATATCCAGGTCGTCTACACATGGGCAACTCAAGTAAGAACTGGAAAAATATTATTTTTATGTAAAAAGCTTTTTTTAATATACAGGGTGTGACATAAGTCAGTTGTCACTAGCAATCCTTATATTTCGTTTTTCCTAGTGCAGTTGTGAACTTCACTAGTGAGTGGAACCCGTAAGTCAGCTGACAGTTTAAGGTAATGTTATTTGTTGTTATTTGAGAAACAATGAATAGAGAGTTAATTATAGAAAAGTGTATATCTGTTTTGCAAACATGGTGGAAGCATGACCATAATTACAGTGATACTTGTCATTTGTTTGTAGAACTTTTCTAAGCATCCAGTCCCTATCTCGACAAGGTTTTCGCAAAATAAATTTAACATTTAAAGAAAGTGTGTCGGTGATACAGCTTGCCCGTTCTGGTAGACGAAACTCTCTTACTACAAAAGAGGATAATGAAGCTATCGTGCAATTTTTGTGCAGTTAACGGCTAAATCTCAAAGAAAAGTGTCCAAGCCGGCCGGAGCGGCCGAGAGGTTCTAGACGCTACACGCTGGAACCGCGTGACCGCTACGGTCGCAGGTTCGAATCGTGCTTCGGGCATGGATGTGTGTGATGTCCTGAGGTTAGTTAGCTTTAAGTAGTTCTAAGTTCTAGCGGACTGATGACCTCAGAAGTTAAGTCCCATGGTGCTCAGAGCCATTTGAACCAAAAAGCGTCCAAAGACTATGGAAATCAAGAAAAAGCCTACTAAAGATTCTGAAAAAGGTAACATTTAAACCACATGGTCCTATTTTACTTCAAAGCCTAAATATAGATGATCCGGACAGGCGTATGGAATTCTGTGGGTTGTGCACAGTCCAACAAGAAGCCCATCCCAAGTTTTATGAAAGCATTTTTTGAAGTTTCGAGGCATATTTTAAAGTGAATGACACAGTGAACAGACACAGCTTTGTCTACTGGGATTCTACGAAGTCCCATGTGGCAATGAAGACAGAGCCAAACTCCGGTAGGCTAATTAGTTCTTATTCTTTAACGGTTTTGTCAACTGTGTAAATTACCTAAATATGCTTCAAGAAGTGCCGTTAGAATTGAACTTCTTGAATATCCGCAACCGGTTAAAGAAGAGTCGATATGGCAAAAATATGGCACATCCGCGCGTTGTGAGAAGCATTCGAAATGAAAACTTTGATGAATGGACTGGCAGACGGTGTATTATTTTATGACTTCCACGCTCTATAGATATCACATCCATGGACTCCTCGGTCCGTTGTATAATACAAATGAGGTTTGATCCGTCAAGATTCATGATACTGAGCATTTGAAGGACCAAATCCAAGCAGAATTTGAAAACTTACATTTCTGGAAGATTTGATAGAAAATTTAGATCAGTGTTGAAGAGACGCAATGTAAGCTTAGAACAGCATGGAAACCATCTTTCCTAGGTTCAGTGAACTCTACATGCATTTCTCTGATGATAAAAAAATTGTATTTTCAGTTGTTTAGCATTATTGTATCAAACGCATTTCTGACGATTGACTTAAGGCCTACCCTCCATTATCAGCTGAGAAATATTAGCAGCCTGTGAGCAATACTTCAGTTAGTAGAGTAAATCTTACGTATTTTGTTAAGCCTCACTGATGTAGACATTGGGTTTTCTGTTGTATGCAGCATCGTAAAGCTATATGAAATTATACGTAGTGTTACGAGTAGTGACATTTTCCACTTTCTAGAGTAGCTCGTCAGCAACAGTTTTATTTCATTTTCCCTTGCGAGTGCTATCGTCTGAAGTCCAGGACAAGTTTCGCTGAGGCTCTTATCGGACAGTACTTCTGCTCAGTTTCAGAGTGTTGATGAAATATTTAACAGCAAAAAGAAAAAAAAATTACAAAATGCATGTCTAGGATAACAAAACTAAATCACTATGCCACAGTGGTAAAATCAGAATGTTTGTTTGCAGGCGAATGCTCAACAATGAACTGTAAGCTGGACAGAATAGAGATACTTGTATGACGGATTATTAGAAAAGTAATGGGTACAATACAAATTACAAAGGTTTTGAACATGAGAAGTTACGAGATCTAGGAAGATATAGAGACAATACCAGAAGTAACGTTAAAGCAAAAATTAATCTTCTTTGGACATCTCTATCGAATGAATGAGCACAGCCTAACGAAGCAAATTTTCCAATATTTATCGAAAAAGAAATAGGCTATAGCATGGATTACCGAAGTAATAAAAGAACCAGAAAGAAAATTATCAAACATCCGAAAATAACAGAAAGAAACATTTTCGGAATAGTAAATATAGGAGGCTGAATGGCGGAAGAAATAATAAATCGGGAACAACGTGGACAGAACAAGGCAAAAGGCGACATGGAGAGAGCATGGAGCAGCATAAGAAAAATAGCAAACAACAACAAAGAAAAAAGAGGAATTGAAGTTGTTACGTGATTCTAATTGGCGAATAGGAAGATAAAAAAAGGGAGAGGGAGATGAAAAACAGGAAAGACGTCATTCCACTTAGAATACAGCAAAAGCACATGAACTGCGTGCCTCGGATGCCCCATCTGCGTATGAAGTGAAGCACAGTCACGTGATGATATACTGCCACCTTTTACGAATCACGCAATGCTCGACTAGACGGCGGCCCGTCCTTGGATGACCGGATTATATTTAGCTAAAGTAGGGTTTCTTGGAAGGCAGACAGGTTCCCTCTGATTAATATCCTCGGCAGTTGACAAAACAGTCTGGGGCTGCATTTGCGTCAAGGCTGCACCGCCTGTGAGGAAGGTCAAGTGTGCCACTTTCTGGGCGGGTTGTCTGTGGTCAGTGTTGGTTTTTTCCGAAGGCGACGTAACCACCTAGCTGACAGCTATCTCTCAGAAGCGGATAATTAAGCCCTATACGATGGACTACATGTCCATTAAAATATCGGGAGTAAGTTATTGCGAGTTTAAAATATTCGGCATTTGCTGCTGTTAGCCTGCTCCTGGGGAAACTTGTCGATCGCCGTCCAATACTTCAATTACAAACCTGATCACCCACTATTTCAGTTAAATGTCGTCCGGAGCAGTAAAGCAACTCCCAGACAGAAATCGACGCGGAAACTTGACTTGCACAAACAGGGGCAAACCGGAGATTATAATGCAAGTACCTGGTAGACTCAATGGCGATCTTGTCAAGAAAAAGCAACGGAAAAATAGGTAGCTAGTAAATGGACACAGCATGCCACGCAGGTCCGTGGCAGAAAGACGGATGATGATGATGATGACGGTGAAGTGTTCCCCATTACGCACATCCATTATTGCAAGTTCAGCATTCTCGTGACTTCCTGGTTTTACGCAGTCCTTTTCATAGGTGCTACGATGCATTTTCATCTTGATGTCGTCAATTAGCTGTCATCTTCTTCTTGTTGTGGGACTCTTCCTTCTCCTGCATCTTCTGTTATGCAGCCTCTCCTCATTCAGAGACCAAGCCAACTGATTTCCCTTTTCTTGTTGCCAGTTTACTGGAGCGTTCTCATTCACCCCGTGTAGCACAACGTCATCCCTTATTTTATTGGTCCATCTATCCATGATACACCTTCCATTCTTCTCCAAATCCACATCTCAAAAACTAAGCATGTCTCCTCTCTCCGCTGCAGTGCCCCTGTTTAGGCACAATATAAGATAACATTCCATACAAAACCCTTCGCTAATCTTTTCTTTAATTTTTTAGTTAATGACAACAGAAAATGCTTCTTCTGCTGTGCAACAAATCTTTTGCAACAGCTATCCTTGTTTTTATTTCTTGAGTACGTCATGGTACTGTTACTGATTATTTTTCATACTGTGTCTTGGTGTTATCAACATATTCCACAAATTTTATGTTCCTTGTCTGCCTGGTAAAAATCATTGCCTTAGTTTCCTTCGCATTTATCATCAATCCATTTTCTTGACAGCTGTTGTTCATGAATTTTAACATGTTGTTTACTGCGCTTTCGTTTTCATTCAATAATACTATGTCATCAGCAAATCATACACATTTGATTGACGTTCCTCCTAATGTAACACCACCACTCCGTTACAAGCAGTTTATATATAAATCGTGTTAATAGTTATTAATCAGAGTAGTTGAAAGACAACAACAGTGGCCAACCTCTCTCTCCCAGTTTTAATTCCTTCCGTCATTTCATTTGCAATTCATAATTTCATTGTTGGTGTCATAATGTAAACTGCTTGTTAGTGTCTTTTTTTTCTAGGTAATTTCAATCTTTTTTAGTACATGCAAAAATTTAATCTACCTAAATCTACCAACGACTTTTCATATGTAAAAAAAATACTATACAAACTTCTCTATCTTTTTCAAGTTATGTTTCCTCAGTTATCCATAACCGTCCAATTGCATCTCTTGAATCTTTTCCCTCTTCTGAACTCTAAACGTTTTTCATCCAATTCTCTCTCAGTTTTAGTTTGCAACCGTCTTTCATTATTCTTAGTAGAATTTTAGTCGAGTGAAAAATGAAACTTATTCTATTATATTCCGTACAGTTCACGCCATCAGTTTTATTCGATATTGGCATCATCACCATTTTCGTGAAATCATCTGGTCAAACAACTGTTGATGACTTCAGTTGAGATCCCAACTCCACAAGCTGTTTTTTTTCCCACATTTCGTTTCCTTAAGTGACATCTCAACCTCTTCCACAATGATTGGAACTCCTGTGTCCTCTTCAAGTTATTATTTTTCATCCTTCATATCCAAAGTATCTGGAGGACGTTGTGCCTCATACAGGGTGGGGCAAATAAAAGTGGCCCGGACAATAGAGTTCCAGGGTCCAAAGAAACACAAAATGGGAAAGGAGAAACAGTACTAACCTGACCATAGCAGATGTTGAAAGTGACCAGGATTCATCTGTTTGCACTTCTGGGCCCCGGGTCAGCTAGTTCCTGTAGCCTCATCCGAAATGTTGTGCTGCAGTTCTTGAAGACTATGAGGGTTGATGCATTACACTTTAAACTTGAGGGTGCCTCATACAAAGTAGTCGCACACTGCCAGTTCAGGTGGCCTGGGTGACCATCTAGGGCCGTAACCAGACTGAGCTCTGCTAACAACTCTGTCAGCCGTGAAGACTGGACACGTGCTCCAAGGTTCGGCCGGCTGTATGAGCATTGGTTCCATTCTGTTGGAAGCAAATGTATTTCTTTTCCCCCTCCGTTAATTCATTCATCCACGTCCAGTCGTGTGCACTAGTACGGACCACTTTTATTTGCTCCTCCCTGCGTAATTCTTCCAATACCTCTTCCACGCATTCATTAAGCTTCCTTTTCTGGAGTCTCATTATCATTATAATTTTTATCATACAAAAAACGTATGCCATACAACCCCCCTTTCTCTTGCAGTTAGTAAGTTCCTACACACTGCTGTTTTAATCATTACGTTCTTGCTTTATCAGTTACTTTTCGCAGTGATTGTTTATAACCTCACATTTTTCCACTTTCTGTGGCGGAGTTTTTAAATTTTTCTGCTTTCTTGCATTTTCCCCACCATTATGTTTTCTATTCCCACGATTTTTTGACGCTGTTTTTCTCTTTATGACCATTTTTTTCTGCTTTCTGTGCGTAACACACTAAATTAACGCTGTTACCCTTTTTTGGATTTATTTATTTCTGGAAGTTTCCCTTAAATACTTCCCTATTTCATTATTGTTTCCTCATTCAGTTTTCTCTTCGTTTTTTCTAACTTTGTCATCGGCATATTTATATTCCCTGTCAGCAGGACATTATCTTAGTTATCCGCTCCTGACAACGTCTTTGCGCCTAAAATTTTTCTAAATATTTCTTGTGTCAAAACATAATCAATATGGTATCTGTTTGAATTAACTGGACGAGTCCGAGAGCATCTTCTCTGTTGTCCATGCAATGTAATTCGAATAAGTAACGAATTATTTTTTGTAGATATCCAATAACAGCTCTCTTCACTCATTCGTTTTTCCTAATCCGTATTTTTTCACATTTCGTCCTCTTGGCCTTCACTCACTGCCGCATTCCATTCACACATTACCATTACTTTCTATATTATCACTTTCTATATTATACACTCATTCTTCCCGTTAGTTATTTCTCAGTTCGCAAACATGTATTTGTGATATGACAAGTTTTTTCTTCTTTCTTCCAGTTTTCATTGCTACCAACCATCGATCTACATATTTCACTGACAGAACTTTATCCTAGACGTTTGATCCTAATATTATACCAAGACTAGGAATTTCATTAAGTGTTCTCCAGAATAATGCACTCTTAATTCGTCACTTACAATTTGTCCATTCTGTTCCCATATCGTTTTAGAGATTCCCATTATATTCATTCCGTTTCTTCTTATTTCGTCTTCAGGATTTTCCAGCTTCCCGTTTGTAAGAAGATCTTAACGTACCATGTTAACGATAATACAAAAGTCGTGGGATAGCTCTATGCACATTTTCAGATGGGGGTAGTACCGTATACACAAGGTACAAAATAGTAGCGCATTGGCGGAGCTGTCGTTCGTAACACAGGTGAATCATACGAAAAGGTTTCCGACGTGAGTATGGCCGCACGACGGCAATTAGCAGACTTTGAACGCGAAATTGGAGCTAGAAGCATGGGACATTCCATTTCGGAAATCGTTAGGGAATTCAATATTCCGAGATCCACAGTGTCAAGAGTGTGCTGATAGTACCATATTTCAGGCATTAGCTCTCAAAGTAGACAGTGCAGTGGCATTTGTGTAGAGTTGTCAGTGCTAACAGACAAGCAACAATGCGTGAAGTAACAGCAGAAATCCATGTGGGACGTGCGACGAACGTATCCGTTAGGACAGTGCGACGAAATCTGGCGTTAATGGGCTATGGAACCAGCCAACTCACACGAGCGCCCTTGCCAACAGCACGGCATCCCCTGCAGCTGCTCTCCTGGGGGAGTGATCACATCGATTGGACTGTAGACGACTGGTAAACTCGCTTGGTCAGCTAAGTCTCTCATAAGAGATGAGGGTAGAGTTCAAGTGTGGCGCAGACGCCACGAAGCCATGGACGCAATTTGCCAGTAAGGCACTGTGCAAGCTGGGGGTGGCTCCATAACGGTGTGGTCTGTGTTTACATGGGATGGACTGGTCCTGTGGATACCAGATACTTGGAGACCATCTGCAGCCACTCACTCGCTTCCCGCGCCTGGGTTCCGGGGTTCGATTCCCGGCGGGGTCAGGCATTTTCTCTCCCTCGTGATGACTGGGTGCTGTGTGATGTCCTTAGGTTAGTTAGGTTTAAGTAGTTCTAAGTTCTAGGGGACTGATGACCATAGATGTTAAGTCCCATAGTGCTCAGAGCCATTTGAACCATTTTTTTTTTGCAGCCACTCATGGACTTCATGTTCCCAAACAACGACGGAGTGTTTATCGATGCAATGCCCTACGACACCGGGTCGCAATTGATAGCAATGGGTTTGAAGAACACTTTTCATAAATCGAATGAATGGTTTCGCCAACCACATCACCCGTCTTGAATCCCGTCGAACATTTATGGGATGTGCACAAAATCCTGCGCCGGCAACACTTCCACAATTATGGACGGCTATAGAGGCAGCCTAGCCCGATATTTCTGCAGACGGTACGTGGGTTACTGCGCTACGCCGAGCAATGGAGGTCCGACACTATGTTAGGAAGCTATCCCATGACTTTTGTCACCTCAGTGTGATCTTATTTTCTTCCTTCTCTCAGTGTGACGACTTCCCTCGACTTCTTCCACTTCTGAAACTGATTTTTGCCCTGGATGCACTCACCATGGTACTGATGCAGTTTTTCTAAGACTTTGTAAATGATATTTCCTTGCGGCCGCCCTCGCATCGGGAACAAACCGTTTGGTGCCCTCCGGCCTTCCCCCCTAACGTCTGCTCGTGTAAGTTGGCTGGTTCCATAGCCCATTAACGCCTGTCCTAACGGATACGTTCGTTGCACGTCCCACATGGATTTCTGCTGTTACTTCACGCACTGTTGCTTGTCTGTTAGCACTGACAACTCTACACAAATGCCACTGCACTGTCTACTTTGAGAGCTAGTGTCTGAAATATGGTACTATCAGCACACTCTTGACACTGTGGATTCCGGAATATTGAATTCCCTAACGATTTCCGAAATGGAATGTTCCATGCGTCTAGCTCCAATTTCGCGTTCAAAGTGTGATAATTCCCGTCGTGCGGCCATACTCACGTCGGAAACCTTTTCCTATGACGCATAACAGACGCTACCGGATGTTTAACAAGAATATTTCCTTCACTGAGGTTACATCAAACTCCTTATCGGGTTCATCCACCCGAAGCCGTTAGTTCCCTTAGCTAACAGGGTTCTTTACCGGCGTACAGTGCTAGGCGTCTTACAGATCAATGGCGACGCAGACACAAAAATTAAACATTCTTCCTTTCCCATTCCGGGCTTCAAGAAGGACAATGACAGAGTTGAAATCATTTAATGAAAGATATTATAAAATTAAACTTGTTAATCGTGTGGAAATCGTCACAATCACTCAATACTACATGGCACATAATAGAGAACACATGAAATAACTATACTAGTTATGCACAGAGACTGGGACATAGCATAGCATAGGCCTACTGCTGTTCAACAACGTAAGAAAATGGAAACCGTGAACCACACACTTTACAGAAATCGAAAACGAAATCTGAAAAGAAGTCCCGTCAAGCATTCGCTATTGAACTCTTCTTAGCAGATAGAACTCATTGCATCGTACTTAGTGTGTAGACATCGACGGAAGAGAAAGATTTCAGAGGTCTGCAAGAAGTGCCGTAGGTCCATCACTATTTGAGATATAAATAAATGGCCTATTATGTAATTTTTGTATCATTCTGAGGTTGTTGGCAAAGAATGTTAACTCGTTATAGCATTATTACGAACTTTAGGAAGACCTGACGATGATCAGCGCTTTGTGAAATGACTGGCAGTTGCCGCTCACTATACATAAATGTAATCTAAAGAACGTAAATATCAGGAAACATCCGTTATCGTGTACCTACACATTTGGGATCTGTTATTAGATTGAGTCACTCTCCTCAAGTATATGGCACTGTATGCCCAGGGCGATACAAACTGGAACTGTTTCCCTTATATGTCAATGGGGAAGCTCGGTGCCAGAGTCCGATTTATTGGAACACTCCTACGGGAGAGCTGCTGAAGCGCGAGAGGTGTCCCTATAAAACATTCGTTCGACAATTTCTGCAGTAATCTAAGTTGATCTGGACCCTCAGATGGCCAGAATAACAGAAGAGACGCAGAAGATACAAAATAGAGGTGCAAAATTCGTGAAGGGTTTACACGGTAAGTGCGAAAAATCTAACTCCATTGAGAGAGATACCAGAAAGGCGTTGTGTATCGTGTAGAACCTTACTCTCACACACTGTATGCGTTGCGTTCCAACACCAGTCAAGAAACGTGTTACTTTCTCCACTATATCTTTTACGACAGTAGAGTTAGAGAAAGTCGTCCTGCCCACACAAAGACACACCAAGAATATTTCTTCTTGTGTATCATCAGCGAGTGGAATTAGGAGTGGAGAAAAATGTTACTGCTACACAATGTACTATTTGTCACATTTATAGAGATACCTTGGGGAGTGAAGATGTAGACTTCCACAGCAGCGGCCTAGTGTAATAGGCACCTTCGTAAAACAGTGTCCACTTGTGGATACTAAGGAGCCATCGGCAGCTAAGCTATCTGTCTTGGGTTGAGAGAACTCCCTTCGTCGGGCAGTCATGCGAACATAGTAATTGCTTACAAGGGGTTTCATCCTTTCTCGTTGTCCCGTAACACCACGGGATGTTGACTTTAACTACTAATACTAGCGCACTGCACGCGGCAGCACTGGACGAATCAAGGATGGTCAACAGTTAACGGGACGTCACTGGGGTACTAAGACGGTTAAGGCAGCGCAGATTCGGCGCAATTGCTGTAGCACATGTACTGGTTAAAAACAGTCTTGGTTGCAATTTTAGTTTTTTATTTTTCAACGACGCGTTTCGCCTTATTTAGGCATCTTCAGGTTATCTACATAGAAAACAGAGATTTTACTATTTTATATTTCTAGTTTTTAGTGAGTATATCGAAGGCGATGTTGGCCTGATATATTCGACGATGCCCTTTGGCTACACTGACTAAAGGATTCTTCTAAGAAATACCAAATTAAGGTATTTGCTCTTTCAGTATTTGATCTGTTTATACATGCTTTTAGGTTATCCAAGCCTGTAAAACGCGATCGCGATTCTTAAATAGATGCATTTGTTCTCTGTTTTCTACGTAGATAACTTGAAGATGCCTAAATAAGGCGAAAGGCGTCGCTGAAAAATAAAAAAACTAAAATTGCAACCAAGACTGTTTTAACCAATACTGTGAAGCACTGGTTTCCTGTATGCCACATATGAATTGGCAGAATTTCTGTAGCACATGCATTTTACTTACATTCATTGACTGATCTGTCCAGCTCACACATTCTCTCTCTCTCTCTCTCTCTCTCTCTCTCTCTCTCTCTCTCTCTTTCTCTCTCATTTATCTATCTATCTATCTCTTCGGGTCATCAATCTTCAGATTAGCTCGATGTGTCCGCCACGAGCTCCTCTTTCGTACCAACCTGTTCATCTCAGAGTAACACTTTAACCGTACGTCTCAATTATTTGTTTTCTGTATTCCAATACCTCTCTTCCATAATTTTTGTATTTTTTTCAGCTCCCTTTTCCTTATTCGCCGATGTCTCAGCACATGTCCTACCATCTTGTCCTCCTTCCTTGTCAGTGTCTCCTAATTCAACATCCTTCTACTGCAACGAATCTCCACAGTCCGTAATACACTTCCTTACAATGCAGTGCCCCGGACGCACATTCTCAGATATTTATTCCTCAAACCCAGGCTTGTCTTTGGTACTAGTAGACGTCCTTTGGCTGTGAATCCCTCCTTGACTGTGCTAGTGCGCTTCTTTATGTCCTTACTCTTCCTTCATGCGTTATGTTGCTTCTAAGGTAGCAGAATTCTTTTATTTCGTCTACTTCATGGTCAAAAGTTTTGATATTAATTCTGATACTAATCGTATTTCTCCTATTCGTCGTTGTTTTCGTCTTTTTTTGGTTTACTCCCAATTCGTATTCTGCACTCATTGTTGCATTCATTTTGTCCCCTAATCTTATCATTAATATCCTATCACGCTATCAGTTCGACTCCTGAATCTATGTTTCATTTCCGTCACTGTTCCTTCGATGTATAGACTGGATGAAAGATTACATTCCTGCCTCACATTCTTTTCAATCCGAGCACTTTGCTCTTCGTCCTCCACTCATATAGTTCCTTCTTGATCCTTACAATATTGTATATTATCCGTCTTTCCCTATAGGTTGCTCCTATTTTTCTCACAATTTCTAACATTTTGTGCCATTTTACAATATCCAAAAATCCTATGAACTTTCTTGACTTTCCTTATACCTTGATTCCATTATCAGTCGCTGCCACTCTAGAGCCCTTTCCTGCTCAAATGCCAAAACTGTGAGGGTCAAATTAAATAATTTTCTTGTTAATCTTGTAATTAGCGTAGTGTTTTCATCTTCTCATAGATGATACTTTCTATTTTCTGGTGAATTAGATCATACTTTGTAATTAAGTGATTAATTGAGGAAGATAAACTGTTAATATTAATCTTATAAATCTGAACTGCAGTAAGACTGAAAACTGAATTTATAATACCAGAAGAAATGGCAGAGCCGGTTGAGAACGTTTTCCCGCACAACTGACTTATCATTTAGCGCCCCGTCCTCTTCTCCCATTTCCCCCATTCACATTCACTCGTGTCAGTTCTCGCTGTTAACTGTAATACGCAGTGTACATAAATCTCAGAACTGAACGCCTCTGACACCTCTCTCAGCTTGGCGCCCCACGCGGCCGCTACCACGCTGAGGAGACAAAAATCATGGGGTGCCTCCCAATACCCCGTCGGACCTCTTTTTGTCCGGCGTAGTGCAGCAGCTCGGCGTGCCGTGGGCTCAAGAAGTAGTTGGAAGTCCCCTGCAGAAATACTGAGGGCCGTCTACAAATGCGAAAGCGTTGATAGTGCAGCATTTTGTGCACGAACTGACCTCTCGATTATGTCCCATAGATGTTCGATGGGGCTAGTGTCGGGTGATGTGATTGGTCAGATCATTCGCTCGAACTGTGCAGAATGTTCTTCAAGTCAGTCGCTAACAATTGTGGGCCAGTGACATGCAGCAGCGTTGTTTGGAAACATAAAGTTCTTGAATGGTTGAAAACGGTCTGCAAGTGGAGGAACATAACCGCTTCCAGTCAGATTGGTTCAGTTCGACCAGAGCACCCAATCTATTCCATGTAAACCCAGCCCACACCACTATGAAGCCACCACCAGCTTGCACAGTGCGTTGTTGACAACTTGGGTACGCGTCTTCGTGAGTTATGTGCCACACGCAAACCTTACCATCAGCTGTTACCAACTTAAATCGGGACTCATCTGACCAAGCCACGGTTTTACAGTCGTCTAGTGTCCAACTGATATGACCACGAGTCCAAGTCAGGCGCTGGTGGCGATGTCGTGCTGCTAGCAAAGGCACTTCAGTTGGTCGTGTACTGCCTTAGCCCATTAATGACAAATTTCGCCACACGGTCCTAAAGGATATGTTCGTCCTACATCCGACGTTGATTTCTGCGGTTATTTCAAGCAGTGTTACTTATCTGTTACCACTGGCAACTCAACGCAAACGCAGCTGCTGTCGGTCGTTAAGTGAAGGACGACGGCCACTGCATTGTTCCTGGTGAGAAGTCATGCCTGAAAATTTGCATATCGCTGTTCCATGACTTTTGTCCCCTCAGTGTAATTGTGATACGTCCCATATAGGAACCTCATAGTTGTGGTGCTCCTGGTGCCGCACTGAGCTAGCGTTCCCAAAGCGACGGCTTATGTCGCTTGGGCCTGAAACCGGCTCTGAGAAGTGGTGGCGTAGTATTTTCTGTTTCAAAAGTCATTGTTAATGGGTTTCATACACATGCAGTTTAGACAGTTGAATATCTCCCACCTGAACTCTTACCTGTTTATCAGTGACTTCTCAAACCGACAATACTACATGAACACTTTTACAAGCATTATGAATTTAGTTTGGTCGGCGTGGGTATAAGTTGCGATGGACACTAACTGCTCATTGGTGTAATGCAGCGGCCGTCAAACGTTTTTGCTCTCGAACTAATACTGACATTGTGGGGCAGTACCTCGGGCAGCATGTATAGAGATTTCATTATTAATTGGTAGCTTACAGAATTATGTTACGAGCCCCCACTGGATTAGCTACAGTAAACGCGCGATAAGACGGCCGCCAGCTCGTAGTACTGATCGTCAAAAGTCGGTACTATTCGGAAGGCTTCGTGTGGACTGTCCTCTGTTTCAGACTCTTGCCACCCTCAGATACTCGAAAGTTGTGACGCTGTAGTTACTTGAGGTAGTGTTGTGTTGGCTGTGTGAGCTGTGGTGTCACCGCCAGACACCACACTTGCTAGGTGGTAGCCTTTAAATCGGCCGCGGTCCGCTAGTATACGTCGGACCCGCGTGTCGCCACTGTCAGTGATTGCAGACCGAGCGCCGCCACACGGCAGGTCTAGAGAGACTTCCTAGCACTCACCCCAGTTGTACAGACGACTTTGCTAGCGATGTTTCACGGACAAATTATGCTCTCATTTGCCGAGACGATAGTTAGCATAGCCTTCAGCTACGTCATTTGCTACGACCTAGCAAGGCGCCATTATCATTTGCTATTTATCTTGTGATGCATGTACCGTCAGACCGATGTTCACCAATTATGAATTAAAGTTAAGTATTCCAGTAGTTACTTACGTTCTTTGCTACTATAAATTCCCTTAACTGTTCCAGACCTCACGCCAGCCTGCGTGAGCTTAAACGCGTGCCTTTCGGATATCTCATAGTGACTTGGCTGTCTTGCCAAGTCACAACATGAGCGTATGATTATTTGATAAATAATAGTAATTGTACTTACATTTAAATGCATTAGGCAATATAGACACGATACAAATGTTTACTAATGTTTAGAATGTTATTTTTCTTCTACTTGTTGCGTTATATTACAATAACCTTAATTAATTTAATATTCCTTGCTAAAAACATTTACCGCTTTTGACGGTGACCTTAATTTTAATACGCATCCCGAGTCCATGTTTCCTCCGTGACAAAATTTACACTATAGCAGCAGACTGGTGCGAGTTGCGCAAAGAGGTGTACAAATTCTCCTTCCAGCCTGCTTGCCCCTATCTCTGCCGCAACCATTAAAGCAGCTCAACCCGCCGCAACGCAGACAAGAGTACATGTGTACTGAATTACTGTGGTAAAAGCGGACCAACACGGGTTTTCGAAAGCCTGGCAAGCTTCACGGGACCCTTTCAGCTGGCTGCACCTCACAACAGGTGGCGCTGTCAATACAACGTGACTAGCCAGGCATACGTTTGCGTAGGTAGTTTCACTGCAGCTCGTTTGTCATAACGGTTGGAGCACCAAGATGAAGAAACCAACAAAAGAAAGACTGAGGACAAATTAAGAGTTTGGGAACGTATACCAGTTCAGCATGGCAGAAGGTTTCGTGTGTTTATGAGACAGCTTCAAATAAATCGGTAAGTGGCTCGCAATGCAAATTGAGTATCATGTCATAGAAACCTCATTCGGGAACTTCGAGCGCGTTGCAACATGTTTGTAAATCTGACCTGCGGTTTGCTCATTCCATAAATATTTTGAAGGAGGACAAAGACTTAGTGGCTGACAAGTGTGTAGAAATGTGTGCGAAGGACTTCAGGCAATTCAGCAGCATAAAGGCTTTCTAGATTTAGGGCAAACGCTGATTGAAATAGGCAAAAAGTATGGTTCATTGGATGTTGAAAACCGCATTCTAGTCATATGCAACGTAATGCGAAGAAATTTTAGTGTGAAAGAAAAGCTTTTTCTTTCACACAAGAAAATTTAAGATTAACATAATATGTGTGGAATTTATAATGAACTATTTTGGTCGTTTAGAGGAATTCTACGAAGCCATAATACACATCTCGAAAAAGTCATTAAACTGGTATAACTGTGGTTATAGAAACTAGACTTCCAAACCTTACTTTAATTGGAGCTGCAGTATAATAGACGTCTTCATGTTCGTAAGTCCAAGGTATCTGGATTTTCGGAGACGGTTCTGTTACTACAGAAAATGTATATTAGAGTTGACCTGATGGTGGTTCGAATTGAGAATAGCCAGTACTAGTCGACAAACAGAAGTTGCAAATAAACCAGATCTTATCCAAATAAATGAATATGGAATACGCCGAAAAGGAAAAAAGGGAAAATAAAATCTACTATTCCCTAGCCTACAAGGACACAAAATGAATTTCACTGAATCTCGTCTTGTGATACCCTGGTAACAAAGACTTTTCATCAACTTCCTAACCCCACTCGTAACAATACAGTGAACGCGTACAGAATAAACTGCTACGTAGCGTAGCATAGCGAGAAGACGGGCAGACAAGCATGACTACTGTAGCCTGCTTATGTTGGGCGTAGCTTGACATGGATGGGAGTTAAGTATCCTGCCCGCTCTGCTGGTAATGTGCTACAGCTTGCCTACATGGCTGACAGGCAAGAGTGGGCAGGTTATAAGCGGAATTGGAAGGAAAATCAGCATTGGCCGTATTTTGTTTTTTTATTGCCAGCAAAATCGATTTTCTGTCACTTAGTGACCATCCTCAGTGCTGTAATATACAATTAAAATTGGTAGGCACTGGTATCAAGCTATAACCACAAGCACAGAGCGATCACATAATGAGTATAATGGGCGAGGGCACTACGAGTGTAGTGCGGGACAATACGTTGAGAATGTGGGTTTCGCGGGAGGCGTGCCAGAGATAAATCCCTGCAGTCGCACTATCCTCCGTGTCCTCGGTGGCTCAGATGGATAGAGCGTCTACCATGTAAGCAGGAGATCCCGGGTTCGAGTCCCGGTCGGGGCACACATTTTCATCTGTCCCCGTTGACGTATGTCAACGCCTGTAAGCAGCTTAGGGTGGTCATTTCATTGTAGGCATTGTAGGGACGATTTGCATACCCAATAGAAGGGTCGTCTTACTGTAACTATCCTACTATACAGGGTCTATTTTTGAATATTGCACACCTCCTCCAGCTTAGGCAAATGAAGCAAATGGGATGGTTCTTTTTGCATTACATGTAGATGTAGTCTACCGTATGTCTTGAGGCAATTTTGGAGGCACCATTTACTTCATGGGTGGTTCAAAAAAAAAAAAAAAAAAAAAGTAAAAGCGTTTCTCACCATTTTTCGGCGTCAGCGGCGGATATCTAAATGAGTTGTCGCAGCAAACTGATTAAATTTTTACGCTATATTCTCTAGTCATTTATCTTTTTGGGTACCAAAACCGAGCCGCAGATTTCAAGATAGCCATACATAGCACATGGGTGTGATTTGTACGTTATATTCCTAAGATGCCGAACTCAAAAAACTGAAACGTTTCTTGTTATCTTTATCCGTTTCCGCAATACAGATCATCGAAATTTCTCAACTTGTAAAATACAGTCCGCAGCTCGTGGTCTAATGCTTAGCTGGGTCCCGGGTTCGCTTCCCCGCCGGGTCGGGGATTTTCTACGCCCAGATACTGGGTGTTTGTGTCTTCCTCATCATTTCATCATCAGCCAGGAAAATGGTGAGACTGGACAGTGGAAAGATTGGGAATTTGTAAGGATGGTGATAACTGCGCCGTTGAGCGTCCCACAAACCGGAATCATCATTGTAAAATACACGCGTAAAATTCAATGCGAGGCGAAAATTCAGTTTATAAGGTGATGTAGCATGGAGAAATATGCTGTAATGTCTCTGCGTTACCATCAGAAAGATTCTGGGAACCCCGTGTTGTAGTACTGAAGCAGAAGCAAAACTTTTGAGCAGGGGAAATCCGGTCTGAGGTGTAAAATTACTTTTGGCTTATTTTAATTTCACAAAAGTAAACTATCAAAATTTTATATATCAATAAAGTTCTTCTCATATGACTGACATGACCAGCTGTTGTCGGGAAAAGAAGGGAACCGGCGGGAAAATGCTCCTATCGTTGCATTAAAAAGACTAGTATGTTCTGTTTAAAAGACTGCGACTAAAAAGTGGGGCACCTGCTGCCTCAGTCTACGATCCTCAACAGCTTTAAAAGTTTTCCCTAAAATTTTGGCATCTAAACATATTCACGCTTGCCTTATGCTTATAGAGAAGGACATAGTGGGAGTAGGAAAGAGACGGAGAAGTAATAAATATTGGAAGACAGTAGACCATGATTGTGTTATAGAAAGAGCAATGGCAGTGTGAGAGGAAGTGAGGGATACATTGACAACGGAACGTACTTGACAGTGACAGACTTCTAGGAAAATAGAGATGGAGACAAATCCAGTGCGAGAGGAATAAAGAGGCGGGGAAGGTGGAAGTGGGTCAGAGACAGTGATAGAGAGAGGCAGAGTATGAAAAGACAGCGAGGAAGGGAGAGATACTGACAATGAGACGACAGCAGGAGAGGGCAATGTTAATTTTTACAGAAAATATGGAATATACTTAAATATCGATCCGAGTCTATCATCATTAAGAGTTTATAAATTAAGAGAAATCAAAACAGATGCTAACTGAGAATTCCATGTTCAATGTTTGATTTAGAATTTTGAAGAATAGTCGACGATATTTGTCATGTATTTTTTCCTTAATTGCCACGATTACTTTCAAGCATTTGAATGTTTTCCAAGATAAATTTTCAGTCTGCAGCAGACGGTGCACTGATTTGAAACTTCCTCGCAGATTAAAACAGTGTTTCTAACCAAGACTTGAAACTCAGACCTTTTCCTTTCGCGGACGAATGTTCTATCGACTCCGCTGTAGAAGCACGACTCACTACTTGCCCTCATATCTACAACAACATGAATCCTCTTCAATTCGCTCTTAAATGCCTGACAGAGGGTTCATCGAACAACCTTCAGATAATTTCTCTAGCGGTTCACTCTCTAACAGCTTGCGAGAAAACGATCACTTAAATCTTTCCATGCGAGCTCTGATTTGTCTTATTTTATGCCGGTATCATTTCTCCCATACAGGCTGGTGTTCACAAACTGTTGGGAGGAAGCTGGTGACTGAAATTTCGTAAATGGATCTTGCCGCAACGAAAAATGCCTTAATTTTAATGACTGCCACCCCAACTGTCGTATCATCTCCGTGACACTCTCCCCACTGTTTCGCCATAATACAAAACAGCTTGCTCTTCTATGAACTGTTTCGATATCCTCCGTCAGTCCTATCTCGTAGGGATCCTATAACATGCGTAAGACTCCAGAAGAGGACAGACAAGCTTAACGTAAACATTCTCTTCAGTAGCTCTGCTGCTTCTTACAAGTGTTCTGCCGATAAAACACAGTCTTTCGTTTGCCCTCCCCAATTTAGGTAATTGTAACTCCTAGGTATTTAGTTGAATTGGCGGCCTTTACATTTGTGTGATTTATTGTGTAAGTGAAATTTAACAGGTTACTTTTAAGTACCTTTGTGGGTGACCTCACATTTTTCCTTATTTACAGCAATTGTCAGTTTTTGCACCACACAGCTACCTTGTCTAAATCATTTTGCAATTGATTTTGACCTTCCGATGGCTTTGCTAGACGGTAAATGACAGCGTCACATCCGTGGTAAACACTAAACATCACTTTCGACTTTATCGATGATTTACAGTCAGTTGGTACGAACTGTAACCTTTCTGACTATAAATCACGAATCCACCCGTGCAACTGAGACCACACTCAGCTGTCACGTAGTTTGGTTGGATGTTCCTCGTGAGTCTTACTTTCTCTAGCACCTCATCTCCTACGTTCAAAACTTCACAGAAGTTCTCCTGCATACCTTGTACGACTAGCACTCGTGCAAAAAACGATTTTGTGTTGGCGTAGCTTAGCCACAACCTGGCTTATTGGTTCCCGAATGACTTTTCACTCTGCAGCGGAGTGTGTACTAATTTTAAACTTCCTGACAGAATAAAACTCTTTGCCCGACCGGGAACCAAACCTGTGTCCTTAGCCTTTCGTAGGCGAGTGGTCTACTGACTTTTCTTACATCATACTGGTCTCTTTTCAATTTTTATTTTTAATTTTGCTTATTTTTTACGTTTTTTGAATCCTTACAACTTGCTATATAAAAAAGAAAAAAATAATTAAAGAGAATAGGAGTTCGTTCTTACATGGCTCCTGCCACTTAAAAGAAAAGAGAAAAATTCTTTTCCTGTAGTTGCCTCAACAATTTTGTTTAGTTTCTTTTTATTATTTAAAGAAGGAAAACAAGACAAACAGGGCCACTAAAATGAAATAAACTACGTAACAGTACTCCTGAAAGTGACCATGACAAGAATACCACAAGGACCGGTTCACTCAACTGATACCTTGACGACGAAATAAAAGGTTCAACATATTGACGAATAAATCGCGATACCGTGGCAGGCGCAAACACTTCCAATATGCAGTGGCCATATATTGGTGGAAGCGAAGTGGGTCCCTATCGTCCCCTTCATTGTACATGCGGATGTAACGAACATAGCGGCCTAACAACCATGCAATGTATTTGACTTTTCTCTCAAAAAGTAGGAGTCTGGACGCAATAGGATATCAGCTGAAAAGGCAGTCTCAATGGATCGAGTTAGAAACTCTAATTATTTTTTAAGCCAGTGCCAGTTCGTTTCGCCGGCCGAGGTGGCCGAGCGGTTCTAGGCGCTACAGTCTGGAACCGCGCGGCCGCTACGGTCGCAGTTTCGAATCCTGCCTCGGGCATGGGTGTGTGTGATGTTGTTCAGTTCGTTTCAAGACCATGACAGGTAAATCTATGTCGTAGCATGTCTATGGCGAGACAGCGGCAACACTGATCCGCGACACTAAGTTCAATATGAATTAGGCGCTAGTTAGCGGATAACAGATTGTATACCACGTAATACCGCGAGGATGGCACCGCCATTGGTAAAACAGAAAGGCTCAGTTGAAACCACACCGTATTCCAAGAAATCTGAGGTGCAAAATGGTTCAAATGGCTCTGAGCACTATGGAACCTAACATCTGAGGTCATCAGTCCCCTAGAACTTAGAACTACCTAAACCTAACTAACCTAAGGACATCACACACATCCATGCCCGAGGCAGGATTCGAACCTGTGACTGTAGCTGTCTCGCGGTTCCATACTAAAGCGCCTAGAACCGCTCCGCCACAACGGCCGGCTCATATGAGGTGATACCCATCGGATCACCGTACAGTCAATCCCTTTCCCGCACATCAACAAAAATTAAGAGATGCTGCCTCTGTAGAAATCAGCCCCTAAATAACTGACAGCAATATAAAATTGATGGACATTTTTTAACTGTAGCCCGCAGCTCGTGGTCGTGCGGTAGCGTTCTCGCTTCCCACGCCCGGGTTCCCGGGTTCGATTCCCGGCGGGGTCAGCGATTTTCTCTGCCTCGTGATGGCTGGGTTTTGAGTGATGTCCTTAGGTTAGTTAGGTTTAAGTAGTTCTCAGTTCTAGGGGACTGATGATCATAGATGTTAAGTCCCATAGTGTTCAGAGCCATTTTAACCGCAAATTCACTCGACTAACATCGACTGGCTGTTGTAGACAGCCCGACGGCAGACAGTAAAATAACCGAGACGTGGAAGTGTGGATTGCGTGAGAGACAGTCACATCGGTGTATCGAACGAATAACACCGACGTTTTCCTTTAAATAGTGGGAAGACCCAAACTCCCGAGAGAACGTTCACGTGTAACCACGTCGCATCTTAATCGAAAAATGTGATACTTCGATAAAAAGCGGCTATACAGCTGTTTCAGTTTCGTAGCCATCGTGGAAAGAGGAAAGATCTGACCGATGTAGTTTGCTCTGCACAAGACGGAGGTATCCAGAATCCGAACTTTCTAAAGCAGGTTAAGGGAATGCCGTCCATGTTATGGGATTGCTGCTTGTGTCTTCTCAGTAGCCGACTTCCAATTAAGTGTAGCCATTTGAAGTGGAGAACGGCCAATTATGACTCCCAAAGATTTATGTCTGTCGCCCACGGAATGACAGTATTATCAAAACCCCGTAGTTTCGTTAATCGACATTTTCCTTCATTAATGTGGGCACCAGACAAGGCAAAAGACATCCAACGTAGCCTTGAGCTATGGAATCAAGGGGAGAACGGGAAAACACCATCACATCATCCGCGTATGCGCGCACCGACATCGCCTCACCCAAGATTGTCCATCCTTGAGACTGACAATTCTTCGAAGAAGGGGCTTGAGTGATAGAGCAAACAATGATACTCAAAGCACACTTCCCTGATGAAAACCCCTACGGATGTTAATAGGACGTGACAGTTGGCCATTAACAGCTTGGATACCCATTAACAAATTGTACAAGACCCTGCGGGCATCAGTTGTGAACCCAATGTCTTCCAGTAGTGCAATAAGAAGCTATGGCTTACCCGGTCGAAAGTCTTTTCAAACTCCAAAATTGCCAGAGCAGCAGGAAAAGAGGTATCAGCGGCCACTGATATGACATCACGACATTCAACTACCTGGGTCAGAATGCACGATCAGGAATATAACTTTAATGGTCAGCAACAACTTTCTCCAGCAACGCCGACAGCTGGCTATTCACCGCCCTCGCTACAGTCTTATAATCAAAATTTAGTCAGGTAATGGGGCGAAATTTATCTGTTGCTGCTGATCAAGTTTTTTA
The DNA here is from genome assembly GCF_023864345.2 of Schistocerca serialis cubense. Taxonomy (NCBI): domain Eukaryota; kingdom Metazoa; phylum Arthropoda; class Insecta; order Orthoptera; family Acrididae; genus Schistocerca; species Schistocerca serialis. The sequence continues at coordinate 124,692,234 of NC_064643.1, forward strand.
GTAATTAACAAAGATTTTCCATCTTCAAACGAGTCCGCACAAACCCTCCTCTCAATAGTTTGTTCATAAGGAATGTATGTATAAGTAGTACCCAACAAAGGCCATAAACACACATAAAACTCCTTAAACAGACCATTCAACTCCGACTACTTGAAAGAAGGGGATCTAACAATAAGGTCATAGGGATCGTCACATTGAAAAGCTTCTAAAAACTGCAGAATTATGAGCAGCTGCAAGCCTGTGATCCAGAGCCTCCACAAAGCAATCGAATGACCTAACGACAAGAACAGGTACCTCATACAGCCCAACGTACATAGAAGTGATAAAATGGAAATGCCGTATGACTAGGGCCTCCCGTCGGGTACACCGTTCGCCTGGTGCAAGTATTTCGAGTTCACGACACTTCGGCGACTTGCGTGTCGATGGGGATGAAATGATGATGATAAGGACAACACTAGGTCCCTGAGTGGAGAAAATCTCCGACCCAGTCGGGAATCGAACCCGGGCCGTTAGGTATGACATTCCGTCGCGCTGACCACTCAGCTACCAGGGGCTGACATACAAGTGCTGTAGAACACACAATACGTCCTTTTGTGCCGTCGCAAAGTTTGCGTCCTCTGCTTGAGAGACTTGGTACGCACACATTGACCACGAGTCTGATGTCGAATGACATGATGAAATCACTTCATCCGCTACATGGTTTGGATCGTCTCCTTAATTCTTCCATTTGACGCTGCTTCACCGGGACAGCTGCGCCTTTATACGCCTGACAACTGCAGTCCGTATCGGAGCCTGACGCACACTTTCATAAAGGTCAAGTGAGAGAGAGTAGTAAGATTATTGCGTCCTCCGAAATTCCCGCGCTCTATCAGCGCATAATCGTATCAACATTTGTCTGAGCCTGTGCTTTGCTATTTGAACCCACATTCCAAAATAGAGGCGTATCGCACAGTTTGAAAGAGACTACGATCCACACTCATGGGTTCACCTCACCGAGTGAGCGATCCTCCATGTGCGTCACACTCAGCACACAGCGTGACAAACAACTTCACCGACTGTCGCGTGTGATTTAAAGTAACAGTCATTCCACAGTGGTCAGTGAAGCTGGTGGGGATGACATGTTGTTGTGGTCTTCAGTCCTGAGACTGGTTTGATGCAGCTCTCCATGCTACCCTATCCTGTGCAAGCTGCTTCATCTCCCAGTACTTACTGCAACCTACATTCTTCTGAATCTAGTTAGTGTATTCATCTCTTGGTCTCCCTCTACGATTTTTACCCTCCAAGCTGCCCTCCAATGCTAAATTTGTGATCCCTTCATGGCTCAGAACATGTCCTACTAACCGGTCCCTTCTTTTTGTCAAGTAGTGCCACAAACTCCTCTTCTCCCCAATTCTATTCAATACTTCATCAATAGTTATGTGATCTACTCATCTAATTTTCAGCATTCCTCTGTAGCACCACATTTCGAAAGCTTCTATTCTCTTCTTGTCCAAACTATTTATCGTCCATGTTTCACTTCCATACATGGCTACTCTCCATACAAATACTTTCAGAAACGACTTCCTGACACTTAAGTCTATAGTCGATGTTAACAAATTTCTCTTCTTCAGAAACGCTTTCCTTGCCATTGCCAGTTTACGTTTTATATCTTCTCTACTTCGACCATCATCAGCTATTTTCCTCCGCAAATAGCAAAACTCCTTTATTACTTTAAGTGTCTCACTTCCTAATATAATTCCCTCAGCATCACCCGACTCCATTCGACTACATTCCATTATCCTCATTTTGCTTTGTTGATATTCATCTTATATCCTCCTTTCAAGACACTGTCCATTCCGTTCAGCTGCTCTTCCAGGTCCTTTGCTGTCTCTGACAGAAGTACAATGTCATCGGCGAATCTCAAAGTTTTTATTTCTTCTCCATGGACTTAAATGCCTACTCCGAATTTTTCTTTTGTTTCCTTTACTGCTTGCTCAATATACAGATTGAATAACATCGGGGAAAGCCTACAGCCCTGTCTCAGTCCCTTCCCAACCACTGCTTCCCTTTCATGCCACTCAACTCTTATAACTGCCATCTGGTTTCTGTACAATTGTAAATAGCCTTTCGCTCCCTGCATTTTACCCCTGCCTCCTTTAGAATTTGAAAGAGACTATTCCAGTCAACATTGTCAAAAGCTTTCTCTAAGTCTACAAATGCTAGAAACGTAGGTTTTCCTTTCCTTAATCTTTCTTCTAAGATAAGTCGTAAGGTCAGTATTGCCTCACGTGTTTCAACATTTCTACGGAATCCAAACTGATCTTCCCCGAGGTCGGCTTCTACCAGTTTTTCCATTTTTCCATTCGTCTGTAAATAATTTGTGTTATTATTTTGCAGCTGTGACTTATTAAACTCATAGTTCGGTAATTTTCACATCTGTCAACACCTGCTTTCTTTGGGATTGGAATTATTATATTCTTCTTGAAGTCTGAGGGTATTTCGCCTATCTCGTACATCTTGCTCACCAGATGGTAGAGTTTTGTCAGGACTGGCTCTCCCAAGGCCGTCAGTAGTTCTAATGGAATGTTGTCTACTCCGGGGGCCTTGTTTCGACTCAGGTCTTTCAGTGCTCTGTCAAACTCTTCACGCAGTATCGTATCCCCATTTCATCTTCATCTACATCCTCTTCCATTTCCATAATATTGCCTTCAAGTACATCGCCCTTGATATAGACCCTCTATATACTCCTTCCACCTTTCTGCTTTCCCTTCTTTGCTTAGAACTGGGTTTCCATCTGAACTCTTGATATTCATACATCGACTGCCAAAAATCTTATCACACATCCTATCAGATAAGTAAAATCTGTCAGGCCCTCTCCTAGAAATAGGAATGAAGTAGCTGTATTTCACAAGAGCCGGATATTTAAAGTCCCCAAGATCTTGCAGTTTCAAGGAACGATCTAATTCTTGCGTTTTCCGACAGAAAATAAAATTGAGAGATTGATACGCACGATGAGTACACAGTTAAAATTACCGCCTATCGAAATATTCTGCGGACTTTTCCGTATCGAATAAACCACCTTTTCCTTAGAAAATCGGGAACGGTCCAGAGTGTGTCCAGTACGGAGCGGTGCATAAGGGAAATCTCGGTCAGCTGAAAACAGTACATCCTATTCCTCTATCATTCTCAAGGCTTTTAATCTCTTCAATGGGGATGCCCTCACCATAAAACAAGGCCGACCCCGTGAGACATTCGGGAGCCACATTAAACACAGTCTAAAAACCATGGAGAGAAAATCGAGAAAATTGTACTTCTTGTAGGAATACTGCATCCTACAGGAACCGTAGACAAACTGATGCAACGAAGCGAGCCGCAGATCCGATTCTACCGTATTAGCAGGCAAGGAAAGATACGTATAAGCCTGCATACTTTAACAACAAGAAACTAAATTCGAGGTGCTGACCAACTGAATTAAGTTATCAATGAGTTTCAAGATCTATTTCCGAGTCCAGTGACGAATCAGAAGGTGGAAGTCTCCCCCCCCCCCCTGCCTTTGGAATCTTTCTTTCTTCCCCTTCTGACGAGCCACCGCCCGCTCAGGTTGAACGCGGCAATACAACACCAGCAGTCGATGACATAGGTGCCCGTTGAACATTAACCACAGTAGGCGACAAACAAGGAGCCGCAAAGGCCCAGTCCGTAGGATGAGATCCTTAGAGTTCAGATCACCACACAAGAGAGGCGCCAGGCACCACAACACCTGTGTACAAGGGTAGTATTTCATGGCCACCAATCGCCTTCACTAGAGTAACAACAGTTGGTCGTTCAACGTCACCTGACTGGGTGACATCAAGAGCAGAGGTAATTTTATAAACGCCTGAGTTTGCTGCTGTTGAATCATTGGAACATCAGAAGGCTCAACAACTTCCCCACGCTTGGGTATTTCCGGAGGAGTTACCTCAGCTGCGGGAGGAATACTAGGAGAAACAGAGACGTCAGCAGCTGTTTTCACACTATCGACCCCATCAGGGGTACACGGCTGAGCACCACAAGATACATCGACCAACAAAGTTACTTCAGGGAGGGGTGTTTGAGGAGTAGACGGATCCGACTCCTCACCATCCTGCGTACGATGTCTCTTATGTTGCACACGGACACTGCCAGCTACAGTATTATAATCAAAATTTAATGCTGCAAAGACAAAGGCGGAAAGTCGGTAGCAGTAAACTGGGAATCCCTCTACTGTACTCCTAGAAAAACGTGGCACCACCTCGTGGGCGTTAGAAACAAAATCAGCTAACTTCGATTTTCTACGTGACTGAAATGTGGACTTCAGTGCAAATACCCCACCACGTAATTAGATCCAAGGTGGCCACTTTCATTGCAAAGAAAGCATGTCTCTATTTGCCCACTATAAGTGATATGAATGCGATAACCGCCGAGCTGTAGATGGGAAGGAATGTTACGTTACTACCATCTCTACTGAACGGATTCCGCTACAACATTTCAGCCGGCGCTGAGTGGACCAACTACCGCGTCGTACACCCCTTAAGTCACCATGAGGGAGCAGCACCTACTGAAGTAAACTGTTGTCAACTTTAGACGGGAGACTGAACACTCGGACATTGATATAATCCAGTTCCGCATTAGCAGGAAGCACCGTACTTATGGAACCATCACGACGCTGAAAGGGAACTTGAATCATGACGCAAAAGCAATCAGTCTACTTGTAGCGTATCCAAATACTTAACAAAAAAGACAGTTATCAGAATCAATGTAGGCAGTGTGAGCCTGCACGAAACGAGTAGGTTTTTTCGAAACTAAAGTTTACTGTACCTTCTCTTGCAACACGCTTGGAATCCATGACGCACATTACGAGCGGACTACACCGCTGCTGAGGGACACACATAATTACTAACGCTACTGACCAAACAACGATGCTACCCTCACGAAGACACAAACAATACTTAGGAGAACTGTCCAGGCGCTAGCGACGGTGTGGTGAGGCGATAAACCAACAACCTTCCCGCTCGCCTCTCGAGGCGGAACGCCGACCGAGTTATCCAATCACAACTCACACCCACCTCCTAATCTCCTAATTTCCGCGCTTATGTCGTTTCTTCCAGCAGTGCTAGTCCCGCAAGGTAAACAGGCCGACTTCTGTGAAGTTTGGAAGGTAGGACATGAAGTAGTGGCAGAAGCAAAGCTAAGATGGGAGTGTGAGTCCTCCTTGAATCTCTTCGTTTCCCTATGAAAATAGTCACAAATATTTAAACTCCTATTACTGATTACATTTCTCTTAATTATCTTGATCACTGTTAAGTAAATAAAGCCTTTCTGACAAAACTAGACCTCACGCTGGTTAAACCGATACCGCATTTGTCCCTTTCTCACTTTGTTTGGCTAAGAAAATTCGGAAAAAACCCATTCTGTAATTTGTAAGGAGTCTTTGCTTTCACTGCTCTCTAACATTTGACCAAAAAATACCAAAAATAATGCCAAATATACAAAAAAATATTGTCTACAAATCTTCTACAAATCGTACTCTGTGTTAAGTACATCATAAGTAGAACCTATTTACTATAAAGTAACAGAATTAGTATTTTGCGACTCATAGATGCAGTTATTTAATTGTCCTCGGTTTACATTTCCGATGTAAAATCGCGAATGAGGTAGGTGTGCGCCCATGTTGATACAACATAGGAGTATGGGAATAGCTTTCCGGGCGGGAAGGAGCACCTAGTCCCCGGTACGAATCCGCCCGGCGGACTTGTGTCGAAGTCCGATGAGCCGGCCAGTCTGTGGATGGTTTTTAGGCGGTTTTCCATCTGCCACGGCGAATATGGGCTGGTTCCCCTTACTCCGCCTCAGTTACACCACGTCGGCGATTGCTGCGCATACAAGCTCTCCACGTACGCATACACCACCATTACTCTACCACTCAAACATAGGGGTTACACTCGTCTGGTGTGAGACGTTCCCTGGGAGGGTCCACCGAGGGCCGAGCCGCACAATAACCCTGGGTTCGGTGTGGGGCGTCGGAGGGGTGAAGTGGACTGCGGTAGTCGTCGTGGGGTTGTGGACCACTGCGGCTGCGGCGGGGACGGAGCCTCTCCGTCGTTTCTAGGTCCCCAGTTAACATACAATACAATGCCAAAGGCTATTATGGACACTGTGATTATAGTAAAATAGGGATATGTGTTTCTGTGATCACTCTTTTTAATGACGCGTTTCGAAAAATCATCATCATATTCTGAAAAGAAATTTTTACGAAGCCAATTAAAAGTTGAGAACACATTGTACAAATGTGGTATAGCCCGATATTATACATACCAATTAAGGGAACAGACACCATACAAAGTATTGAGTGAACATAAGATGCCATATTGATGGAGAGCCATGGAAGAAAACTAAAGTTTCCGCAAGTTGACAGCATGTCATACACAAGTGAAGGCAACCAATGCCAAAAAACGCATACAGAAAGGCACTAATCATACGTATAACGGTAAAAAACGTCATGTACATATAGTTTTATATATTGAAGTAAAAATTACAGTTAACGCAATAAAACTTCAGAAAGAGCCTGGGTAGTGGTAGGGCCAATCAGAAATTTTTTTTAGTTTGCGCACAAGGTCTTTTTATTACGTTAACTGTAACTTTTACTTCAAGACATAAAACAATGTGGGCCTGACTATTGTACTGTTATACTTCTCGTTACTGCCTTTCTGTGTGCATTTTTTGGCATTTGTTGCCTTCACTTGTGTATGATATGCTGCCACCTTGCGGCCACTTTAGTTTCTTGCGTGGCTCTCCATCCTCGGATGTGCAGTTTCTATTCACTATGGTACACTTAAGTTGACTCAGTACATTGTATGCTGTCTGTTCCCTTAGATGGTACACAATGTGATCAAAAGTGTCCGGATACCCCCAAAAGACATACGCTTTTCATATTAAGTGCATTGTGCTGCCATCTACTGCCAGGTACTCCATATCAGCGACCTCAGCAGTCATTAGACATTGTAACAGAGCAGAATGGAGCGCTCCGCGGGACTCACGGACTTCGAACGTGGACAGACTATTGGGTGTCACTTGAGTCATACGTCTGTACGCGAGATCTCCACACTCCTAAACATCCCTAGCTCCACTGTTTCCGATGTGACAGTGAAGTGGAAACGTGAAGGGACAAGTACAGCGCAAAAGCGTACAGGCCGACCTCGTCTGTTGACTGACAGAGACCGCCGACAGTTGAAGAGCGTCGTAATGTGTAATAGGCAGACATCTATCCAGGCCATCACACACGAATTCCAGACTGCATCAAGATCCACTGCAAGTATTATGACAGCCAGGTGGGAGATGAGAAAACTTGGATTTCATGGTCGAGCGGCTGCTCATAAGCCACACATCACGCCGGTAAATGCCAAACGACGCCTCACTTGGTGTAAGAAGCGTAAACCTTGGACGACTGAACAGTGGAAAAACGTTGTGTGTAGTGACGAATCACGGTACACAATGTAGCGATACGACGGCATAGTGTTAGCTTGGAGAATGCCTGGTGAACATCATCTGCCAGCGTTTTTAGTGCCAACAGTAAAATTCGGAGGCTGTGGTGTTATGGTGTGATCGTATTTTTCATGGAGGGGGTTTGCACCCCTTGTTGTTTTGTGTGGCACTATCACAGCACAGGCCTACACTGATGTTCTAAGCACCTTATTGCTTCACACTGTTGAAGGGGAATTCGGGGACGGCGACTGCATCTTTCAACACGATCGAGCATCTCTTCATAATGCAAGGTCTGTCGCGGAGTGATTACACGACAATAACATCCCTGTAATGGACTGGCCTGCACAGAGGCCTGACCTGAATCCTATATAACAGCTTTGGGATGTTTTGGAACGCCGACTTCGTGCCAGGCCTCACCGACCGACATCAATACCTCTCTTCAGTGCAGCACTCCGTGAAGACTGGACTGCCATTCCACAAGAAACCTTCCAGCACCCCTCTCCCTGCACCCTATCTCATACCCTGGGTACGTCTTGAATGAGTGGCAACCTACCTATAAAGTGACAGGTACTTTCATTAAATAGAGAATTTAGGAACATACAGTGAAAAACTTTTAAGGTGAACACGCTTAACACTAAAAATTGCTTAACGCAAAATAATACTGCAATCTTGATAAAACGCTATGTAATTTCACACTTTTTTACTTTTGACATGAAACAAAATTCGTTTAAACCATAGGTAACAAAAATTACCCGCTTTCTAAAGTTGCATTGTCACTAAGGTTTATCGGATTTATTTTGTTCGTTTGACAAGACAAAGTCATGGTTTATTTTTAGCCAGTGCCTAAACACATCAACCCATTTCAGAATTCGGTGATGGGTGTCTCAAAGTCAGCGAATAGTCTGTCGAAATCGATTAATTTTATGTCAAATTTTTTCTTGATTTTTTAAAGTACTTGTACACGAAATCCATTTTTTATATGCAGTCGTAAAGAAATCGGTACGGAAACTGCTGCTTTGCTTAAATGGACACGGAGCTGCTTAAGGCAGTTGATGAAATATTTAAGATTGGAACGGAAAGTCGTAAATAGTTGTAATAATTAAAACAAAAGGCCAAATTACGTCGATGTTTGACCGCAACGTGTTTAAACCAGCGAGAAAACCTTTGCGAACGGCGAAACTGAGAGATTGCTTTGCTTACTTGATTCAAATCAGATGGGTCTGACAATGGAGCACCATTGTTGACGTTATAGCTGGATAGGGCTGATAAAGTTCGAAAACAAACGTGTACTGATTTGTTTGCAAATACAGGCTTGTTCGGACGTTTCAAGGAAACAAACGACATAATGCTGAAAAACGTTTGCGGTAAAGCTAACGAAGCATTGCCGTTTATGAATCCAGTTTGGCTGCAGTTTACTGTGCCTACAGTACCTGAATAATATCACGTGAAGATTTCTTCAGCGTCGATAAAACTGGCTTATTTTACCAGTACTTATCCAACAGATCTTTATTGTGTAAGGGACAAATATATCTTCAGAGAAAATCTCTAAGGAGAGAATAACGGCATTGGTAGAATGCAGTTCTTATGTCTCTGAAAAACAACCTTAATATGTCATGGGAAAAAGCTTAAAACAGTAGCATTTTAAAAATCTAAGAACATTACCAATCGAATATCAGACGTGCAGAGAAGGGTGGATTGTGGCCGCTTTGTTCGCCCATTGGACTCTATAAATTTGGGTAAGTAGTAGCAACGCAAATACAATAACGTACAGTACATAGACTTTCAATGTATAGTGCGTACTTGCGATAGTAAACTCCAGCAGTAAATCTGATTACTGTACTATAGTAAAATTTAATGAAATCGAAAATAGCGGAGTTTTTTGCATGCATCGCTTAAAACAAAAAAATACTTCGGGCCTCTCAGTTTCGTAGTCAACGCTTTCCACTGTACTACAGCCAACTATGTATCGCTCCCGTACGGACTGCGAAGACTTTCGTCACATACAGTGGCTATTCAGCAGTCATTGTTCCCGCGCTCCATACACAAATGAAACTAGAAGAAACACATATAAGTAGTAGAGTGAGGAGTAACCTCTGCCATGCACTTCACGGTGATTTGCAGAGTATAGATGTAGATTTAGGTGAAGAATTATTTATACACATTATTCACTACACAATGAAACCCAACTGATTCTCTAACAACGATATCCGACTGCATTGTTAATTTAACAATAAGACACAGGTAGACCTACTATAATGACGGAAATCACTCAGGACATAAAATGCAAAGGTGTACTAAGAAAATCTCTATCTGCAAATAGTGGAGATGCTGTACAGCCTGCGGTCTTGTTCACAGTAACACTCATCAATCGCCTGTAAGGATGTAGTGACACCACGGAATAAATTAATAAGAGGAGTTGGGATCGACTTATGGAAACCATCTGTACGATGGTGTAGGTTAAGATCCCTGGTATCACACTCTGCAACCATTTGCCAGCAATTGACGAGAAATTTTCTTAATTTTGCGTGTTGTTCAATAGCATAAAAAAAAGGAGTATCACATAGATTGATTGTGTGGTACAGCAGATAGGCTGAGGTCTTCATATGCAGAAGATCTTTGGTGCTCAGATTTTTTTATTTCGAAAACTTTTACCGAAATGGCTTTGAACATTATTTTTATTCAGTTAACTGGTTGAAATGATTTTTTTTAGTTCTGTCCCGTGTCATATCATTTTAATAATCGTATGAACTTTTGCATCTGTTCTCATTTTGTCTTTATATCGTTATTTTCAATTCGGAATTTTTGTGAATGGGAATTCAACTGATTTTATGTATTAATTTCTGTTTAATTTATTTCCTTTTATCACCCTATTTTTTGTCCATGTTACTGCATTCATTATTTCTGTTCCTCATTTTGCTTGAATTTCGTTTTATTTATAATCCCTTCTTTCGTTTAAATCTCCATCTGCATTATTTTATGCATAGGACAATAGGAATTTAGACTATGTTTTAAAAGTTTTTATGACGGTTACCATCTAAAAAAATGCACATTTTGTAACGAAAAATAGGATTTTGACACCACTGCACAGTCAGTATAAATATATTATTTCGTATTTTGTTTTTAAATATTTAAATATTACAATAGACAAATATAAACAATTCCGCGTGGGCGTGGGAAAGAATGTTATAATGAAAATATGAGAAAAAATGGAATAGTTCATACGATGATTAAAATGATGTGACAAAGGCATAGAAATAAAAAAATTCGTTTAAACCGATTCACTGAATGAAAAAAAATGATCAAAGCCATTTCGATAAAAAGTTACAAATAAAAAAATTTAAAGCACCTGCCAATATTGTAAACCATGATCTTCTGCATATGAAGGCCTCAGCCTCCCTATCCCATCACACAACCAGCCTATGTGATACTCCTTTTTTAATGCTATTGAGCAACAAGCAAAATTAAGAAAACTTTTCGTCAGTTACTCACAAATGAGTACCCACCAGGGCGAATGGTGGCAGGTTGTCATACCTGAGATCTTAACCTACATCACCGTACAAATGTTTTAAAGACGTCGATCCCTCTGCGGGGGACCTCTCCTCTTAAGTGAGGATGTCCGATGGGACTTCGTTGCTCATGTCGGCACCAATGACTCCTGCCGTCTGGGTTCAGAGGTCATCCTCAGTTCATACAGGCGGTTGGCGGAGTTGGTGAAGGCGGAAAGCCTCGCTCGCGGGGTGGAGTCTGAGCTAACAATTTGTAGTATCGTTCCCAGATCTTGGGTGCAAATTTCTCGACCTCCGCTATCGGGTGGAGAAATGTAGGGTCCCCCTGAATAGGTCAGGGGTGCACTACACGCAGGAAGCGGTTACAAGGGTAGCGGAGTACGTGTGGAGTGCACATGTGGATTTTTTAGGTTAGAGAATTCCCTCCCTATGCCCGATAAGACGCCTCCTGAGACGCGGCAAGGTAGGATTAGGCAAAATGCGACAGGGAAAAACAATATTAATGTGCTAATAGTAAACTGCAGGAGCGTCTATAGAAAGGTCCCAGAACTGCTCTCATTAATAAACGGTCACAATGCCCATATAGTACTACGAACAGAAAGTTGGCCCAAACCAGACGTAAACGGTAATGATATCCTAAACTCAGATTTGAATGTATACCGCAGAGACAGGCTGGACAGTGAAGGGGGAGGCGTGTTTATAGCGATAAGAAGTGCAATAGTATCGAAGGAAATTGACGGAGATCCGAAATGTGAAATAATTTGGGTGAAGGTCACGGTTAAAGCAGGCTCAGACATGGTAATTGGCCGCCTGGCTCAGCAGCTGTTGTGGCTGAGCATCTGAAGGATAATTTGGAAAATATTTTGAGTAGATTTCCCCACCATGTTATAGTTCCGGGTGAAGATTTTAATTTGCCGGATATAGACTGGGAGACTCAAACGTTCATAACGGGTGGCAGGGACAAAGAATCCAGTGAAATTTTTTTAAGTGATTTATCTGAAAACTACCTTGAGCAGTTAAACAGAGAACCGACTCGTGGCGATAACATATTAGACCTTCTGGTGACAAACAGACCCGAACTATTTGAAACAGTTAACGCAGAACAGGGAATCAGCAGTCATAAAGCGGTTACTGCATCGATTATTTCAGCCGTAAATAGAAATATTAAAAAAAGGTAGGAAGATTTTTCTGTTTAGCAATAGTGACAAAAAGCAGATTTCAGACTACCTGATGGCTCAACACAAAAGTTTTGTCTCAAGTACAGATAGTGTTGAGGATCAGTGGACAAAGTTCAAAACCATCGTACAATATGTGTTAGATGAGTATGTGCCAAGCAATGTCGTAAGAGATGGAAAAGAACCACCGTGGTACAACAACCGAGTTAGAAAACTGCTGCGGAAGCAAAGGGAACTTCACAGCAAACATAAACATAGCCAAAGCCTTGCAGACAAACAAAAATTACGCGAAGCGAAATGTAGTGTGAGGAGAGTTATGCGAGAGGTGTTCAATGAATTCGAAAGTAAAGTTCTATGTACTGACTTGGCAGAAAATCCTAAGAAATTTTGGTCTTATGTCAAAGCGGTAGGTGGATCAAGACAAAATGTCCAGACACTCTGTGACCAAAATGATACTGAAACAGAGGCTGACAGACTAAAGGCCGAAATACTAAATGTCTTTTTCCAAAGCTGTTTCACAGAGGAAGACTGCACTGTAGTTCCTTCTCTAGATAGGCGCACAGATGACAAAATGGTAGATATCGAAATTGACAACAGAGGGATAGAGAAACAATTAAAATCGCTCAAAAGAGGAAAGGCCGTTGGACCTGATGGGATACCGGTTCGATTTTACACAGAGTACGCGAAGGAACTTGCCCCCCTTCTTGCAGCGGTATACCGTAGGTCTCTAGAAGAGCGTAACGTTCCAAAGGATTGGAAAAGGGCACAGGTCATCCCCGTTTTCAAGAAGGGACGTCGAACAGATGTGCAGAACTATAGACTTATATCTCTAACGTCGATCAGTCGTAGAATTTTGAACAAGTATTATGTTCGAGTATAATGACTTTTCTGGAAACTAGAAATCTACTCTGTACGAATTAGCATGGGTTTCGAAAAAGACGATCGTGTGAAACCCAGCTCGCGCTATTCGTCCACGAGACTCAGAGGGCCACAAACACGGGTTCCCAGGTAGATGCCGTGTTTCTTGACTTTCGCAAGGCGTTCGATACAGTTCCCCACAGTCGTTTAATGAACAAAGTAAGAGCATATGGACTATCAGACCAATTGTGTGATTGGATTGAAGAGTTCCTAGATAACAGAACGCAGCATGTCATTCTCAATCGAGAGAAGTATTCCGAAGTAAAAGTGATTTCAGGTGTGCCGCAGGGGAGTGTCGTAGGACCGTTGCTATTGACATTATACATAAATGACCTTGTGGATGACATCGGAAGTTCACTGAAGCTTTTTGCGGATGATGCTGTGGTATATCGAGAGGTTGTAACAATGGAAAATTGTAGTGAAATGCAGGAGGATCTGCAGCGAATTGACGCATGGTGCAGGGAATGGCAATTGAATCTCAATGTAGACAAGTGTAATGTGCTGCGAATACATAGAAAGAAAGATGCCTTATCATTTAGCTGCAATATAGCAGGTCAGCAACTGGAAGCAGTTAATTCTATAAATTATCTGGGAGTAGGCATTAGGAGTGATCTAAAATGGAATGACCATATAAAGTTGATCGTCGGTAATACAGATGCCAGACTGAGATACACTGGAAGAATCCTAAGGAAATGCAGTCCGATAACAAACGAAGTAGGATACAGTACACTTGTTTGCCCACTGCTTGATACTGGTCACCGGTGTGGGATTCGTACCAGATAGGGTTGGTAGAAGAGATAGAGAAGATCCAACGGAGAGCAGCGCGCTTCGTTACAGGATCATTTAGTAATCGCGAAAGCGTTACGGAGATGATAGATAAACTCCAGTGGAAGACTCTGCAGGAGAGACGCTCAGTAGCTCGGTACGGGCTTTTGTTGAAGTTTCGAGAACATACCTTCACCGAGGAGTCAAGCAGTATATTGCTTTCTCCTACGTTTATCTCGCGAAGAGACCATGAGGATAAAATCAGGGGGATTAGAGCCCACACAGAGGCATACCGACAATCCTTCTTTCTACGAACAATACGAGACTGGAATAGAAGGGAGAACCGATAGAGGTACTCAAGGTACCCTCCGCCACACACCGTCAGGTGGCTTGCGGAGTATGGATGTAGATGTAGATTTAGATGTAGAACACCTCAGTGCAATTCTTATGCTTTACCGTCTAGACAGCATTTAAGACTCTGCATGCAAGGGTCATCCAGAAAGTAAAAAGCGACTGGGTACCACGCCCGGCGCAAATCCCCCACCACGGCGATCGCAAGCGTGCCAGCTAGCTGCTTCCCCGTGTCAGAGAGAGCCGCGGGTTTGTTTACTGCCAAGCGGTGTCACCCCCCTCCCCCACCCCCTTCCTTATTCTGTAACCTTTCGAAATGGCGGCGCCCATAGAAAATCCAGCCAAATGCGATGCGCATAGTGTCGTTCGTCTTCCGAATGCACAAAACCTTCGGCCTACCGAAATTTACAGTCAAATGAAAAATGTTGCTGTCGATATGAACGAGTTTTCAGTGAGGAAATTGTTCATAATGTTGAATGAACGAAGAAACAGTATGCACGACGGAGATGGAATGGGAGGCCAACTGTCGCTATGTATGACTTGAAGACAAAAGTTGAACACAAAATGCAGGAATACCGGTGTTTCACTTGAATCACATTACATTAATCGTTTCCATAAATTTCACGACCGCTCCTACGTGAAATATTAACAGAGCATCTTGGCTACAAAAAAATATGTGCTCGTTGGGTGCCTAAGAATTTGAAAGATGTCCATGAGACGAAACGGATGGAGGCAGGCCTTGAGTTTCTGTCCGAATATAACAACGCTAGTGACGAATTTCTCGGCCACACTGTAACGGGAGACGAAACTTGTGTTTGGTACAAGACTACGGAGAACAAGCGTCAGTCTATTGAGTGACATCACTCAAACTCCCCCACAAAACTCAGAAAAGAAAACGCAAATCTCAACACGAGACAGCTGGTGCGTTACGTGCTTTGGGTTATAAAGGGTTTGACCCAGGTGGAGTTTGTGCCAAGAGGTGAGACAGTCAATTCAGACGCCTATTGAGAAACTCTTCAATGAGCTCGGCGAGCCTTCCAAAACAATAGATGTGGAATGTTGTCGGCAAAGATGTTTTAGATTCACAATAACACGTAGCCTCGAGCGTCAGCCTGAGCAAAGCAAGAAATTCAAAGTCTTTTGAACACCATACTTATATCCCTGACTTGGCACCAAGCGATTTTCACTTATTCCCGAATTCAATGGCATTTTTGTGCGGCAAACTGTACGCAAAAGATGAAGAACTCAAACAAGTAGTGACTTTAGGCAGCGGAGTACAACACTGGAACTGAACAATTTCTCTCAAGTTTCAATAAATGCCTAGACAGATGGGGCGATTACACTGAAATATAGTGTAAGGTACTGTAACTTTAAAAATAAAGTTTATAAATTAAGTGTGATATGTTTCATTTACCTTTCGTTGTGCAAAACATTCCTTACTTTCTGGATGACCCACGTGAAATCGCTCGCCCCTTTTCAAAGGTTGCTACAAATATTCCGATTCGAAGAGCTAAATGTCCTGGCGACAGAGTGACAGCGCGCGGTTTCATGCACACAGTCAGTGTTTGGAAGATAGGCCGCGACAAGGAAGTTGCTCCAGCCCAAGGCCGTTCCAGGTAAGACCACACGAGTCGCCGGGCAGGTGCGAGACGCGCAGTGGCCTCTGGCCCTGCCAGCAGAGCTGACGCAGGTTCCGCAACCAGGCACCGCCTGCGGCTGTGGGCCAACGTGGACGGGGAGTCCCCGCCTCCATTGCTGCCGCTCTTACGTAAGGAACGACATGCTACCTACACGTATTAGCAGGAAGCTCCCTAAAGTCGGTAGGATGCCACTTGTAACTTCGGAGGAGCATTTCAACTGGACAGAAAGACTTCCGCTTCACTGTCTGCCCTATACTGACGGAATATACACTACTGGCCATTAAAATTGCTACACCACGAAGAGGACGTGCTACACAAGCGAAATGTAACCGACAGGAAGAAGATGCTGTGATATGCAAACGATTAGCTTTTCAGAGCATTCACACAAGGTTGACGCCGGTGGCGACACATAACAACGTGCTGACATGAGCAAAGTTTCCAACCGATTTCTCATACACAAACAGCAGTTGACCGGCGTTGCCTTGTGAAACGTTGTTATGATGCCTCGTGTAAGGAGGAGAAATGCGTACCATCACGTTTCCGACTTTGATAAAGGTCGGATTGTAGCCTATTGCGATTGCAGTTTATCGTATAGCGACATTGCTGCTCGCGTTGGTCGAGATCCGATGACTGTTAGCAGAATATGGAATCGGTAGGTTCAGGAGGGCAATACGGAACGCCGCGCTGGATCCCAACGGCCTCGTATCACTATCAGTCGAGATGACAGGCATCTTTTCTGCATGGCTGTAACGGATCGTGCACCCACGTCTCGACACCTGAGTCAACAGATGGGGAAGTTTTCAAGACAACAACCATCTGCACGAACAGTTCGACGACGTTTGCAGCAGCATGGACTATCAGCTCGGAGACCGCGGCTGCGGTTACCCTTGACGCTGCATCACAGACAGGAGCGCCTGCGATGGTGTACTCAGCGACGAACCTGCGTGCACGAATGGCAAAACGTCATTTTTTCGGATGAATCCAGGTTCTGTTTACAGCATCATGATGGTCGCATCCGTGTTTGGCGACATCGCGGTGAACGCACATTGGAAGCGTGTATTCGTCATCGCCATACTGGCGTATCACCCGGCATGATGGTATGGGGTGCCACTGGTTACACGTCTCGGTCACCTCTTGTTCGCATTGATGGCACTTTGAACAGTGGACGTTACATTTCAGATGTGTTACGACCCGTGGCTCTACCATTCATTCGATCCCTGCGAAACCCTACATTTCAGCATGATAATGCACGACCGCATATTGCAGGTCGTCTACGGGCCTTTCTGGATACAGAAAATGTTCCACTGCTTCCCTGGTCAGCAAATTCTCCATATCTCTCACCAATTGAAAACGTCTGGTCAATGGTGGCCGAGCAACTGACTCGTCACTACTCTTGATGAACTTTGGTATCGTGTTGAAGCTGCATGGGCAGCTGTACCTGTACACGCCATCCAAGCTCTATTTTAAATGGCTCTGAGCACTATGGGACTTAACATCTGTGGTCATCAGTCCCCTAGAACTTAGAACTACTTAAACCTAACTAACCTAAGGGCATCACACACATCCATGGCCGAGGCAGGATTCGAACCTGCGACCGTAGCAGCCCCGCGGTTCCGGACTGAGCGCCTGAACCGCTAGACCACCGCGGCCAAGCTCTGTTTCACTCAAGGCCCAGGCGTATCAAGGCCGTTATTACGGCCAGAGGTGGTTGTTCTGGGTACTGATTTCTCAGGATCTATGCACCCAAATTGCGTGAAAATGTAATCACATCGCAGTTCTAGTATAATATATTTGTCCAATGAATACCCGTTTATCATCTGCATTTCTTTTTGGTGTATCAATTTTAATGGCCAGTAGTGTATTTCCACAGTATGTGAAACATAAGCCCGCATCTCGTGGTCGTGCGGTAGCGTTCTCGCTTCCCACGCCCGGGTTCTCGGGTTCGGTTCCCGGCGGGGTCAGGGATTTTCTCTGCCTCGTGATGGCTGGGTGTTGTGTGCTGTCCTTAGGTTAGTTAGGTTTAAGTAGTTCTAAGTTCTAGGGGACTTATGACCACAGCAGTTGAGTCCCATAGTGCTCAGAGCCATTTGAACCATTTTTTTGAAACGTAAACTTGTATAGTGACTCCCTGTACCGAAAGTTCACTATTGCGATTTGATCCAACGTGACTCGAGTAATGACAATAGTAGGTGGTTAAAACTAACCATGAATGCCTGAATGTGTTACATCTTCACAATCCGTCTGTACGACCACGTCAGTGCTTCATATTCCTAATTAGGTGTGTTGTGACCAGACAAGTTACGTAACTAGCAAACGCTATGTTTACTTTATCGGCTCCTCAGTGCACATGCAGCCAGCACCTCGCATCACAGATTAAGTGCCTGTCATGTCATGGTGACAGAAACACAAGGTCCCACTTACCTAGTACCCTCGCTGTGCCCATCCATAAAATAAAACCACTTCTGAAATCGTTCTCTGCTGGTGCCGTCCGCCTCTGGAACTATCTGCTCTGCGCTCTACGCACAGCTAACGCCCTGTTGCTTTTAACAAGAAGCTGAAATATTTCTTCCTATCAATCTCGTAACGGTTTTCCAAAAACTAATCTAATACTCAGTTTTCCCTCAATCCCATTCATACTTCTTGCTCTTTTCATTTTTCAGTCACGTCATCTTCTTTTCTCCATCTTCATGAAACGTTTCATCACGTTCCTCTTTGTCCATCTCTTCCACTCTTTCCCTTACGTCCATCGCTGCTAGCCCTCATAAATTAAAAATACCCCCTTGTAACTCGCGTTTCTGTCCTCATGAACGGATGTTAACTACGTTTTTCTCCTTTCTGCGCTATAGTAATTACTAAACGTTTTGTAATGCTGTATATTGCAACTTATGTTCAATTGTTCCAATGTGTGTGAATTACTGAGGGACCAAACTGCTTATGTTAGCGGTCCCTAGACTTACACACTGCTTAAACTAACTTATGCTAAGAACAACACACACACCAATGCCCGAGGGAGGACTCGAACCTCCGGCGGGAGGGGCCGCGCAATCCGTGACGTGACGCCTCAAACCTCCCGGCCACTACGCGCGGCTGTAACTTATGCCTATCCTAATTAATACAGTGCAACATATATAGAATGCCTGGATAGATGTAAGATACGTTCTGATGGTCCTAACCATTGCAAGGTTAAATAAATAAATAAATGCATAGTTATAGCACTGCGCAATTCATAACTCAGTGAAAGAGGAAATAGGGCTACTGCGTTACTAAATAGTCTAAGCTGAAGCATAGCTGGCTTCTAGAAACGTTGGAGGCCATGTCAAATGCCTTTGCAAAATTTTGTATAATTACTATAATGCTATCTATGAACATTCGTGTTAACCCCAGCCTAGATCTGTGTACTTTACCGCACAACGATTACAATACGTACACAAAGACATAAGCACTCTTTCCAAGCAGTAGGAATTTAGAACGTATACACTTTTCGATTGAGAAACATCGTGAAGAAAACTACTTGTTGACACATAACCAGCACGAATTCGCTCGGGTGAAATACAACTTGCAGATAATTCTTACATAGAAATCAGTGGGGACCAGTATGAGATATTATAACTGTGGTGTCACCGCCAGACACCACACTTGCTAGGTGGTAGCTTAAATCGGCCGCGGTCCATTTAGTACATGTCGGACCCGCGTGTCGCCACTGTGTGATCACAGACCGAGCGCCACCACAAGGCAGGTCTCGAGATACGGACTAGCACTCGCCCCAGTTGCACGACGACTTTGCTAGCGACTACACTGACGAAGCCTTTCTCTCATTTGCCGAGAGACAGTTAGAATAGGCTTCAGCTAAGTCCATGGCTACGACCTAGCAAGGCCCCATTAACCGTATCTGAAGATAGTCTTATTTGTATTATCAAGAGCGATGTACCACAAGGATAGAATAAAGTTAAGTATTCGAGGAGCTGCATACTTTTCTTATTAGAATTCACTACTTATCCTGTTCCAGAATTCACGCCCGTCTGCGTTAGATAGCGTGCATTTAGGCCGCCTCTATCTACAAGGTGTTGGCACATTTGCCAACGCATCATTGGCGACGAGGATGGGATCCGAACCCACGCGTGCAAAGCACTTATAACACGACCGTTCGCCGATTTGCGGGGGAGGAATGTGGTGTCACCGCCAGACACCACACTTGCTAGGTGGTAGCTTAAATCGGCCGCGGTCCATTTAGTACATGTCGGACCCGCGTGTCGCCACTGTGTGATCGCAGACCGAGCGCCACCACAAGGCAGGTCTCGAGATACGGACTAGCACTCGCTCCCAGTTGTACGACGACTTTGCTAGAGACTACACTGACGAAGCCTTTCTCTCATTTGCCGAGAGACAGTTAGAATAGCCTTCAGCTAAGTCCATGGCTACGACCTAGCAAGGCGCCATTAACCGTATCTGAAGATAGTCTTATTTCTATTATCAAGAGCGATGTACGACAAGGGTAGAATAAAGTTAAGTATTCGAGGAGCTGCATACTTTTCTTATTAGAATTCACTGCTTATCCTGTTCCAGAATTCACGCCCGTCTGCGTTAGATAGCGTGCATTTAGGCCGCCTCTATCTACAAGGTGTTGGCACATTTACCAACACATCAATTACTGCTATCAGCAGGGCGTCTCAGGTTGTTTCACAGCGTTGATCGCAAGTGGTTTCTAGTCGAGCTGCGTGCTTCTATCGTCCAAGTTAGGCTTCGTGATATCCTATCAAAAGATCACAGTTGGAATTAATTGACCCGAAATCATCGAGTGGAACTGAAGTGATACTTGGGGTTCTCCAAGAAGGTGTTATAGGCCCTCTGCTGTTCTTAATCTATATAACAATTTAGAAAACAACTTAAGCAGCTGTCTTAGGCTGTTTGTAAATGATTCAGTCGTTTCCCGTCTATTAAAATCGCCAAAGAAAAAAATAAACTGCAAAAAACTTCAGATGGGTCCATCATGTAGAAAATGTTGTGGGGAAGGTGAACCAAAGATTGCGTTTTCTCGACGGAACAGTGTAATTTGTTGTCGGATGTCAGTCTGACTTCATACAGGCACACACCGACGCTAGGTATGTAAATGATTAGAGTCGCCGTTCTCTGCGACAGGTAGAACGACCACCAGAGTGGAATAATGTTGTCGGTGTTTTCTGTTGTTGCCAGGCCTGGTGGAGCATATAAGGCGCGAGAGCAGCTTCAGATACTGTCAACACCTGACAGGCTTTGAAAGGGTCTTCATTTGGCCAGCTGGTCCAGTCGTTCTATATCCATATTTGGGTATTACAGTGGCCTGGGTGGGAACCGAGGGCAGGCATACTAGTGTTCAATGCCCTGGTCGACCATGACTGAACACCGTAACGGCAGAATGCTGTATTCTGCACCAAGCACATCGTATCACCTCCACATCTGCGCGTGCGAACAGAGAACCAGTAATGAATTCCCCACAACATACTGTTTCATCCGGCACCATTTGTCGGACACTGGAAGCTGCCGGAGTAGGTAATTATCGTCCAATGTGTACGATGTCGTTAACACCACAAAACAAACGACTGCGCTGTGGAGGGTGACATTACCGGGGAGCATGGCATGCTGATGAACCGCGTCGCACTGTGTTCAGGGGTGAATCGCGGTTCTGCACTACCCCGCATGACCATCGTCGGCGATTATGGTGGGGACGTGAGAAGAGATCCCATTGTTCCAGTGTTTTGGAGAGGCACAGCAGCACTGCTCCTGACGTCCTGGTGTGAGCAGCCAGCAGGTCATGGCTGGTATGACTGAAGGAACTCTGCAGCACAACTGCGTGTCTCGGACTTCCTGCGTCGTCCCGTGTTATGTCTCACGTGACATTATAATGATGCCATTTTTCAGCAGAATAATGTTCGTCCACACACGGAACGTGTCTCCATGAACCATCTGCGTGATGTTGATGTACTCCTTTGACCGACAAGATCCCCAGATATGTCCCCGATATCACACGCGGGGGACCAGCTTGGACGTCATCTCCATCCCAGTGACAGCATCGAGGATATCAGGGACCAGTTAAAACAACAACTGCGGGCCAGCTTGCCTCAGCAGAGGATGCAGCTGCCTTATGACAAACTTTCCAACCAAATCAGGGCATGCACATGGGCCGAGGAGACGCAGCGTCATACTGCTAAGCGGCTCATGCTGCCAGTTATTCGTAAATTTGAGTCGTTTCATCCTCCACTTCTGAGTCCACCACCTTCATTGTCAGGCAGTGGAGAAACAGAAATCGATGAGAGGCGACTGAAAGATTTGAATTCAAATAATGTCACGTTCGGATGGAATCCTATTTGGCTTTTTACTTAGCTTGTATTTATTGCGAATTTCTCGCCCAGCGGAATGTCTCAAACGACTACAAAATCTAACCCCTGTATGTAAGAAGAGAAAAATAACGGACAGAAAATTACAGACCAA
The DNA here is from genome assembly GCF_023864345.2 of Schistocerca serialis cubense. Lineage (NCBI taxonomy): Eukaryota > Metazoa > Arthropoda > Insecta > Orthoptera > Acrididae > Schistocerca > Schistocerca serialis. The sequence continues at coordinate 124,714,533 of NC_064643.1, forward strand.
AATCCTTAACATAGATTGCCGGAGAATCTTTTAGCACATTCTGCGTTCGAAAAAAAAATCTTTAGGCTGAAAAGTGTACCTCCCCAAATCAGCACCGTTTTGAAAGACGTCGCTCGTGCGAAACCTAGCTTGCTCTTTCAGGGAGATTCCACATTCCTCGATTTTCGGAAAGCGTTTGACGCCGTGCTCCACTGCAGATTATTAACGAAGGTCAGAGCATACGGAATAGGTTCCCATATATGTGAGTGGCTCGAAGAATCCTTAAGTAATAAAACCCAGTACATTGTCCTGTACGGCAAGTGTTCTATCAGAGACAAGGATGTCGTCAGGACTGCCCAAGGGAAGTGTGATAGGACCGCCGTTGTTCTCTATATACATAAAATATACAGCGGACAGGGTGCGCAGCAATCTGCGACTGTTCGATGATGATGCTGCGGTTTACGGGTAGGTGTCGTCATTGACTGAGTGTAGGAGGATACAAGATAACTTAGACAACACTTCTAGTTGGTGTGATGAATGACAGCTAGCTCCAAATGTAGAAAAATGTAAGTTAATGCGGATGAATAGGAAAAACAACGCTTTAATTTTTGAATGAAATGTTAGTGGTGTGCTGATTAAATATGTAACCGTCACACTGAAAGCGGTATGAAACGGACGAGCACCTAAGGTCGGTAGTAAGGAAAACGAATAGTCGTCTTCGATTTATTGGTAGAGCTCTAGAAAAGTTTAGCTTATCTATAAAGAAGTCCGTGTATAGAACACCAGCGCGACCCATTTTTGTGTACTGTTCACGTCTGTGAGATCCCCAGCACATAGGATTAAAGGAAGACATCGAAGCATTTGAGAGGTGTGCTGCTAAATTTCTTACCGGTAGGTTCGATCAAGACGCTTCGTGAAATCAAATAGGAATTCCTGGAGGGAAGGTGACGTTCCTGTGGGGAAACATGACTGATAAAATTTAGAGAACCGATATTTGCTGCTGACTGCAGAACTATTCTGCGGCACCAATATACATAGCGAGTAAAGATCGCGAAGCGAAGATAAGAGAAATTAAGGGTTGTACGGAAGCATGTACACAGTCGTTTCTCCACCGCTCCATTTGTAAGTGGAACAGGAAAGGGAAAGACTAGTAGTCGTACAAGACACCCTCTGCCATGGTCCGTATGGTTGCTTGTAGAGTACGGATGTAGATGCAGATGAGGACAGTGATAAACGAGTGTACAATAACACCATAGCTGCCAGACCGACGTTGATGGTGTAAACAACAACAAAAATGACTACATCCAGACAACACACAATAAAGTAAAAGCAATGAAATTACAAGGATATCATATTTAAACTTCAATAATCTTCACTTAGCAAAATTAAGTATGATTAAGTTGGCAAATTCGAAGCCAAATTCGAAGCCAAATTCGAAGCCACATCATTGATATCGAAGAAACTGTTTTTTGATTGCGCTACATTTTTTACCCAGCAGAACGAGCTAAATATCGGCCCACGGCGGCAGCTCCCTGAAGAGCAGGGAGGGGAGGCAACGGTACACTGGACTCCAGCACATACACAAGAGGACCGCTGTCTCTCTCTCTACATCTTTGCACGCCACTGCCCTACAGAAAACAATAATTAGACATTGGTCTGCTCTTTAGTTTGACAATGCTCCTCGGTCCCTACCACTTCGTGAACTCAGATTCTCACAGCAATACGTATTAAGCCATTGGACGCTTAAATTCAGATGCTTCATTTCTTCCTGAAAATCTAATGTAGTTTGCCATCTTTGAAATTATGTCGTTTCGTTCTCACATGATTACTCGTTTAATCTGGTACCTCTTAAAACCAAATCTCATAGACAGAACAACATTTTCAGAGCATCTTTTCCAGCCTCGAAATCTATTTCTGTGCGAAAAAACCTGTGTAGTTTTCGCAAAGTTTGCATTTCCTTACGCTGTTCACAACACCGCAGAAGCTAGTACCTAATGAAACATTCATCCATACGGTCAATATGATATTTATTTGTGCAGTTTGCTTCTCGACTGTGGATCACTAGTAGAGGATGCAAAACTAGTTAGCACTGGGTAAATGTGGATCAAATTCTTCAGGATGATAGATTTGTCTACATCAAAAAGATGTCGAACACGGCTTTCGTGTCCGCAGCTCGTGGTCGTGCGGTAGCGTTCTCGCTTCCCGCGCCCGGGTTCGATTCCCGGCGGGGTCAGGGATTTTCTCTGCCTCGTGATGACTGGATGTTGTGTGATGTCCTTAGGTTAGTTAGGTTTAAGTAGTTCTAAGTTCTAGGGGACTGATGACCATAGATGTTAAGTCCCATAGTGCTCAGAGCCATTTTTGAACGGCTTTCGTCTTTTATGCCCATGCTACCTACAAGTACAAATTTCCCCTCTAAACAAAACTAGCCGGAATTCTGCCATGTATGGCACAGTTCCAGTCTGAACGCTAACATCTATCAATTTTATTGTACCAGTGATTTCTCGTGTACTGTTACAACATACATCTGACTTTACGGAAGCTCATGTTTTCTACATTGCTTACTTTACAGTGCATTTTAACACACTGCAAGAGTGACTACAGTTCAAATGGTTCAAACGGCTCTGAGCACTATGGGACTTAACTTCTGAGGTCATCAGCCCCCTAGAATTTAGAACTACTTAAACCTAACTAACCTAAGGACATCACACACATCCATGGCCGACGCAGGATTCGAACCTGCGACCGTAGCGGTCTCACGGTTCCAGACTGTAGCGCCTAGAACCACTCGGCCACTCCGGCCGGCGTGAATGCAGTGAATGAAAAATTAGTACCCTGAATGGAGAGGGGAACGTGAAGGGCTGGAAACCCGTGGGGACATTCATCACAACTCTTTAGGAAAAATAACGATATTTAATACTCGGTTACAGTTCGGAATTTTATTGTGATATAGGTCATCTAATACACCGCTGAATATTTATGGACACATGTTCCTTTGCTCCGCACAATTTGGTTAGTTACCGTTACAAGTGCGTGGACAGGAGTTAAATTGCTCAAATACAATGACGGAAAAAATCACAACACTAAAAAAATTAATGTAGAGTAATGTCATGTCGGGAATAGGTTTTTCTAGGTAATATATTTACGTGATTAATGTTGCAAGATCACACGTCAGTGCAAGCGCGAGATAAGCCACTGCAAATGTGGAGTGCTGGTACTTTAACAATCGGTGTAACCGCCAGAATGTTGAATGCAAGCACGCAAACGTGAATGCATTGCGTTGTACAGGTGCCGGATGTCCGTTTATGGGATGGCCTTCCACGCCTTTTGCACTTGGTCAGTCAATACAGGGATGGTTAATGCTGGTTGTGGATGACGCTGGAGTTGCCGTCCGATGATGTCCCACATGTGCTCCATTGGAGATACATCTGGTGATCGACGCTCTGCAGAGCATGTTGGGTTACAAAAATGGTTCAAATGGCTCTGAGCACTATGGGACTTAACATCTGTGGTCATCAGTCCCCTAGAACTTAGAACTACTTAAACCGAACTAACCTAAGGACATCACACACATCCATGTCCGAGGCAGGATTCGAACCTGCGACCGTAGCAGTCGCGCGGTTCCGGACTGAGCGCCTAGAACCGCTAGACCACCGTGGCCGGCGTTGGGTTACAAAATCGGCATGTGGACGAGTGTTATCCTGTTGAAAAACACTCCTGAACCGTGAATTTACTTTCAAAAAAGATTTTTTTTAAATAATTTACTTTATTTACTGGCGATTCATCAAGAACATTGACACATTTAATCACACTAGGTGAGCGTGGAAGTAGTTGCCAGGAAGTAACTGATGGAAAATTACTTTATTCCTAAAAGCTTTTTCGAAACAGATTTAAATTTATAAGCAGAAAAGCACACTCGAAATATCAAGTTACAGTTTTATTTGGAGGCAAATAACAATATTAACAGAGGGGCCTTTGGGCTGAGAGGCTTGCCTGCTCCCTCTCAACATGACCGCTCACAACAACCTCTACAAGAGTACACTGGTGCAAATCTGCAACACACCAGATTACTTTAAACTAAAAAATTTTTAACAACGCACACAAACACGTAAACTATGCACCCCGTAAGAGGGATGGGAATGGTACAACCTCAAATTATTTGCCACCGAAAGTGCAATTTGTTTTTATTTTACTTTTTTATTAAAGGACTCTTACGGTGGAAGGGTGGCAAGTTTATAAGCTAAAATAACTATTTAAATAAAACCCATAAAATGCAGACTTACATAAAATATACAACATGCTCTACATTACACATACATAACCTCGCAAGGTGATAAGCAAGATACAAACATATTTCAAGAATTCGGCCTTTAAGCAATAAATTCGTCAACACCGAATCCGACAAACATGACAAAGGCAGCTATTAACTTACGGCAGACCGACAGACAGACAGACATTAGCACTCCGACCGACAATCCGACCGATTTCCAACCGTCAGATCCAACTGGACAAACAACAGAGAATATCGGCCGACGACGAGTAAACCAAGATACCCACACTTTCTAACTCGGTCTAAGCAAGATCAAGGCATCAAACACCACTCAAGACAGGTGTAAAGAATACAGAAAACACAAGTCACAACTGTCAAATCACTACGGAAGAAGGCTGCGGGTTCTAGACAACAACACACACCACTTCTTATCACACGCGTGAACGGCTGAGGAAACAGCAATCCACAAATAACGAACCAATCGTAACAGTCGAGATTTTAAAAGACGTCACTAATCACTCAACTTGAGGATGCTGCTCCGGAGGAAAGCGAAACGTCGCTCTCGCAGCTAGCGTCTCCAAATGCAACCGCGCGTGCCCGCCGCCAAAAGCCCCGGCCTGGCTTCGCGCTGTGGAGACTACGTTGTTCCCCAGTACCAACGAACCAACAAGGCCCAACCACATCCCGAGTCGGAGAAATGGTGTTCATCCTGAGGATCCCAGACTGTGACGACCGGCCGAGCAAACGACCAACGGCAGCCCGCTTTCGCCGACAGCGGTCCCGACGACTACTAACACGATACGGACCCGACTGCTGCTGGCTGCCAACTCTTCCCGGCTGATCCTGGTGTCAGACCACACGTCGCCATCCGACGACCAGCCGACCGATCGACCAACGGCCTTCCGTCTGCGTCGACCGCGGCCCCGGCGCGTACCTGCACCGTGCGGACCTGCCTGCTGCTGACTGCCAACTCGTCCAACCGCGGAGTAATGACGAACCCGACTCAGTCCACAACCCAACGGCGACTGAGACTTAGAGCCGACCGACTAACATGAGAGTGTCTGCCTTCTGACTGACTCTGCCACCTCACTGCACCGACTCCCAGACTGACAGACTAACCGACTCGCCCAGACTGACCACTGGTGAGCTTATCGCACCTCTTAAATGCACGTGAGCAGGCTACCTTTCCCCTTTCACAGCAGAGAGAGACACCAAAGCTGCGACTGCCACAGCGGCGCCACCGCCAGAAACGGGAGGACGACTGCTTTACACTACGCGCTGCGGCGCGCTCTTCAACACACCAACTTTTACCACGGCTCAGCTCACTCGAACGCTGTTCCTGAATATGAGCACAGCAGATCGAATCATCAGATTGAGGTACAAATTTGCAGACAGGGTTGGTGTGATAAAAACGAGAGTGCTCCTATTGTCATACGAAATCGTGCGTCACTCCACAACTCCAGGTGCAGGTCCAGTGCTTCCAGCTGGGAGACAGGTTGGGTGAAGGTCCTCCATTGGCCCCCTTCTAACCAGCACGCGGTCATCTCTGGCACCGAGACAGAACCAGCTTTTCTCAGAAAACACAACAGACCTCCACCCTGTTCTCCAATGAGCTCTCGCTTGGCACCGCTGAAGTCGCAAATTGCGGTGGTCTGGGGTCAGTGCAATCCACGCTACGGGGCGTCTGATTGCGAGCTGTCCTCGAAGTAACTGATTTGTAACACTTGGTTGTGTCACTGTGGTTCCAGTTGCTGCTCAGATTGCTGCTGCAGATGCAGTACGATGCGCCAGAGCCATACGCTCCTCTCTCGCCAGTGCCACGTGCCCGGTCTTCTTGCGATCGTACATTCTCGTGCCGACAGCTGCCAGCAATCAGTCTTTCTGCAGTATCGCAGAAGGAACATCTTGCTTCTTGTAGCCCTATTACACGACCTCATTCAAATTCAGTGAGTTGTTGATAATGGCATATTTGTCGCCTTAAAAGCAATCCTGACTAACATCAACTTACCACGTTCAATCTCAAACTTAATTAACACTCACGCCCGTTACAGCGTGAATTTAAAGAAAACGGATTTGCATCTTCATAGTGGCGCTAACAGTGCCACTCTTACGCGACTGACACGAAATACGAATAGCCGGCCGGAGTGGCCGACCGGTTCTAGGCGCTACAGTCTGGAACCGCGTGACCGCTACGGTCGCAGGTTCGAATCATGCCTCGGGCATGGATGTGTCTGATGTCCGTAGGTTAGTTAGGTTTAATTAGTTCTAAGTTCTAGGGGACTGATGACCTCAGAAGTTGAGTGCCATAGTGCTCAGAGCCATTTCACCCATTTGAAATATGAATAGACATAACCTTCAGATGTAGAAACACACCTACCAGCTTCCTTTTAGCACAAGTCCTTCTTGGTGTTGCTGTTTCTTCCGCCACTGTAAAATACTTCAGTGTAATTTGGTAGGAAAACGTATTCTTCAGCAATATCTGCTTACATGAAGAACTCACATCACTTCGCAAATGCCGCTATTGTAGACTAAAGCGTTTTGTCTTTCTCTGCTCTGTGAAGTGGGTTTGCATCTCATACACCGTTTAATTGAAGGATCAGAAATGGCCTTTTCAAGAAAGCCGTTATGACGTTCTACGTATTACCATATCATGCCGTGCACTTCCCGATTCTTGCTGAAGCCGTCCCAGATGTAATCTTGCCTCGCTGGGGCTGTGTGTGTGTGTGTCGTGCTACACCGTCCTTCAGGCTAAAGTAATCATATTACGGTGCCAGCGCGAGATGCCTCCTTTCACTTGCGTCTAATGGGCTCCATAAACGAGGAATATTCAAACAAGCCTGTATTACGTAAATAGTCCACCACATATAAAAGGTAAGCAAGCTCAGATTAGACCTTCGAAAACTCCCAGTTATAAATTTACGTAAAACAAGCTACCAACCTAGCGGTGTGCAGTACCGCACGTATATTTCACGAAGATTTAATAGTTTTCTTGAGTGTGTCATTTATCTTGTTTTTTTATGTGGGAGCCTATAAACCTGCAAACCTGTTGTATGACACATCGTGCAAAATAATTTCTTCTTGTTGTGTTGCAGTGAAAGCTAAATTGACTTCTTGTGGTTTTTGCATGTTCATTCCATAATTCTCCCGAATGATATGCACAAGAAAGGTCGTCGAACAGACGAATGATTTCAAAAAAGAGCTTTATAGGTAATTTTTACGAATCGTACCACTCTTATTTACGAGTAATATTTCAGTTCTACTGTTCTGCAGTTACATTACACGAAACGCCAATGAATTTCTATTCATTGAATAAGAAAGACGTGTAGAAAGAAGCATCAAATTCTTTGAAAATCGTCCATGACGGTTAAGACCTATCCCTGACGAGAATGTGTTCTCTATCACTGGCACTAGTTTCCCACTTGTGCTAGCCATTCTACGAGACTGAACTAGCGCTTCATGCTCTTTTTCCCCTCCTAAACCCAACATACAGAAGTTGGCGAAAAGTATGGAAGAATCAAGAACACATTTCCATGCCTAATACCGCGTAGGAAAACTGTTAGTTTCCAGTCGTCTCGGAATGGATAAATATAGGTCGTGTATGGTTTTCGAGGGAACCTTATACCATTTACCCTGCAAATTACTGACAAGTTCAGCTACCGACGATAGCGGATACGCAACCGCGTCTCCGAAGTAGACCACAAGGACTCAGTAATATTGAGATGGTGACCGTGGCGGCCAGGGCAGATGTGAAAATTCATCCTCGTGCTCACAAAACCAGTCCGGACGATGCGGGCGGTGTAGACAGGGGAACTGTAGTATTGTAACACAGCGTCACCATTGGGGAACAAACACTGTATCATGGGATGGACCTGATCAGGCACAGTAGTCACATAATCTTTGGTAGTAATGTGAGCCTGCAGAACAACCATGAGGCCCGCGGAATACCATGATATGGTTGCCCAAATCATCACGGAACCCGCACCATGTTTCACCCCACGGACGTAAACTCGGCCAGAAGTTGGGAACAGCGTGAAACAGGACTCATCCCGCCAAATGACTCTCTTCCACTGCTCTACACTCCAGGTTTTATGGCTTCGTCACCATTAACATAAATTAATCATCATCAGTATATCCTGTAACATTATGTAAAACTGTATGACAATGCTCAGGTATCCAGAATGAGACTTTCACTCTGCAGCAGAGTGTGCGCTCATATGAAACTTGCTGGAGGATTAAAAATGTGTGCCGGACCGAGGCTCGAACCCGGGCCTTTGTCTTTCGCGGACAAGTGCTCTACCAACTTCCTTTTTCCATTTTGTTCGTTATTGTTCGATGTATTTGGTCGTAGCTGACGTCAAATGACATCCGTTGAAGTTCGTTGTTGGTCCCTTCACTCAGTTCTTTTATTACAGAAATTAACCATTTCTCTGACCGAACACACTGAGCTACCGTGCCGGCGACAAACTGAGCTACCCAAGCACGATTCACGCCCCGTCCTCACAGCTAAACTTCCGCCAGTACCTCGGCGTTTGCAAAGTAGGAGACTGAACCGTGATTTATTTTCAAAGAATATTCTTAAGAATTTATTTTATTTACTAGCGATTCATCAAGTACATGAACACTTTTACCACACTATATAAGCATGGAAGTAGTTGCCAGGGAGTAACTGATGAAATCATAACCAAATTCCTTTTAACAAATGGGAATTTTATTCACTTTAATAATGCCTAAAACCATTTTTTAAAAGCAACAGATTTAAAATTATAATCAGAAAACACCAACTAAATATCAAAGTTACAATTTATTCAGAGGCAGAAAGAAACAAGTTTTGTCTGTATGAGCTTTCGGGCAGAGAACCTTGCCGCTCCCTTTTGACACGGCCGTAGTTACGACCGCTCACAACAGCCTCTCAAAGAGTACACTGGTGCAAATCTGCAACACACCAGATAACTTTAAACTAAGAGTTTTAACAATTTACACAAGCACACAAACTATGCACCCCCCGTAGGAGGGATGGAAATGGTACAAAACACTAACAATTAAAATATTAACCTTGCCACCAAAGGTGCTACTTGATTTTAACTTCTAAGAAAGTCTTATGGTGAAAGGGTGCCAACTCTATATACTAAAATGATCATTTAAATAATAGCCCATGAAATGTATTCTTATATAAAATTCTACAAGGTTGGCCAAACAATAGTTAAGATGCTCTACAGTACACAGATACCGCCTCTCAAGAGCATAGGCAATAATATCAAAGTTTCCAAACATCAAAACATATTTCAGGTACTAGGCCGTTACACTCAAAGCAATAAATTCGTGAACACACCAAATCTGACAAACATGACAGAGGCAGCTTCTAACGTACGGTAGATTGATAGGGAGATTACCGAACAACCGAACCGTAGGTTGCTCTAACCCGCCCCTACTCAACAAGGGAAAAACGGACCACCCAATTTATAAACAACCTCCTTCCCGCAGGTGGGCAAACGGAGAAGAATGGTGGGACGACCCCAAAGCAAAACGTCTGGTGACCTGACCAAGAAAACAAGTAGAATTTAACAAGAGTAAATGAAACAACATATCTCCAATCACATAACTTCTAATAAACAGCGATTTCGCGAGAAGACCTGGCGCAGCACCCCCAAATCGCTCTCCCGAACCGTCCGCTGCCAGCCGCTTCAACGGACGCAGGAAGGCGCTCCGATCTCCCGTCTCACGATGTCGCAGCTCGCACCGGCCAGACCGATGTCGTGGGTTGACTCCTGTTGCTCTCGTGTCGACCGCGAAGTCACTAACCCTCGCTATATGCCGCGGCCTACTGGACTCACGTGGCGACCTCTCATGCGCCGACGCTCAAGACGGACAAGTCATCTTGTGTCTCAGTGCGCGACCGACCAACCGATCGATCCAACCGCCAATGACCATTGCCTGAGCAAATTGGCAGCCTAAAGCGCAGACTCAGATGCAGAAACTCAGCCCCGACCGGGCGACCACTTGCTGAGCTCTTACTGGCGGAGTGGAAAGACTCTCATTTCGCCGGCTTTAAAGGTTGATCCGAACGACAGACGTACTAGCACTCCGAACGACAGACAGACACTAACTGCCTAACAAGTGCGGACGAGAGACAGACTAGCAAGCTGGGGACGAGAGACTGACCCAGACTGACCGACTGGCGAGCTCATAGCGCCTCTTTCCCACCAGAGGGAGACACCAAAGCTGCGATTGCCACAGCTGCGCCACCGCCAGAAACGGAGGGCGACTGCTTCACACTACGCGCTGCGGCGCGCTCTTCAAAACAGCAATTTTTACCACGGCTCAGAGACGAAGTACTGAAGGAAGTAAAGCTGTGAAGACGGGGCGTGAGTCGTGCTTGGGGAGCTCAGCTGGTTGCCGGCGCTGTAGCTCAGTGTGTCCGGTCGGAAGGTTAGCTATCCTCTGTAACAAAAAACTGAGTGAATGTATCAACGAAAAACCCAAACGACTGTCATCGGACGTCCGCCCCGAACAAATTCAACTAACAATGTACAACAAAATCAGACCAACAAAAAGTAATAATAATAATTGGTAGAGCGATTGGCCACGACAGGCAAAGGTCCAGAGTTCGAGTCTCTGTCCATCACACAGTTTTAATCTGCCAGGAAGTTTTAACTCTCAAATAGTTTACCGATTCTATGCCTGTAGAAACCTACCAGTTTGGAGTTAAAGATGTTAAGAAAGCTTTAAAGTGCATTTTAGTCCGAAAAAGGAATTTTTTTGACGCTTGTTCCATAAGTAGCCGGAAGGATAGACATTTAACGGTCGCAGGTTCGAATCCTGCCCCGGGCATGGATGTGTGTGATGTCCTTAGGCTAGTTAGGTTTAACTAGTTCTAAGTTCTAGGGGATGACCTCAGAAGTTCAGTCCCATAGTGCTCAGAGCCATTTGAACCATTTTTTTTCTACGGAAACCTGTCAGTGAATAAAAGCACGCTGAGTAATTGGGCTAGGCGTCTGTCATCATCGCAACAAGGTCGGGCGAACATTTCCGATCTCCCGCGTGCTGGCCAGCCGCACACAGCTGTGACTGCTGCAGTCTTGGAATGTGCAGACATTCTAATTCGACATGATCGACGGATTACCATTAAACACCTCGCTGCACAACTGGATGTCTCTTTTGGTACAGATGACTCACTCGTCCACCAGTTCAGGTACTCAAAGGTGAGTAACCATTGGGTTGCTCACTGACTAACAGAAGACGATAAAGAGCATCGAAGGTCCATCAGTACAGAACTGCTTAGCGTTAGAAGGGTGATCCTAACAATTTTTTGTCGAACATCGTCACAGCTGATGAAACATGGGTTCATCACTTCGAACGGGAAACAGAACGGCAATCCGTGGAGCGGCGCCACACCATCCCTACCCCGAAGAATAAGTTGAAAGCCGCATCCTCAGCACGTGAAGTCATGGCGACCTTCTTGTGGGACTCTGAAGGCGTTACTCTGTTCCTCTATCATAGTGGAACGATCATCTCTGAGGTTTAAAGTGCTACCATCAAGAACTGGAAAAACGACTTCAGCATAATCATCGCCAAAAGAATCCAATCTGATATCTCCTTCTCTATGACTACGCTGGGTCTCATAGAAGTCTGTGCACAGAAGAAGAGCTCACAGAACTTCATTCGACTGTTCTTCCTCATCCACCATGCAACATGGACTTCGCACCTTCCAACTTCCATCTTCTGAGCCGAAAAAAAGGATGCGCTCAGCAGGAAGCAGTACGTGGATATTGGGGGTGTTATGGATGCAGCAAGAGGATGGCGCGGAAGCCGACCATTAGCGTGGTACCATGTAGGCGTACAGGCCCTCACAGTAAGGTGCGTAAAGCCGTCGCATTGAACTGAGATTATGTAGAAAAATAGGGTTTTGTAGCCAAAATATTGGAGAATGACATGCTGTCTTGCAATCCTAAATAAAACTAACCTGCTTTCAGGAAAGACATGAACTCCCCTCGTAATACGTAGGTCCCACAGAAATACAGGATCCATTACATAGTTACTGTTGCGCAGGCAATTTGGAAATTTGTGGTAAGGACTATGGGACCAAAGTGTTGAGGACATCGGTCCCTAGGCTTACGCACTACTTAATTTAACTTAAACTAACTTATGCTAAGGACACACCCATGCCCGAGGGAGGACTCGAACCCCCGACAGCGGGGAGAAGGGTGGGAGGGCGGGGGGGAGGAGGGGAGGCGCGACAAGACGCCTCTGACCTCACGGCTACCCCGCGCGGTTTATATGTGACATAGTGAGTAATGAAGCAATTTCTTACCCATCGTGCGATTTGCTTAAAATTCGGAGAAGGTATTTTCATGAGATATTTAAGCAAGTGTGACATATATGTTTCAATTCTATTCTTACAGATGCATCATAGAAAGTATGTGTGTAGTTAATAGATTATGGTAGGAAGCTGTTGTTCATCTATTCGTTTTACAACCTGTAGTCTTCACCACATAGTCACTCACATTTATGCTAAATGGCTATTAATGGTTGAATGGTTGTCTGGAGAGTGATTTGCAAACAGGAACTGGGGGGAAGTGGGCCAACGCGAAACTCTGCAGCCTACTGTAAGTTTCCAGTACTACAAAATTTTTCTGGATCGCCAATCAATTTAATTAAAATTGTAAACATTTAATATATGAACTGAATTAGTCACTGAATTCTTAACCACAACTAACGTGTTAATATTAATAAAAAGATTCGACTGAATACGTGTAAGAATCATATGGGAACAATTTAAACACAAATGATTAATCAGATAATTCAGAGCAAGCAGAAGGTAACCCTCAACAACGAAATAAGATAATCAGACAAAAGTCTACAGATATAAGGCCTGTCTTTTGTGCTTCAGAAACGCCAGGTGAGATGTATTAATAATAATTTTACAAAACGGAGGGGTTTTTCTGAGAAACAATTATGACCGCTTAACGTAGTTTATTAAAATAAAACACCATATCGAAAATTCAAAAAGTTGTCCTACACTATGATCTGTCGTTGCCTGTTCTTTAACTAATTAATTCACTTATATTATGATACTGATTGCTGTGATACATTGTGCTAATGAATTAAAAGCAAATTTTGGGTGCTTATGGGAAAAGTTCACACAAACAATCACAATTCATTCAACCAAGAATAGAGATACAAAGAATTTTGCCCATCACAGTAAGTCAAAGACTCAGTGGTTCCGCCCTATCGCTATGATTGGATTACTGTGCATAATAATACTGTGGAATGCTTTCCGAGTCGGCTGCTGCGGCCGAGCGGTTCTAGACACTTCAGTCCGGAATCACGCTGCTGCAACGGTCGCAGTTTCGAATCCTGCCTCGGGCATGGGCGTGTGTGATGTCCTTAGGTTAGTTAGGTTTAAGTAGTTCTAAGTCTAGGGGACTGATGACTTCAGATGTTAAGTCCCATAGTTCTCAGAGCCATCTGAACCATCTGAACGCTTTCCGACAAAGAAATTTATCTGCATCACCTTACAAATAGAAGTTAGGTATCCTGCCGTGAAACACTCGCAATTGACGTGAATATTCACGCACAAAGCAAAATTACTAAGACTCGTGAAAGCTTCAAGAACTCACATGTAAATCGTATAGACACAAATAGCGATGAAATATCACGTGGAGTTAAGAATAAAACTTATTCAAGACGGTATTGAAATTAACAAGGCGAAGACACCACGACGTGCTACGAAAATAGTATCACGATCTTAAAATTGAAACGAAATGAGAAGTAGAAGAAATAAAACACATAGACACGAGAAAAGATTACATATACCTTCCATTTAAAAGAGAAGTCTGGCAACTGAATTTTAAACCTGTTCTGGGGTAACCAGGTGTTCTGGTTACACAAAGCAAGGACCAGACAAACTAAATACAGAAAATTCACTCTTGACTGCACTCTGAAAAATATAAGGATTCGACTACCGAACTTTACAACTGACTAGCAAATCAAACGTGTACATCAGAATAGCTACACACGATCACGCATTAACACACTCATCAACGCAAAGTCGCTCTTAAGACTACCATCTTCGCTCAGCCAAGGTCCAGACCAGAGTACCGAGGGCACGCTCTTCCTGCAGCGAACGTCCCCCAGGTAGCCGGAAGAGAGAAAGGGTGCAAATCTCTCTGCCTCGACTGAGAAAGCTACGTTGGCTACACTGTCACTATACCACAGCAGGCAGCCAGATGCCTTATTGTTACCAAATATACCACAAATTGAACATACACACTGAGTCATTCATACAGAGGACAAAGAGAAAAAGGAAATTTGGGTGCACAAAATGTAGGTAATATACTAAGATTAGATGCTTACCGGAAAATTTATACTTTAATGTATCTGGGTACCATTGAATGGGAACAAACAGGACTACAAAACTAAGATACAAATAATTGAGCGTGGCAGCGCTAAATACAAGTTAAACAGTATGACACGAGTCTAACAGAGACGTTTCAATGCTAGTATTTGAAAGAAAAATGCATTAATGGTAACTACGTAATCAGGACTGTAGTCTTACGAAATGTTGACAATAGAACTGAGCTTTTAAAAATAATTTAGTTTCGTGACCAAAAAACAATTGAATACTTTTATGTTTTACTCCTCAGGGGGTAATTACACCAGCTTGGGAACCACTGGTCTACGAATCACTGGTCTACATCCTGCCGCCCTAACAAAGCCAGTCCACCGGATGCGAATCACCATCGTTCAGCAATTCTGCTTTTGGTGTGCATATTGTCGCAATAAATAGTAGATTAAGTTCCAGGACCGACTTTAACTTTTGTAGTCCTGTCTTCCTCAGTTGCGTGTAACATTACGTATATTGTTAATTTTTACTTGTTGACCGTCTAACTACAACTGAACGAAACACAATTTTCGTATCATACGAGTTTCGCCTTTATTCTCTGCAAGGCGTCTTCAGTGGCAGGTTCCGTGTTTTAGCTCCGTTTTTGGCACTGTTCTTCTTTGCTGCCGTTTCGGTTTTTGTTTTCCACAAAAACCAAAGTGGGCGCCTTTAAGTCAGCGCGGTAGAACGCACGTCTGCCCCATGGCGAGGCGCGAAGCGAGCGGTTGCGTAGGTGCAGGAAAAAAGGTTACATCGCGCTTTCGATTACATATCGAAAACACGCACGGGTCAGTTTTACAACAGTGTCAATATGGCCTCACTTCATGAGACGCTGCGGTGAGTTTTCAAGTTTAATACAAGACACTGGCGCAAAGACTGGTGATCGGGAACTTTCGGCCGCCACCTTTCTTCTCCTTACAGGCCAAATACCGATATCTAAAACTTCATCCACCACCAAGATATGATCGCATTCGGGAGGACGACGGTTCAATCCCGTCTCCGGCAATCCTGATTTAGGTTTTCCGTGATTTCCCTAAATCGTTTCAGGCAAATGCCGGGATGGTTACTTTGATAGGGCACGGCCGATTTCCTTCCCAGTCCTTCCCTAACCCGAGCTTGCGCTCCGTCTCTAATGACCTCGTTGTCGACGGGACGTTAAACACTAACCACCGCCACCACCAAGATATGAACCGGCGTACCTCCGAGTTAAGCGTTGTCCCACAGGCGTGCGTTAGCGACCTCGGCTACCTCTCTTCCCCATTCCCCACCTCAATCGCCAATCTGTTGCCGACCGGAGTGGCGGAGTGGTTCTAGGCGCGCCAGTCTGGAACCGCGCGACTGCTACGGTCGCAGGTTCGAATCCTGCCTCGGGCATGGATGTGTGTGATGTCCTTACGTTAGTTAGGTTTAAGTAGTTCTGAGTTCTAGGGGACTGATGACCTCAGATGTTAAGTCCCATAGTGCTCAGAGCCATTTGAACCATTTGAACCCAATCTGTTTCCTCGTCTTCTTTCTTCTTTAGGGAGATCGGTGCTGCGTGGACGTCTCTCAAAGACTATCGATGAAAACTTCACTCACGTTTTTAATACATTAGGTGTCCATCCCCCTTATCGAACGTGCTGATATGATGCACCGGAACATCTCTAAAAATACGTACTCCTAATGGAGGAACTGTAGCACAAAAGTCTTTCCATTTGCTTGGGAGATGTCCTCAAACTCCAGCAAACGCCCTTTTCTGCAAGCAATACAAATGTCACTACACAAATCGCACAAAAATGCTAAATCATAGTTTTATCTTTCAAAAATGACGTCGCAGTGTTACAAACTACCCGAAAACAGCTTAATTTGCTCCTTTGCAGCTGAGGTAGCGCACCGGTTAGCACACTGAACTCTCATTCGGGAGGACGACGGTTCAAACCCGGTTCCGGCCATTTAGATTTAGGTTTTTCGTGATTTCTCTAAATCACTTAGCGCAAATTACGGAGTGGTTGTTTTGAAAGGGCACGGCCGACTTCCTTCGGCATCCTTCCCTCGCCCGAACATGTTCTCTGTCTCTAAGGACGTCGTTGTCGACGGGACGTTAAACAAGAATCTCCTGTTCCACCTGCTCGCTTAGAACTAACTTAGAAACTCATTTTGCACACTTTACCGACAACGAATACTTAGGCGCATACTTTTTCGTTTTGACTTTATTCAAAAAATGTTCAAATGTGTGTGAAACCTTATGGGACTTAACTGCTAAGGTCATCAGTCCCTTAGCTTACACACTACTTAACCTAAATTATCCTAAGGAGAGACACACACACCCATGCCCGAGGGAGGACTCGAACCTCCGCCGGGACCATTGACTTTATTAGGCGATTATTCTAAACAGCTATGCGTAAGACTTTGATGGTTCAAATGGCTCTGAGCACTATGGGACTCAACTGCTGTGGTCATAAGTCCCCTAGAACTTAGAACTACTTAAACCTAACTAACCTAAGGACAGCACACAACACCCAGCCATCACGAGGCAGAGAAAATCCCTGACCCCGCCGGGAATCGAACCCGGGAACCCGGGCGTGGGAAGCGAGAACGCTACCGCACGACCACGAGATGCGGGCGAGACTTTGATCCCAGTCAACAACAACACAGCTAACACAACAGGTCATACCTTGGGTTGTTAGCAGTATTAAAATGAGTCGTCTGTCCAACATTCAAGATTTTACAATCATTTTAAGACTCACTATCTGGCGTTACTGGTCGAGCAATGGGCTGGTCACAAGTTTCGTAAGCAGCAGCTAAACAACATTCCGAAATGCCACGGTCGGTTCTTATGCGGAAATTTGTCAGATCGATGCATAATTCTTTGTTGCTGAAGACCTTGGCGTTATTTTTTTATCGTCCTCCATCTACTTACAGCATAATTGGCCACGTTTTTTAACGTTCGCGTGTACACGCCTCAGCAAAAAACCACCTTGTGGCTAACAGTTCATTAGACGGCCACTATATCCTCAATAATTCGATCTTCTGCATATGTTGTACAGTATAACGAGGTCGTTCGAGAATTGGGGCACCTAAAAAATGAAAGAAAAAGCAATTTATGTGTTGCCTTGAGTTCCAAAACACTGCTTGCAGCGACACAGTCATTCCTTATACGTTATTTTAGCCACTTTTTAAGGTTGATTACCACTCTTACCTACAACCAATTTAAATAATTAATACAAATGAATGTTTCTTTGTTTCGAATTAAATAATTTGTAATCAAAGTGTAGCAATGTTGGAATAGGGTAAAAATTTGTGCGTTTTTATATAAAAAAGGCATTCGTCCACAAAACGAACTCTGACCTTCACTTAAACCATAACTAGATTTAAACACCAGAATCGCTTACTTAAGCTTCCATGAGAGGCTTTACGACTTTGATTTTCTCTGCCATGAGAACCAGGTCGCCTACATTGGACAATGCAGAATGTTGAACAATGGTGCCACTGTTTCCACTTACGTAAAGTACTGCGAACGTTAAAAGTCACGGTACAAGACATGGAAAATCTAAAGTTCAATCGTTGGTCGACTGAAGAACATTTAGAATACTACTCCAACATTTAACAAATATTTTCTGTCTTTTCTGGTAAGTGTGTTCTTTCCCTTCCAGTTTTGCTCATCACTAACTACTTTTACGACTTTGCTTATACGTCGATTTTCTTACTGCTTGTTGCTATTCATTCGAAAGATAATATATAGAAAGAAAATAGCATGGGCCTAAATAATTTTTAAAAAAGCAGTAAATCTGCGTGTTCTCTCCTCTGGTCATTTAAACTTTTTGGCAAATACGGCGGCGTGCTGAAAAGTAATGACTTCGAATTTTTCTTTTTTTTTCTCAATATTGGTTCAGGTATTATATGTTCCTGACTTTCGTGCTTCGCTGACGCAAGTTGGAACCCTCTTCCGTTAGAGGGCTCCGAATTTTAAAGTGTAACATGGCGGCGTGTAACGTAACTGTCGGCGTAACACAAGACCCTCAGAAAACTGAAAGCAGAAATTTGAAAAAAAATCATCTATACATGGAACAGCCTCTCCATCAGCATGACCAAGGCGGACCACACAGCGCTGCCACATCTGCTACAATCCGACCCCTTAGCTTCGCCATCATAGGTCATCCTCCATACCGTCCCAACTTGGCACCATCCTATTTTCATTTGTTCCACAACTTACAGAACACCTTCCAGGACTTCACTTTGACAGTGATAAAGCGGTGCACACAGAGCTGACGTTATGGCTCCGTCAACAACGTCAAACATTCTGCAAAAGATGAAATGATCGTATGGCACTGACAGCCGGGAGGCCCCATCCAGGGGAGTTCGGCCGCCGAGCTGCAAGTCTTACTGCAGCTGACGCCACATTGGGCGACTTGCGTGCCGGTGATGATGATGGTGATGATGACAGCACAACACCCAGTCCCCCAGCCGAGAAATTCTCCAAACCCGCCGAGAATCGGACCCGGGTCCGCTGCATGCTAGGCAAACACGTTACCACTCAGCTAAGCAGGCAGACAACATTCTGCAGCGACGGTATCAGTGAAACTTGTGTCTCGTTTGGAAAAGTTTTATCGTTGCTACGGTGACTACGTTGGGAATAAATAGGTGCGCATGAAGAATAAAAACGTAGAATGTTAATAAAGTTTGCACTGTTTCAAGTTTTCGAGAGTTACCAAATTTAAAAAAATCTGAGGCATTACTGTTCACGATGCTCTCGTAGCAAGCTTAAATGTAGACTCACAGTCTCTCGTCAAATGTTCAGAGTTCCGGGGATTGACAATTTTCTGATAAAAGTTCAACTGAAATCACCGAAACTACGTGGTCCAGTCACATTGAAGCGGCCGCTGCGTATTTTCGGCGTCAACGTGCAATGACCATTCACAGATGACGGGCGACATCACTAGCAGTGTACAGTGTATAGAGAGTATAGAGGGGGGGCGGGGGGGGGGGGACGAGGACAAAGAGAGCATTCGTTGTCGTAAAGCGGAAACGGAGCGGTTTATCTCATGTCCAAAAGGGCACGATCATTGGCTTTCGCGCCAAGGGTGCCACCCTGTTCGCATTCCGCCGTGGTAAAAATATACCATGCATGGCAAAGTGGCGCTGTCCACAAATAGTGCCGAGGTAACTCTGGTGCATCATGGATCACATATGACAGGGGTCTACCATGGGTACAGAGATGTGTCCGCGTGAATAGGCGTGCAACTACTGCGCAACTCACCGCCCAGGTGAACCAAGACGCTACGGCAGCATCCACTCCTGTATGCATTTTGTTTCCTAGGCACGATGGCATCTACGAACAGCACAGTACAGCGTGTCACACAGTACGCAATGTGCGCGTGTGGTTCCAGGTCAATCAGTATGAGTTTCCTGTACTTCCTTGGCCACTGTTCCGCGACTGTCGCACAGATGACAAAATGGTAGATACCGAAATAGATGACACAGAGATAGAGAAACAATTAAAATCGCTCAAAAGAGGAAAGGTCGCTGGACTTGATGGGATACCAGTTCGATTTTACACAGAGTACGCGAAGGAACCTGCCCCCCTTCTTGCAGCGGTGTACCGTAGGTCTCTAGAAGAGTGTAGCGTTCCAAAGGATCGGAAAAGGGCACAGGTCATCCCCGTTTTCAAGAAGGGACGTCGAACAGATGTGCAGAACTATAGACCTATATCTCTAACGTCGATCAGTTGTAGAATTTTGGAACACGTATTATGTTCGAGTATAATGACTTTTCTGGAGAATAGAAATCTACTCTGTAGGAATCAGCATGGGTTTCGAAAAAGACGATCGTGTGAAACCCAGCTCGCGCTATTCGTCCACGAGACTCAGAGAGCCATAGACACGGGTTCACAGGTAGATGCCGTGTTTCTTGACTTCCGCAAGGCATTCATACAGTTCCCCACAGTCGTTTAATGAACAAAGTAAGAGCATATGGACTATCAGACCAATTGTGTGATTGGATTGAAGAGTTCCTAGATAACAGAACGCAGCATGTCATTCTCAATGGAGAGAAGTCTTCCGAAGTAAGAGTGATTTCAGGTGTGCCGCCGCAGAGGAGTGTCGTAGGACCGTTGCTATTCACAGTATACATAAATGACCTTGTGGATGACATCGGAAGTTCACTGAAGCTTTTTGCGGATGATGCTGTGGTATATCGAGAGGTTGTAACAATGGAAAATTGTACTGAAATGCAGGAGGATCTGCAGCGAACTGACGCATGGTGCAGGGAATGGCAATTGAATCTCAATGTAGACAAGTGTAATGTGCTGCGAATACATAGAAAGATATATCCCTTATCATTTAGCTACAAAATAGCAGGTAAGCAACTGGAAGCAGTTAATTCCATAAATTATCTGAGAGTACGCATTAGGAGTGATTTAAAATGGAATGATCATATAAAGTTGATCGTCGGTAAGGCAGATGCCAGACTGAGATTCATTGGAAGAATCCTAAGGAAACGCAATCCGAAAACAAAGGAAGTAGGTTACAGTACGCTTGTTCGCCCACTGCTTGAATACTGCTCAGCAGTGTGGGATCCGTACCAGATAGGGTTGATAGAAGAGATAGAGAAGATCCAACGGAGAGCAGCGCGCTTCGGTACAGGATCATTTAGTAATCGCGAAAGCGTTACGGAGATGATAGATAAACTCCAGTGGAAGACTCTGCAGGAGAGACGCTCAGTAGCTCGGTACGGGCTTTTGTTCAAGTTTCGAGAACATACCTTCACCGAAGAGTCAAGCAGTATATTGCTCCCTCCTACGTATATCTCGCGAAGAGACCATGAGGATAAAATCAGAGAGATTAGAGCCCACACAGAAGCATACCGACAATCCTTCTTTCCACGAACAATACGAGACTGGATTAGAAGGGAGAACCGATAGAGGTACTCATGGTGCCCTCCGCCACACACCGTCAGGTGGGTTGCGGAGTATGGATGTAGATGTAGATATAGATGTATAGGCGTCCATAGCAGATTCCTGGTTCATGCACCCATGCTAGCTGCTGTTCATGGACGACGAAGGCTGGAATCTGCAGGCCAGTACCGCAGCTGGATGTCCACTGAGTGGCGACAGGTGGCCTTTTCAGAGGATCTCGTTTCGTGCTCCGTCGGACATATGGTCGGTGCCGTATACGGCGTGAAACGCCTGAAAGCAAACACCCTGGCGTGAGGTCAGTCGCTTGACGGCGCGTTTCGGCCCGGGCCCGCCCGTGTCGGCGCGCCGTAAGGCACGGAGGCTCGCACTGGGGCGTATCGCTTCTCAGTCGGGTGTGCCGCGGCAGTCCTCACAGGGGAAGTGAAGCGTCTCTTATAGCCTCTCCTTCCCAAGTGGCTCTTTCCGCCTTCCCGTGGTGCCGGACGTTAAGCTTGGCATTCTGCCTTGCGACGAAAGGGAGAGCTGCGACCCAACCCGATGCGAAAGCGAAGGGTGCGTGGCACAAGGGGAGCTGTGTCAAGGGACCGAACACCAGTCCCTTTCTGTTCGCAGGGCACAGACCAGCAGGTGCTCTGCATGCCGGCGACCTCGTTTGTCGGCGTGGGATCGCGGCGCGAGTCGGCAAGGGTGCTTCGCCGCGCCCCTGGGTAACCGGGGCGTGTTCTGCCAAACCCAGGAGGTGGTGACATCGCCTGGGCTAGGTTAGATGGGCCCAGACCGCCGAACGACTGGGAGACCGACCCACCACCTGAGTAGGAGTGGGTCCCTGGCCTCCTGGTGGAAACTCGGGCTAGTAGGCGGCGAAGGGCGAGGGGTGCATCCGCCTCTCCGGAGTGCGGGGTGCACTTGCCGAGGAGCGTCGAGTGAAATCGTCGACGACGAGGCCTTCGACGGGGACCAGTGCGCTGGCAACGGCGCGCTGAACCCTGCAGCTCTGGAGTGCCCTTGACCTAGGGGCGAGGTCGGTGGGCGAGCTGCAAGAGTCCCCCCCCCCCCCCCCCCCCCCCATGCCAGAGGAGCCGGTCCGGGGCAAGAGACGGGCTCCCATCCTTTTATCACTCGTCTACAAACATGGCTGAAACAGAGACGAGTGACTCTAGTGCGACCTCGAGGGCGTCGATCGCTACTGTTCCTGCCTCACAGGAGGAAGCGGAACAGAACGAGCAAAACACACTCGAAAGACATACTAAAATTAATCAAATCCTTGACTCGAGTGGGGAAAACGGCAAAATCAGCCAGGCTGCAGTCCTGGCAATCAAAAACGAGCTCGCCGCTTGGGCTATTGCAAGTGCTAAGCTTGAGGGGCGACTCGAAGAACTCGAGAAGGAAAATAACAGGTTAAGACAGCAGCCAACCAAAACTTGGGCTGCAGTGGCTGCACAAGCAGTCACAAAACCTCAAACCACAAAAGAGACAATTGCTAAGGTTACCAAAAGGCCGGACACGGCGGTTTTTTTAAGACCCCTGCCCGGGCAAACAATCAAAAAAGTACAGGAAATATTTACCACTACAATTGACCCTGCTAAGGATAAAATTAAAATAAATAAAGTCAAAGCGACAAAAAACGTGGTAGTAGTAGACGCAGCAACTGAAGAAGACAGGGATAAAATTCTAAAAAATACCAAATTAAACACAGCAGTCAAATGTGAGCCACCCAAAAAACGAAATCCGCTGGTGATCCTTTATGACATACCAACGGCATTAACAGAATCAGATATATATGAGACACTTTATAATCAAAATTTTGACGACATGGAATGGGAAAGTTTCAGAAATGACTTTAAATTACGTTTCAAAACAGGGCCCCGGGAGCGGGATGTAGTACATCACGTTGCCGAGGTCTCTGGAAAGATGTGGCGCAGAATCACCACTATGGGGAGAGTCTATATAGGCTTCCACGCAATAAATGTGCGAGATTACTTAGTGGTTCCAAGATGCCACAACTGTGGCGACTTAGATCACATACATAAGCATTGTGAGAGGAGGCCGGCTTGCTCCAAGTGCGGGTCAGAGGAACATACAAGGAGAAACTGCAGCAAAACCGGAATTTGCATACCTCGCACAAAGAGAGGCAAAAAGCCATGTAACACTACCGGTAGAAATTGCCCTACCTACAGGATGCTTGAGCAGAGACTCATAGCCAGAATCGACTATGGCTGAGCACCTAAATGAGAACAGGAAGCCCAAAAGAAAGTCACCCAGTAAGAGGTTGAGGGATGCATTAAGGGCCAACAAATTCAAAGAATTTATACAGAAGATCACTAGGTCACAACACCTTGTTATCACAATGAAAGATGTCTGCATTCAAACAGACCCTTGTGATCAGAAATAAGCACCCTCCCCTCTAAACTGGGGACAAAGGTCGTCTAAAGATCAAGCACGACCACTCGGGCATCCTGTGGTAGGGAGACTGTCAATGACAGAATTTCCGAATATAAAAAGTCAGGAAGAGCAAGTGCAAGTAAACAATATAAGCAGCACTAGTGAACAAACCAACATAGCTACACCAATACGCCCACCTATAGTACGAGGGCCGGGAATAGATCCTGCCAGGATTTATCCCAACCTGGAGCACGCCTTACAGCTGTCCAGACTTGAGGAGCCGGCCACCCTCACAACAGCCTTGAGGCATGTGGTGCGTGTCGGCCATGAATACGGCAGAGACATTACTTTCCCAGTGATGGAGGCTGTAGACAGAATACAGCTCAAGACAATGAATCTCCCCACAGACTTCGGAGCCCTGCGAGACCTGGTTAAGAAAGTATTTGAAAGGCGCAATGAAAAGTTTGATCTCAATGAACTATATAACCAATCTGTCATCACCAACGGCAGAGTAGCACACGATTGGCGCAAAAACTGGCCAGAGTCTCACATTCATACATACTTCCCACGTGAGCCAGTTAAGAGTGGGACAGATAAACGCGCATAATAGCAAACTGGTCCTGCAGGAACTCCGGAGGGTGGTGGAGGAGAAGAGTCTAGATGTAGTCTGCATACAGGAGCCATACTCCCTGGCTGGACGGATCCCGTTCACTGCAGCCAACTGGCAGCAAATATATAATGCAGGGGAACCAAAAGCCGCAGTCATAATCACAAATAAAGCATTGAGAGCCACTGTATTGGCACAATTTTTGGATGACCACTGCAACGTCGTGGAGCTTCATTCACCCACAGGAATACTATACATGGTCAATATGTACTTTCAGTACGGAAGACCAATAGATGAATTCCTAGATAAGCTTGTGCAAATAGCCACGGCGTTGTGGGGGCAAAAAATTCTTGTGACTGCGGACATCAATGCAAAATCCCCCCTATGGTTCAGTGGCACTCAAGACGACCGAGGAGAAAAAGCTGTTGACACCATCATGTCACTACAACTCATGGTCGCTAATAAACAGGGGAATCCTCCCACCTACACCGGGGGGGGGGGGGGGGAGGACACGGTACAAACATTGACGTTACCCTGGTAACGCCAAACCTTGTTACAAAAATATCAAATTGGACAGTTTGGGACCAGATTACCACAAGTGACCATAACCTCATAACATTCACTATTGGAGACAGAGAGTGCCACTGGGACATAGGGTGGGAGACGCAACTTAATTACAACAAAACCGACTGGGATCGGCTGGCTAGGGAGTGTGACATCCCTGCATTGCTGGAGGGTGATGTCAACGTAGAAGAATACGCCCGAGATCTCACAAGTGCGATAACCAGAGCAGTTAAGGCAGCCGTACCAACCAGGAGGAGGGCTGTCGCGGCCTCCCCTTCACCATGGTC
This sequence comes from Schistocerca serialis cubense, assembly GCF_023864345.2. Lineage (NCBI taxonomy): Eukaryota > Metazoa > Arthropoda > Insecta > Orthoptera > Acrididae > Schistocerca > Schistocerca serialis. The sequence continues at coordinate 124,739,895 of NC_064643.1, forward strand.
AGCCGAACTGGGGCAAATGCGCCAAGCAGTACGGAGGGCGAGGAAGTATTACCAGCGGTGTGTCGTCTGGCACGAGAAGCAGCGATGGCTGCAGATATACAGAGAAGCCAAGGAACAGTTCCAAAAGGAACTTAAGGCTGTTAGGATGAGGAGCTGGGAGAAGTATGTGCATAGCCAATTGGCTACAGACCCTTGGGGACTACCTTACAAAATAGTAAGGGAGAAAATTAAATCACCCATGGTGCTATCTACCGTAAGGAGTGGGGACCGGATGACGGAGACCTGGCAGGAAACTGCGGGTGTCCTACTCCATGCCCTATTGCCGGACGATAGAGAGGAAGATGATACAGAAGAACAACAGAGAATAAGAAGAGAGAACCAACGGGTCTAAGAAAACAATCGTGCGGTCTACCCCTTCTCTGAAGAAGAGGTAAACTCCCAAATAAAAGCGCTCAAAAAAGACAAAGCTCCCGGCCCAGACGGTATTACTGCGGAGGTGATACAGTACCTCGCCCCCCAGCTGGTGGCACCTCTCACTCAGCTGTATAATGAGTGCTTACGGCTTCGAACCTTCCCCTCCATATGGAAGCGGGCGAACGTTGTCATAATCAAGAAAGGCCCGGATAAAGACCCCAAAGAAGCCAAGTCATATAGACCCATATGTCTGCTGGACTTGCTGGGCAAGCTCTTTGAGAGGCTGCTAGCAGACAGGTTGGCTGCACACCGAGTCCTGTGCGGGATGAGTGACAGGCAGTTCGGTTTTCGGGCGGGGCGATCGGCGTCTGACGCAATCGCCCTGGCTGCGGATGTCTGTGGCTCTGCCCCGCACAAGTACATAGTCGGCATCATGGTGGACATTAGTGGCGCCTTTGACAACCTGTGGTGGCCTTCGCTCTTCTCCTGCTTGCGGGAGAAAGAATGCCCAGGGCCGCTATATGGCTGTCTGAGGAGCTATTGTGATGACAGGGAGGTCTGGCTATCGGCCCCTAGCGGTAAAGTCAGTAAGAAAATCACCAAGGGGTGTCCTCAGGGATCTGTCCTGGGGCCACTCTTTTGGGATATAAACATGGAACCACTCTTGGAAGAACTAAAGAACAGTGAAGATGTGCTAGAGGTCATAGCCTACGCAGATGACCTCCTCCTGCTGGTCGGCGGCCGCAGCCGCGAAGATCTGGAACCAAAAATAGAAAGAGCTATTACAATACTGACCACATGGTGTCACAAAACTAAAATGACTATCGCACCCAGTAAGTCAACTTACCTGCTGCTCAAAGGCCAACTCACAAGAAATCCAACAGTAAGAATAAATGGTCTACCAGTCCTTAGGCGCCGTGAAGCCCGGTACCTTGGTGTCATCGTCGACGAGAGGTGGAACTATGCATCGCACATAGATACAGCAACACAAAGATCTCTCACAGTATTACACAACCTAATAGGAATAGGACATAAAAGATTCCACCTCCCACCTGATCTTATTAAATTATACCATAATAGCATCCTCACATCCATAGTAGGTTACGGGTCAGCGGTCTGGGCACACAGGCTCACGAGGGTCATGCCTGCCGTGGCCGTAAGAAGAGTGCAGCGTAACATGCTCCTACGTTCAGTGGGCGCATATAGAACAACTCCAGGAGGGGCACTTTCAGTACTGATGGGGCTATGTCCACTGGACATAAAAATCAGCGAACAGGCCGCCTGGTATTGGATAAAGAAAAATCGAAGGGAAAAAATAGAAGAAATTATGGGGATATATGTGGGGGACAAACAAAGTATCAAAAGAAGAGGCATGGAATTATGGCAAAATCTCTGGGACAGTGACGAAACTGGCCGAAGAACACATGAATTGCTACCCATCATAAAGGAACGGCTAGAACTCACCTACTTCAAACCAACAAGGGGATTGCTGCATTTTCTTACTGGGCACGGACCCTACCCGACATATCTTTGTCGGTTCGGGAAAAGGGCAACACCAGCGTGTGACTGTGGAGCAGTGCTGGGCACTCCAGACCATGTGGTGTACGAGTGTCCTCTCTTCGACGATGATGCACAACAACTTAGGGAACAATTGCCGAACAACGACACGTACCACTTGCTCAGGCACGAAAATACATTTAACGTCCTGAACCACTTGACAAACAAAATCTCGAGCAAAGTCCTCAGAGAATATCTTGGTAATAATAGATAAATAAACACACACCGGATTTGTCGCGTACGCCCCCCTGTTCCGCCGGGACGTGGACTTGGCCAGCCGCCTCACGGCTGGAATCCGCCAGGTTTTCGGAATAGGTTGGGGGGTAGTACATCTAAATCGGACTTGACTATGCACCGAACATGACATTAGACATAAGGTTAGTTATAAGATCAAACTAGGGTAATAGAAATAGTATAGAACTGCAGCGAACATGTCACCGGCCAGCCCAGTGCCAGGGGCACTCCCACTGGGATTAGCTCAGTGGGAAAGGCCAACAAGTAGGTTTGTATCTATTCTGGCACACTTGTTACGCTGCAGGTAGAGTAGTCGTAATAAACAACAACTATTAGCAAGTAGTAACATAACAAATTAGGAAAACAAGCTAAAATCTAGGAATATTAGACTAACAGTAACATAGAATAGTGAGTAGGTAGATTAACCCCATAGTGGTGATGGAGTGTAGTAAATAAACCTGTAGTGTTAAATATTATAGCTGCAGATAGAACTTAGAAATAGTAAAATATAGGACCTACTAATGTATTAGGTAGTAGGTTACATTGTAACATGATAATGATGAAATAAAGATTTAAAAAAAAAAAAAAAAAAAAAAAAAAAAAAAAAAAAAAAAAAAAAAAAACCTGCAAAGTCATCTCGACATTCTTGAAGACACAATGTCCTCTGGAGGAAACGTTTGACGAGGTGGGCACGTTGTGCTTGTACATTGTCGTTTTCAGAGACGAACCCGTCATCGACATGTTGATTTTTAGACTTGACAGTAGGTGGGAGCACCCTGTCGCGATATTGCGCAGTCCTCGACTTACCCTCGATAGTGGTGCGAGGCGTGCGATCCGTACATAAAACAGGCCCAAAACATGAATGACCCACCTCCGTGGCGAATCTATGTGACTGCACTCCCGAGAAGTGGCTTGACACCTGGGTGCCTCGATAGTCTTTTACGGCGCTCATCTGACGATAGGCAAATCCTGCACTCGTCGGTGACAAAAACATAGCATCAGCGATCCAGTTTTCATTGAGTGGTGCAAAGTCGGTGTACCGTTGTTTGTGATGGACGCCTAGAGGATAAAATCATCGTGTGGAACAGGTTGCGTCCTGTCTAGGTCGACATAGCACTCCCAGTGGCCTCCAGAATGGCAGTGCGCAGTACTGCCTTAGCTGTCATACATACAAGAGGCAATCTATAGCAAGGACCAGAGATTATCTGTATTATTCAAAGCGCTAAAACTGCCAACTAGTTAACTGCTCATCCAGAGCCAGTAGCGGGTTCCTTATATTACAGCTTCTAAGGGCAACAGAAAGCCCATTTTCAGTGTTTCATACAATTATTGGCTAATCTGAAATATTGTAATCTGCCCGTTAAGAGGAATAATCTTGCGTTAAAGGCTGAAATGTTCCCTGCCAGCTGTTGGCTGGATCGTTTCATTGGAATCAATGCATCACCCTGCTTATTGTTTGATTTCCGCCCCCCACCAGTAGTAGGATGGGAGTAAGCAAGGCATTAAGCCATCGCTAAAACGATAGCAGAAGATTAACAAATAAGAACTCATTTATCCCAACTTACGAGTTTACGTCAACAACGTATATACACTCCTGGAAATTGAAATAAGAACACCATGAATTCATTGTCCCAGGAAGGGGAAACTTTATTGACACATTCCTGGGGTCAGATACATCACATGATTACACTGACAGAACCACAGGCACATAGACACAGGCAACAGAGCATGCACAATGTCGGCACTAGTACAGTGTATATCCACCTTTCGCAGCAATGCAGGCTGCTATTCTCCCATGGAGACGATCGTAGAGATGCTGGATGTAGTCCTGTGGAACGGCTTGCCATGCCATTTCCACCTGGCGCCTCAGTTGGACCAGCGTTCGTGCTGGACGTGCAGACCGCGTGAGACGACGCTTCATCCAGTCCCAAACATGCTCAATGGGGGACAGATCCGGAGATCTTGCTGGCCAGGGTAGTTGACTTACACCTTCTAGAGCACGTTGGGTGGCTCGGGATACATGCGGACGTGCATTGTCCTGTTGGAACAGCAAGTTCCCTTGCCGGTCTAGGAATAGTAGAACGATGGGTTCGATGACGGTTTGGATGTACCCTGCACTATTCAGTGTCCCCTCGACGATCACCAGTGGTGTACGGCCAGTGTAGGAGATCGCTCCCCACACCATGATGCCGTGTGTTGGCCCTGTGTGCCTCGGTCGTATGCAGTCCTGATTGTGGCGCTCACCTGCACGGCGCCAAACACGCATACGACCATCATTGGCACCAAGGCAGAAGCGACTCTCATCGCTGAAGACGACACGTCTCCATTCGTCCCTCCATTCACGCCTGTCGCGACACCATTGGAGGCGGGCTGCACGATGTTGGGGCGTGAGCGGAAGACGGCCTAACGGTGTGCGGGACCGTAGCCCAGCTTCATGGAGACGGTTGCGAATGGTCCTCGCCGATACCCCAGGAGCAACAGTGTCCCTAATTTGCTGGGAAGTGGCGGTGCGGTCCCCTACGGCACTGCGTAGGATCCTACGGTCATGGCGTGCATCCGTGCGTCGCTGCGGTCCGGTCCCAGGTCGACGGGCACGTGCACCTTCCGCCGACCACTGGTGACAACATCGATGTACTGTGGAGACCTCACGCACCACGTATTGAGCAATTCGGCGGTACGTCCACCCGGCCTCCCGCATGCCCACTATACGCCCTCGCTCAAAGTCCGTCAACTGCACATACGGTTCACGTCCACGCTGTCGCGGCATGCTACCAGTGTTAAAGACTGCGATGGAGCTCCGTATGCCACGGCAGACTGGCTGACACTGACGGCGGCGGTGCACAAATGCTGCGCAGCTAGCGCCATTCGACGGCCAACACCGCGGTTCCTGGTGTGTCCGCTGCGCCGTGCGTGTGATCATTGTTTGTACAGCCCTCTCGCAGTGTCCGGAGCAAGTATGGTGGGTCTGACACACCGGTGTCAATGTGTTCTTTTTTCCATTTCCAGGAGTGTATATAGATATATTGTAATATAAATACCGTACGACAGTAATCAATTGGTAATCCCAAAGAGATAAACGAAAAGTAAAGTAACTGAACCATCGAAAATGATCTTTGTTTTTGGTGTATAAAACTGACAACATTATCAATGTTGAGCACTCTCTGACTCTGACTGTGAAGCTGATTAGACTACTGTTTTGTCTTTGGTGTCATCTTTTGTATAAGTTATTAATATTATTGAAATAATAATCGATTTATTTTAAATGTCTCGTGTTACTGATTTAAAGTTACCCTCCTCGTCAGTACAATGATTTTCCGAATAAAATTATGTGTGGCCATCTTCCATGAACAGTTTCGATTCGTAATTTTGACGAAGTCGTTGCTGAGCGCTATTTTGTTCAATTTTCATTTTCAACATCTACATATACGTTATTACTTTGATATTCACAATAAAGTACCTGACATAGGGTTCAATGAACCACCTTCAAGCTGTCTCTCAACCGTTCCACTCTCGAACGGCGAGCGGGAAAAACGAACACTTACATTTTTATGTGGGAGCCTCGATTTCTCTTATTTTATGGTGATGTTCATTTCTCCCTATGTAGGCGGGTACCAACAGAATGTTTTAGCAATCGGAGGAGAAAACTGGTGATTGAAATTCCATGAGAAGATCCAGTTGCTACAAAAAACGCCTTTGTTTTAATGACTGCCACTCTACTTCACGCATCATTTCTGTGGCACTATCTCCCCTACTTCGCGATAATACAAAACGAGCTGCCCTTCTTTGTACTTCTACGATGTGATCCCTCAGTCCCATCCGATGCGGATCCCGCACCGCACAGTAATACTCCAGAATAGGGCGGACAAGGGTGGTGTAACTCTTTAGTAGACCTGTTGCACCTTCTAAGTGTTCTGCGAATGAATCGCAGTCTTTGGTTTGCTCTACCCACAACGTTATCTATGTGATCATTCCAATTTACGTTATTTGTAATTGTAATCCCTAAGTATTTAGTTCAATTTACAGCCTTAAGATTTGTGTGACTTGTCACGTAATCGAAATTTAGCGGATTTCTTTTAGTACTCACGTGAATAACTTCAAAAATGGTTCAAATGGCTCTGAGCACTATGGGACTTAACATCTATGGTCATCAGTCCCCTAAAGATAGAACTACTTACACCTAACTAACCTAAGGACATCACACACATCCATGCCCGAGGCAGGATTCGAACCTGCGGCCGTAGCAGTCGCGCGGCTCCGTAATGAGCGCCTAGAACCGCTAGACCACCGCGGCCGGCGAATAACTTCACACTTTTCTTTATTCAGGGTCAATTGTCACTTTTCGCACCCCACGGATATCGTATCTAAATCATTTTGCAATTCGTTTTCGTCATCTGATGGTTTTAAAAGACGGTAAATGACACATCATCTGCAAACAATCTAAGACGGCTACTCAGATTGTCTCCCATGTCGTTAATGTAGATCAGGAACAATAGAGGGCCTATAACACTTCCTTGGGGAACGCCGGATATTGCTTCTGTTTTACTCGATGACTTTCCGTCTGTTACTATGAACGGTGACCTTTCTGACAGGAAATCACGAATCCAGTAGCACAACTGAGGCGATATTCCATAGGCACGCAGTTTGGTTAGTAGACGCTTGTGAGGAACGGTGTCGAAAACCTTCTGGATATCTAAAAATATGGAATCAATTTGACATCCCTTCTCGATAGCACTCATTACTTCATGAGTATAAAGAGCTGGTTGTGTTTCACAAGGATGATGGTTTCTGAATCCGTGCTGACTACGTCTCAATAAATCGTTTTCTTCGAGGTAACTCATAATGTTAGAACATAGTATATGTTCCAAAACCCTATTGCAAATCGACGTTAGTGATATGGGCCTGTAAATCAGAGGATTACTCCTATTTCCCCTTTTGGGTATTGGTGTGACGCGAACAATTTTCCAGTCTTTAGGTACGAATCTTTCTGTGAGCGAGCGGTTGTATATAATAACTAAATATGGAGCTATTGTATGAGTATACTCTGAAAGGAACCTGACTGGTATACAATCAGGACCGAAGGCCTTGCCTTTATTAAGAGATTTAAGCTGTTTTGCTACACCGAGGAAATCTACCTCTTTGTTTCTCGTCTTGGCAATTGTTCTTGATAGGAATTCAGGAATATTTACTTCATCTTCTTTGGTGAAGAAGTGTCGGAAAACCGTGCTTAATAACTCTGCTTTAGTGGCACTGTCATCAGTGACTTCACCGTTGTTATCGTGCAGTGAACGTATTCATTGCTTCTTGACACTTGTGTGCTTTATGTATAACCAGAAGCTCCTTGGTTTTTCTGCCAGAAACTATTTGGGTTTTCATAGTATTTCCGGAATAGAATCATTTCCACACAGATCGTGGCTTTGTAATCGCTCGTATACGCAGTTTCAAAACGAATCGATGTCAAACAGATGAGGAGCCTAGCCTTGAATATGTGCAATCACAAGGCTTTATTACAGTAATTACATGCATGTACAAGCCATTGCACATCGGCTTGTAGCAAAATCAGAGACGAACTTTTTTTTATCTATTGTTGATTAACCACCTCCACGTGAATTTCAGGGTGGAAACTACAGCTTTTGTAGCGTATGAGCCAAACAACACAACATCTTATAGTACTGCAGAATAGGAGCAGTTCTGATCACCAGTTATAACCGCTTATGTCCTTAACCAGTAGAGTAATTTCCGTCCCTGGCCTCGCTTTGAGTTAAGAAATGTGTGGCGAACCCCTCAGCCCCACACGCACGCTCTGTCAAGCCATTCCAGCTGCGGCGCTCCAAGAAGCAGTCGATACTTGCACGTCTTGTGTGGCTGATCTAAAGCGAGTTGAAAGGAGAAATCCTCTAGCGGTTGACTGGGTGACTGGGTGGCTGGGTGGCTTGTGTCACTGCATCGAGACTCCAGACTGCTGCTAAGCACCGCGCTATTCTCTAGCAATGCGTTCTTCTCGCACGGCCTGGTCCGGTGGCATCTGTGGAACGGGTGCAGAATGAATGACTCTTCTTAGAGCACGCTCGGAATTGTCTGGCGCCAAAAAGAAATAGGGGAACAGTTCTTTGTAAGTTCCGACGCAAGCCTAACAAATGGATATGTTCTGAAAGGTTCTAAAATTCTCAGCCAAGCTGGCGCCAGGTAGCTGGTTGTGCAAACACGCTCTGTCACTCTCGTACCATGTCTTTTGCTCTCTCTAGTCTTACGTGGAAATTTTCCACTCGAGATTACCAGGAGGGTATTACCGAAAGTCGGCTTTTCCATTGACCAGTCCCCGTAATTCCACATAGAGACGATACGTCCTGCAAACTGTGGCCCACCTGATCGGTGGATAAATCGTTGCTACATCGTGATTGGCTAAAAGCAAGTCTGCGTGTTCTTGTACGTAGAGGCAAGTGTCACTCAGAAGCCAAGTTCATTGGGATTCAAGGAGCAGCATCGGAGGGAAGCAGACATGGGTTTCAGTACCAGACTGGGAAACAAGTAGGCCTGAGTATTCTGATGTTATAAATCACCAAACTTCCAGCGTTGGACTTGGAGGAAATCACTATCTGACGGGGAGACGATATTGGTTTGAGATATGGCTCCAACTCTTCAGGGGTAAGCGCTGCCTTGCAAGGTGAGGTGACACGTTCCGTTAGGTTTTTTTTACCTTATTGAAACAACAGCCACGAGATACGAGTTTTATTTAGTTTTACTTCAACTAAATTCATTAAACTCCGTGCTCTGAGTTCGTGAACGTACCAAGGTTCACTGATCTTGCCCTCATGCATATTTTGAATGAAATGTTCACGCAATCCGACTGGATGATATTGGCTCCTTTTACATGGATGATTATCCATTTCTCAATATTAATATGCTGGTCGATGCAAAGGTGTTTCGTCCTGCAGATCTATATAAGCCTCGTGATTCCAGTTATTAGAAGTGATGCCATTAAATTCTTTTTCCATGGTTGTTCCCCATTGCTGCCCCACAACCATCTTGACGTGTTGTGGCAGTAATCCCACAAGGATACTGGATTAATTATGGTGTTTTCCTTCATTAATGGACCAACCCTATGTAATCTTGTACAATTTCATGTTGAACTTTAAGAATATACATACTAATATTTTACCTTCAGTAGACAGTGTAGCTCCCCCTACCTTTCCTTTCAACGATGCCAGCACTAGAAATTGGAGGTGTCTCATCAGATAATTCAGCCCTCCCAAGAGATGTTATTAGGTTTAAAACAATACATCAAAGATTCGAATTAGACACTGCCTTCATATATGTCTTGAGGCTATGTAATTCATGGGGCGCAGATTACCAGACTACGTTCATCCAGTGTTGCGTAACGCGAGCATTTAACGACTACCAACAAACTTTACACATAATAGCAAATACTTTGTAATTTTTTTCGCATCAGCCTCACGAAATAATTAAAGGAAAAGAGTTTATAGTTTACTAAATTTTTTGGTTTTGACTTTTTCATTATTCTATGGATGAATAATCCAAAACTAATAAAACCGACATAATTTGGGTTTTCTCGTCTTCAGCCACAAAGGTTTTACATACTTAACGTCAAGTGTTTAACACAGTAACTCATTCGTAAAAGAATTACACATCTGAAGTGCTCTTTTGCATCGGAGTTCTATTATTTAACTGAGCGGATTACTGAATGGTGACTAATGGGTCTAAAACGAATTGCCAAAACAACTCAAAGTGCTTGCTGTATGCTGTGGCCGAATCTGGTAATCTGGAGTAAGGGCTAGAGACGTTCTGGTGAAGTTAGATATTATCAAAGCACCATAAAGTTAAACATAATATTGCAAGAAGTCTTGTCTGGAGGAAACTCTTACCAGAGAAGTGAGAAAGGATACATCAATGAAAATGTCAAAATTTGAGACTAAGGACAATCATTTTACACATTGAACTCATTGGTAGGAAGACTTCAGCTTTTAAACAATTACAAAGTTACTTACAACTCGCGGAACCAGATGGGAGGGCCATTCGACAGTCATCTTGGATGTAGGAGGCGAAGAGCGAATCACGGGCGATCTGGAGCGGAGGTGATATTCGAAGGTTTCACATGTCGATGCAGTCGTAAGTTAGCTATAGCCAGTAATGGGGCACATTTTATTTATGTAGATGAACTTTTTGGAGCGCAGGTGTCGAATTCTGATAGTGTTTGTTTTTTGTAGGAGCCGTGTTGCTGAATAAAGCGTGGTCACCTGATTAGCCAGTAGAGGCCCTGCCCTGGTTGCATAAGCTATATGGAGGCGTGTTGATGAAAGAGACGGATATGACACTATATAATTAAAGTAAATAGTTTGTAGTTGTGTAGAAGCTTTAATGTTTTAATAGTGGTGTAACTGTTGTCCATCATAAAGTTCTAAAGTTTTATCCGACGTTGTCATTGTGGAGAATTCTGCAGAAGTTTTGTGGGACGAGTGACAGGTGGCGACATTACTGTCAGTGTAAGCTCTTGCAGGTTTCTTAGATGCAATTGTAGTGCAAGAACATGTGTACAATTGGTACAAGGATGGTAGCTAATTCAACCTCGTTTTGTGGGCCAAAGTGAGGCTTCAGCCCTTTAGCAAGACTGTTTCACAAGTGTATAACCGCAGATATTGATTTTGATCATTTAATAAATGTTTCCTTAAGTAATTGGCCGTGAAATACTAAGTATGATTTGGCTCACACGCCGTAGTCGTTAAGAGAGCTGAGATTTCTCCGTGACGTCACGGAGGCCGTGGAGGGACACCATTTTAGTGTCTTCAGGAATCAGAGCCAATTTTACTGTTGGTGCATTTGGGAACGTAACAGCAAACCGTGAAGGTAACTTCTGCGATCTCTGACTGACGATGAAATCCATTATACCTTACTCATTTAAAAAAATTCATTGACAAACTCCTGCATAAAATGTGATCTGAAATCTATCAAGTCTGGTAGAAGCCGACTTGGGTGATAAATGTAGGAACACCCTGAACAATACGTGGACCTACGAGTTATCGTACAATATAGACTGAAGGAAGGCATTCGTCCGTTTATAGCATTTTCAGATGTCTAGGAAGACTTTGGCAATACTGATTGGCTTTTTAAGCTTTCTGCAATACTCAGCAACAAACTTTAAAATTTTGAAGGTAGCAGCTATAAAACAAATGGAGTGTAAGGTTATCTACAACTTGTGTATTTGAGCCAATCCATATCACAAACATGGTTGAATCGAGGTACTCGTACAAGAAAATTATTTCCAATTATGAAACTGGTAATCAGAGACTACTACATTTCTAAGCTTTGGAAAAATGGAAACTTGTGGTAAGGTCTTATGGGACCAAACTGCTGAGGTCATCGGTCCCTAAGTCTACACACTACTTAATCTAACTTAAACTAATTTACGCTAAGAACAACACACACACCCATGCCCGAAGGTTGACTCGAACCTCCGACGGGGAGAGCGGCATGGACCGTGACAAGGCGCTTGAGACCGCGCGGCTATCCCGCGCGGCCTTTTAAGCTTTCTGTAACACTCAGTAACAGACTTGCTACACCAAAAACTAGTTACTAGTATTTGCTTTAAACTGATATTTTGTCAACATTAGACAGAGTAATACTACAATATTTATCGAGTAACACTTGTCTCTCAAAGATAACCGCTTCTGCAGTCATTAGTGATTCGGCTGCATTGGTGTAACCCTCCGTCTCCTTACACCTTATACTAATTTTTTAAGCTCTACATACCCGCTTCGCCAGTGACTGTGGACGAAGCCATGAACAGAAGGTAGTGTGTTAGCGTCCAATCCAGAAGCTGCCGGCTCAGATCTTAGCAACACTGGAAGTAAGAAACATTTTGAACATCACTCCTGGGCCAGCGAGGACTGGAGACACGATGTTGTTGAAACGTGCCATTCTTGTTTACTGAAATATTTCAAAGAAAAGTTTATCAATAAGCGACGATAAAAGATATTGCTAATGATAAAAGAGTTCGCATAAGTTAATTATCACAACAAGAAAGCACGTTCCAATGAAGATGGACAAAATTCTTCTTTTGAATTACTAGCAAACATGAAGTACTAGTAAACTGATAATTCTGGAAAACAAATGTCATTAACATTAACATGTACCATAGTCAGAAAAATGAAAGTGGGGCTGCATCCGGTCAGTGAGTATACTGATCGACGCCGGTTTTCAGTGATGCTTGACCGATGAGCTGAGAACAGCGCTTACGCAGAAAAATATGTAGGGTAAGGAAAAAAATTCGACATATTAATCTCAGTAAGAATTAACACAGAACACAAATACTGTTCACTCGTTTCATCAACGAATAATCCACTACCAACTTCTCGTCGTAGGCTATTGCAGTTCATAAAAATACAATGAAAATTGTATTCATGACCAAGTAATTGAGGAAGGTAATTAAGAAATAATTAATCATGACTAACTATAACAAATAGGATTATTGCCAGAAAACATGAATGCACTTACATCTGATCTCTCCGAGCTCACACAAGAAAAATCTGCAGGACAGTTGAGGAATGTACATTCGTTTGTAATAAACAACATAGGATAGAAGTTCTATAGGATGACAGAAGACCGGCTTCTTCAATAAATGTTTATTTCGATTATGAAGGAAAAAATAACTCTTTGCTTTAGACAGCACGTACAAATGTACAACTGCACAAGAAATCCAGAGATTCTTTCGCGTCCTTCGTAGAGTAAAAGAGCTCAAATTTAGGTTTGAAGGTATACGGTACCTACACTCCACACCTTTGCAGACTGATGTTCCTGCTAGTTGGGCGGTCATGTCGCACCAGGTGTGTACTTTGTTGCTGAATGTTATCGCGGAAGCAAGTTGGAATTAGAAGGAGGAGTCCTTGGGAAATAGCGGAAAAAGCCTGTAAAAGATGTCCATGGCCTTTGCCCTCCTCAATTCAGGTTCTGAAATTTCCGAACCGGTTGGTCCGCTCATATTTGCATCCGAACGAAAATGTTATCAACAAGGCATTCAATTAGTACACGATATTGCAGATTTAACAACTGTCACATATATCCTAACGTATGTCCGTGTCCACTTGGTTCAGTTTTTTGGCGACCAGTCCGGAACGGTAGGTTCCCTGTGAAGGAAATACGTTTCTTTTATAACTTTTAACGAAAAACAAAATTACATTATTTAAAAGGCAAATGGAAAAGATCATGGACGGTCCGCGGGTAGTTCCACACTCCTCTGAAGCCTCACGAAAAGTTAGATGAGAAGGTAATTTGATGCTTAAGTATGAGGCACATGTCAACTACTGGTACCTGCCTGTGAGAAGTAATTTACAGACGGCTTCATCGTTCAACTCAAAGAGATAGTGAATACGCAGAGACGCTGTGGCACATTAATCAGCGCTCCCTACGGCGTCATATTTTATGTGGACATTCTGCGGTTGTTCTGAAACCGGGAGAATTGCTGTATGGTTTAGTTAACTACACAGTTGCTGAATTTCTTTTCGGAATCGTGGCTGCAATGTCGTCAGGATATAAATGCACCTATATATCTGGCAAAAGCATTGAAGATGGGTGTACGTATATCTACAGTGACAGGTGACTATGCTGTGTCATGTTTCATTCAAGTTCCAAGTTCTCCTTGCCATATTGCTCAAACCATACGATATTCAGAGAATTTTGTGACTGTAGAGAATCTTGACAAAGGCTTACATTATACTCTGTAACATTCCCAAAACGTCAGGACTGCAAGATAGAACGTTTTTGTTGTGATTCAAAAATTAATTACTGGGTGGAAGGTATAGTAAGATGAGCTTTTTTGTGTGACTGTTATTAAGTAATTCATTCAGTTACTGACAATGGCAATAGGCACTAATCCAGTAACTGGTTTTGTTGCTTTCCGGAAATTTTAAATGAAATATTCTTTCCAATTAGAAAATATTCATTGCAGACAGATATACCTGTAATTTTCTATGAGCAGGTAGTTACTTATTTTAAGCTATAACTTCAAACTATAATGGCAGCCCTTTGCGTCCAAAGTAAAAAGTGCAAATCACTCTACGAAAAAAATTTTGGTATCCTTTCCTTCACAGGTATTCATTATGGAAAGTTTGGATCCATGTTATGAGCAGATGAATTAATTTACGAGAAAGTTTTGTTATGTAGTGTCTTAAATACTAATTTCATAAAATTACAATCATCCTACAAGTTCGTTGTGTATTCGACTGGCTGAGCAGGTTAGGTGTAATCTACCTGATATGTGAATTGGAGTTTCCGTATTTGAACGACGTAATACACAGTTTATTTCATTTACTTCAAATTCAAATAGAAATTTCACCATAAGCGACATACAATTTACATAACAGAAAACTTTTTCTAGATAATTCCTCTCTTATCTCTGTTCTCCGAAACTTGTGAGCTATACGTACCTCCAACTTATTTTGGAATTTTTCTGTATTGTTCAGGGAGTATTAAACCACACGAAGACCGATCCTAAACTCAATGTTCTAGACCGTGCCCTCTTATTCTGAACGTCTCGCAATTGATCGTCTGGAACTAGAGTGTCTATGTGCATGTGTTACAGTCATTGCTGAAAGACGATGTATATCAAGTGTTCGTCGGTAATAATCAGTGGTACTTGCGCTTATGGTAGATTTTCTGAACATTAACCGTTGGACATTATTTCGAAGGTACATGATACGTGTTCTACCACTATCCTGTACAACACACAATTGTTTTGACAACGTAAAACACGGCGAAGGACTGTTCGGTTTGCTTCACTTTTGCCACGGTTTTGACTTTCTATCATATTCTTTGTCTTTAGTTCAACCTCCCTCACCATTTTCTCATATATTTCTAAAATACTTTTCATACTATTAAACCAACTGTTTCCGTAACAATTCCGCAAAATTAGACGAACTTGGCGAGGTTATCAGCCAGACACCTGCGTCGATTTTCGTTGCTACACCTTACTTCAGCGGAAGTCACGAGAAGAACACGGCGACGGCCATAATCCGACTTCCCAGTAACTTTGCTCAATGGAAGAGGAGCCCAAATAAGCGAACACGTGCCTCGGTTTACCTGTAGATACTACTAGCATCGTGGCATATCACATTTTCGTCTCTTGTTCGATACCTGGTTATTGTTTCTATTTTATTTATCTATTTATTTATTTTTCATTTGTCTATAGATGTCCATAGACGGTTACTCCGCGAATGTTTCTTATCAAGTTAGAGGGTAGAAGTTCGTTATATTAATTGTAAAATTACAACTGGGCTTCACGAAAAGTGCCACACATTTATTTATATGTGTTACGGTATTTTCATGGGTTTAAATCTTTTTAAACTCTCATATTCTCAGATTTCATTCATATACCAGTTCTTAATTCTTACATCTTACTCTCGTGTTACAGAACACTCGAAACATACAAATTGTGAGCAATACCAGCAGCGTGGAAAGAGAGGTTGCCACAGCGACGTATCTTCGTATGATTCTCACTCGGCACTGAAACGTTGTTAACATTACTGAAGATTTCATTTCGCGGCAAACCACGCATAACAGATCCCTTCTCAGAAAACTAGCACTTGCAACTGATTATGATTCAAGATACACCCTAGGAATTTCACCGAAAACAATTTCAAATATTTTTTTCATTTATTATCTTTTTAGTTAATGAAAAACAAAAATTGAAAAAAAAATTATAGTCGGGTTTCAAACATGGGGCGAAAAATTTCGAAGCCGTGACGGTAGCCATGTTGAACTGCATACTCGCATAAAGGCACACGAAGTACCTCAACAACTTTGAGCGTCGTTTTTTAGGAAACGCTCGAGTATCTACGGACAAGCCGAGACTCGTTTTCGCTTATTTCGGCCGCTCTCCCACAGAGCGAATTTCCTGGGAAATCGGATTATGGCACTTGCCGTGTTCTCTTCGTCAGTGCGGTACGAGGAGTCCGCTGTTAGTGCGAACGCCAAACGGCATAAAGCGCAGGACAGGCACACCATTACTTGTACTCTCTTCCTTAGATACCGTACGAACGTCAGCTAACGGTCTCACTATATTCGGCATACAACCGCTTTTTTCACTTCCCCCTGTAATTAGGAACGCTAGAATTGCGTGGTAAACACTTTTGTTCAGCTGTGGAATGTGGACTGCAAGTGAAAGAAAGATGACTTTATTAGTTGTTTCGCAAATCTGTTACATGTTGAGCAGCGAGGCGTGAGCGTTGACAGCAACTTAACAATATCCCGGACAGAACGGAAAATATATGATGTTACCGAACAAAACAATTCCATGATTGTGGATTGGTGTTCATTTCCTTTTGTTCTAGGCCTAATGGCTAATATGAACAGTGTTTAACTTTCATTGAAGAATCAACTATTACGTGGCACAGTGAGTGTAGCTCCGCTTTCGGAATATAAACAACATTTATTTGTTCAGCAACTCACAGTTTTTGGCGAACAGTCAGGATCTGAGTCACTGTGTGAACTTTTATCCCACTTGTGAGCGGTAAAATATCCATTTTTATTTAATGAATATTTCGTGTGTAAGGTTCAAATGGCTCTAAGCACTATGGGACTTAATATCTGAGGTCATCAGTCCCCTAGACTTAGAACTACTTAAACCTAACTGACCTAAGGACATCACACACATCCATGCCCGAGGCAGGATTCGAAGCTGCGACTGTAGCAGCAGCGCGGTTCCGGACTGAAGCGCCTAGAACCGCTCAGCCACATCGTCCGGCTCGTGTGTAAGGGGAGATAATTATTCCTCTACTGTGATGGATTCTCTCTGCATTGTTACACGCCGGGAGCGGCAGAACTTCTGTTATTGTACAAAGTTGGTCAGAATATGCAGCCAGATACTAATGTAGGGCCCCAGTAGGACTTCATGTACAAGTATTGGATCCGTTGCTACAATTTTTGTGGTAGGCCCCCTTCTATGGACGCATAACCTGAGTCAGATTAAGTGAACTCTCGGGAACAGGAGGTGGAACAATTTATATTTTGGGCCATAAACGAGAAGAAACGCGACAACCGTTCCCAAACAATGTCATTTCAAAGTTACGGAGGTAACTGTGAAACTCACTGCACATATTATTCTTCAGTACAAAAGAGACTATTCTCGTAAACACGAAAACGTCAACTGTGTTACCGATTTCGACAACGGGTTTGATAAAAAAAAATGAGCAGACTGTCACAGTCTATACAATTTCCGTCCTAAGATTATGAACTAGCACGTCAGAAGGTAGTAACGCTTACCTATACAGAAAGTGCCGCCCAGCGAAATGACATTCATACTTCTCCAGCTGAAGTTACTCTGGAACCTGGAGCTCTTCTAGCCTGAGACAGATACGGACTGACATGTAGACTGTGCACAGGCTGCAGGCGCATTGTGTTATAGAAACAGCTAATGATTGTATAATCTTTTCGGAATTCTGCTATTCTGAAACGGAAATTCAACACTATATGTTGTTGCAATAAGATCAAAATGCTTTCGTAATCCATAGAATTTTTGGTGGAAGATAGCAAATTAGCAATTGTCACTAAGATAACCACGTTACAGCAGTTCACTGTCATATACTAACTATACGGACGATCAAAAAGTTTCAATTCGAGGGCGTTGCTGCAGCGGGTATGCAACGTAGCGTTACAAACATGTGAATATACAGGGTCTTCTTAAAAGTTTGTACGGTGTGCTGAGAAATAATTGTTAAGAAATAAATTCGATATGTTATGCCGTGCTTTTTATTTACTTATTTGTGCGATGACAAAGGCTCTACCTCCTGCGGACGGTGGTCCCTCAAGTGTGTGGGAGGACAGTTCCTTACGGGAGACACCATTTACTCTCATAAACTGGAGCACCGATGTTAGCTTTGAGGGCCTTTGCGAACTGATTTAGGTCCTTCAGGCACTTACTCTTGATATGACTAAGAGTGTTCTCTTGCTGTTGGTTTTTCTTAAACATGGTTTTGTCGCTCCTTAATACTGTATCTGAGTTATTTGGTATTGACCTTCGCCAATAAGGTCACCACCCGTCCAAATTTAAGCAGACTGCCAAAGTCAGTGTCGCCAAACGAGTTTTGCGTTTTGTTTTCTTCAAACTGAACAAACGTACCTTTTGCTCACCTAGCTGTAATTTATCAGTTCCGAAGGAGGCCCGTTTTAACTGATAATGAGCAGTTTTCTTAACGATTATTACTCAGCACAACGTCACTGAAACACTCAAGCTTTGCAGGCTGTTTCTGACCAACCTGTATAAGCGCCGACATGTAGGGAAAAGATTAATATGGCTGAGACGTGGGACTTAGGGAAAGCAGAAAAGGTGTGGACGGTGACTAATCAGTTACCGTTTGTTGCACAGAAAACATATACACTTTATTAAAAAAAGCTCAACAATCATTTTTAAAAGATTTTGCTAGACCAGCGGCTGAAAGCATTATTAGAAGAATTGCAAGTTATTGTCGACTGAAGGCCACAAGCAATATTAGACACAATCAGCGACTGAAGGCCTGATTAAGAAGGTTCAAAATTATTCATCGGCTGAGGGCCAGAAGCAATTTCAAATATACAAAACGGCTGAAGGCCTGGATTACCAATAAGGTGGACAGTTACACGTTAAAAATACCAAAAACCCTTTTAACAATCTTAATAACTGTAACAAATTTTTGGGACGGCTGAAGGTTCAAAATGGCTCTGAGCACTATTGGACTTAGCCGGTGTGGCCGAGTAGTTCTAGGCGCTTCAGTCCGGAACCGCGCGACCGCTACGGTCGCAGGTTCGAATCCTGCTTCGGGCATGGATGTGTGTGACGTTTTTAGGTTAGTTAGGTTTAAGTAGTTCTAAGTTGTAGGGGACTGATGACCTTAGATGTTAAGTCCCATAGTGCTCAGAGCCATTTGAACCATTTGAACCACTATTGGACTTAATTGCTGAGGTCATCAGTCCCCTAGAACTTTGAACTACTTAAACCTAACTAACCTACGGACATCACACACATCCATGCCCGAGGCAGGATTCGAACCTGCGACCGTAGCAGTCGCGCAGTTCCAGACTGTAGCGCCTAGAACCGCTCGGCCACTCCGGCCGTCGATGGCTGAAGGCCTTATCAAGACAGAACTGAAACTATTTGTCTGACTTACAAGTGAGAAAGGCAGTTACAAATTAACAAATACTAAGATATTTTCTTCTTAACAATCAAAACGGTAACAAGCTATAGTAACAGCTGAAGGCTTTATTAGAAACAAATTGCAGATTATTGGTCAGCTGAAGACCACAAACAATGTTCAATCAACTGCTGAAGGCCTGATTAAGAAGGTTGAAAATTATTCGTGAGCTAAAGACCACAAGCAAATTCAGAATACTCAACGGCTGAAGGCCTGAATTAAAAGTAAGGAAGGCAGTTGCATGTTAAAATACTAAAACCTTTTTAAAACAATCTTAACGAACTGTAGCAGGCTATAGTGAGGGCTGCAGGCCTTATTAAGAGAAAATTGAAAAATTTGTCGGCTGAAGGCCACAAGCAGTGTTACAAGCAATCAACGGCTGAAGGCCGGAATTACAAGTAGGGAAGACAATAACATGTTAAAACATTAGCATAAATTATGACATTATACAATATACAATTATACAGCATTATACAATTATGACAACTTGTCCAAATAAGACGGAGTGATGCACAGACAGTGCTCCCTGAATCGACCTGAGGAAGGTGACTATGGCTGTGTAAGCGGTGAGACAGGCGGCCAAGAATTGTACTCACGTAACAGGATGGCAACTCACGCTAGGGGTAGCTTAAGCGCCGACCGACCGACTAACCAATCCGCCTAACGTCCGATCACCGGTACAACGATGGAATATTTTTAGACAAGGGCGAAGAGACAGACAGCTCTACGTCTTCAGAAAACACCCAAGGCGGAAGGAAACACTAGAACCAAGGCAGACCTCCCAATAAATATCCACACTACAAGAGGCTGTCGACTACACGCCGTGTCGGACAGCATCAACACAATGAGGAAAGGTACACTGCCGGAAAAGTACGCTAACCTCGAGGGCAGGTAACTGGGGCGTTAGCGGCCACAAGGCAGAAAATACCGATGGTTGCACATCACTAATACGAATAATACCAAATTCAATGATGAATAACAGATAGAGAAAGACGGCTGCAATATTTCAGCGCCTCGAAACACTTCACTCGTTGCCGCCAGGCTCAGCGGCCCTGGGAGTAACAACCCGCCGACCAAAGGCGAGATCTCAGAAGAGTCGAGGTCGCATTAGCAGTTAGCTCTTCACTCAGCTCTAACGTCCAGCGTTCGGTGTGCTGCGAAGTCGCCGCTCTCGCAGCTACCCCTCCACGCTCCGGCAGTGGCAGCACGGCGCCAGCAACCTCGGCTTGCTCTAGCGCTGCACGGACCTGCCCGCTGCTGCGCCCCCAACCGACTTGAAGTCCGTTCGCAACTCTCCCCAAATCCAGTATGCAGACAGCATTAAAATAACTGCTCATTCAAAACCACAAGATGCACACGGATTCGGGAAAACAATTCCAAAACAATTACACCAATAACTCACAATACTAAAACCAGTCACTGTGAAATAACACGGACGAATGATAAGTCGGCAGAAACACAGAGAAGCCAGAAGCGGTCGGAAGACCAAACGCACATCGTCCGCTGCGACGACCGACCGAACGACCAATCAACGGTCGCCCCCACTCAAGTCAGGCACGGGAAAGATACCAGTATAAATCGTCGACTGACAACTTGTTGGGTCAGGGATTTTCTCTGCCTCGTGATGACTGGGTGTTGTGTGCTGTCCTTAGGTTAGTTAGGTTTAAGTAGTTCTAAGTTCTAGGGGACTGATGACCTTAGATGTTAAGTCCCATAGTGCTCAGAGCAATTTGACAACTTGTTGCCATGACGTCACTTCGATGGGCGGACACACACACACGCACACACACACACACACACACACACACACACACGCACACGCACACACACACACACATACACACAGACAAGTGAAAGTTGCGCTACTCGAATATCACGATCCATTCAACTGAAACTCGCTGAATCCGGTCTTCGATGTGGTCGTGCACTCTCGCGACCACATCCTTCCGTCGGACCGTACATGTGTGTCGCCAGCGGTCGGCCGAGTACTGGCTATCCGGACCTTACTGCTACTCCGTCCCAACACTCGAACTCAACAAACGACGCCCCGGAAATACTAGAGGCTGCTCCAAAGATGGTACCACAGCATGCGCTATCGGTAAGCGCTGCTGCTGCCACTCACGGACAGACAAGGCGAGCAAACGTAATGGCACCAGTGAACACAGTAAGAAAACGAGAGACCACTATCGCTATTACAAGATGCTAATCTATGAACGTCACCAACGTGAGCTGCACATGGCTCAATGGCATTCGCGTCTTTCCGACATGCGTGCGGCAAATGCACAAACGTGAACCATGGTGACATTATTACGAAATGTTTCCAAACGGGACCAGTGTGCTGTTATTCTTTTCTTGCTGTCGAATGGCAAACACCGGTATACATCCATCGGAGAAGGAAGAATCTGTGTGAGGAAACATGTCTGTCTAAAAGCGCCATTGTGGAATGGTACAAGGTCCTGCTGCCTCATGTTGACGCACGTTCCCATATCGCAAATGTTGTAATGCAGAAGTTATGTCAACTCAAGCTGGAGACACTCGAACACCCGTCCTATAGTCCTGATCTCTCCCCGTGCGATTTTCACGCCAACGCTGCCCTAAAAAAGGTGTTTGAGGGTAGACGACTGTCGTCGGATCAAGACGTGTAGCAGGCAGTTACGAACTTCTTCACACAGCAGGACACGGTGTCTTACCTAACGGGTATCTTGAACCTGGTGCGTCGGTGGGACGATTGTCTCAGTGTTCAAGGCGATTTTACCTGATTGGCATACGGATTCTAGACTGCACGGCCAACGAACGGAAACTTTTCGATCGCTCGTTATAGTTAGCGTTCAATCCACGCACCGGCGTAAATGGTGCGGAAGTTCAGGAATTCGACATAATTAGGAAGAAGCTGTGATACCACAATTCAGTATGAAGTTAGGCACAGTCGGGTATGGCCAGTAGTTGGATGGGTGACCGTACAGGTATGCCGCGCGCTGTTGGAATTTTCTCCTCTGCCTTTATGGTAGATGGGACACAAGAGGCGGCGGCGTGGAGCCCCTGATCGCCAATCTTCGCTCCAGATGTCCCGGATTCAGTTCCAAACCTGTCCGCAGTATCATGAAGTGCGGGAATGTGACATTGTTGACGGTGACCTGTCCACTGGATGGGTATGCTGCGCCCGGCGGCTCCCTCGGTGCTCTTCGAGAGGCCATGTGCCAGCACCGGGTTGCATCCATTCTGTCATCATCTCCGACACGAACGTGACACTACACGACGCACACACCCATCACAGCTACACTTGATACATAGATTAGCGTACGCGCCTCTCATACTTAGCGATGGAAAGGTGCCTGCAGGCGCGAAGGATGTGGATAACCTTTCCCATTAGACAGCTGGACCTGTCCTTCATGGTCCGAGTGGTTCATGCCACCCGAGTTTACTTTACTTTACAATTCAGAAAGAACTTCTTTTCCTTCTCTCATCGACAGTGGTGTTGAACGCCTTTAAACAACAAACTGATTGCTGTGGAGCACTGTAGCCAGGTCAGAGATGAAGTGTGTGTGTGTGCCCGTCGGTTGGATGGAATCGACGTAGCAGGTGGGGCGACGTGGCAACGTGACAACACGTCAGATAATAGCTACCGTGTTTACACCTGCCCATGACCACACCGTCATTGAAGTTGTTCAGTCTATTGGTATATGAAAAAATACTGTAGAGCCTTTCTACAAAAAAATGTTGAACCATTAGGAGCTGTGTACCAACAGCGACCGGAACGAGTATCACGCCTTATCAGTGGCAGTCGGTTTCAAATTCGACCACAGCTGGCACTGTCTGCAGATCGAATGTACTTCTACAAGTATCTGAGCGAATATTGGGATGTAAACTACAGGGAGTCGGGTATCTCACAAAAAGTCATTGCTCACAGCACATAGGTTTTTTTGCTCTAATATTGACCTATTCGTTCTCTTTGCAGTCCATGGGACTCCAAAAAGTTCCTTCAATACCACAACTCAGAGGTGTCTATCCTTCGCCGTTCCGGCTTTCTAATGGTCCAGGTCTCACATCCATAAATCACAAGTGGAAAAACCATAGCCCCTATAATACGGATCTTTGTTGCTTAGGTTATATGTCTACTCCTTAAAAACCTTGTCAAGATTTGAGACTGACTTTCTACCAAGCAGCAAGCGTCTCCTGATTTCGTGGCTGTGAAATCTGTGAACCTCCATTGGTTCTACGCCCTATATACCTTGAAATGATAGGTGTAGTTGCCATAATTGTCGTTTTCTTAACATTCAGCCGAAGACCAGGTTTTTCACTTCTTTCTTTCACCTTCAGTTGGACAGTGTTTAACTCTTCTTCATTTTCTGCGTATCCCAGCTGCTTTAATTCCGGTTTCTTTGTCTACCATAGCATTCCTCATAACGTGCTCTGCATACAAATTGATTAAGTATGATGATAATGTGCAGCCTTGCCGTATTCCGTTCTCAATCTTAGTCCATTTAATTGTGCCACCAAACTCCCCAGACATGAACATTATTGAGCATATCTCGGATGCCTTGCAGCGTGCTGTTCAAATGAGATCTCCACCCTCTCGTACTCTTAAGGATTTATTGACAGCTCTACAGGATTGATGCTGTCAATTCCCTCCAGCACTACTTGAAGCATTAGTCCATGCCACGCCGTGTTGCGGCACTTCTGCGAGCTCGCGGGGGCCCTACACGATGTGAGGCAAATGTACCAGTTTCTTTGGCTCTTGGCTATTGGATGGGAGAAGTAGGAGGCGTGCTGGAATCGGCTACGTCGATCGCGGAGCTAGGCGGCCGCAATGACAAGGGTGACTCCGCTCGCGTCTGACAGTGAGCGTCCCCGTAAACGTCTCGTGCCTCACGTCGCCGCCGGCGTCTTTACGGCACGGCGTCTGCGGCAGGCCGGCCATTACGCCGGCTCGCAGACGCTCTGCCTACTAGGCACTGCCCGCCGCCGCCGGCGCCCGCATGCCGCCGTCCACGCGCCGAGCCACGCGACCGCTCGGCCGCTCCCGCTGCCTGCGCTCGCTTAATTACAGGCGGCAGCCGGAGCAGCAGCTCAGGCTGCGCTATTAACGGTGCCGCCGCCGCTTCCAACCACCGGCCAGCAAGGCCGCGCCGAGCCGAGCCGGAACGAGCCGAGCAGCGCATAACTCAGCGCCCGCCGCCGCGCTCGTTAACGTCACTCCGGTGCTTTAATCCGGCCTCTCGGAAATTGAATCACTGCCCAGAGTTATTATAATCTCTCAACGGATGACCGCGAGCCAAATCATATCAAAGCGTCCACCGACCGCACATTCATAATTTTGTCGACAAATGTGCTCGCGACGTGTAAGATGACTCGTTGCTCCGCCTTCTGCTTCGGTTACTGAACGTTTTCCGTTACTGGAACATCGCCAATTTGTTGCTGATTGTAACGGTAAAGGCCCTCCCGAATATTTACACTAATGGCCATACAACGAGCTTCAAATTGCTCAAATGGCTTTGAGCACTATGCGACTTAACTTCTGAGGTCATCAGTCGTCTAGAACTTAGAACTAATTAAATCTAACTAACCTAAGGACATCACATACATCCATGCCCGAGGCAGGATTCGAACCTGCGACCGTAGCGGTCGCTCTGCTCCAGACCGTAGCGCCTAGAACCGCACGGCCACTATGACCGGCAACAAGCTTCAGATTGGAATGAAACGTACGTGTGACGTGCGTGGACATGCTAATGATTACCATTAAGTAACAACATCGATCTGTTGTAGAATTTTAGAACATGGTTTTTGCTCGCCTATCATGTCGTTTCTGGAAACCCAGAATCTACTCTGTAGGAATCAACATGAATTCCGGAAACAGCGATCGTGTGAGACCCAACTAGCTTTATTTGTTCACGAGACCCAGAAAATATTAGATACGGGCTCCCAGGTAGATGCCATTTTCTTTGACTTCCGGAAGGCTTTCGATACAGTTCCTCACTGTCGCCTGATAAACAAAGTAAGAGCCTACGGAATATCAGACAGGCTGTGTGGCTGGATTGAAGAGTTTTTAGCAAACAGAACACAGCGTGTTGTTCACAATGGAGAGGCGTCTACAGACGTTAAAGTAACCTCTGGCGTGCCTCAGGGGAGTGTTATGGGACCATTGCTTTTCACAATATATATAAATGACCTAGTAGATAGTGTCGGAAGTCCCATGCGGCATTAGAAAATTGCAGCGAAATGCAGGAAGTCTGCAGCGGATAGGCACTTGGTGCAGGCAGTAGCAACTGACCCTTAACATAGACAAATGTAATGTATAGCGAATACACAGAAAGAAGGATCCTTTATTGTACGATTATATGATAGCGGCACAAACACTGGTAGCAGTTACTTCTGCAAAATATGTGGGAGTATGCGTGCGGAACGATTTGAAGTGGAATGATCATATAAAATTAATTGTTGGTAAGGCGGGTACCAGGTTGAGATTCATTGGGAGAGTCCTTAGAAAATGTAGTCCGTCTACAAAGGAGGTGGCTTACAAAACACTCGTTCGACCTATACTTGAGTATTGCTCATCAGTGTGGGATCCGTACCAGATCGGGTTGACGGAGGAGATAGAGAAGATCCAAAGAAGAGCGGCGCGTTTCGTCACAGGGTTATTTGGTAAGCGTGATAGCGTTACGGAGATGTTTAGCAAACTCAAGTGGCAGACTCTGCAAGAGAGGCGCTCTGCATCGCGGTGTAGCTTGCTGTCCAGGTTTCGAGAGGGTCCGTTTCTGGATGAGGTATCGAATATATTGCTTCCCCATACTTATACCTCCCGAGGAGATCACGAATGTAAAATTAGAAAGATTCGAGCGCGCACAGAGGCTTTCCGGCAGTCGTTCTTCCCGCGAACCATACGCGACTGGAACACGAAAGGGAGGTAATGACAGTGGCACGTAAAGTTCCCTCCGCCACACACCGTTGGGTAGCTTGCCGAGTATAAATGTAGATGTAGATGTAGAACTGCAGCTGCATGCCAAGAAACGTTACATAGTAGGTTTCCTCATTCAGAAATCATGCTTGAATATGGTTTGTTTATGAATGATCGTCTTAAACTTCGTGTAAGAAGAAGAAATGTCTTCCAGAACATGACATAATTTCACAGTGGCCTCACTTTGGTCAAGAGCCTACGGTAAGCATGGCAGTGTGTAATCAGAGTGAACAACACAGCCATACTCCATGTAGGATCTCGATACCCCACGAGACTAGCGCCCGAGTGGACGGACATATTGTTCTCTCGATCATACGGGACAGTAGAGCCCCGTTGCACCCCTTGAGTCTCAAAATGGGTTTTTTGCATTAAGACGTCTCGAGAATCATGGATTGTCCGTACGGTGGCCATTGTTGCGGTATCTCTTAAAGGGACCAGACCGTGGTTCGCGCCGAAAAAAATCGATTTTTGGTTTTCATCACATTTCGATAGATTAAGGTCTTATTTAAGTACTCTGAAAAGGATTTTGCAGAAAAAAATTTTTTTTCGAGCGTTTACAGAGCAATTTCCTACCACGTGTGTTTATGTGCCACGACCACTTCTCTGTCACCCACTTTTCTCCATATACTTTAGATCTTTACATCCCCTACATTGCACGTTTCGGATTTTTTTTCACTCCCAAGTGTGTTGGCTATCCTTGGAATGCAACAGTCGGTATTCTTTTGTTTCTGCTGTTTGTAAACAACACGCTTTCAAACACGCGGTTAGTTTTGTTCAAGTGTGATTGCGAGTAGTTGTTATAGAAAAGTTGCAGGTGTACTATGGGCAGGCAATTAGGAGAATTAAGAAAATCTGGAGGCAATGAAGAGAGATGTTTGGGCCATATTCTTCCATAAGTCCTCTACTGATGATAAGCCATGTCATGGATTGTGTCCATCAGGAGAAAATTCGTGGTGCAAATACAATAGGGCTCAGGCAACTGGAGAATCTTATTCTCACCAGCATTCTCTTACTGCTGTTATTACAGCAATTAAACCTGTTTCCAGAGACTTGGCTCATCCTGACCCTCTAAGGAAATGTCTGCTGGGGCAAACACAGAACCCAAATGAATGTCTCAACGGCATAATTTGGAACCGCCTTCCTGAAACTGTATTTGGAGGCATGCATGCAATGAAACTAGGAGTTCATTATGCTGTTATTACATTCAATTGTTGTAATATTGGAGAGTGTTGGGTACTGAAAAAGCTGGAATTAATCCTGGTGAAAATATGATCACTGGGCTCCAACATGGCTATAAAATGAGGATAGCCGATGCAGACAGGTCTGCATCTAAAATGGCCAACAAAGTAAGACAAACATCCAGGAAGGTGAAAAAGAAGCTGGAAGACCTGCTAGGGGCCAAAGATGGGCCATCATATGCAGCAGTACAGTTTTAGTTAACTGTAAGTAACAAATTTCAAAAGTTTTTTCTTTAAAGTCAATTTCCCGCAAACTAAAATTTTCAGTACATTTGCCCCATTATATCAGAAACTACCATGGATAAATGAATGAAATTTTCAGAGACACTGCATGTCCTAAAAAGCCACCTCTAGTACTACATTCATTAATATTCCCCCATTAGGAAGTTCACAAAAAATATTTTCTGCAGAAAAAACTTAGTAGTTTTTGTTAATAAATTTAAAAAAGTATTTCTTAAAAACTATAAAATGGATAAAGTAGATTTTAGTACAGTCGACTCTATTAGCATCATGTAACATACAGTAAAAATATTAAGGTCCTGCATCAAATAGATATTTCAGAAATGGGTCAAATAATTGCCTAAATGAGCATGGATTGGATAGGCAGGGTGTGGTCCCCTTAACAGGGTAACAGACAGTCACCCGAAGAGTGATGCACCCAGCGTCAACTCTGTGCACAAGACTGGTCCTGCATCGTCTTTTCACACGAGTCCTTGTTTGTGCATGCACCTTGGTGAGATATATTGCGGTTTACGGACGCTTCTAGCCTAAATAAGTGGGAGAGGGAAAGGGGAGGGGGAAGGGAGAGCAGTATTCGTTTACACAAGGAGATCTGGCAACAATGCAGACTGCACTTGTATGCAGTCTGCCTCCATATTGCACTGTACCATATGCCAATCGCTGGAAGAGAGTGGGTTCGGCAAATGCCATTATGTGTAGTATCAACAGTGAAGTACAGAGGAGGTGATGTGGCAGTATGGAGGCTGTTTTTCATCTTAGGGTGTATTTCCAATGTTGCACTTAAGAGAACGCTAAATCTAGAGGGATATGAATACATTTGAGACCACTGAGCACTGCATACAGCAGAGGAACGATCCGCAGGCGATGATCGCTTGTATCACTACGATAATGCCCATCGTAGTGGGAGGTTAGCCGGCTGTGTAAAGCAGGACAGACAGCGATCTGTTGCAGATCTGACTACAGAGTACATACTCGTGAGGGCACAAGTGTTCCAGAGCATAATGTTCAGCACATGTTGTTGAACACGGGACTGTGCAGCAGACGACCACTACCTGTGAAACGTCCCCTTAGAAAAATTATAAATTACTGTGCTGGTAAACTTCTACGTTACTTGATTTTCAAACAGCTGCGCAAAACTCACCATAGTCAAAGAGTTTTCTCTTTACATATTCTGATCAACGCTAAACTGACACACAATATTTTTAGCGCAACGCAATCTGACTTTCAATAATCGCTACAAAAGAATGGCCCTGACTAACAATAACCTATACCTTTCATGAACGACTTACCTCACAAAAAATCTTCGTTCCTCGAACTACTGCAATACAGCGAGCGACAATACTGCCAGCTAAATAAAAGATTCTAACTACTGAAGGCACTAACTACTGATAGGCATAGTTAGCAAACGAAAGATTTTGATTAGGACAAACAATGTATTTACCTTAATAATGTTCAAAAGTCATCATATATATCCATCAGGTCATGACATCCATCTTTACAAATTTCCATTTTCTTGCGGACACACGTCCACGTCGTCCGCTTAAAACTCTGGCATCTCTCTCTCTCCACATACACCACTGCTGGCGGCTCACCTCCGAATGCACAAAGCTACGCGCTGTTCACATACAACTGCCCAACACTACACTAGCGAATATTCCAACAATGCCAACCAGCCACAGACTGCACACAGCACAGTCAGTGATTTTCATACAGAGCGCTACGTGGCGTTACCAACATAAAAACCTAAACAGCCTACTTACACCTGCTTCCATGTTGATCCAGTGACTGACCAGTTGCGATTGCTGTGGGTCCAGGATTATAAATACTGGACCGTGAAATAATATAAAAAAATCTACACGTCGGATGAATCAAGTTTCATGTTACACATCAGGTTGATTAAAGTGTCCGAGTATGCCATCATCCAGGCGATGGGATACTTGAAACATGTACTTCATCAGTCGAGCAGTTATCTGGGAAGCTATCCAAGGGCCAACACTGTGACCAAAGCCAGCAGCCAGAAAATTATAGTAATTGCTTGATCTGTGCATAGAATCTGATGCCACATACCTCAGGAAACATTCCAAGGACTTGTCAAATGCATACCACACAGATGCTCTGCTGTATTTCGTTCCAAGTGGACCAACAAGCCATTAAGCAGATATTTTGTCTCATCATTGTAGATGTACAAGTAATTCAGTAGTGATTTTAAACCAAATCCATCTCAAAGAATCACTGTTTGTTGTCAGCAGAAGGCAAGACAAAATTAGTGTGGGAAAGTACAACATATTGTTACTCATATTGATACTCATATTGATGCATGCCAATGGGTGTCATCTTACTGTGCACATTAATTTCAGTTTTACTACGTCCACAGAGTAAAATAATGACTAAGATAAGACAGCAGGGGGAAACCTACGTAGATGGAAATAAATTTTTATTAAAGTGAGGTTGGAGAAAACTGCATCATGATCCGAGTCTGGGATCATGAGGTATTTGAACTTTAATTAAACGTAGTAATCAAACTGACGGTATCTGGCATTGGCCATGGGAAGCCATTGCCGCACAGTATGGAGAAGGTGCACAAAATGCGCAAGTCATCATGGCGTGGGTTCCGAGTGCGGCGATGGGAAGCTAGGATGCATGACATAAGAATACCAGCAGGACAAACATAAAAATATGACGTAAGTTGCAAGGGCAGACATCCCCCGAGCTATGACCTGGGGGAACAGCCCAAGGCACTATGGCACAGAAAGGAAAAATAAGCTGTCATAAAATCAGGTATTGTCATAGTTAGGAGACAGGTGACACAGTTTTAAATATTATTCTGAGAAATCGAGTCGGGCCATTATACTAGGACAAGGAATAACATTCCTAAAGCAGATTTTCTGTTTAAAAGTGGGAGTGATGAGCCATTGATCAGGCAGAATGCACCGGATCTTGGATGAGGATGGGAACGCGTCAGATGTCAGCTCTACCTCTATGGTACAACAAGCTTTGTTTTTCAATACATCACGTTAACAATGTGATAGTCCACTACCTTAACACAAGTCGGTAAGCGGGATGATAAGGCCTATGTTTACTAGTTCAGTTCTATGAATATATCGCCACTGATGACCTCTTCGCTGCAAAGGTGATTTTGAATCATTTTGTGTCTTTGAGAATCTCACTTACTTATTGCCAGCAGATTACAAACTATTCTGACGTTGTGATCTTGAGTCTCACGTACCATAGAGGATAAAACATGTACCTCACAGTATACACATTGAGGCAGCTTAGAGTTGTGAATTCATATGGACGTAAGTGTTTCATTCATGGAGCTAATGTCGTGTTGATTGGAAGTAGCTGGTGTCATGTGAGCTCCATGTATTCTGATAAATCCTCTCGAAACTTTGCAGAACTGCTGTAACGAGTGTACGGATACAAAAGTGGAGGACACTGGGCGTCACTGATATGTTAAGATTTTACCAGATTTGTATGCTCTTGACTTGCTGATGTACGAATCACGCCTCAGAGTTTCATGTTAGAGTTCAAAATGGTTCAAATGGCTCTGAGCACTATGGGACTTAACAGCTGTGGTCATCAGTCCCCTAGAACTTAGAACTACTTAAACCTAACTAACCGAAGGACAACACACACACCCATTCCCGAAGCAGGATTCGAACCTGCGACCGTAGCGGTCGCGCGGTGCCAGGCTGAAGCGCCTAGAACCGCTCGGCCACTCCGGTATGTTAGAGTAATTTGTCATCATCACTCATACACTCCTGGAAATTGAAATAAGAACACCGTGAATTCATTGTCCCAGGAAGGGGAAACTTTATTGACACATTCCTTGGGTCAGATACATCACATGATCACACTGACAGAACCACAGGCACATAGACACAGTCAACAGAGCATGCACAATGTCGGCACTAGTACAGTGTATATCCACCTTTCGCAGCAATGCAGGCTGCTATTCTCCCATGGAGACGATCGTAGAGATGCTCAATGCAGTCCTGTGGAACGGCTTGCCATGCCATTTCCATCTGGCGCCTCAGTTGGACCAATGTTCGTGCTGGACGTGCAGACCGCGTGAGACGACGCTTCATCCAGTCCCAAACATACTCAATGGGGGACAGATCCGGAGATCTTGCTGGCCAGGGTAGTTGACTTACACCTTCTAGAGCACGTTGGGTGGCACGGGATACATGCGGACGTGCATTGTCCTGTTGGAACAGCAAGTTCTCTTGCCGGTCTAGGAATGGTAGAACGATGGGTTCGATGACGGTTTGGATGTACCGTGCACTATTCAGTGTCCCCTCGACGATCACCAGTGGTGTACGGCCAGTGTAGGAGATCGCTCCCCACACCATGATGCCGGGTGTTGGCCCTGTGTGCCTCGGTCGTATGCAGTCCTGATTGTGGCGCTCACCTGCACGGCGCCAAACACGCATACGACCATCATTGGCACCAAGGCAGAAGCGACTCTCATCGCTGAAGACGACACGTCTCCATTCGTCCCTCCATTCACGCCTGGCGCGACACCACTGGAGGCGGGCTGCACGATGTTGGGCCGCGAGCGGAAGACGGCCTAACGGTGTGCGGGACCGTAGCCCAGCTTCATGGAGACGGTTGCGAATGGTCCTCGCCGATACCCCAGGAGCAACAGTGTCCCTAATTTGCTGGGAAGTGGCGGTGCGGTCCCCTACGGCACTGCGTAGGATCCTACGGTCTTGGCGTGCATCCGTGCGTCGCTGCGGTCCGGTGCCAGGTCGACGGGCACGTGCACCTTCCGCCGACCACTGGCGACAACATCGATGTACTGTGGAGACCTCACGCCCCACGTGTTGAGCAATTCGGCGGTACGTCCACCCGGCCTCCCGCATGCCCACTATACGCCCTCGCTCAAAGTCCTTCAACTGCACATACGGTTCACGTCCACGCTTTCGCGGCATGCTACCAGTGTTAAAGACTGCGATGGAGCTCCGTATGCCACGGCAAACTGGCTGACACTGACGGCGGCGGTGCACAAATGCTGCGCAGCTAGCGCCATTCGACGGCCAACACCGCGGTTCCTGGTGTGTCCGCTGTGCCGTGCGTGTGATCATTGCTTGTACAGCCCTCTCGCAGTGTCCGGAGCAAGTATGGTGGGTCTGACACACCGGTGTCAATGTGTTCTTTTTTCCATTTCCAGGAGTGTATGTAGGAGCACAGCCTATGAACAACTGCACTACAGTTAAGGCCAAGTAAGGTTAACAGGTTGAGTATTTGCAGATGGACTTCAAAGTTCGAGTAGCAATCCATAGGTCTGTGCATTGCCACTGTCACACATCCCTGATAGGCTTGCTGACAAAGGCAGTTCGGTCTATAGTATGTTGTTGATTAGGGTTTGGTAGTTTTTTGCTTCCAAATTTAACTGATGTATTTTGTTCTCATTACCAACCAAAAGGCTAACTCTAATTAACTTCAAACACAAGATAATTTAACGTGCTCCATTATCTTACACGTGGCTGTCGTCTCCTGGGATTACTGAAATCTTGTCCT
Organism: Schistocerca serialis cubense; assembly: GCF_023864345.2. Lineage (NCBI taxonomy): Eukaryota > Metazoa > Arthropoda > Insecta > Orthoptera > Acrididae > Schistocerca > Schistocerca serialis. The sequence continues at coordinate 124,773,224 of NC_064643.1, forward strand.
AAATACACATAAAACCACACTTGACAAAACCTGGTCATACCACATCACGCAGATATTGTGTCACACCAGCTGTACTTATGATAACGGCCTCAATGCAGCAAGGAAAGGGTCCACGTGGTTCTTTAGTTTCATCACATACTGTTCAAGACACTCGTTATTGATTAGATCCCATACTATTAGAAACGGTGGGTATGCTGACTGCCGCATTTCAACCGCTGTTTCAGATAGATTCAGAGATTTCTGTGGGATGGTGGCTGGTTGATTTACTGGACAGTCCGCGGTGACTTGACTCGAGTCAAGTGTCACAGCCATGCCCTTCTGCCAGATGGCTTTATAATCCAGCCATTCTCCAGTCAGTCGGCATCGAGAATCCACAGTTCACGATTCTCTGGTATTAACGGTAACCATTGAGCAGTTCGTCAATCAAAGATCCATTTGCTAAGCGTGCAGTACACTCCAGGCTTTACACTGGCCACACTCATGTCCTACCAGACGGACTCTGGTGTCTCGTGACTGCATTCAGACCGCCAAGTCATCGTGAGTGCACCAACCATGGACCATGTGCATGCACAAACATTTCCCTGCTGTGCCAGTGATACCCTATTAGATAGATCAGTCCAGTCGTCAGTGATATCCTGTTCAGACATACTTGGTAATATCACTGAGTATGCTAGCATAACTAGAAATGGCACATACCTTTTATGAATCTGTTGCTCTATTTGTGCAAAAGAGTAATAAAGTTGATTAGTCTTCGGCTACTAGGATAGATCCATTCCTTAGTGGCTTGCACTACCGATTCAGAACGCAACAGTTTGTGATGAGGAGCCTCCTCAGACTGCGACGCACCAGACTCTGATGCCCCCTCAGGTTTTGATGCCTCAGCACCTCCAGTGCTTCATCTGGCTCCAGTGCCTCCTCGTTCTCCGCTTCTCCCTCCAGCCATAATGTCCCCTGTGACAGCAGCCACACCACGGGCTCCGCTGGTTCCTGCACCACAGGCCCTCGCGCCACCAGCCCCTGTGCGAGCACCCTGTGTCACTGATCGCAGGGCCCCTGACACCAATGCCGCCAACACCAGTGCCAGCAGCTTCTGCCACCTCACTGTCAGATATCACACCACTGTCTGGCTTCCCAATGGCCCTGACTGTGTGGGTTTTATTTTGTCAAGTTGTGCAATGGATTGATCCAACAAGTACCCTTTGGCTCCTGCAAGAAATAATTTCCACCTCACACTACTACAGAAGTCAGACAGACGCTCCTTATGTACCAACAAGAACTGCTTGAAAAACATTCAGCAACAAATATCTTCTGGAATCATCTGCTGTAAGGAAAAGACACAAAAATATTCTATATCCCTACGTAACTAGTGGATTACTTGGGTACTGGAGTATTGCTAGTTAGTGTAAGAAAATCACTAAACGAACGAAAAATATTATTTATTGCAAAACAATTCTGAGGAATCAAGTGAAACTTTTTCTTATAAATTAATAAATTTCCGGGTTCTTTTTGGATCAGTAGATTGCCTCTTATGGACAGAAATGCTATTCATTTTCAAAGTATGGAATGGTTATTTTCTCCCTTTTCTTTAAGAATGTTATTTACTGGGCAGAATGGCTGAGAGCCGCACCTACACAACTTGAATAACTTTTCTAGGTACGGTCAAGGCTGTCGTGTGAGAAAAGTAATGGAGTGTACTGTTGTAGAGGACAGATGGGGCTTGCATATGCTGTAGTGCACAATACCGTGAGCTGCGGCGACTGCTGCCTGTGTTGCTTGCTGCTGACAAATAACACAACTATCTCTTTCTATCTGGATTGACCTTCGCCAATCAAACTCTCCCTACGCTTTGATGCAGTCATGAACTCCTATCTCTCCCTAGTCTAACTATTGGCGTGGTACACCAGTCAGATAACCAGTCCACCACGATGCCACTCAGTATTCGCTCGCAGGCGTTTAACGAGTATTCTGTTAAGTGTTCACACCGACAGAGTGTGGCGGCCGACACTGTGAACAACGCTTAATCACAAGCAACTCAATATAGAGTATCACTCCGATTCGCAAACGACAGAGGTGCTCTCCCAGTGAATTACTGAGGAGAGACTTTGTTCCTCGCTCTTTGCATACATGTACGAGCACACTCACTCTCGTTACGTGTTCCCACTCCAAGAGCGACAACGGAATGGCCCCTTTTTCTGGAAAAGTTGCAATGGTATATAATTCGCTGTCTTCCCTCACTCCTCTGGCTCTTTGCGTTAGAAATATTCCGCCAATAAGCGTTGCTCTTTTAAACGAGAGAGTGACGTTTATTTTAGGTCGACCAATGCAGAAATCTGTAGGATCTCCGTTAGTTGTATACTGTCCTTCAGTCAGAACTCCGTAACTATGCAGTCTCTCCATCAAAAAATGCGCTTTCTGGGTGCTCCCACACAATGTAGCGGAATCTGCTTTTAAGTTGAACATGGGGCTCGTCATCCCTTCGCTCTGGCAAAATCTGTCCTCTCTCTGGGCGGTCGCTCCGGCCGAAGTAGGTGTGCACTGACCCACCCCTCTGAAGGGACGGGCCTCCCAGCAGGCCGGCTGCCTCCCTAGAACGAAAATTCCTGTGGCCGTCATATTGTGTACGCCAGCCTCGACTTTTTCAACCTCGGTTATTAGATTTGCATATCACTTACATGAATTCATACAAAACTGGCTCTACCTTATCGAGTCTGGGTTCGAATGAAGCGTCTTGATGTGCAGAATACGATTGTGAGGAAGGAATATGTAAGAAATGAAGGTCAGGAGACCACGCCACCTTACTGGCCCTCTCCATCAAACTTTCACCTGTTCCTTCAGATATATCTACTTCGTGGGCTCTCCCTCTGTGTCTTCTAGGGGCATCATGTCATTCTTTTCCGACTCCACTGACAACGGTTTTTCCCCTGATTAAAAGTTCCGTTCCACCTGCCACCAACGCTCAGCCCACATCCTCAGTGTTCCGGCGTATCGACAAGTGCCGGCACAAAGACGAAGAACGCAAGAGCAGAGAGGGCTGTGAGACGATGTCAGCTAATAGCATGCTGACTAAGACGTCACCCCGACAGGGACGGCCTCTACCTGAAGTGAACGTAAGAGCCACTCCTGCCAGCCCCGGCCTGACAATAGTACGCCGGCATTGGCAGACCTGGACTTGAAACCATGCAGTAGAAGAGAGGCACTACAACAGATGTTATTAGTTATCTGTAGGCACTTGTGTGATAGCTTGTATGGACGTTGTATGTACCGAAGAACATTGATTATTTGCATGTCGGCCATCGCTTGCGACAACTCGTTGTAATCAAAGTTAAATATTGTCACCCTGCTTTATTGTAATAAAAACCATTAATGTGATTTGCTTGAATTGTTGTATTGCTGTCCGAGAAAGCAGCATCTTTTTAGGCAGCCTGTAAGAGACGAGTTAGCATGACCCCACACTCGGTGCCCTCCTTCCTCTCCTATATCTTTTCCTTCCAGAGTGGGGTCACATACACCTCATGCTTTTGCTTTCTTCTCCAACAAGTGGCTTCATAGTGTACATGGTGCCTTCTGCAGGACTCCACCCCATGCTATCCCAGACTGGTCACCAATCGCTAGTCATTTCTGGCCAAGTTTCGATGCAATGCCTGCATATGCCACATTGCGTGACTTTAAGCAACCTAGTTACTTTTCCTTAAAGGTGACCATGCACGCCTTTTATCTCCAGGTTTGCTCCTCCCCATTTGCAACCAAGTGTGTCTCTCGTTCTTCAGAGATATCTCAGCAATGCCACCTTTCGGCCTCCACTTCCAGGTCCATGTCTCTGCCGCCATCAGCATCCATTCTTGGACCCAACGTTCCATTCCAGGACACATCCTGCAGTTGGGAAGCACTTCTTCCTCATAACAATTTCACCATCTCTTCCTTACAGAACAATGGATGCTACACTCTTGGCTGTTACCTATTGCAGAACCACCACCCAGACACCAGTGTACCATGTGTTTCTGTCCTTCCAATGTGCCAGCTACACAGCCATGGAGATCACACCCCACGAGTTGCCAAGGTATAATGTGGCGCAACACTCGCCATATGCAGCCCTACAATCAGCGGCACCATCTCGCCTCCGTGAGTCATATTCCACCACCACGCATTCCCGGTGTTCTTCTGTCGGATGGCTATGTAGGACGCTGCCAGGCACTCTCCAGTCAGTCACCATCTGGTGTTCACACTTGATGGTTCTCTGGGCTTAAGGATGACTGTTACATGGTCCATCAATCACAATTCCATTCGCAGAACACTCAGCACAATCCAGGATTTACATTGCCCATGTCAGTGGTCCAGCAGTCAAAGCCTGTTGCCTCGCAACCATTTCCAGACCGCCTAGAGAGAACACCGAAAACATACTAAATCAAAGTACAAACATTCCTAGCTATATCAGTGATATTCTATTACGAAGAACCAGAGCAATAGTCAGTGATACCCTGTTGGAACAGACAGTGATTATGCTAATATTAACGAATGCAACACATTCCGTCTAAGAAACTGTTATTATATTTGTTTAGAAGTTTAACAAAGTTTCAGTGTTCAGGACACTTCCATTTGTTAGTACAGTGTATCGCCCCATCAGAACACTAAAGGCACTGTCCACAGAATACTCATCATGAAGAGCTAGAAGAAAGAACAACACCTCGTCATCGAGAATTTTGAAATAAAGTACCTGGTTCGTTTCCATGGTAACCTGAATAAGAGGACTCAAGTCATGATAGGGTAAACACTCCTGAAACATCACAGAACCTCCTTGCCCTTGAAGCACACCCTCCACAGACTCTATGTTGACAGTTCATTGTGCCACTGGTGCACTCCTCGCCTTGTGTTACTTGAAAAGAAGCAAAATCGCTACTTGTCGGACCACACTACATGCCTCCAGTCAGCTACTGCACAGTGTCTGTGTTATTTGATCCACTGAAGACGTACGGCTGTGATCCATGGCCTTTTGCGATCTAGTCTACTTCAAATGTCCATTGTATGTAGTTTCCCTCGCAACGTTCACTTCGAAACTGGCTGCGTTGGACTTGGGTTTACGGACAGCAGCAATTACTGTTTGTTTTGAAATCGGTTGTTATTAACAAAGCGATCCATTCGTCTCCAGTCCTTGCTTGTTTGATCTTTTCATAACTACTGTTCTTATGGTGTGTTACGTGGCTGCAAGAGTTGCAATGTCCCTCGTGGACCTTTTGGACAGTCCGCGATGATACACCAACAAATGGGCAATTTCAATCGCGGTGTCGTGACAGGCACGTCCAAACACGATAGCGCGTTTCTGTGATACTCTCACACTTTCACGTCGCCACATATTATTGCTCTGATTCCGAACAACTGTTTCACTCCCATGACTTACGTCAGCGATGGAGACCGGTTTGGACCAGCTGTACTCCAACTAGCTCGATCGAAAATGTCCACTGTATTTTTTTTAACTTTATTAAACCATAGCCGGCCGAAGTGGCCGTGCGGTTAAAGGCGCTGCAGTCTGGAACCGCAAGACCGCTACGGTCGCAGGTTCGAATCCTGCCTCGGGCATGGATGTTTGTGATGTCCTTAGGTTAGTTAGGTTTAACTAGTTCTAAGTTCTAGGGGACTAATGACCTCAGCAGTTGAGTCCCATAGTGCTCAGAGCCATATTAAACCATATCTTGTGCGTTTCAGATTGATTATATAATGGTAAGACAGAGAGGTTTTAAATAGTAAGACATTTCCAGGATCAGATGTGGACTGTGTACAAAATTTATTGCTTATGAACTGCAGATTAAAACTGAAGAAACTGCAAAAAGGCTGGAATTTCAGGAGTGCGACCTGGATAAACTGAAAGAAAAGCTACAGAGAGTTTCAGAAGGCGCATTAGGGAACGACTGACAAGAACAGGAGAAAAGAATACAGTAGAAGAAGAATGGGTAGCTTTGAGAGATGAAATAGTGTGTGGGGGGGGGGGAGGGGGGGAGACAGAGGATCAAGTAGGTAAAAAGACGAGGACTAGTAGGAATACTTGGGTAACACGAGAGGTACTGAATTTAATCGATGAAAGGAGAAAATATAAAAACACAAAAAATTAGGCAGGTGAAACGGGATACAAGCAACTAAAAAATGAGATCGACAGGAAGTGCAAAATTGGTAAGCAGGAATGGCTAGAGGACAAATGTAATGGAAAAATAATGCTGCCTACAGGAAAATTAGAGAGAGCTTTGAAGGAAAGTGCACCATCTGCACGAATATCAAGACCTGAGATGGAAAAACCATTCCTGAGCAAAGAAGGTAAAGCATAAAAATGGAAGGAGTATATAGAGGGCGTATACAAGGGAAATGTTACTCAGGGCACATTATGGAAGTGGAAGAGAACGTAGATGAAGATGGGAAGGGAGATATAATACTACGTGAAGAATTTGACAAACCACTGAAATAATTTAATCGAAACAATACCCCAGCAGTAGACAACATTCCGTTAGAGCTACTGATGGCCTTGGGAGAGCCAGCCATGACAAAACTCTTCCATTTGGTGAGCCTGATGTGTGACACAGGTGAAATACCTGCAAACTTCAGGAAGAATGTAGTAATTCCAATTCCGAAGAAAGAAGATGCCGACAGATGTGAAAATTACAGAACTATCAGTTTAATAAGACAAGGTTGCAAAATATTAACACAAATCCTTAAGAGAAGAATGGAAAAAACTGGTAGAAACTAGGTGGGTATAAGTTTGGATTCCTGAGAAATGTAGAAACATCCGAGGCAGTACTGACCCCAGGACTTCTCACAGATGATAGGTTAAGGAAAGATAAATCTACGTTTATAGCATTTGTAGACATAGAGAAACGTTTTGAAATTGTCACTGGAATACTCTCTTTGAAATTCTAAAGGCGGCAGGGGTGAAATACAAGGAGCGAAAGACTATTTAAAATTTGAACAGAAACCAGATGGTACGTATAAGAGTTGAGGGGCACGAAAGGGAAGCAGTGGTTGAGAAGGGAGTGAGGCAGGGTTGTAGGCTAGTCCCGATGTTATTCAATCTGTATATTGAGTAAGCAGTAAAGGAAACAAAAGAAAAATTTCGAGTGGGAATTAAAGTCTACGGAGAAGAAATAAAAGCTTTGAGATTTCCCGATGACATTGTAATTCCGTCAGAGGCAGCAAAGGACTTGGAAGAGCAGTTGAAAGGACTGGACAGTGTTTCGAAAGGAGATGTAAGATGAACATCAACAAAAGCAAAATTATTTTAATGGAACGTTGTTGAATTAAACCAGATGACGCTCAGTGAATTAGATTAGGGAATGAGACTTTAAAGTGGTAAATGAGTTTTGCTATTTAGGAAGCAAAATAACTGCTGATGGTAGAGGTAGGGAAAATATAAAATGTATACTCGCAATAGCAATAAAAGCGTTTCTGAAAAAGAGAATTTTGTTAACGTCGTGAATAAATTTAAGCGTCAAGACGACCTTTTTGAAAGTATTTGTTTGGAGTGTAGTCATGTACGGAATTTAATCACGGACGATAGATTTAAGTATCAGGAAGCCCTTTCTGAAAGTATTTGTATCGAGTGAAGCTATGTATGGAAATGAAGCATGGACGATAAACAGTTTAGACAAGAACAGAATAGAAGATTTTGAGATGTAGTGCAACAGAAGAATGCTGAAGATTAGATGGGTAGGTCACGTAACTATTGAGGTGGTACTGAATAGAACCTTAAATTTGTGGTACAACCTGACTAGAAAAAGGAATCGGTTGGTAGGACACATTCTGAGACATCAAGGGATCACCAATTTAGTACGGGAGGGAAGCGTGAAGGGTAAAAATCGTAGAGGGGGACCAAGAGATGAATGCAATAAACAGATTCAGAAGGATTTAGGTTGCAGTAGGTACTGGCAGATGAAGGAGCTTGCACAGGATAGATTAGCATGGAGAGCTGCATCAAATATTATAACACCTATTTTAGACCTTTTTTTTAAAAATCTGTATCGATATTTCCATGTTAATTTGCAGGTTTGCTTATGTAGGGTGTTGTATCTATATGGAAATTCTTTGACTTTGTATACATATTTCAGTTACGTGAATTTTTGGACGATATTGTGTAAATTATGCTTGTGAATTTAAGTAACTGTTTTGATTGTAATATAATACATTGTAAATGACTTGGTCCATAGCAAGGGAACGTAAGGTTGCATGTAAAAGATGTGAGGAAAACCCGCAGTTACGGAAGTAGCCTGGCGCAGTGGAAAAGGCGTGGTTGGCGCGCAAGCGGCAGCTCGTCCTTTGTGACGCGGCGGGCTGAGCAGCTTGCTAGCAGTAGCGGATCATTGTGGCTCATATTTTTGGAACTTTGTGGCCATAAGAGCTTAAGAGCAGTATTTATTGGCCTCGGATGCTGCATTTGGTGATAATATTATCATGGCATGGTTTTTGGGCCTATAAAAGTATAATTCCGACGCCAAGAAGATCAGTAATAGGGCGAGGCCAACAGTACTGCCGTGACAGCATCACCGCCACGGCAACAGCCGCAGCAAATTACCCCGCCAGTACCACCAGCCTTCCACTAAATCGTTTATATTTGGCACTCTGTATATGGACCAGGTATTTGTGAAATTAGATTGATTTTTAACAATAATCGTGGTGTTGCTAAAAACTCTATCTTACACCCGTGATTATCCCAAACCACAAACCTGGACAGGAATCCTGTCCTAGTGAATTTAATTCTAAGTGTCCTAACTTATTATCGAAAGACTTATTCTACAGCTGTAAAAAAAGTTGTGACTGCTTTCTAATGTGTGGAATTATGGTGTTTAATGTTCATTTTTATAGTTTGAGAAACACTCCACTTCTAGTACATTTTTAAATCAACCTGCAGCCATTTCCTTGAATAATTTGTCTTACTTGAAAAGCTGCCTGATAATAGTAAATTTAATTTGAAATGAAAAAGATTATTAATTCTTGCATTTATGCACTTTGATCACAAGTACAAAGTTTTATTACTGTTCGTTTCATGAGGAAGTGTTTGAACTTAAATTTAATGTTGTGTTGGCATCTGCACAGCCACATGTACAGGTTGTTACAAAAAGGTACGCCCAAACTTTCAGGAAACGTTCCTCACACACAAATAAAGAAAAGATGTTATGTGGACATGTGTCCGGAAACGCTTAATTTCCATGTTAGAGCTCATTTTAGTTTGTTCTTCCACCTACGCTCAATGGAGCACGTTATCATGATTTCATACGGGATACTCTACCTGTACCGCTAGAACATGTGCCTTTACAAGTACGACACAACATGTGGTTCATGCACGATGGAGCTCCTGCACATTTCAGTCGAAGTGTTCGTAAGCTTCTCAACAACAGATTCGGTGACCGATGGATTGGTAGAGGCGGACCAATTCCATGGCCTCCACGCTCTCCTGACCTCAACCCTCTTGACTTTCATTTATGGGGGCATTTGAAAGCTCATGTCTACGCAGCCCCGGTACCAAATGTAGAAACTCTTCGTGCTCGTATTGTGGACGGCTGTGATACAATAGGCCATTCTCCAGGGCTGCATCAGCGCATCAGGGATTCCATGCGACGGAGGGTGGATGCATGAATCCTCGCTAACGGAGGACATTTTGAACATTTCCTGTAACCAAGTGGTACGTTCTGTTGCTGTGTGTTTCCATTCCATGATTAGTGTGATTTGAAGAGAAGTAATAAAATGAGCTCTAACATGGAAAGTAAGCGTTTCCGGACACATGTCCACATAACATATTTTCTTTCTTTGTGTGTGAGGAATGTTTCCTGAAAATTTGGCCGTACCTTTTTGTAACACCCTGTATAACTCTTATTTTGAGTAAGCTAAAAGACTGCTTATCAATGCACATTTGTTATTTAAAGAGTTATAGTTTGTTGTGCTTTACTTAATTAATAATTATTGATACATACTAGTGAAGTATTATTAATGAGCATAGTTCTTCAAACCACGAAAGTTTAAGAGCCCTCGTGTGCTAGGCTAGTTAGTTAACGAAGCAATGCAAAGGCTCCTTCAGAACAGGTGTAGTTTGATTTGCATCCTGTTTAATTGCTTCAAATCGAGTTCAGGGAAGAAATATTTTCTGTGTTAGCTATTCTAATGCAAGTTGGTTAATGCACAGCCATAGCGAGCCTGTACTAAGCAGTGAAGTTATAGAGTATGGTCATTAACAGACCCCCCTGATTTAAAACAGATTCTTCTCTGATTAGTATTGCTACTAGTTTCATGTGTGTTGGTGATTGGTTCTATAAACTGCTGCATCTAGTTCATTCAAGGTACGTGTTGTTGAGAGGCATATGTTACTGTTTGCTATCTAATTGGCCATTTGTTTATCTAACTTACTAGTCAGTAGTGCAATTATCCGTAAGGTTAGGTTATTGTATTGTATTATGAACAGATACAAGGAAAGAGTTTAGTGTGTGTATGAAGTAACGTTAGGTTAGCCTTAGCACTGCTTTCTACTTTATTATATTGCTTAACACAAGAATGCCTAATTAGACTGGCGATCGATATTAATACCTAATGTTACAACTTGCTTTTGTGCTGAGAGAACGTCTGTTCCTGACCCACTTGTTTACTGTTAATTGTACTTTTCTGGAGTGTTTCGGAAACGAATCCCAGTTTGATTGTACTGTTTGCATTAGGTTATCTCACGGTCACAACTTCTTAAAAATTCCTCGCAGAGGTATAACGTTAGCATCGATTACCATTTAAGGTGGGTGGTGTTACGGTTACAATGTAAGTTGCAGTAGTTACTCTAAGATGAAGAGGCTTGTACAGGATAGAGTAGCATCGAGAGCTCCATAAAACCAGTCTTCGGACTCCAGATCACAACATCAATATCTTGGGCGTATCTCAATAATTTCTTAGACATTACTTTTCGAAAGGCACGAAGAAGTGCGTTTTGATAATCTATCCCATCTGTTGTGGTCAAATATTGCCAGGAAAGAGCTGGTTTTTCCAATTGCCATAACCGCGTATGATGCACTTATCGTAAATAATGCGCACATTTAATTAATAATAATTTACTGGCCTGATACATACCTTCCTTTACCAAAACCAGACGGTGTTTAATAGCCCTCAAGACCATAAAAACAAACTTCAAAGAGCAAAAAACACAATTTATCGCGTGTGTCTATAGAGTCCTGCCAGTCTCCAACGATTCGCTTCTGAGATGGGGAGGGCAGTCTACTACCTCTGTCTCTTTCTATTGGATACTTTCTCTCCATTCTCTCCGTTTCATACTTGGAGATCGACTTCAGGGACTATTTGCTGTCGAGTGAACCCACCCTTCCGAAACATAGACCAGAGGTGGTTTACCTCTTCTTCCAAATACCGTAGCTCCGAAATAAGTAAAGCTCTTTGTACGAATGCCGTCTGTATTTCGCTGAGGCGAGGTGGATGATGACGGCTTTTTGCCCCAAGGAAAAAGTGGTTTGCATGTATTTACGGTAGAGGCTACGACCAAGGACTCTATCTTACATTCTACGTGCTAGTACACCCAGGAATCGTACCACAGCGTCTTCCCATATCTTAGTTTTTAACCTAAAGTAGAAATTAAGGGAATGACAATGTACAAATAAATGAAACGTAGTAGTTTAGTATGACCAGACGAATCTACATATCGCCAGAAAACGAAACAATATATTTGCGATTTGTCTTACATGCAATGTTTCTGTTCGTCAAGTTATGATGGCTTCGGGTGGCTCTTCGACTCCCGCGGAAGTATCCTGTATAATAGCGCCCGACGTAACGAAAGGTGGAGAGCCGAACTCCTGCTCTCAGTTGTATACAGTCGCTTGAAGATATAGGAAGTGTCTCTAGGCGTATAGACGCAACGTGAAAGTTACGAAAGATACTGCCATCTCAGAAACAGCAAAATGTAAGCAACAGATAGCGGTCGAGTAATGTGATCGGTGATCGGGAGCTTGTCACAACTACCGTAGCTGACGTAGTACAGTCACATCGAGTGAGCCGCAAGCATTCGGCACCGTGAGTCCGTCACCAGTAATGTAGTAAGCTCTAAAGTGCAGCCCCTCTTTCTGCTTATGTATGTCATTTCCATTACTTGAATTTTTCATTTTCGAGGTTCAGCTCTTGACATTATTTCTCGCTCTCTCTATAGCTATTAGTTTTCGATTTAATTGTTTCATTAAACTTTTGATGTGTTGGACACGTATATTATCTGGCCTACGGCAGGAAGATAGTTCGCCAAATTGACAGTGAATGCTAGTAAACAAGTTCAATTGTACCAATGCCAGGATTTGAACACGGTTCTCCTGGTCATTAGGCACATGCGTTATGTACTACGCCATCCAGTCACAGTGGCTTTGCACTTCTAAGCGGACTACCATAGCATGCCTCCCTTCTCACTCCAAATTCCCATTCACACCTCAGCCCGCTTGGCATTCCCCCTAAATTCGAACAGCATTGCAGAGGTTCTGCAACTGTATTGGGTCAAAGCACCTATGCCTGGGTTTCAGTCGGAGTCCCCCATTTCATTCGTTGCTGGGTGCTATTCCAATACAGGTGGAGAGCCTCTGGAATACTGTTCGAATTTTGGGGGAATACCAGTTGAACTGAGGCACGAATGGGAATTTGGACTGAGGAGGGAGGCATGTTAAGATAGTACGTGCCGTTGTGCAAAGCCACTGCGTCAGGGTGAATTATCGGTAAGCGCATCTGTGTAGTGAGTAGGAGACCAAGATTGTAACCCCAGGGTTAATACAAATTTACGTTCGTCGCTTCAGACTGCATGTATACATCATAGTTGTTTGAGACTTGTAAAGGTCTCTCGAACCATATACTTCCATTTGATTAGAGTATAACTGTATGACAGGGCTATTTCGATTTGCGTTTCTTTCGAGTTTACAATATAATCTCCATCCCGTCTTATGTCCTACCTGCAGTGCGAAGCAATGGTGTGTATGCTCTGTCGGTACCACCCCTTGTCCTGGTGGCGGAGCCAGTGCTTCACTGTGAGAATCACCTCCTGAACGTCCTGAAAATGTCTTATACAAATGCGTCTGTCGTTGCGAATTACAACATCAGCTCGCTGCAACATGTCAGGTGTGACAGCCGTGGATGGTCTCCCCGATCGCTGCAAATCGTGGAGCTCCACCGGACCGCCTTCTGATGACCTTACCGTGTCCAGAGACTAGCTGTACTACTGTCGACAGCAGATGCTCCATAGACTTTGCACAATCGCTTGTAAATATTCCCCACAGTTTCTTTCTCTGCAGTGAGAAATTCAATGACGGCACGAAGCTTGTAACGTGCGTCACCTAGAGACGCCGTTTTGAAGCTGTCCTTCAGCTACGCTATCTGTCGGAAGTGACGGAAACTTGGCGCGCTCACTCAGGAGACTTCAAGTAATACATACTTAACACTTTGCATTCGTAGCATTGTTTTCGGCTGAGAAAAAAATGCAGTGCATTAGTTTCTGGGCAACCCTCGTATATTCAAACTGAACTTCTCCGACGGCCTTTCACTTGCTGTAACTTCACCCTGTCCTCCTCTGTTATGAACTATATCGATGACTGGACAACTAACCCTTGCCAGCAGGCGACAAAGACGGATGCCTACGGCGTCAAGGGACAGAAGATGGGCAGGTGAGTGACTCTCCCGCAGTCTGATAGTGAAAAGATATTAGGCCATGTTTCATTCTTTTCCCCTGAGTCGCCACTGACGTGGCGATTGCTACAATCACTGCAACATAAAGTGAAGACCAAGTGACAATGCTCCAGGCTCTGCAGTATTCAGTGCTTCACAAGTCTTTCAGAGTTCTGTGAATGGAAAATTTACATCCAAACTCCGCAAGCCACCTTGCTGTGTGTGGCGATGGTCACTTTTGGTATCAGTATCATCTCCATCCTTTCGTGTAGGCCCTACCACTCGAGAATGGTGCGTGGGGAAAAAAAACTGGTTTCGGCAGCCTCCGTCTAACCTCTCACTTCTGAGATTTTTCTCATCGCCGTCAATTCTTGAGAGGTTGAAGTATATTTCAAGACTCATCTTGGAACGAATGCTCTCGGAATTTTAACAGCAAACCTCTCCGTGAGGCACAATTCTTCTCCTGTAGCGTCTGCACCGGGTTTGTTGAACATCTCCGTGGCGCTCTGGCGCGTACTAATCGTACCCGCTGGATCTTCTCTGTCTCTTCTGTTAGGGGAGGTAGCCTTCTTGAAAGCATGAGAAATATATAATTTTCGTGATTTTGTTTTCAAATAAAATAAAAAGTAATTCTAAATCTGATGATATAGTTTTATTACTTACAATTGTGTCTTTAAGAAATAATTTTTGTGTCCACATCAGGCGCCCCTGTAACCGCTGCACTAGGTGGAAGGACCCCTTGCAACACGAGTACTGCTCACAGGCGGCAATTCCGAAGTCCATCTATTGGGCTTATTAGAAAACAATTTTATATAAGTCATTTTCAATAGTTTTCATATTGTTCTAATAAAATGGTGAGGCGTTGAAACACATGTAATTTCCTTCGCCTACAAAATCGAGACAAAAGCGTGAACCAAAAATAGACGTTTGAAGATATCGCGGAACTGCTACGTAGACTGATAGATAACTCAACTTCGAATTCCGGAATGAAATTCCGATCAAAATCTTGCGCACCGTTCTCAAGCTGTGTTTCCTGCCAATCTGAAATACACGATTTTCAGCAAAACGTGTGTAAAATTTTGGGTTACATTATTTGTACGGGGGCGTGCTGAAAAGCAAGGCCTTCGAATGTTTTTGTGTGAAAAGTTTTAAAGATTTATAAATAACAAACGTTATTAACATTCTACATCTTTATTTTTCATATCTACTTATTTACGTAGATACGTGACTGGCGAAGAACACATTTCTCCCGACGGGAGACCAATTTGTTGATACCGTCACTACAAAATGTGTCACTTTGTTGACGGAGTCACAACCTCACCTCTGCTTGCAACGCTTCGTCAGTATCAAAGTGAAGTCCTTGAAGGTGTTTTGAAAACAGATGAAAATGTGGCACTGCCACACTAAAAGGTGAGGGTACTCCGTGTGCGGACGAATTCTTGCAATTCGAAGCTCGATAACAGCACGCTGCTTCTACGCACCGACGCAGTAGTTGCGTTACACACCGCCATGTTACACGCTACAGTTCGGAGGTCTCTGGCGGCAGAGGGCTGAAAATATGTAAACACGAAGAATAAAAATTCAGAATGTTGGTAAAGTTTGTTTTATTTAAAAAGATCTAAGAGTGTTCACATAAAAAATTCTGAGACATTACTTTTCAGCACGCCCTCGTAGTTGCGATAACATACCTCTAATCGGCGACCCCTGGATCGTACAGCAATCCTTCCAGATCCAAAAGGAGGTCGTCCTCCATCTTCCTCGTGGCCACGGTGGCCTTGCGGTCCTCTATGGCAGCTTCTGTTATCCGCTGCTCTGCTCGCTCGATACGCTTGTCGTCCGCTTTTGTGCAGAAGTTGTAACAGACTGGCCCCACCTGAAGGTCGAGCACGTTCATAATGCCTGTTAGGCCGTCGTCAAAATTACGTCCACCACACTGGCCACGATTTCGACTACTTTTCCCCGCTGTGAATGGTTTTCGGAGACACGTCTCACATATCACATTGTAATTCTGAAAAAGAGTCCCAGGCGAACTTGGGATGAACACTACAGTAAAGTAGACATCCCAGACGACATTTCAAACCATAAAATCTAGTTTTTTAGATATTCAAATATTACCCTCTTAGGCCAAGTTGGTGAGTATCTCAGACTGATGACCAATATTCAAGAATAAGTTGAAAGGATGTTGTCTGAACCACTTCTTTCTTGGATGAATTACATTTCCTTTAGATTCTTAGAATTAATCTAAGTCTTCCACCTGTTTTCCCAATTTTATATTGTCATTCCACTTTAGATGGCAGCGGCAGATACTCATAAACAATCTGCGGTCACTGTTTCCAACGATTTGTCAACAACAGCTTAATCTAACATTAATAGTTTTCCTCGCCTAGTTACACACAATGCAATAGATTTGTTTACGTTCGTGGTCGACTGCCAGTTTCGCTCGATTCGTCGTTCCTCTGCAGGTCTTCCTGTATTTCGCTGGTGTTGCAACCTTCCGATAGACAACGGCATCGTTCACAGTCAGCCTCACGATTCTTCTGAAATGATTCACTACATGATTTATAAATATAGATACATTATGTCCCCTATAACCCTCCCTTGGAGTACTTACGAAATTAACTTTCCACCTGTCGACTTACGTTAAGAACGACATTCTATCTGCAAGGAAGTCCTGAATCCAATCACAAATCTCGTTCGAGACGCGATAAGATCGCATTTTTTTCATTAAATGAACAGTGTCTAATGCCTTCCGAAAGTCGAGAAACACGGTATTAACCTAGGTGCCGTTGTTTAAGGAGCTCTGGATATGATGCACAAACAGAGCAAAGTTTCGCAAAATCTCTGTTAGCAGAATCCATGTTCGTTTCTCCCTCTAAGTAGGAAGTACTTGCCAGTATGGGCTTATTTGTAAATGAAAATATTTCCATATAAACAGTCACTCAAGAAACAGTAAATACAGCAAGCGTGATAAAAAAGTAACTACTTCGTAGTAAATGCTGAATGTCTCTTAGTGTGCTGATACGCTTAACCAAAAATAGGATTTTTGTGGTTTTTTGCTTTTCTTGCTCAATTTTAAATTAAAAATTTTAATGAAAATTTAAACTGCATATATTTTTGCTTTTCAAACGTGTTCATATGTTTTTCTGTGGAAGTGTTCTCAAGTTGTGACAGAAGTAAGAAAACTAATTTGATTTGCTTACTGTATTCAGAACATCGACAGATTCTTGTCCAAGTGATTGCTCATAGGTAAAGTGAATTGCACCTTCCAGTTTTCATACTTGAAGATTTCTAAAATAGTTGTTCAATATCGGCGTTATTCAGCTTCTCAGGATTTCGTGTTTTCGATATTTCCTTTTTTTGCTTTTTTCCTTCTTATCTGCTAGTGATATCGGTATATCCTATCACGTAGATGAAGTGCCCTCCAGATAAGTCTGTGTGACGTCACTTGAGGAACTGATGTCAAGATATCTGTGTCGCTGTTCTTTCTTTTCAGTTCGGAAGTAATTAAGGCTCTTAGATATTCTCGCCTACCACTTTCCGGTTGCCTGTCGGAGTCTTTATACCTCGTATATGACAAAACAGTTTTCCATTGCGTAGAGATGAAACGACTTGGCATGGGTTCCCAGTTAGCAAAGTGTAGCAAGACTGTCTATCTCCATGGCGTGTTTTCTATATTATCTGAATCTGAGGTGAGCATACTGGATCATCTGCAGCCCTGCTCAACCACAGATTCGATTACATTGGCAAAGAGAAGGCATGTTAAATCAAACCGGAGGAGACTGGAAATCAAGCTAAATCGACTTCTTTCAAATCAAGCAACTGTTTCACTACAAAGACGTAACCTTTTCTTCTCCCTGCTATTTAACGTTTTGTACCTGAGAGAGGTAACCAGAGTGTATAATGAAGCTATTTTTGTGATAAAACGTTGAATCATCGACTCAGCTACAGACTCGAAAACGCATCATTGTTCAATCACACAAAAAAAGAAAAATTTAACTGGGGTGCAGTCTGCTAATTTTAAGGATGTGATAGCTTAGTAAGAACTAAAAAGAAATTTTTTTAAACTTCGAGACTATATGTGCTGTTGCCCTTAACTACCATGCTTGTGTAAGTGATGATTCATCTGTTAATTCGAAACACAAGCACTGTAAAAATGTTCATGCAGTGTCGTTGCGCTATGTATTTCGACGTGGAAGCAGCCAGTTCATTTAAGAATTTGCCGGGAGAGGGGGGGGGGGGGGAGGGGGGGGGGGAGGCTCAGATCAACTTTTAAAGCGGAGGAAAATTACTCCTGTGATCTGACATAAATTAATCAAACATTCTCCAAAATAATGAATTAGATATTCAATAGCTATTAAATGAAACAACAATTAAAATTAATTCGGTTGATTCTGTTAAACTGACTCATAAAATATTTGACAAGCAATAATATGTTGGAGTAAAACTTGATAACAAGATATGGGATGAAATATTCTAACAACCGCGTAAATAAAGCAACTTCACTCACGAAGTTGTACCATGATGGTCGTGATGTTCGTAAAAAAGACAGATTGGAATGCAGAAGGGAATGCATTGCATCTGTGCGCACGGTTGAAAGCAAACTGGTCATTTGAATTTGAAAGTACGTCTTCACAGTGAAGCTTGAAGTTATTGAAATCCTACATAAATGACTTTACTGTCCCACCCATCATCTTGCAGTCACGGTTCGATCTCACGATAGGAAACTGCAGATGGAAGCAGAATCAGTTGCAGAATCAGTCCATCGTGCACATCAAATCCTCGTCAGTGACTAAGTCAGATCAGCTCATCTGTTCTGAATGCGTCGCGAGCTGGCGGCAATGAAGAAGTTCGACAGTGGAAGCTGCCAGCAAGGAAGTAACTTTGTACTGAATGCTTACTAAAAGAAAAACTTGTAGTTCTGTGTTCTGAGTTTTTTAGTCTAATCGGGTTAGGTGGGCTACAGATCTTCCGAGTGCCACTTGTGAAAATATTCTTTAGAAAATGCTGGTCCCGTTACCTGAGTTTTTCTTCAGGTGGTTAACCAGTAACTCGCCTCCTACCATTTAATGAGGAAAAAAAGCGTTTCACTCTTTCTCTCTCTCTCTCTCTCTCTCTCTCTCTCTGTGTGTGTGTGTGTGTGTGTGTGTGTGTGTGTGTGTGTGTGTGTGTGTGATCAATGAAATGGTCAAGTTTCTCTCTCTGACCTCCAGTTTACTTGATTTAGCAGGTCCTGGCAATTCTTATGTTGCCTAAACAGATTTCGTGAAGTCAACAATCGGCAGGATCTAACGCTTTCAGAGGTTCCTCACACTGTGAGCTCTCACTACATTTCCAAGACGTCATTCACAGCATCCGGTGTGTTCCAAAGAACCACAACTTTCTATGTTTTGTGCGCAGTAGTGACTCACTATACCTTGCTAAAACCAGAGTTCCTTCTCTTTTCTACTTCTGGTCCACAAAAGGTCATTACTGCGGGCTTTACGCCACAGCGGATCGTACCTGTGTTGCCTGCTGTGCATCCGCCACCCATGTGCAGCACTGCAGAAGAGAGACCGGTGGACTGCATGAGACTGATCCTTCTGAGAACCGCTCCGAGGCTGGCTGGTCTGTTTGCCTGCTTGGCTCCCCAGCTCCTCTGACCGCTGTCACCACATCTTAATCTGCCTTCAACGTCCTGTTGCGTGTACAATGCGTGCAAATTTGAGTAAAATGTAAATTACGACAGTTGACTAGCGACAATCACTAGTACTGTTACACTTTAGATTTTTCGGGGTTGATTAATTATTCCGATCTAATGGGTCCTTATTATTCTTATGTGGGACACTTTTGGAACAAAATGGTTGCTGAAAGCAAGGGGAAACAACAGCTGTAATTTTTCCTGAGGGCATGAAGCTCTACTGTATAGTTAAATGATGATGGCATCCTCTTGGGTAAAATATTCCGGAGGTATAATAGTTCCCCATTCGGATCTCCGGGAGGGGATTACTCAGAAGGACGTCGTCATCAGGAGAAACAAATCTGGCGTTCTACAGATCGGAGTGGGGAATGTTAGATCGCTTAATCAGTCAGTTAGGTTACAAAATCTAAAAAATGAAACGGGTTTACTGAAGTTAGATATAGTGGGAATTAGTGAAGTTCGGTGGCAGAAGGAACAGGACTTCTGGTCGGGTGAATACAGTGTTATAAAAACAAAATGAGATAGGAGTAATGCAGGAGCTCGTTTAATAATAAGGAAATAGGAATGCGGGTAAGATACAACTGAGAGCATAGTGAACGCTTTATCGCTATATGGCAGCCAAGATAGACACGGAGCTCAGGCCTACCACTGTAGTACAGTTTACTCGCCAACTAGCACCGTCGAAGATGCCCGCCCCCGGTAGCTGAGTGATGCCGACACGGTAGCTCAGCGTGTTCGGTCAGAGATCTGGTTGATCTCTGTAATTTAAAAAAAACTGAATGAAGGGTCGCAAACGAACTTCAGGGTATGTCACGTGACGTCCGCTATGACCAAATACTAGGAAAAAAAAAAAAACTGGTGCCCGACAGAATCTCAATCCTAAGGGCCGGGGCTCGATTTCCGGCTGGGTTGGAGATTTTCTCCGCTCAGGGACTGGGTGTTGTGTTGTCCTTATCATCATTTCATTCCCATTGATGCGCAAGTCGCCGAAGTGGCGCCAAATCGAAAGACTTGCACCTGGCGAACGGTCTACCCGACGGGAGGTCCTAGTCACACGATATATGCGTTTTTTACCGCCGAAGATGAAGAGATTGAAGAAATGTATAATGAAGTAAAAGAAATTATTCAGATAGTTAAAAGAGCTATGCCTACTACAGTAGTATAAGTTTATATGCCAACTAGCTCTGCAGATGCAGAAATTGATGAAATGTATGATGAGATAAAAGAAATTAATCAGTGAAGGGAGACAAAATTTTAATAGTCATGGGTGACTGCAATTCGAGAGTTGGAAAAGGGACAGAAGAAAATATAGTAGGTGAATATGGATTGCGGGTAAGAAATGAAAGAGGAAACCGGGTGGTAGAGTTTTGCCACACAGCGTAACTTAATCATAGCTAACACTTGGTTCAAGAATCAAGAAAGAAGATTGTATACATGGAAGAATCCTGGAGATACTAGAAGGTATCAGATAGAATATATAATGGTAAGACAGAGATTTAGGAACCAGGTTTTAAATTGTAAGACATTTCCAGGGGCAGATGTGGACTCTGACCACAATCTATTGGTTATGAACTGTAGATTAAAACTGAAGAAACTGCAAAGGTAGGAATTTAAGGAGATGGCACCTGGATAAACTGACTAAACCAGAGGTTGTACAGAGTTTCAGGGAGAGCATAAGGGAATAATTGTCACAAATGGGGGAAAGAAGCACAGTAGAAGAAGAATGGGTAGCTCTGAGGGATGAAGTAGTGAAGGCAGCAGATGATCAAGTAGGTAAAAAGACGAGGGCTAGTAGAAATCCTTGGGTAACAGAAGAAATATTGAATTTAATTGATGAAAGGAGAAAATATAAAAATGCAGTAAATGAAGCAGGCAAAAAGGGTAATACAAACGTCTCAAAAATGAGATCGACAGGAGGTGCAAAATGGCTAAGCAGGGATGGCTAGAGGACAAATGTAAAGATGTAGAGGCTTATCTCAATAGGGGTATGATAGATACCGCCTACAGGAAAATTAAAGAGACCTTTGGAGAAAAGAGAACCACTTGTATCAATATCAAGAGCTCATATGGAAACCCAGTTCTAAGCAAAGAAGGGAAAGCAGAAAGGTGGAAGGAGTATATAGAGGGTCTATACAAGGGCGATGTACTTGAGGACAATATTACGGAGGATGTAGATTAAAATGAAATGGGAGATACGATACTGCGTGAAGAGTTTGACAGAGCACTGAAAGACCTGAGTCGAAACAAGGCCGCAGGAGTAGACAACATTCCATTAGAACTACTGACGGCCTTGGGAGAGCCAGTCCTGACAAAACTCTACCATCTGGTGAGCAAGATGTATGAGACAGGCGAAATACCCTCAGACTTCAAGAAGAATATAATAATTCCAATCCCAAAGACAGCAGGTGTTGACAGATGTGAAAATTACCGAACTATCAGTTTAATAAGTCACAGCTGCAAAATACTAACACGAATTCTTTACAGACGAATGGAAAAATGGAAAAACTGGTAGAAGCCGACCTCGGGGAAGATCAGTTTGGATTCCGTAGAAAAGTTGGATCACGTGAGGCATTACTGACGTTACGGACTATTTTGGAAGAAAGATTAAGAAAGGCAAACCTACGTTTCTAGCATTTGTAGACTTAGAGAAAGCTTTTGACTATGTTGACTGGAATACTCTGTTTCAAATTCTAAAGGTGGCAGGGGTAAAATACAGGGAGCGAAAGGCTATTTACAATATGTACAGAAACCAGATGGCAGTTAGAAGAGTCGAGGGGCATGAAAGGGAAGCTGTGGTTGGGAAGGGAGTGAGACAGGGGTATAGCCTCTCCCCGATGTTATTCAATCTGTATATTGAGCAAGCAGTAAAGGAAACAAAAGAAAAATTCGGAGTAGGTATTAAAATCCATGGAGAAGAAATAAAAACTTCGCCGATGACATTGTAATTCTGTCTTGAAAGGAGGATATAAGATGAACATCAACAAAAGCAAAACGAGGGTAATGGAATGTAGTCGAATTAAGTCGGGTGGTGCTGAGGGAATTAGATTAGGAACTGAGACACTTAAAGTGGTAAAGGATTTTTGCTATTTGGGGAGTAAAATAACTGATGATGGTCGAAGTACAGAAGATATGAAATGTAGACCGACAATGGCAAGGAAAGCATTTCCGAAGAAGATAAATTTGATAACATCGAGTATAGATTTAAGTGTCAGGAAGTCGTTTCTGAAAGTATTTGAATGGAGTGTAGCCACGTATGGAAGTGAAACATGGACGATAAATAGTTTGGACAAGAAGAGAATAGAAGCTTCCGAAATGTGGTGATACAGAAGAATGCTGAAGATTAGATGGGTAGATCACATAAGTAATGATGAAGTATTGAATAGAATTGGGGTGAAGAGGAGTTTGTGGCACAACTTGACAAAAAGAAGGGACCGGTTAGTAGGACATGTTCTGAGGCATCAAGGGATCACAAGGGAGGGCAGCGTGGAGGGTAAAAATCGTAGAGGGAGACCAAGAGATGAATACACTAAGCAGATTCAGAAGGATGCAGGTTGCAGTAAGTGCTGGGAGATGAAGAAGCTTGCACAGGATAGAGTAGCATGGAGAGCTGCATGAAACTAGTCTCAGGACTGAAGACCACAACAACAACAACAGTTAAAAGAGACGAAAATTGAATTCTGGACCTGTATTCGATAGCAGGAAAAGGAAAATAAGAGAAAATAGTAGGCGAGCGGAGACCGTGGGGAAGAAATGAAAGAAGAATCCGGCTGATAAGAGTTTTGCACGGAGCATAACTTAATCACCGCTAGCACTTCGTTTAAGAACCATAAAAGAAGGCTGTATACGTGGAAGCGACCTGGAGACATAGGAAGGTTTCAGACTGATTATACAATAGACAGAGATTTAGGAACCAAATTTTAAACTGTAAGACGTTTCCAGGAGCAGATGTTGACTGTGACCACAGTTTATTGATTATGAACTGCAGATTGAAACTCAAGAAACTGGTAAAAGGTAAGATATTAAGGATATGGGACCTGGATAAGCTGAAAGAAGCAGCGGTTTCCGAGAGCTTCTGAGGGAGCATAGGGCAACGGCTGACTGCAACAGGGGAAACGAATACAGTAGAAGACGAATAGGTAGCTTCAGGAAATGAAATGGTGAAGGCAGAGGATCAAATAGGTAAAACGACAAGGCGTGGCAGCAATCCATGGATAACACAAAAGGTATTGAATTTAGCTGGTGTAAGGAGAAAATTTAAAAGTCTGCAAATGAAGCAGGCGAAAGGGAATACAAACGTCTAAAAAATTTAACTGTCGGGGAGTGCAAAACTGCTAAGCAGGAATGACTAGAGAACAAATGTAAGGATTTAGAAGCATATTTCGGTCGGCCGGTGTGGCCGAGCGGTTCTAGGCGCTTCAGTCTGGAACCGAGTGACCGCTACGGTCGCAGGTTCTAATCCTGCCTCGGGCATGGATGTGTGTGATGTCCTTAGGTTAGTTAGGTTTAAGTAGTTCTAAGTTCTAGGGGACTGATGACCTCACAAGTTAAGTCCCATAGTGCTCAAAGCCATTTGAACCATAATTTTTATATTTGAGTTGCATTAAATCGCGTCGCACAGACACAAGAAGAAGTTTCAGCTGCGTTATTTCTTGCCACTTGCTGAAAAGCCGTCACAAACGCTCTCTCGGACAGCAATTTGTTTTTGTATATTTGTGTTTTGATGGATGGGAAAATGGTTCAAATGGCTCTGAGCACTATGAGACTTAACATCGGAGGTCATCAGTCCCCTAGAACTTAGAACTACTTAAACCTAACTAACCTAAGGACATCATACACATCCATGCCCGAGGCAGGATTCGAACCTGCGATCGTAGCGATCGCGCAGTTCCAGACTGAAGCGCCTAGATCCGCTCGGCCACTCCGGCCGGCATGTATGGGAAAATATTTGATGTAGTTTGATCTATGTTTTCAATTAACTAAAACGCAAATATTGAAATAGATAAAAATTTATTTCGCGCCACACTTCGCTGTCCTTGACCGCTTTTCAGAGAAACTGGGGGAAAACGCACCTAACACCAATCGTTTTTTGTTACTTTTTGATTTGGGCTTCAATGAATGAAGCAATTAATTGTTAAAATGATAAAAGGATTTACAAAATTAATTGTAAGGTTTGTTTTTTTCCGTGGTAGGAGCAGGAAACAGGTGGGCAAAGTTTGCGCGCAAGTTACAAATGCTCGCTAAGAATTGCGAAAGCAGGGAATCCTTTTGCGGCTGGGAATCTCACCAAGGATTGCCTGGTCGACTCGGCGGCTTGTATTTATCCAGAAGACCTCACGGAAAAAAATTTGAAAAAAATAGCTCTTTCGCCTCAAACTATTGCTGGCCGAGTCGAAGATACGGCTTCAGATATAAAGCAGCAATTAATGGAGAGAGCGGCAAACTTCGTTTCATTTTCTATCGCTCTTGACGGATCCATGGACGTTGCGGACATATCTCAGCTCGTCATGATCATTCGGGGTGCCGACGACAACCTGCGTGTCCCCGAAGAAATTCTCGGCCTTATACCGTTAAAGGACACAACCACGGGTTTGGATATTTTTCTAGCCGTAAATATCGTATTCGAGACAATGGGTTTAAAATGGGAACGCCTGACCAGTGTAACAACGGATGGGGACCCTGAACTACAAGGGATACGCACTGTATTCCTGGGTTACGTCATGTCAAAGATGACTGAAGTTCCCTATTCGAGGCAGTCCATTGACCGATACACCAGGAGGCACTTCGTGCGAAGATTGTTACTGACACAGTTATTCGAACGGATAATTATCTTCGATCGCATGGACTCACACATCGCCAATTTAAAGAATTTCTGGCTGATATCAAAGCGCAATACCCAGACATCCCCTACCACGCCGACGTAAGATGGTTGAGCAGAGGGAAGGTGCTTCATCGGTTTCTCTCCTTGAGGGACGAAATCAACACCTTTTTGGAAATGAAAGGACGGCCAGAAGAATTACTTCGTGATCCTAAGTGGGTTGTGAATTTGGCTTTTTCGAGTGACCTAAATGGTCATTCAAATACTTGTACATTTCATTCCAAGGCGAAAATATCTCTGTTGTTGATTTAGTGCAGACGATTCAAGCATTAAAAGAATAAACTTATTTTGTGGGAAAAACACGAGGAGAATTGAGGACACTTCCCTGTATTATAGGGCGTTAAAGAAGATATGGATGTTTCAGATTATGTTCAAATCATTTACGAATTACAAGAAGAGTTTGAAAACATATTTTTGGATCTAAGTGATCTTCAACCGGACTTAGATATATTTGTTCACCCGTTTCCCCTTCGGCTGAGGACGTCTCACAAGTGCTTCAACTAGGACTAATTGACCTGCAGTGTGATATCCACCTGAAGGACAGCTTTCTTATGTGTAAAACTTTGAATGACTTTCACAGCTGTTTTCCACGAGAGAAGTATCCTCTTTTGTACAAGCACGCGGCCAAAGTACTCTCAATATTTGGTTCCACGTATGTGTGTAAGCGCTTTTTCTCCGTTTTAAAGCTTGCTGAAACTAAGAACCGTTCACTACTTAGCGACAGCCGGCCGCTGTGGTCGAGCGGTTCTAGGCCCTTCAGTTCGGAACCGCGCTGCTGCTACGGTCGCAGGTTCGAATCCTGCCTCGGGCATGGATGTGTGTGATGTCCTTACGGTAGTTAGCTTTAAGTATTTCTAAGTCTAGGGGACTGATGACCTCAGATGTTAAGTGCCATGGTGCTTAGAGCCATTTGAACCATTTTGAACTTACCGATAAAAATTTGACTAATTCTTTGAGATTATCAGTCTCCCGGAAAATTGTACCAAACCTAAACAACATCATTTCCTCGGAAAAGAAAATCGTGTAAAATGTTGATTGTCTTCTTTAACAGTGTTGACTGTAAGGATTAAAGGTCTTTATAACCTGAATTCTATTTTTTAAATATCTTTTCAAAACTGATCAATTAAAATTATTGCGTACAAAACAGTAAACTAAGAATCCGATGTCTAAACTCTGAAAAGGGATACAAAAACCTGTAGGACGAAGTACAACAAAAAATATTTACTTGTAACTACTAACAGTAAGGAAGACACTCTATATCCCTTACGTAAAATTATTTCTAAAATGGGAGATTTATGAAACTAGTTCATTTAAGAAGTTGATATATCTTTCAGAAGACGCTTACCGTACATGTGACAAGTGTGCATGTGTAATGCTAATACAATCAACCTGTGGGTCAGAAAACTACGAAGTTGTTCTTAGATTCCTGTTTTGGATATTGTTTTCTAAAGCTTTGCGTAGTAATTCTGCCACACGAAAACTAATTGTTAGCTGAACAGTAAATGGTTTGCTTGTTTCACCGCTCATCGACCGCTTTTACAGAGCTGTGCTTCCTCTGTTATTTTATTTACGTTGGATCTGACCGCGGGACAGTCCAGCGCAGAGCAGTGCTGTGCGCTGTCACTCGCTCCGCAGCTCTCTCTCTCTCGCTCTCTCTCTCTCTCTCTCTCTCTCGCTCCTATGCCGACTCTAGCGACACACGGTCGCGTACGGGGCGCTGAACTACACTGCCTTGTGCCCGCGGAGCTCGGTCGCACCCGCCGGGCTCAGCTCTTGGGTGAGTCAGATTTTTACAGTGGTGATGAACTTGAAAGCAATATTATCGAAACGGAAGAGGACGTAGATGAAGATGAGATGGGAGATACGATACTGTGAGAAGCATTTGACAAAGCTCTGCCACATCTAAGTCGAAACAAGACCCGGGGACTAGACGACATTCCGTCAGAATTACTGAGAGCCTTGGGAGAGCTAGACATGACAAAATTCTTCCATCTGGTGTGCGATGTATAAGACAGGTGAAAACCCTCAGACTTCAAGAAGAAAGTCACAATTCCATTTCCAAAGAAAGCAGCTGCTGACAAGTGTGAAAATTACCGAACTATCAGTTTAATAAGTCATGGTTGCAAGACACTAACACGAATTCTTCACAGATAAGAAGAAAAACTGTTAGAAGCAGACCTCGGGGAAGACGAGTTTGGCTTCCGGAGAAATGTACGGACACGTAAGACAATACTGACCTTACGATTTATCTTAGAATCTTAGAAGATAGGTTAAGGAAATGCAAACATATATTTATAGCATTTGTAGACTTAGAGGAAGCGTTTGGCAATGTTGACCGGAATACTCTCTTTGAAATTCTGAAGGTAGCAGGGGTAAAACACAGGGAAAGAAAGGCTGTTTGTAACCAGTGATAAGAGTCGGAATGTGGAAGGAGGGGAGGGGGGGGGAGGTGTCGGGGCATGAAAGGGAAGCAGTGGTCAAGAGGGGAGTGAGACAGGGTTGTAGCCTATCGCTGATGCTATTTAATCTGTGCCTTGAACAAGCAGTAATGGAAGCCAAAGAAAAATTTGGAGTAGGAATTTAATTTCAGAGAAAAGAAATAATAACTTTGAGGTTTGGCGATGACATTGTAATTCTGTCAGAGACAGCAAAGGACGTGGAAGACCATTTCACGGAATGGACAGGGTCTCGGAATGAGGATATAAAGCGAACATTAACAGAAGCAAAGCCAGCATAATGGTGATGCTAAGGGAATCAGATTAGGAAACGAGACTGTTAAAAACAGCAGATGAGTTTTGCTATTCGGCCAGTAAAATAACTGGTGATAGCCGAAGTAGAGAGGATATAAAATGTAAACCGGCAATGGCAAGAAACATTTCTGAAGAAGAAAAATCTGTTAACATCGCATATAGATCTGACTGTTAGGAAGTCTTTTCTGAAGGTATTTGTCTGTAGTGTCGCCATGTATAGTGGTGAAACTTGGACTATAAACAGTTTCGATAAAAAGAGAATAGAAGCTTTCGAAATGTGGTGCTACAGAAGTATGCTGAAGATTAGATGAGTCGATCACGTAACTAATGAGGAAGTACTGAACAGAATTGATGAGATAAGAAATTTGTGGCACAATTTGACCAAAAGAAGACATCGGCTGACGGGACAAATTCTGAGACATCAGGGGTTACCAGTTTAGTATTGGAGGGAAGTGTTTATGTGTGTGAGGACCGAGGAAGGAGGGGAGGGGGGAGGTAAAATCGTAGAGAGAGACCAAGAGATGAAAACAGTAAGCAGATTCAGAGGGATGTAGGTTGCAGTAGTTACGCGGGGGGGAAAAGGCTTGTACAGGATAGAGTAGCATGGAGGCGGCATCAAACCAGTCTTCGGAATGAAGATCGCAACAACTACAACAAATTCACATCGTTCAAGGTATTGATAAGAAAAATTTAGTGCTCTCTGGAAATGAGAAAGCAGTTCCATTATTGACGACGTTGGAACTACTGAGAACAGAAGTTAACTTCCCTTTGAACGTGTAACTGATGTCAGTGCTCATTTCACTTTTTTCCCACTTCGAAACTCATTTTCCATGGAAAGGAAAAGAAACAGAGATTCTGTTACGACACTCGGTCATTCATGTGACAGAACTGTGAGGCTCAATTAGGAATCTCTGAGATTCATCGGTGATATGCACTGTCACAGCAATCTCACGATTTCTTGATTTATTTCGCAATGAAATCCAAATGACTTTGATTCTGCACGCAGTATAACCTGCCAAATACTTCATTCCTTTGAGCTCAGTACTTTTACTACTACATGCTGAAACAAATAAGCAAGTATTCGAACGCAAATGTCTTGGCTTCCTTGAATGAAATTATCTTAGCATGAATTACCAGTTAAGTTTATGCTTGTTGTGACACATACCTGAACAATAAGAAAATTCCCAGCATCTTCATCAGGAGCTATTGCTAGCATTACACTACACCAGAAGTAGAATTCCATTTGGCGGAGTTTATACCGTAATAATTTATCTCGACCATCTAGCCTTTAAACCCTAAGACATCGCTAGTTACTTTTGGGAAAAGTTTCAGTGCTAGTATTACTGAGCCTAACATCACTGTACTCGTGTTTTCAAAGTATTTTCATGCCGTTAAAAGAAGTACATTGTTTCATTTAAAACAGAATCATATTTGCTTCAAAATTTCGGTTGGTACAAGAATTTAGAGAACTGACTATGCAGCAGAATTAGTTGCCCCTCTACGAGGTGCATTCAAGTTCTAAGGCCTCCGATTTTTTTCTAACTAACTACTCACCCAAAATCGATGAAACTGGCGTTACTTCTCGACGTAATCGCCCTGCATACGTACACATTTTTCACAACGCTGACGCCATGATTCCATGGCAGCGGCGAAGTCTTCTTTAGGAGTCTGTTTTGACCACTGGAAAATCGCTGAGGTAATAGCAGCACGGCTGGTGAATGTGCGGCCACGGAGAGTGTCTTTCATTGTTGGAAAAAGCCAAAAGTCACTAGGAGCCAGGTCAGGTGAGTAGGGAGCATGAGGAATCACTTCAAAGTTGTTATCACGAAGAAACTGTTGCGTAACGTTAGCTCGATGTGCGGGTGCGTTGTCTTGGTGAAATAACACACGCGCAGCCCTTCCCGGACGTTTTTGTTGCAGTGCAGGAAGGAATTTGTTCTTCAAAACATTTTCGTAGGATGCACCTGTTACTGTAGTGCCCTTTGGAACGCAATGGGTAAGGATTACGCCCTCTCTGTCCCAGAACATGGACACCATCATTTTTTCAGCACTGGCGATTACCCGAAATTTTTTTGGTGGCGGTGAATCTGTATGCTTCCATTGAGCTGACTGGCGCTTTGTTTCTGGATTGAAAAATGGCATCCACGTCTCATCCATTGTCACAACCGACGAAAAGAAAGTCCCATTCATGCTGTCATTGCGCGTCAAAGTTGCTTGGCAACATGCCACACGGGCAGCCATGTGGTCGTCCGTCAGCATTCGTGGCACCCACCTGGATGACACTTTTCGCATTTTCAGGTCGTCATGCAGGATTGTGTGCACAGAACCCACAGAAATGCCAACTCTGGAGGCGATCTGTTCAACAGTCATTCGCGATCCCCCAAATCAATTCTCTCCACTTTCTCGATCATGTCGTCAGACCGGCTTGTGCGAGCCCGAGGTTGTTTCGGTTTGTTGTCACACGATGTTCTGCCTTCATTAAACTGTCGCACCCACGAACGCACTTTCGACACATCCATAACTCCATCACCACATGTCTCCTTCAACTGTCGATGAATTTCAGTTGGTTACACACCACGCAAATTCAGAAAACGAATGATTGCACGCTGTTCAAGTAAGGGAAACGTCGCCATTTTAAGAATTTAAAACAGTTCTAATTGTTGCCGCAGGCGGTAAAATTCCATCTGCCGTACGGTGCTCCCATCTCTGGGACGTATTGACAATGAACGCGGCCTCATTTTAAAACAATGCGCATGTTTCTATCTCTTTCCAGTCCGGAGAAAAAAAATCGGAGGCCTTAGAACTTGAACGCACCTTGTAAATACTACTTTTTGTGGAAAACGTCGTTTCGATGTGTTGAACAGTTTGCAACATATCATTTATGATCGAGACCTGTGGGCTCTCGTGTGGCTATTGTCAGCCAGAGCCAGGGGAAGGAGGTGTTTGCCAGCTGGAGTTGACGGGTGGTCTTCCCTTAATCCTCGTACGCGACGTTTGGCTGGAGCCTACATGACTGGCCTACAAGCTTGTAATTTCCAATGATGGCCGCCATTTTCCGATACCCGTCCTCAAAAATTTTATAAAGGTCCTGCCATGAAGCACATTATAAAAGTTCTGTTAGCGGCAGCAGGAAATGGTCAATGAATCAGCCTACATTCTGCCTACTGGCTGAAAGACCTATGAGTTAAATAATTTCGTGAAATCGAGAAGGAGGCCGGATGCCGTTGTGAGTGTCGTTAAACGAGTATCAAAACTGGCAGCCACACCTACCTACCACAAATCTCCTAACTTGAACACAAATGCGCAAGTTCATCACAACGGTTCCTCTCAGCACCAGTCAGCCAGACGCGTCACAGTGTCTGAAGGTTACAGCTTACTGTTGGAAACCGGTGCTCTGTGATCAATGCAGTCGCACTCCCTGCGCGGAAAGTTTTGAAACAGATCGATAAGTACGTTTCTATGCTCTGGTATATGTACTGGCTGATCCGTTTGCCTGTTTTCGAAGGCCACTGTTGCTGTCTAATGAGTGTTCAGTCTCTCTGTCTTTCTGTAGGAAGAGGTCCCATAGCAGGTAGCTGCAGGTGATGTTTAACGAACAAAGTAAACTTGGCTAACGTTACTAGAATTAATACATTCCGTGGAAATTTGAAGTGTGGAGTTCAGATGTGTGTCTCCTTTTCTGACCTCAAGCTGTGGTCAGTGTTATTTACAGAGCAGCTGGCAGGAATCGGTTGGTGACAATGAGATGACTTTTTGCGGTGCTCGCTTTCCAGTCCAGTGGTCGGATCTGGAATTCTTTTGAGAGCAGCTGGACTGCCACAGGGCACTGGTTAGCGGCAGAG
Organism: Schistocerca serialis cubense; assembly: GCF_023864345.2. Classification (NCBI taxonomy): domain Eukaryota; kingdom Metazoa; phylum Arthropoda; class Insecta; order Orthoptera; family Acrididae; genus Schistocerca; species Schistocerca serialis. The sequence goes on from NC_064643.1 coordinate 124,805,009, forward strand.
AAGAAATCTGTATTTGCGTTATCTCACGGTCAAAGTGAGGCTTGTGACCGACCGTTGCTGAACTTTACAGTTCATGTCCGGTCCATCAAGATAAGTTTCTACAGAGCAATAGGTCACGCAATTTGCCTAATGCACCGCACTGCGCTAAATACCATTTTACTATCGACCCTCTTATCTCACTTGACTACCGTAAAATCGGGTGAATAGAACCAGTTTTCAACTTCAAAGAAAAAAACTGATAATTTTAAAAATAAATATAAATTTCAGAATTATATGAGTACACATTTCTCTTTGGAAATAAGAAACAAAATTTATCTGTTTCAAAAAAGTTTTGATTCAACACTAAAACTAAAATTATTGCACGAAGTGTGGTCGTTTATTCTGACTTCCAAATATAGATTGTTATATCTCTAATTGTCAGAGGACAAAACAACGTTTGGTCGCGTCCGATTGAACCATCTGGGCCACAACGCAGAGCTTTGCTTTTGCTTTTTTGCTTGTATTTGTAGTTACTTTATTCTACCAATAATTTGTTGTATCTGGGTAATCTGTTAATATATTAAATCACTGACATCGTGTTTAAAAATGATGTCTTTGAATCTACAAATCGTACACCAGGAATATCGCTTTGGAACAACATCGTCTTGACCAGAAAAGACACCTCGTCTACTAAAATGTGTTTAATCGGATTTGTTTTTTTCAAAAAATATGAAAATATACTTTGCCTTCGAGATAACAAAGTTTACATGTATACACTGTAAAAGACTGCTTACTTTTTCCATTTACTTTAATCACAGCATAATCTCATGGGTTCAGAACGGTACCAAAAGGTTCTTCATTTCCATCTAATTGCTGGGCTTCTTCTGAGGATTACTATTTGTATATATCCCACAAAATCCAAAAACACAATTGTACATTTTCAGTTCGCCGAAACACAACAACACTGATTAAAGTATGCCGTAAAATTGATCTTTTAGTTATTGAAAAGGCATTGCATACTGGCTTACCACGTACTTAAGTTAACACAATACAACCGGATATCGTGTCGGACCTCCTTTTTCACGCCGTAATGCAGCTGCTCGACGTAGCATGGACCTAAGAAGTCGTTGGAAACCACCAGCAGAAATATTGGACCATGCTGATTCTATGGCCGTCCATAACTGCGAAGGTGTTGCCTGTGGATAAATAATTTCGTACACGAACTGACTTCTAGGTTACAACACGTAAATGTTCGATGGAATTCATATCGGGCGACCTGTGTGTCCAAACCATTAGCTCAAACTGCCCAAAATCTTGTTCTAACCAATCGCGAACATTTCTGGCCCGGTGATACGGTGTATAAAAATTCCGTAGTTGCTTTGGAACATGAACTCCAAGGAATGGCTGCAAATGGTCTCCTAGTAGCTGAACATAACCGTTTCCACTTACTGATCGATCCAGTTGGATAAGAGGACCCAGTCCATTCCATATAAACACAGCCCACGCCATTATGGTGCCAGCTTGCACCGTGCCTTGTGAGGTCTGCTTGACACTCGAACCCTATCATCAGCTCCTACCAATTGAAATTGGGACTCACCCGACAAGGCCACTGTTCTCCAGTCGTCTAGAGTCCAACTCATATGGTCACTATCCCACGAGAGGCGCTGCAGCCGATGTGCTGTTAGCAAAGACACTGGCGTCGGTCGCCTGCTGTCATAGCCGATTAACGCCAAATTTCGCCGCACTGTCCTAACCGATGCGTGCGTCACACATCCGACATTGATTTCTGTGGTTATTTCACTTATTTTTGCTTGTATGTTGGCACCGACAACTCTATACAAGCACCGCTGCTGTCGGTCGTTAAGTGAAGGCCATCGGCCACTACGTTGTCCGTTATGAGAGGTAAAGCCTGGAATGTGGTATTCTCGGGGCACTTTTGACGCTGTGGGTCTCGGTATCTTGAATTTCCTACCGATTTCCGAAATGAAATGTCCCATGCATCTAGTCCCAAGTACCATTCCGCGTTCAAAGTCTTTGAACTCCCGTGGTGCGGTCATAATCACGTTGGAAACCTTTTCGTATGAATCACCTGAGTACAAATGATAAGTCCACCGGTGTAGTGCCCTTTCTAAGAGATATTTGCGCCATCTGTATATTTGCATATCGCTACGACTTTTGTCGCCTCAGTGTAGACTGGTACTTAAAAATAACATTCAAAGTAAATAAATTCAGTACCTCATCCGATGTTCGTCATAGGGTGACAGTTTCACCAATTTTTTTTTTATATTCGTATTAGAGTGGTTCACTACCGAGCTAGAAAACAAATCTTTCAACGATATTCCTATTGCCGGCCGCTGTGGTCGAGCGGTTCTAGGCGCTTCAGTTTGGAACAGCGCGACCGCTACGGTCGCAGGTTCGAATCCTGCCTCGGGCATGGCTGTGTGTGATGTCCTTAGGTTAGTTAGGTTTAAGTAGTTCTAAGTCTAGGGGTCTGACGACCTCAGATGTTAAGCCCCATAGTGCTTGGAGCCACTGGATCCGTTTTGATATTCCTATTAGTCTTCCGACACGACAGCAGAGAACTTTTGTTGAAACTTTCGTTTCCGTTAACCCCGTTCTTTCTATTCACCCCATTTTACGGTAATCGTGATAAATGAGTTCTGTAGTGCCCTGCCGATTTATTCCTCTACTGGGTCGCGCCTGTCACGACAGATCGTTTCCTATACCCGTCGGCGCCACAGTTGCGTACGTTGTATGAACTGTCTGCGGTGCAGTTTGGCATCTGAACAGTAACACTGAGATGATGAGGTCTATTCTTTTTACGAAACACACGAAATATAGTAACAGAATGGACGAACAAGCAGTCACAAGAGAGTTTATTTTAGACCGAGACAAAATTCATTCTGCAAATTCTTGACACGCCTGGAACTGAAAGAATAGGAAACTTGTCGTCCAAAAATTTTAAAATGTAGATTTAATTGTTCCAGAAAATATATAAGTTATTTACAAACGCGTCAAACAAAACATGCAAGGAAGTAAACAACTCCTTTTCTGCTTGATCGTTCTTATCTCGTTAACTTTCTGTGTGGCGAATAAAATAGAAAACCATTTTCCTCGTTAAACAATTTTGAAATTTTTACTGTTGGAACTACACTGAAGCGCCAAAGATGCTGGTATAAGTATGTGCATTCAATTACAGAGATATGTAAACCGGCTGAATACGGCTCTGCGGTCGGCAAGGCCTATATAAGACAACAGGTGTCTGGCCCAGTTGTTAGATCGGTTACTGCAGCTACAATTGCAGGTCATCAAGATTTAAGTGACTTTGAACGTGGTGTTGTAGTAGGCGCACGAGCGATGGGACACATTACCTCCGGAGGTAGCGATGAAGTGGGGATTTTCCGAATGTAGCGTGAATATCACGAATCCGGTAAAACATCGAATCTCCGACATCGCTGTGGCCGGAAAAAGATCCTGCGAGAACGGGACCAACGACGATTGAAGAGAATCTTTTGAAACGTCCCCTTTTTAACAAATTATACACGACTGTGGTTAACCTGACACACAATATTTTTAGCGCAACGCAATCTGACTTTCAAGAATCCCTACAAAAGAATGGCCCTGACTAACATTAAACTATACCTTCCAGAAATCACTTACCTCACAAAAATCTTCATTACTCGAACCACTGCAATACAGCGAGCGCCACTACTGCCAGCTAAATAAAAGATTCAAACTACTGAAGGCACTAACTACTGATAGGGATAGTTAGCAAATGAAAGATATTAATAGAGAACGAACAATGTATTTACCTTGATATCATCATATATAAATATAGCAGTTCATGACAAATTACAAACCTCCGCCATCTCTCTCCCCACATCCACCACTGCTGGCGGCTCACCTCCAACTGCGCAACGCTACGCGCTGTTCGCATCCAGCTGCCGCTGCCCAACACTACAATGGCAGACAACAATGCAAACCAGCCACAGACTGCACACAGCACAGCCAGTGATTTTCAGAGCGCTACGTGGCGTTACCAATATAAGAACCTAAACAGCCTACTTACATAGCCCCCATGCTCCCCACAAAAAATTTTACAAATTGGTTTGATTTTATGGTTGCGAAGCATGCGTGACCAAACAGCAGATCTGAATTGCGGTCCGTTATCTGAAATGACTTTACTAACGTGTCCAACTTCACGAAAGAAATTTTTAACAAAGGCGTTGGATACAGACCGTCCAGTGGCTTTACGTAATGGTGTGAAAGAAACAAATTTTGAAGTAAGTTCAACAGCGACTAGAACGTACGAAAATCCATTAGATGTCCTGACAAGCGGTCCCAAGAGATCAACAGCCGCAAATTCTTTTAATTTAGAAGGAATAATAGGAAATAACGGAGCACGATGTGAGACAGTAGATGGTTTCGCCTTTTGACAAAGTTTACAAATAGACAAGACTCTTCGAATTCTCTTTTCCATATTGTTAAAATAACAAGTCGTTCGAAGAATATGATAACATTTTCGAGGGCCAAAATGTGCATAGCTGAAATGAATGTACCTAATGAGCTTATTAACAAAATCGTCTGGAATGCAAAGTACCCATAGCTTGTCATCAACAGTGCAGCGTTTGAACAGTATGTTGTTTCTAACCAGATAATAATGCCGAATCTGAGTGTGTGTCTTTTCATGCCATTTGCTCTTGATGTCTTTCCAAATCGGATCTTTATCTTGTTCATGAGCAATGTCTTTTAAAGATGTGGTGATGAAGTTTTCAAAGGCGACTTTCTGAATGTAAAGAATACTGAAATTTTTCTCGAGGTTGCCTTCTGTGGCACTTTTCTCAAGCCCAGCCGGTGCGCGTGACAGTGCGTCCGCAACAATGTTCTCCTTACCGGGAATGTAGACTATTGTGAAGCGGAATTCTTGCAGAAACAATGCCCAACGTTTTAATCTGTCATGATTTAATTTTGAAGACATAAGAAATTGTAATGCACGATGATCACTGTATACTTTTATGTGCTTACCAGAAAGAAAGAAACGGAATTTGTTAAATGCCCAAACGATAGCTAAAGCTTCTAATTCAGTAACGGAATAATTTTTTTCAGATTTGGTTAGCACTCTGCTAGCAAAAGCAATGGTTTTCTGAACAGTAGTGTCATTTCTGTGGCTTCTTGAAATAAATGGGCACCAAGACCGACTTTAGAAGAATCCGTGCTAAGGCAGAAATCTTGTGACAGATCTGGATGAGCTAGTATTGGCGCGTTAAGTAGCGATTCCTTCAAAGAATTGAATTCCAACTGTGCTTGTTCGTCCCAGTTCCAAATAGTATTTTTTCCAGTGAGAGAACAAAGTTTTGGTGTAACAAGAATTTGCATATTCAGAAAACGACGGTAAAAATTTACGAGACCTAGAAAACTGCGGACTTGTCTTTTTGTGGATGGAACTGGAATGGCTCTGATTGCTTCTAACTTTTCAGGATCCGGCTGAATGCCTTCAGAAGAAATAATATGTCCCAAAAACCTCACCTTTGACCTACCGAATTCAGACTTTCCCAAGTTAACTGTAATTCCAGATTCTGCAGAAATACGTAACAAACTGTTGAGGATGCGATTATGTAGTTCCCATGAAGCTTCTGCTATTAGAATATCGTCCACATATAAGGTGATGTGACGTTTTAAGAACTCAGGTAATATGGAATCTAGCCCGCGAATGAATGCTGCTGAAGAAATGTTCAAACCAAAGGGAAGTTTCCGAAACTGATAACAAACGCCGAAACAAAGGAAAGCTGTGTATTTTCTACATTCTGGATGAAGTTCGATCTGATAAAAGCTGGATCTGAGATCAATGGAAGACAACACTTTTACACCATTAAAATTTTGAAGAAGATCTTCCAACGTTTGCGGCCTGTCTATTTCAGGAATAATGATCGTATTGATTTGTCTCGAATCTAAGACAAGCCTGATCGATCCATTTTTCTTCTCAACAACATGTAATGGATTGTTGTATGAGCTTACTGCAGGCTCAATAATGCCCTCGTCGAGCATAGATAGTATTTCTGTTCTAACACGGTCCCTATAATGTGCTGGAATTACATATGGTCTAACACAAAATTTAGTATGCTCACGAACACGAAGTTGGTATTGAAATCCCTTGATTGTTCCTGTTTTGTGAGTAAAAACTGTGGAATGTGCTTGTAAAATCTCAAAAAGGTCCTGCCTATCAGTGTCATTACAATTCTCAATTGTTTGAATTTTATTCTGAATTAACTTATTAGTGTCAAATGCGCCGTCGATATCATCCCTGTCAGTACTTGCAGAATGATTTTTAGCGTCAAGTTCCGTCGAAAATTCCGAACTGTTGTCTAACAGGAGGTAAAGCCGATTAATTTCTTCGTCATGGTTTGAGAGCCAATCTTCAAATTTCAAAGCTACTGACTTACCTTCTTTTTCTAAATTTATTTCAGCATCGTGAAAGTTTAAGATTGCTTTGTATTCATTCAAAAATTCTACTCCCAATATAATTTCCGTCGACAATAATGGAACAATGAGAAAGTTCATAGCGAAGCTGTGGCTTTGACAAAAGAATTCTAAGTTGGTTTGTTGGCGTACATCTACACTTTTTCCAAAGATTGCACCTTGTAATTTAATCTTACGTAACGGAAGTGTGGGGCAATCGTTCGATTTGTTGCATTTGCTAAAGGCTGTTTCACTGATTACTGAAATGGGACTGCCAGACTCAAGTACTGCCGTAAATCTTACGTCATTTACTGTAATGCGAATCACAGGATATGCAACGTTGTTATGTTTTACGTCGTGTTCTTGGAGTAAGATGTCCCTAATATCTTCTATTTTTACGTAATTACTAGCTACGGCAGCTGCGTCGTTAGTGTCATAAGAACGTTTTGTGGCTGCCAGCGGTGTGAGTCATTGCCTATTGTCTCTTTGTTGGCGCTCGTCGTTATTGGGATTTGGAGACCTAACTTCTACAAATTCACCGTGACGAGAGGGCCCTGCCCTGTTTAAGTCCCACCAGTTCTGATGCAATGCAGGTCTGTCGTTACGATCACATCGTCTGTCGTCATGTCGGTAGTTCCTGTAGTTTCTTTCTTGTCGGTTAAGTGGTGGAGAATTTCTCCCTGAATCGTAACTGCGCGCTGGACCGTTGCGTCTAAAGTTATTCTGTCTCCCGTAATAATTATTTTGGTTCCCATATTGTCTGTTTCTCTAATTGTCTCTGTGATAGTCACTACCGCGGAGAGGTGATCTTTCCCTGTAATTATTACTACTCTGCCATCGGTTGTCGTACGGGTGGTGTCTATTTTGGTCCCGATTTGCGTTGTAAGAATAGACCTGTCGTGTCCAGTTATTGTTTCTGTCGTCGTGGAATTGTGACGGATGTGACCTGTAGTGATTGTTTTCCTGTTTTCGCATCCCGCGACTGTCTGTATCAATTTCCAGTTCTTGTAACAGTCCCTGAAAAGCCTCAATGTCTTCTTTGCAACGTCCTGCTAAAATAATATGTCGTAAATGTTCAGGTAATTTGATTAAGCAAATGCGGATGAGTTCTGAGGGGCTGTATGGGTTTGACAGGTATTGATTCTTGTGCAACATGTCTTCAAAATATTTCACAAGACTGGAGAATTCAGATTGTTCGAAATGTTTCATCATTATGATGTCATGTTTTACTCGGTCTTGTGTAGCTTGAGACCAATATGCTGAGAGGAAGGCATGGTAAAATTCTCCTTCACTGTGACAATCGTGAATGACCGATCGCATTCTTACAGCTGGTTCATTCTCTAAATAGCCACACAGAAATTCTAACCTGTGCTCCAATGACCAATTGGGAGGAAAACAATGAGAGAATTGATGGAGCCACGCTTGTGGATGAATGTCGTTGCCGGAATTCTTAAATGTTTTGAATTTACGTGTAGTAATGAACAGCTTATAGTCAAAATCATCATGTCGGCGAGTCGCATGTCGGTCATTGTTACGTCGTGTCGGCTGTTCAATCTCAAAATTCGGTGCACATTGCCAATTTCTTTCATAATTTCCGAAATGCGCTGTGTTATTATTTTGTGGCTGTTCCGTATTTCTATGTCCCTCTTCCCGTATTGGGGCGCGAGTGTCCTCTGAAATACGTAATTCTTGTACTACTTGTGCCAACTGATCTTGCACTTCTCGGATTTGTCTTTTGTACTGTGTATTGATTTGATTTTGATTTTGTTTGAATTTTCTAATTTCTACATACCCTTCAGTGTCAGTGAAGGCTACAGGTGTTGTGTTATTCAGATCATCATCTACCTTTGTAGATAAGTTAGTGAACTGATCTGAAAGTTCGGCTACTTTATCCGATAGTGAAATTATTTCCTCTGTATGTTTTTCTGAACCAACGTTTTGACATTTCGATTCAATGTTATGTAACTCACTAGTTAAATCTTCACATGTTTGTTCAAGTGTGGTGTCTAACTTTTGAAGATATTGTCCCATTGCGTGTAACTGTTGCTGTGTTTGTCTCTGGTGTTGTTCCATTGTGTCTAACTTTTGAAGCTTTTGCTGTGTTTGTCTCTGATTTTGTTCCATTGTGTCTAACTTTTGAAGATTTTGTCCCATTTGTTGCATTAATTGTAATAACAATGCTCCATTTCCCTATGCACAATTACCAAATTACTACTTTGAACATCAGTTAATTCATTACTCGGTGGCGCTAACATACTGCTTTCATTTTTGCTGTCATTTCTCAGTTTACTTTGGAGCCTAGTATTACGTTTTTCACACGCCATTATTGTCACAGTATTTCACACGACAACACAGAAAAACACAATTTGAAGATCAAAAATAAGAGAACACATTAACATAGCACTGAAAATAATATCTAGTTAATTGCAGCTGCGAAATACTTGCTGCAAATCTACATGCATGCCACAACTGTTTTGCTGAACAACAATGAAAAACTACAACTACAAAGGAAATTCTCTCTATAATTACGCACTAGCAATAAACAAAATCTACACTAATTACACAAACTACAAGAAAAAAATCAGAAGATTCCAGTGAGGTATCCTTGGCTAAGGGTCGACATATGAAACTTCCCCTTTTTTTAACAAATTATACACGACTGTGCTTAACCTGACACACAATATTTTTAGCGCAACGCAATCTGACTTTCAAGAATCCCTACAAAAGAATGGCCCTGACTAACATTAAACTATACCTTCCAGAAATCACTTACCTCACAAAAATCTTCATTACTCGAACCACTGCAATACAGCGAGCGCCACTACTGCCAGCTAAATAAAAGATTCAAACTACTGAAGGCACTAACTACTGATAGGGATAGTTAGCAAATGAAAGATATTAATAGAGAACGAACAATGTATTTACCTTGATATCATCATATATAAATATAGCAGTTCATGACAAATTACAAACCTCCGCCATCTCTCTCCCCACATCCACCACTGCTGGCGGCTCACCTCCAACTGCGCAACGCTACGCGCTGTTCGCATCCAGCTGCCGCTGCCCAACACTACAATGGCAGACAACAATGCAAACCAGCCACAGACTGCACACAGCACAGCCAGTGATTTTCAGAGCGCTACGTGGCGTTACCAATATAAGAACCTAAACAGCCTACTTACACTTTCAACGTGACAGAAGTGCAAACCTACCACAGTTTGCTGCACATTTCAATATTGGCCCATCAGCAAGTGACACCGTGCAAACCATTCAACGAAACATCATAGATATGAACTTCCGGTGCCCAAGACCCCCCACTCGTGTACCCTTGATGACTTTTTTCTTCACTAGCTGCTTATTTTTTATCACCCACCGTCTAATTTCTTATGGTGGGTCGTATGTTGCCACTTAGCCGCTGTGACTGGGTCCGGGGTCCGGTGTGGCTGAGAGTGACACCACGCCGGCTCCCGTCCCCACTCACACCGTTGCCCGTGTCCCGCCACGTGGAGGCGGGCTCTATTTGTTTACATCCATTTGATATCTTTTTTTGTGCAGCATTAGAAAAACTTATAACTAACACAAAATCATGTGAGAAATTAATAAACGAAACGGAATTAAATATTTAGAAAGAAGGAAGGAAGAGAATTGAATAGAGAAGAGATAGGTATAATATTGCCCGTCACCTGGGGGTGGGCGGCCCGGGTCTTGGAATGACCCTCAAGCTGGCCGTCGCTCACCATGCCTTTAACATCTACCGTCCTAAAAACTAACTTAACTAGAAGAGATTAGGGTACGTTAAAGCTAGAAACTAATACTAAGACCTCCATGTCTCCTTGATGACTGCACGACACACGCCTCGCCTGGGCCTGTCAACACCGACATTGGACTGTTAATGGCGGAAACAGATTGTCTGGTCGCGCCAACCTCGTTTCAAGTTGTATCGAGCGGATGGACGTATACGCGTATAGAGACGACCTCATGAGTCCATGGGCCCTGCATGTCAGCAGAGGACTGTTCAAGCTGGTGACGGCTCTGTAATTGTGCGGGCCGTGTGCAGTTGGAGTGGTATGGGACCTTGATACATCTACATACGACTCTGAAGGATGACACTTACGTAAGCACCCTGTCTGATCACCTGCATCCATTCATGTCCATTGTGCATTCCGACGGACTTCGGCAATTACAGCTGAACAATGCGCCACCCCAAACATCCAGAATTGCTGCAGAGTGATTCCAGGAACACTCTTCTGAGCTTAAACACTTCCACTGACCACCAAACTCCCCAGACATTAACATTATTGAGCATACCTGGGATGCCTTGCAACGTGCTGCTCATAAGGGATCTCTAACCCCTCGTACTCTGACGCATTTATGGACAGGCCTGCAGGATTCATGGTATTAATTCCCTCCATCAGTACTTCAGACATTAATCGAGTCCATGTCACGTCCTGATGCGGGACTTATGCGTGCTCGCGGGGACCCTACACGATATTAGGCAGGTGTACCAGTTTCTCTGGCTCTTCAGCTTATTTTCAGTAAAAAAAACTTTTGTCTTCTTACATTCTTATTTATTCACAGGCTACTGCAAACCCTTTTTCTTCGCCAGGTATTTGTACTGTAAAAAATAAATACCGATTCTTCAGATATTTGGTCTCTACTGCGGCAGAACACTAGCAAGGAAAGACAACAGGTCCTTGTGCAACGTTTCCAGAGAGAACAAAGCAAATAGGCTAATAAAGTAGAATTCAAGAACGCACTAAAGCACAAAGTGATTACTGTGAAAGGAGTGAGCCCGGCGAGAGTAGTTTAACCTCCGCCGTGAGCAAACGATGCCACAGTGCACGGATTCTGCACATGTGCTCGTTTCAGCATACTCAAGGCTTTAGAGCTCCGTACTCGATAAAGTCAGTTAATCACTGACGTCATTGCCGCACTCGCGACGTGGTTGGCGCCTGACTTACGCGCAAGCACACGAGGCGCACCCATTACGCGTAGTAGATTTTGACCAAAGAGTCGTTCGTGTAAAACAAGCGTCTTTGCCAGACGTTACGCGAACTCCGAGACGACAGACGAGAAGGTACGTTTCAAGTTCACGAAATAAAAGGAATGCAGTTTTATGCGATTCGTCGTTTACACATTGTAAACTACAGCTGTCTTATCATACTACGTGTGGGAACACTGAACGTTATCTCTGCTTCTGACGAAGCTGCCCAACTAAGAACGACGTTTTGAGTTCTGTCTGCTAGGAATTCTTAAACCTAACCGCGTATTTGTTCCAATATTCCTTCTGCAGTCCTTCCACACTGATAAATATGAAGAACAGCTATATACAAATGTAGACCCCAGGTAAAGACAAAATTGCGTACGGACGGTGAGACGTTTGAGACAACATGCGCGGTCGCCACTGGACATCAGTAGTGTATCACTCTTTCATTTCCGGTAACCACAAGGGGTGCTAACTAATGGTACCTCAGTCGGCTACAATGACCTACCTGTTTAATTTCTGCCCTAGCAAAGGAGGTAAACGAAACTGCAAAAACGCAATGAATTTACCTACTAGTCACGCAAAGTACTGTCGCATATAATTTTACAAAGACTACCTCCTACATCAACGACGTAGTAGGTGACTATCACAATAGATCGACAAGACAATCGATGAAAAGTTATGGGAATGCAACAAGAACACCGACTGCTTGTTCACTGACCTGCAGAAGGCCTACAATTCGGTGTACAGAAAAGAGGTGTGGGAAATCATGGTAGAATACGCAATCCCTAAAAAATATCTCAACCTGTTCAAAATGTGTATGGAGAGAGGGTTAAGCTGGTCGACATACTACGGCTCGTCATCAGGCTTCCCGTTTGTCTGACACGGAAGTATACTAAGAGAAACCAAACAGGCAACGGATGGGAGCATCACAGACTGCCAATAAAATCTACTGACATATGCAGAGAATATAGTTTTAATGGAAAATAACACTCGTTAAACTGAAACGCTGTTCAAGAAACTAAATGAAACTGATATTAAAATAGGTTTCGAATTGACGATCAAGAGAAAGAGCACATGATCTTATCGGGTTGGTGCATAAGTTCGCAGAGTTTTTCTTTTGTATGTTGGTATTCCAGTTGCTTTAGATTTATTATCGATTGTTATTTTTTTATTTGTTCTTCACTATTGCTATTTGAGTTTTCGTATTGTCATTTCGTCATTTGGAGATAGTGAATGAAGGTGAGTGAAGCTGCGAACACTAGAAAATGGAGTGCCAAGTGGAGAAATCGGAACATTTCCTACATATTCTTCTGTTTGAGTTCAATAAAGGGGTGACAACAGAGGAGGGAGCCAGAAACATTTGCGCCGTGTGTGGGGTTAATGACATTCGACAGAGCACAGCAAGGAAACGGTTTTCCCGATTTAAGGAGCATCGTTTCAATACAGTGATATTATACGTTCAGGAAGACCTTCGGTGTTTGGATGAGGATAATTTAAACCCATTAATCTACGATGTTCACGTCAGTGTAATCCATAACTGGCAGTTGTGATGAACTGTGATCACTCCATCATCGTGCGGCATTTGTATGCACTAGGAAAGGTTCAAAAATGTGGTTTCTGCGTATTGGACGCTCTAAGCCAAAATCACAAAAGATCGGGAGCAAACATCAATTGGCATCAATTGGCTCGCGAACAACACCGACCGTTCCTATCTTGTATCATTACTGGTAACGAGTAATTTGTCTTCGTGCTAACATAAGGAAAAGAAAGGAATGGTTGAACCCAAACAAAGCAGCAACTCCGCGTACAAAGATCTCCGAGCATCCACAAAAGACAGTGTTATGCATCTGGTGGAACACTGACGCTGCGGTGTACTATGAAATGCTTTCCCGAGGTGTAACTATCACTGCTGACATTTATTGTCAACAACTAAGAAGTCACGCAGACGCAACCCAAAAACAGGGACCATAAAGACTCCGTGAGATGATGATACTTCAGGATAACGCCTGCCCGCATTCTGCCAGACGGACAGGAACTCCTATACGGGAGTTCTGTTGAAAAGTCATTCCGCACCCACCTAATGCTCCTAATCTAGCACCCTCAGATCTCACCTTTTCTCCTCTCTATCAAACAACAGTGAAGGAACTTCCTTTCCGTACATGACTCGACGAGCTCTTTGCCTCAAAACCACGCGACTTCTGCAGTCACGGAATCGAAAAACTACCCCTGCATTGGCAGACTGTTGCAAATAGTGAAGGAGAATATATTATTCATGACTGAAGTCTGTGTTATGTGTATATATTGTGTTTATTAAACTTATGGAAGAACGCTGCCAACTTAGGCATCGATCTAATAGAAAAGGAATATCATCACTAGAGAACACCGTGATGAACGTCTAACAGAAAACCACTCTTTTAACGATACACCTACCTTCAAATAACTTGGAATAAATGTAAATGATTGCAATAGAAGACACGTCGAATGCCACACTAGACCACAGAACGCAAGTGTAGTTTACTTTTATCTCCAAAAACTTCTATCCTCCAAAATCCTGACACGAAAAATCAGGCTGAAACTCTACAACACAACCTTCAGGCCAGTATTGCTAATAGAGTGGATATGTGGAGTATGGTCGAAAGAGAAGAGCAGCAACTGTCAGACTTCGAATATAAAGTGCAGAGAAAATTTTTTGGGGGCAACATTTGACCAAGCAATAAGATGGGTTCAGAGATCTAATGAAGAACTAGTTAAGCTAGCCAACCGACCCTCCTCAGAGAACATCGTCAAAACGAGACATTTGCAGTGGGTAGACCATTTTGTCAGAACGAACCCTGGCAAAATAGTTCGTCAGATATATGACAGGAAGATGGTTGGCTCAGAACCATCTGGACGGCCAACAAGCAGATGGAAAGATGAGGTGATAGACTGCAGATTGACTGGTGTCACCGGATGGAAGAAAGCGGCGCGAGACAGAAAAAAACTGCAGGCAGATAGTGAGAACGGTGCGGGATCATCATGTTCCAAGGAAGCCAACGTGATGAGTGTTGTAATAGTAGAAGTTTTATTCATTCATTAGCCACTGTTACAAGGACACCGAACGTGTCATGGTCCTACAGTTTAATACCAAACAAATAAAAACGTACTTCATACATTTTGGCCTAGAGCCATTTACGTATTTAGAGGTCTAATTTGACAAGGGTGGGACAGGTAGACGACCGTGGCCTTATGGTAGGAACCATTCCGGCATTTGTCTGAAGTAATTTAGGGAAAACAAGGGCAACCTAAACTAGGATGACCGAATGGTGGTCTAAACCTCCATCCCCCCGAACGCGAGTCCAGTCTGTTGAAAACAGCTCAACCTCATTTTGTTTATCCCCAGTGTACAATACTGTTCTACAAGTAAATTATAAAATAACGTGAAATTCTTATACTACACTGTTCGTTCATTTCTCATTACCAATCCCTGAAAACATTACATGCACTTCATTTTACAATGTAACACTACAACACTATTAGCTGAGATCAGGACAATACCGACGATGTTTGGTCTCCATGGCGCGACTTCAGCTTCCCATTTTCTTGCCTGAAACGTTGGCTCAGCATCCCTCCACTGCCAGTGAAATGTTTAGGTCAGAAACAGGGAAATGCTTTGTGAATAATTCTTTCTAAAAAAAATTATAAATTAAAGAAAGAACATTAAGTGCGAAAATGTTATGTGAAGTGACAGAGATGGTTCATTATTATTTACTACTTATAAATTTTTAATCAAACCATTACTCTGTGTTGTCTAAGTAATCCTTACCATACAGAATGATTGCTTAATAAGTACTTATAATGATTACTTAATAGGTACAATTTAACTTCATTTTTAAATAAGTTTCTTTAACTAGTCTTAATCTCCTTCCTCAAGTAATTGAACAATTTTATTCCTTGGTAGAAAATGCGGTTTTGAGTTTTATGTTTATTCTTTTTTGGTAAATATTAGTTCAGGCTTGATCTTGTTCCATGCTCAAGGATAGAAATGTTTGTGCAGCATTTATCAAGGTTTTAATGTGCAAAACATATTCGCTAATTTGTTCATACACTGTAGTTAAAATACCTATTGTTTGGAACTGATTTTTGCTATGACCCCGATTACCGTTATTCTAATAGCCCCTTTTCTGTTATTTGAAAACTGTGTACATAAATTACACCTTTTTACCGCAGATAAGAATTATGTAGTTAACAGCTGAGTGTACATACGACCAACATGCTAGTAAATGACGCCGGCTATTACATACTGAATACAGGATTCTAGGGGCATAACATGTCAATGGCATTCTGTTCGCAAGTATCTTCGTGTGTTCACACCACTTCACTAAGAATCAAATTTAGCTCTAGAAATGTTGCGTTTAATGCACTTCTGTAGGGGTATCACCCACATTTAAATTAACAGCGTTATTTTCACTCTTCAAACTTAAATTCATGGCGTTTCTTTTTATGTTCAGTGTAAGTTTATTGCATATTGATTAATGGTAAACTTTCTTGAGGGTTTCATTTGCTTTCCCTGCAAAGCGTTCTCTTGTTTTCTCGGTGCCTACAATGTTGTTGTTATCACCACGCACTTTTTCCTATAAGTAACACTGTATGGAAAGTCATTTATGTATATCAGCAACAGTGTTGGTCCTAATATGCTACTCTGAGGACCTCCTACATTAATGTATATTGTCTGTAATAAGCGTTTCACTAAGAGTTTAGCCTTATTTGAGGTTTGTACGATTCCTCCTCTTTGTACCCTATCTGCTAAATCTAATTGGACCGTCGTCAGGTACACCTCTTATGCGTAATGATTCTGGTTTATTTACAATGGGGTACTAAATTAATATACTCCCGGCGTAGTGCAGGAAGTTTTTAGGTATAGTATCTAATGCATTGTAGAAAAGGAGATAAGCCTACATTTTTGACGACTTTGTTTGCCCAATCAGTAGTGTGCTTAAATATTTCCTGAGATATTGAACGGTTGTGATTGTCAAAACTATTTCATGGCAGTGAAGTATAGCGCATTTTATCCAGAAAATCGCTGAATTTTTCAATAATTTTCGAATTTTACTTTCAGTTGTATGCAATATATCCCGCTTTATCCCTTAATGATTTCCTTAATTATGAATATGTTTTCACTACGACTGTTTTCAGATATTGTTAACGGTATTGACCTCAGTCTACGGAAAAAAGCCAAAGTATTGCTTCT
Source organism: Schistocerca serialis cubense (assembly GCF_023864345.2). Taxonomy (NCBI): domain Eukaryota; kingdom Metazoa; phylum Arthropoda; class Insecta; order Orthoptera; family Acrididae; genus Schistocerca; species Schistocerca serialis. The sequence goes on from NC_064643.1 coordinate 124,821,658, forward strand.
TTTGCCACATTGTTAATATAGCCAGCCAGATATTGCTCATACGGAAGGAATTTCACTGTCCATAGAGCGGAATATACACAACAAAACGAAGAATAATGGAAGAATCGAAATGGAGCGGAAAGGTAAATGCAGTCGAAAACGCATTAAATTCCCAAGGACGGACAAAGAAGTAAGATGTATGGTACTGGAAGACCGAAGAAAACCGATACGGGTGATTAAGAACGTGCTGGAAGATGGCGGAGTGTCTGTATCTACCGTTACTCCGCAGTGAAGTTTCAATGAAATGGGGCTTCGATGCCTTCATCTTGCCAAAAAACAAAAACATTCCGCAGTGATGAAACAGGACCGACCAGAATGGGCCTAGAAAGACAAAGACCGTAGATTACTGAAGTATACCATAAATCAAATTATAATATCATCCTACTCCTTTTTTTCTGATAATAGTGACTTCCATACGCCACGTGTGATTTCATTTCAGGTTTGCTTCTTCTACGCAACAAGTATCGAAATTCTGCAAGACCAAACGGAATTTTTGAGAAGTAACGCAAAATTCCAAAAAGATTGCATAGTTCAACGAATCAAGCATCTTCTATCAGTAACGGTTTGGTCTGCAATAAGTGTCAAAGGAAATGGACACCATATTGTTAAAGGGACTAAGTGTCAAGGTCAGTAAACTACAGGTAAGTACTGGAACTCCACTTCATGGGAAGGTGAAGGTAAGGTTTCCTGAGGACAATTATAACTTTATGCATGGTTCTGCACTACACCACAAGGAAAAATCTGTGGCTGAATATTTTAATAAGGCTGGAATTCATAATTTGACTGGCCAGGGAACTCCCTAAGCAGGAAAAAGCCTGGAAAGAACTCAATATGGAAAGCATAAAGGGAGATATAGCCGCAAATAAGACCAGGCTGCTGGAATGACTTCTCGGAGCATATCGAAGAAATGCATTAAATATGCCATGGAGAAATAATAATTTGTCGATGCTAAAGGAGAACACACCAGATGCTGAACACTTCCTTCATCTTCATCTTAGTAAGTTCACAAAAATGCAATATTACCGATACATAAAATTTCAGTTCATAAGAAAATGGCAGAATAAAGTTGCATAATAAAAGCAGCATTTCCATTCAGTGAGTATAACATCTGGCACTGCCATCTTAAGCCTCTTTTACACTTTTGTGTGATCATTTTCGTTTACACGTAAGTGCAAAATAGCCGTTATTCTCTGCAGTTTGGCATCTGAACGATGAAAGTGAAGTTATGAGGGACTATCCTCTTTACAGAAAGATCAAATATAGTATTAAAATGTGAGAACAGTATAATAACGATTAGGAAGACATGAACACACAAAATCCATTCTGTAATAGAAGTGAGCTCGACCAGAATAGTTTATAACATCCGAAGTAAGCAGACGCTGCCATAGTCCCTTGTCTCTGCGCATGTGCAGTGTATAGCATACTCGGAAATCTCCACATGCAGCACAACCTATAAATCATTGACGTCATAGAAACACTCGCGTCGTGGTTGGTTACTGATTTACACGCAGGCAATGCCGACCGGTGTGGCCGAGCGGTTCTAGGCACTTCGGTCTGGAACCGAGCGACCGCTGCGGTCGCAGGTTCGAATCCTACCTCGGGCATGGATGTGTGTGATGTCCTTAGGTTAGTTAGTTTTAAGTTGTTATAAGTTCTAGGGGACTGATGACCTCAGATATTAAGTCCCATAATGCTCAGAGCCATTGCTGAATAAGCAGGCACGAAAGGCGCTCGCACTTGGAGTAGTCAATTCTGACCAGAAAGTCGCTCGTGTAAAACGGGCTTTACGGTCTTGTGTGCGATGAACAGTAGTCAACAGGAGTGAAAATGGATGTGTTGGCAGTGGGTGGAAAAGAAGAGCCCGCGGAGACAGCGGCGCCGCTGTGGCCAGGGGGTTCCCACGGCTCTGCGGTGTCGCCACTTTTAAGACAATGGCGGGGACTCCCCGCGGCGCGGCCGCCATTGTCGCAGTGCGCTTCCCCCGGGCCCCGGGCAGCGGGCAGCCCTGACCACTCGAGCCGGCTACCGGCATCAAACATGACCCACTCTTAACGTCCCTCACAATTCATAACTGCGCCGGGGGCCAGGGGAGGCGCACAATGGCGCAGACACACAATGTGTCGAGGCCCGTCTGTTTATAATGCTCGTAATAACTGCCATTTGCGTCACCGAGAGCGGCCACTGAAAATAACATACACCGTTTAACTCGCGGCATTGTGTGCGAGAACCAGTTTCGTTGTGCTGCGAATTCTATAGACGGAACAAGTGGCGATAAATTATCAAAAATAACGCATATAAATACGCCATCAAAATGATTAAAATTCTCGTTCCTAGTATTCTCTTTCTTGCTATATGACTCTGACGAGCACAGAAACAAAAAATCACCCACTAATTGTTACTCTTCAAACTCTGCCAAACACTGCCAAAACCTACGATTATCCTCTTACAACTTGCAGCCATACACGTCGTTCATATACAGGGTATCTCTCGTAAAAATCGTCGGGCACATTTTCTCTGGCTTTTCGGTAGATTAGTTGAATTACATTTTCTCTATGCGTAGCTGCAATCAGCCCAAACAAACATAGCTGAACATTTCTTTCATGCTACGTTCATCGTCAACTAAAAGCGTCGGTTTCTGATTTTTGAAACCGAATTTTACGTGCCCACTCAACAGAGTGGATTCAAATTAGTGTAATGCGATTTTCGTACTATAGATACGTATTAACAGGAACAGTAAAACCCGAAGAATAACCAGCACACCGACAGCAACATCGCCCTACTGCCCCCGCTGCTCAATCGCTGCTGAAGTACTTGTTATTCTTAGTGTTTTACAGTTCTCGTTAATACATACAGATAATACGAATATTGCATTAGACCAAGTCGGGACTGCTGTATAGAATGGGTGCTTAAAATTACGCTTTCATTTTGTTTGTAACGGGAACCAAACTGACCCTTTCCGTCGACACGGGGCGCCGTATGAAAGACATGGTGAGCCGCATTCGTTTGAGCTGATCCCAGCCACACAGTGCAAAAATTAGTGGCATACCTGCCGATACGCCAGAGAAAACGCGCGTGACGACTCTGAGGTAAGACATCAGGTGGTTCTTATTAACGTTTAAGAACCCCGAAGGCGATGCGGATGACGCTGAGACAAGTAATTTAATGACACACATGGGGCCGCAGTGTCGGGAAATACCAGATCTCGTACCAACAGTTGAGCGAGTTGATCGTACCCTCGCAGTGCTCCACGTTGCTCCCGGCCGAAGTGGCCGAGCGGTTCTAGGCGCTTCAGTCTGGAACCGCGCGACCGCTGCGGTCGCAGGTTCGAATCCTGCCTCGGGCATGGATGTGTGTGATGTCCTTGGGTTAGTTAGGTTTAAGTAGTTCTAAGTTCTAGAGGACTGATCACCTCAGAAGTTAAGTCCCATACTGCTCAGAGCCATTTGAACCATTTCCACATTGTTCCGAAAGGCTTGTCTGTTTTCGTGAAGACAAACCGATTATGTATTTCTTTATTTGCTATTCTCTTTTAGTCTGTTATCCATATTAAACAACAGACCGAATGTTTCGCATAAACTGAAATGAATAAAGCACATAGATTTTAACTGTGGTGTCACCGCCAGACACCACACTTGCTAGGTGGTAGCTTTAAATCGGCCGCGGTCCATTAGTACATGTCGGACCCGCGTGTCGCCTCTTTCAGTGATAGCAGACCGAGCGCCACCACACGGCAGGTCTAGAGAGACGTACTAGCACTCGCCCCAGTTGTACGGACGACGTAGCTAGCGATGCACACTGACGAAGCCTCGCTCATTTGCAGAGCAGATTGTTAGAATAGCCTTCAGCTAAGTCAATGGCTACGACCTAGCAAGGCGCCATTAGCCTTACATAGCTTGTATCTAAAGAGTCTCACTTGTATCGCCACAATCTCCAGATGTAAACAAGAATGGATTAAAGTTAAGTATTCCCGAAGCTACGTACTTTTCTTTATAGCATTCATTACGTATCCTGTTTCAGACCTCACGCCATCCTTCGTGAGCTTATAGCGTGCATTGCGGTCCCCTCAAACCACACTGTGTCGGCACTTCTGTCGACACATCATTAACATTATTTCGAATTAGTTAGTAATAACTAAACATTATGATATTTAAGGAAGAAAAATATGCATATAATAACTACATTAAAAAAATAATAATGACTAACAAGAAAGTCTGCATACTATCATTTGGCCATCTGGCGCACAGATATCTGTTCACCCGAAATCAAGAAGGGACACACTACTGGTCTGTTATGTTATGCGATATTGGTACATCACAAATTTTGTAATTCGTAATTCTGGGCTACACTGTTACAACACTATACTCACAGCACTACCACTACACAACACTAAAGTGCACTACTGTACGTGTGTCGTTAGCCCTCGGCGCGCTGAGGTGCAACTGGGGATTCACAGGGGCTGTGCTGCTGCGCCACCCACGGTGTAGAGACTGCGAGATGGCGGTCAGGGTCTCAGACAGTCAGACCGATTCGTCTCAGTCTTCTACTACCACTACCGTACAACATCGGATAATGCAAGAATGAATACAGAGTACTCTAGTGGAAGCAATGTGTACAATTGCTCGGTAGCTACGATAGTAGGATCGACAAGCCCAACCGCTACACATGCGGTGAGGTTCGTCATCTGGTGACGCCACATGTTCAACGTATGTCATACTCTTTTGGGGTATTTCCCGACATTTTCTGCCCTATGCATCTTATATTAGATTACTTGTCTCAGCGTCATCTGCGTGTCTTCGGGGGTTTTTAAACGTTAATAAGAAACGCCTTGTATATCTGCAGCAGAGACCTCGTGGTCTGGCGTTTGTGTGCAGACTGCAACGAAATCTGACTTCCCCACCTACATACTTTTAACAGAAACCTAATTATTTCAACGAGCTGGCAGAATGGTTCGGATATGAGACTCTAATGCGATACCGAATGAGGTGGCACACTGGTTAGGCACCAGGAATCTGACTCAGGAGGACGCCGGTTCAATTCCCCGTCTGGCTGACCAGGTTGAGGTCTCCAAGGCTTCCGCAAATCACTTAAGGCAAATGCCGGACGGCTCCTCTGAAAGAGGACACGACCGCCATCCTTCCCCTTCAATCTGAAATCCACGCTCGTGCTCAGTCGCTAATAAGTTAGTCATCGACGGGACGCTGAACTATAATCTTCCTTCCTTGCTAATTCTTTCACGAGTGGGACGTCGATATTGCGCAAAAAAAAAGTCTGGATCTTAGAAATGGTCAATAGTACGTAAGGCGAACTGATGACCTAGATTTGTTGGCAGGATTCTGGAATAGTGCACACTCCTGTAAAGGAAACAAAAACGAGCGACCGATTCTTGAGTACCTGTCTAACATTTGGATTCGTTATCAAATACTACGACCAACACCGAACGAACTGAGAGGCGTGCTTCCAATACCGTATCAGGTCCGTGCAGGGGACGCTATCCTGACACATTTCCTTAAATTCGAACAACCGATATTGGGAAAACATTATGACAATTCTGCTTCCTCCACCATATAACGCTCATAAGGACAATGAAAATAAGAGAGATTGGGGCCCGTCCTAAGGCATATCGACTCCGTTTTCCCTTGTTCAACATGAGAAAACGATACGAAATACTGTCTGCCGTGCACTGTGAAGTGGCTTTGGGAACATACAAGAGAGCATGGTAGGGAACATCGGATAGAGAAAAATTTTACAAAATAACCGTAGGTCGAAACTGCACCGATTTAGAGCTACTGTCATAAAACCAGTGTCAATCAGCGACGAGTGGGAAAAAGCATGTGCATTTAAACTAACATGCCACGGGTAGCATCTAACAAGGAAAATCCAGTATGGGATGTAACAATATTATGAAAATGATAATTGCTACTCACTATATAGCGAAGATGCTGAGTCGCAAATAAGCACAACAAAAAGACTATCGGAAAGTGAGCTTTCGGCCAACAAGACCTTCGTTGGAAACAGTCAACATACACACACACTCACGCACACGTAACTCATACACGCATGAGCAGTCTCCTGCTGCTGGGGCGGGCTCAGCGGGCCGAGATAGTGATCACGAGTGTGTGAGCTGCGTTTGCGAGTATGTATGTGCGTGTTGTGTGTTTCTGACGCGTAATATCTGTTACCCTAGAAATAGTAGTTACTTTTTAAATTGGGCAAAGATAGTGGTTCCCGAAGCACAGTCAATTCAAGGGAAGCTTTAAATTTCGATTCATGGATGGTTACGTTAGACACGAGTTTCCAGTGATATTATCTCTAGCCAAAAGTATCATTATGCCATTAATTTGTTGAGATAATACGCTGTACCGGAAGAAACACTTCTGCAATGAGATGGTCGACATGTGGTTCCGTAGGGTGTAATATTATTAATAATGAAATCTAAAGGTCACATGTTTTAATCTTTGCGAATGTAGAAAGAGAATGAATGCACTTTTATTGTAACAAGTACGGTAGACTAGTAAATGTGAACTAAGACAATCGTGAAAAAGAAAACAGAAATTAAATTTTAAACACACTTTTTTCGTTAAACCACAATTTTTGCATCATATACTCAAAATTCTTACCTCCAACGTCGTTACAAATTTGATACCATTGAAGGAATGATAGTGAGCCTTCTCGAAAATTCCTGGTGTCTGGAGAAGGACTGTCGCGACCTCAGATGTTCTTGGGACCAGATCTTCTCGGGTGTTGACTTCCATGCGTTGGCCATGATCGACTCTCGTTTTATGGCCGTAACCTGACAACTATTGTGGTTTCGACCTCTGGTTACCACCAAAACTTGGACTGATTCGTCGTCCACTACTTTCCCTGACCTGAGGTCGCTCTTCTTCACCATGTATATGTGGTTGTAGATACGTATCTTGTTCTTATTAACAAATTTTCCTTATCAATAAGAAATATTATCATATATACTCGTGTTAGGCAATATTCCTTTCATCATGGAAAAAATATATGACCCCATAAATAAAAACGAAAATATTCTCAGTGATCAAAAGAGCAACAGCAGAAGACCAGTACTAAAACTACTTCACAGTCTGACATGAAAATGTATTAAAAATAGACGTAAAAAACTAAAATAAATACTAATAAATAAAAAAATTTTAAAATCAAAAAAATTTATGCACACACACACACACACACACACACACACACACACACACACACAGTAACCCACCACTCTTCCATGATCCCTCAGTCAGATTATATGGAAAGAAGTATTTACTGGAAGAAACTTTCTATATATATATCACATATAGAACAACAAATGGCTGGATGAACAGGGCACAAAAATGGCTGCGAATAAAAAAACACAAACACGTAATTGTAAGCAGAAATAGTTCGATCTAAACAAACTGCCGAAGAATCACTAAGAATATCACCTCAAAATATGTGTAATTAAATACTTTTATATGTATTATAGCTCACTAATGATACCTTACGTGAAGAGGTGAAACATGTCCGGTACCCAAGAATAAATTTCAGCTACAAAGGTGAAACGTAATTGATGTTATAATCAGAAACCGACGAAAATGGCTGCAATTATTAACAATATTAATGGAGGGGTCAGTACATTGTGGCCTGAGTGATGAAGGGATAGATTGGGTGAGATACCCCCATTAAATACTTAACTATCAAGAAACCCTATAATGTCAGAAATGCTTACGGAGGGAAAGTGTAATTCCTCTCATTTGTTGATGAAGAAACATTATTTTAATACAAGAGTTTAGTAAACGGAAAATGTAATAATGAAACCCTCGTAGTGTCATTCGTAGTGTTTTTATTATGTCAATGTACATTTCGCAGTTAGAGTTCTAATCCTGTTCCTTGCGACTATTACGCGCGACAAAAACATAGTTCCCAATTATCTGGATTTTCCTTTTTTGTGTATGACATCTCAATGAAGTAACTCTCAAGTGTTCAACATCTGTGTTTTGAACATGGTGGGAGTTGCTTCAATGAAATGTCATATACAGAAGACATCCCAATGAATATTCTTACACGAAAAACTGGAAGTCCGTTTGATATAGCTGTAGCTTCGAGATGTACAGTGGCGCAGTATGGTAAAAACGCTACGAATGACACTAGATGGATCTCATTACTATGATTTTCATTTATATCACAGCAGTTACAATGAAGAGAGTGATATTTTTTAAATTTTTTATTTTTCAATATCCATGAATGACGGCTGAAATTAATTGCCAGTGTAATAGCCTGCTGCAACTGTACGAGGCCCCGACTCCCATCAGATGATTCATTCGTAAGAGGACAGAAAAGAGTAGCGGTGCGGGACCAATGCAGAGCACACTGAGCAATGAGACTGCGTATCGCTAAGCAAATAAAGGTCCATTGTGATGCACTGCAGCGCTCATTCTTCCCGGCGCACTTCCAAACGAAAACGACGTCGCCGCTCTCGACGGCGCGCATTCAGCGGCGCGCATTAAAACGTCTTTGGCTGCGAGGCGGGTTGGAGTGGAGTGTCGCGCGCCGGCCCACAATTGGCCCAGCCGGGCAGTGGCGTGGAAAAGCAGCAGACGCGGCCAGCCCAGCTAGCCGTCCACGACACGGCGCGCGCGCATCCCCCGGGCGACCGCCCGCCGCGCCGCTACGCGCCTCCCGCAGTACGCGCCAACTCTTCCCAGGGCACTCGTCGCAAAACACTCGAAACGCCATTGTGCGCGCCACAACAGCCAGCGCCGATGGGAAAGGCGAAACAGCTACCGAGTACGCTCGTTACTGTTTTGTATTTCTTGGATACGAGGCCGTGTCTCCCATTGTTACAACAGCCCAATTACGTAACAAAGTTCCTGGAGCTGCAACAGAAGTTAGTGGAATTATCAACTCTTACATGCAGTGTGAATCTGAGCTACATCGACAATATTTCGAAGATTGTTGACGGATATTTACTGAGTATTTTGGCATAAGGGACCCGTTTTCTCCCGCGACTGAGTGCAAATGCTGAAACATGCGTACCTAATACACTGAAGCGCCTGGTATAGGCATGTGTGAATATAGAGATACGTAAACAGGCAGATTAAAGAGAAACAGAAAATGAAAGTGTATGAAAGCCAGTGATAATGAGAGACACAGTGTATGACATTGACGACGAGGAAGAGATACCAGTGACAGCAAAAAGAAACTGCAGCGGTTATAAGGAAGGAATGAGATATTAGCAGCAAGAGAGAGCAAGAGGCACTCAGTGATAGTGATGGGAGACTGTAGTAGTAGGACAGGACAAAGGGGATTGTGGCTGTGACACAGGAGACAGTGACAGACAAACACAAACAGATAACGACAATGAGATGAGCTGAACGATTGAGTGAGAAAGGGCAACTGGGGGTGGTGGGTATGTGCGACTTAACAGTGGTAGACTAGTGCGTGTGAATAAATTACAGTTAGGGGAGCATGTGAGAGTTTGAGGTAAGCTGCATGTGGAAAAAACTTTTAAAGGTGCTCAGGAAGGTAGAGTGAGGCAGATGGTACCGCATTTTTCAGTCGGTCGTTTAAATAAGCAGGAACACATTTGCAATTTTTGTACTCCGGTAGAAACATTTTTTCGCCGCTGTATTTATCCTTTATTGGATTTGTTGCAGCAGTTACCTATTCTGTGAAAAAAAAGCTTCACAGCTGTGAAAAAAGCCTGTAATATGCAACCATCAAAACGCACAACACAGAACATACAGTAATGTAGCAAACTCTTATACAAAAGACAGGTATCGTAATATGGTTGATGCCGCTGCGGGAGCAGTCCGGCGCAGCATCCTTGTCCCTCTCTTCCACAGTATTCAGTGAACCCACAGACCACAACACACACCGCCGAAGGAACAAATCCGAGACAGAATCGAACACTGCTGAACGTAAGGCTGAGGGCGAAAACTAGGATGGCCATGAACTGTTTTCAGTAGCAAGTTTCGTGAAACAACGGAACGCGTTTGTTTCCAGACAAGACAAACAGCATGTAATTCGACATTTCCATTGTTATGCAGATTTCAGCGCAGTGGTGCTACGAAATCATACGAAATACAATTAGGCCTACAGGGTAACGAACACCGGTGACAACGATCCCACTACACAGAAATATTGAGATGTATCCCTCAACAGGGTTCAGCCCGCTTTTTCAGGTAAGTTCAAAAATGGTTCAAATGGCTCTGAGCACTATGGGACTTAACATCTATGGTCATCAGTCCCCTAGAACATAGAACTACTGAAACCTAACTAACCTAAGGACATCACACACATCCATGCCCGAGGCAGGATTCGAACCTGCGACCGTAGCGGTCACGCGGTTCCAGACTGAAGCGCCTAGAACCGCACGACCACACCGGCCGGCTTTCAGGTAAGTATATTGAGAACTACATCTACATACATACTAAGCAAAACCACAGTACGGTACATGGTGAAGGGTATCCTATACCACCAGCAGTCATTTCCTTTCCTGTTCCACTCACAAATGAATCGAGGGAAAACGACTGCCTATATGACTCCGCACGAGCCCTCATTTCTCTTGTTTTATCTTTGTGGTCCTTACGCGAAATGTACGTTGGCGACAGTAGAATCGCTCTACAGTCAGCTTCAAATGCTGATTCTCTAAATTTTTCTAAGAGTGTTCCACGATAAGGTCGTCGTCTTCGCTCCAAGGATTCCCGTTTGAGTTCGCGACTCATCACCGTAATACTTGATTGTTGGTCAGACCTCTCGCTATTAGATCTATCAGCCGTCCTCTCAATTTCTTAGACGTCTTCCTTTACTCTGGCCCTGTCGGAATCCCAAACGCTTGATCAGTACTCAATAATGGATCGCGCTAGTGTTCTGTGCGCGCTCTCCTTTACAGATCACCCACACTTTCCTGAACTTCTCCCAATAAACAGTTCCCGACCACTCGCCTACTCTGCTACCGTCCTTACGTTCTCGTTCACTTTCATGTCACTTCGCAACGTTAGTCCTACATACTTGATCGACATGACTGTATCAAGTAGTACACTACCAATACATTATTGGAACATTATCGGATTGTTTTTCTCACTCATTTGCTTTAACTTGCATTTTTCTACATCTCATTCGTTACACCAACTAGAAATTTTCTGTAGCAAGGGAATGTCCCCAGCAGTGGGACCGACTTCTTTAAACCATATGTACGGTGATGTAGGTTAAGATCCCAGGTATCACACCTTGCAGCCATTCTCTCTGGTGGGCCCTCATTTGAGAGAAACAGAGGAAAAAACTTTGGAATTTTGCGTGATGCATCATACCACACAACCGTACTACGTAATAAGACTTTTTTAACTCTATTGAGTGTCACACAAAATTCCGACCCTTTTTCATCGACGCTGTTTAGGCGAATGTAAGAGCACGTTTGCACTATTCTGAAGTTACTGAGAAAAATGTAAATGTTACAGTGAAGGTATTTAAACCAAGAGTTAAAACGAGAATAAAACTCCAGTACCCATTTATCGTTCTCCAAACTGCAGAATAGTCGTCTATCACAATGCATGTATGCACTCCTCCATCATGGGGGCTGCAGAATTCGTGTAAGGGGACGAGTAGACAGTCCATCGATCGTTTTTAAATCGCGATGACGGAGAGGGGGACTCAAGTTCTCGCCTTCTGCTCCTTCAAGTCAAAATTTAGAAACGATTTGCAACCACATCATATCTTATTATGTAGCTAGTATATAAATTTCATATGTTTCCTATTCTTACATATGTTTTTAATTCAGAATATGACATGAGATAGTAGATGACAACGAAATTTTCACATCCTCGGTGTTAACGCGGTCACATGAAGCTTTATTAATCCAGAGAAACTCTACAAATAACATTAGCGGAGAAGTCGTTCATACAGCACTATCAGAACACGATTGTCTCATTGGATGACTGGGCAGATCCCAGCTGAAGATGATCGCGGTCCACATTAACCGACCCTACAACAAAGGACGCTGTCCGTAAGATGATACTTGAATACCGGTGAATATCCGCCAAAAAGGTATCCAACTTCCTGAATATTTTTCGGGAGCTTGTTGGTTTACTTATTAACAATATCTCAAATCTTAGGTAGCTTTCAGTGAAGTGGGTGCCGAAATTCTTGAACAGTGAAGGTATTTAAAAACGAATTGAAACATCCATAGCTGTTTTGGCCCATTTTGAAGCTACAAAAGACCTTTTGGCTAGGTTAGTGACTGAGGATATTGTAGTGTAACAGCATATAATGGTATAACAGAAAATACTACCCTAATATCTCAGTTCGTATATCCTTGGCAGGAATAAAACCTTTCAGTCATCATCCAACTGAAAATTAATTACACTTCGTATGCCACAAGGTTCCTTCTCAGCGTCCTTACTTTTTCTTGTGCATATGAATGATTTTTCAACAGTAACATTACCAGATGCCAAGTTAGTTCTGTTTTCAGATAATGCAAACTTTGCAATAAAGGTCGGTTAATGAAATTTTTATGGACAGTTTAAGCGGTTCCTATAGAGTTCTTTGTCACTAAACTTGGAAAATACGCACTACATGCAGCTTAGAACATGTATCAGGTTTCTTTCCAGTGATGGTATATGTCTAAAATATGACGAGTAACAAATAGAAGATGATGACAGTGTTAAATTCTTGGGATTACAGACTGAGAATAAATTCAGTTTGGAGAAGCGTACCACAGATATACTTTTGTTTTCAGCTCAAACACGTCCCGCAGATGCTCGTTGATCTAGCTTAAGATAATAACTAGCGCCTCATAGTATATTTATTCCTTAATGAAATTTGTCATAAGCAATATGTATCTCTGATTTGATGCATTAGAAATGGTTTGTGAAAGCATGCGAGTATGAAAACAATCAGTTTGTTTGTACATAACTTTTCTACTACCAATCACGACTTACTTTTATTTATATTTTGCATGGCCCGTTTCGGAAAAGATTTTCATTTTAAAGCGCGTTTTTCTCCGCACACTATGTCATTTATTCCTAATGTTTTTGATACTTAAGGAACAAAACCGCGTGATTTTTAGTTGATTATCGATTTTTTGTATATCGTTGGTGGCGAAATGGACCATAAGGAAACTTTAAGTAAAAGTTCTTCCAAATTTCACCAGTAACTACACATAAAAGTCAACAGCCAGCAAAAAGTCATGCGTTTTTGAACATTGCAGCAAAGGCAACAGAACAATCCAGAACCTCAAACATCAAAAATATCACGAATAAAAGGCATAATACAAAGAGAAAAACGCACTTGAAAATGGGAATAATTTCCGAAAACGTGTCGTGCAAAATATAAATAAAAGAAAATAGTGGCTGACAGCAAAAATGCTATTTACAAACAAAGGTCCAAATACGAGTGCATTATTACGGAACATATGTTTTCAGTAACTTCTAAGCAGCCATAAAAAGCTTAGCTAATGATAAAGTTCCATGTTAGAGGAGCCTAATAGATTTATTGTTAGGCAACTCCGTCTATTCCACTGAAGCTTTTTTTAGTGAAACCAACTGATGTACACATTATTAATAATATGAAGAAACGTATTACATAAAATCTGAACTCTGGACACATACAGTGCAGTAATGTGAGCAATGTTACTGTATGTTACAAAGTGATTTTTTATTTGAAGTTCATCGCTGCAATAATCTAAGAATTATCACATACACGTCTATGTATTACACATTTACATGTTTTGTGAAAGGTCTGTTATCACCTATTCAATCAAAATGTGTATGAAATTATTTCGACTCAATCTACATTCATCAAGTCCATTTCACGTGCGCTCTGTGATAGGAACACAAGCATATCTGAACACAAGAAATCCCCCTTTTTTTTGTAAATGTGTAATTTGTATTTTTATTCTATGACATGTTTTACTTCCTTGATAATCTCTTCATTATAGATCTATGGAACAACCAGTATATCTAATCTAATAAAAACTAGTTCCACATTTATGACCCCGAACATAAGGTTCCGTCAAACGAAAGGCAGCGTAATGGGTGTCCCTGGTAAAAGACGTTCCGCACCAAGAAGGAACGAAGAAGTTGTGGCGCCCGTTTCTAGGACAAGGACGTTTGTAGTCGGTCAAATAGCCCCTCTACTCACATGATGCGACAACCTCCAACTATCTTTTATTTTCTAACGTGCGATATCCCTGAAGGGTGAATACGTGTATACATGAAGGGTTGTCATTTTGACGCGACTGAAGACATCAAACACACTACTGAGAGCTGGTTTGGCCACTTATACGGTATCACCCGATTCCTTTTTGAATGGACTTGAAAAGCTGTAACAAAGATTTTACGAATGCATCAGTCTGTGAACGTGGCGGATGGAGTATGTGAAAGAAATATGTACCCTCAGCGCTCTAAACTCTATTCTTTCTGCATAAAACCAGGAAGTTTTCAACTCTCTCTAGTACGTGTACGTGTTGAGCCACCTTAAGATGCAGCCGGAATAACTGGTAAGAGGGTCATTTCTGTTCGTACCACGTACTGCAGACATACCGGACAGCCTTAGCTGCCATGTAACACTAGTCGTCGGTGATACAGTTATCTCTGACGAAACTCAGTCTGATAAAAAATTGCCCTGCTATCCAGCTAGATCTCGACAACGTATCAGCTTACTATAGACAAAGGCGACTAGCTTTAAATGTAGACAAATGAAAAGTTCTGCACTTAAGGGTAGAGAAACGAAGTTTCCTTCGACTAGAGTACTATCGTGTGACAACTAGAGTCAGTCATGTCACACAAATATTACGAAATACCAAAGTGTAGAGGTGTGAGTTTGAACGCCCACATAAGTTTACTCGCAGATAAGGCACCTGCAAAATATTTCTATGCCCTTATTTGAACACTGTTCAAGTGTGTGGGATCCATCTCAGATAGGACTGGCAGAAGATATCGAGAGACTAGAATGAACGACGACGGAAATGTTTACAGGCTTTTTGAACAAAAGAAATCTGACAAAACGTCAGCCTGCAGACAGTGTGCATCTAATGAGAAGCAGCGTTCGGGGCAGAAACTACAAATATTCCTCACGCCTGTAAGTTCCGATACCGAAGAGACCATGAGGATAAAATCATACTAATGAAAGCTCGCACAGTAACAAAATTTTTTCCATAGATGGAACACAACGAAACGTAATTTTTGGTACAAGGAAACAAACGCTCTCCCACACAATTCTAGAAATATGCGAGTACATGGAGATATAATGACTAAATGCAGTGACTTGCCTTTCTGCTGGATGAGTCCTGTAATGTCGAACTTTTTCGGAAGACTTTTGGCATTGGAATATATGGGACCAATAAAGTTTTATAAATATATAATTTTACAAGATTATTTTTAAATTAGTTTATGAACTTTAGTTTAGTAATAGTGAAAGTTTCAGTCAAAAAGTTTGAAATCTGAAATGTTCCCTGCATTTTAATTATCTGATGCAGATTTCGTCTCCCTCTCACCATTCTCCGCCCCCCCCCCCTCACGCTCTCTCTCTCTCCCTCTCTCCGTGACT
This sequence comes from Schistocerca serialis cubense, assembly GCF_023864345.2. Lineage (NCBI taxonomy): Eukaryota > Metazoa > Arthropoda > Insecta > Orthoptera > Acrididae > Schistocerca > Schistocerca serialis. The sequence continues at coordinate 124,837,231 of NC_064643.1, forward strand.
GCGTGTGCGTGTGTGTGTGTGTGTGTGTGTGTGTGTGTGTGTGTGCGCGCGTGTGTCGAACCACATACATTAATTTTTGTAACTATATTTACATTACACTACTTGTTTTGAGAAGTTACACGTTTCCGTAATTGTTTTGTTTTGATATGTCTAGAGTTCTGTAACGTATATTATATATAATACACATAAAATTTCTTACATTCCATCGTTGCAGCTGATACAACATCTAGTGTAAAAATTGAGGTGAAAGACTATTTTTATCTCAAAGTTCGCATATTTAATTTGTTGCACGAAGTATTTCCTCCCAAATTATGATCTCATTTTAAGTGAATAATTCCAACAGTATGTAACCTTACCAATATGATTTGTAGATTCTAAGCATCTAATTCTGTATTTCTTTTCATGAACATGCACCAGGTGTTAGAGTAGCGTTAGTTCTATTAACATTAAGTACTTTTAACGTAATATAACGTTCCTGTTAAATGCAAATGTATACTGACGGAGAGGTATAGCAGGAGTATGTGAATAATCAATGCTAGAGAAGGAGTTAGTATATTTGCCAAAAGATACTCAATTTTAGAAAATCAGAAATAGATAGGAATGAGAAAATCCAGGAGAGTATTGACACTGTGACAGACTTACAGGTGCGCTCTTGGACAGGAGGGAACAGCTGGAATATACTGGAAGGATAACTACGCCACTGATAACTGTAAAAGATTTAATTTCTTTTTTAATGCAACCACAAGTGACTTTCCAGAAATGCATTTTGTGCATAATACACCTTCGGAGAAGATAATGCCCACTTGCACCGTATTTCTGTGGCTGATGTAATCTGACAGGTAAAAATATCCACCACAGAAATTAGCTAGTGAGGTGCCTTTATTTGAATCTTCCAGATCACATATTTCGATGAACTCAGTCCAAGCATGCGGAATATTCTTTCTCAGGAGTCAATTATTACTCTTTTATTACAGTGTGTCTTTGGTTTCATAACGTTTGTAATTACGTTCTGAGCCCTTGCTTGCACTAAACATCTCCTCATGCAAACACCCTGTTCAGGAAATTAGCTCTAGCTTCTTCATGACGCTTACGTGTAAGACATTTGTATACCTGGCCCGTTCCAGTCGCCTTGTGAGAAAAAAAAATCGAGACAGTTGCTGTACCACAGCGCTGCTACCACCTTCACCGTCCCATACGCTTACGAAGATGATTGCGTGGTGCGTTTTCTAGCCAGGCGCTGTCATGAGGCACGCGTTGAGACATGTTTACGGCATCAGCCACCGTGTTCTGCTTAATGGATGCAGACGTACCAAACGCGTGACAGCTGGTCGTAAAGCCACCAGACACCTTTCGCAGATCAGAGAATAACTTCTAAAGTAGCCCACCGGTACGCCAAGTAGACACGAACGACTTGCAGTAAGCGCTTCTGCAGCATGACGTCACTAACACGAAGTCCTAACCTCATCTACATGTTCACATTCCGATAAACGTGCCGTTTCACTTGTTTTAAAGCTGCTGCTGGGCAAGATTTTTTACGACAGTCAAACATATACAGTACACACTGCGTTGCAAGGTACAAAATATAGTGCAAATCGATACAACGATTGACGAACAGGGCGTTTTAGCAGCAACGTTAAGTCATCATGGGGTAAGGAAGATGCATTTGCACCAAGAAAGAAAACATAATGTGAGGAATGCGAATAACGCTACAGAAGAAACAGCTATCAGGGATCAAAGAGAAATATCTGCGTTTCCAGTCACAGTAAAATGCGGTAAAAGACGCAAAATTAAATAATATACGAATCTGTTGTTACTCCAAAGTAAATAACAGAGCCTGACGATGGTAGTTAAGTACGTACACAATATCCAGAACAGCAGGTCTGGTTCTTACAACTGATGTTAACTGAGACTTCAACACTGGCATAAAGTCTGAAACACTAGACTCTCTTATCGAGAATCGAATAGCAGCTCTTCTTGGTTTCTACTTATAAGAAACTAGCTGCTAGGAATTAGACGGCATAAAGCTCTCACAATCTAGCTGTACACATGCCGAAAATCCAATAAAAGCCTCCCAGAACTGATAGAAAGTGTTGCAATTTGGAATGAAAAATTCCCAAAATTACTAATGCTGACGAACGATACCTGAAACATATATCTAAGCTTACTTTTAGCCATGCTAGAGACGACTATTCACTTGTACACAACAATAAAACTGGAGAAATCCTACTAATCTGGCTGACCTTTTAGAAAGCAGAATCTCCCAGCCTATGTCCAGTAGGCAAACAGATAAAGTGGATGATGCGATGGCAGAATGTAAATTGGTGCTATCAGAAATATCGTCTACTGAAGCAACACAGTGGGGAGTATCGCGAACTCCTCTCCTTACAGCATTTACAAAGTTCTGAAAGCGTCTAGGCTTTATAAAAGGTCATCCAAATAGCACAACAGTTCACGAAGGAAACCAGCGCCCTAAAGCTGGAGACACAAAACAAAATCTTCGCACTCAGCATTCGGTCACAATCTAGTTTACTAAAATTTAAAATGTGTAAGTTTTGTTATACAGTGAATACCTCTTCTTTAAGGCCTTTGAAGTGAATAATACAATTTAGAGCAGTAGCTTCTCATTTATATCAAATTTCAAGTTGCAGGATAACATAATTCTGCTTCAAGACAGAAAATTATCACTGGATTCTATCGCTTCCATATATACACTCCTGGAAATTGAAATAAGAACACCGTGAATTCATTGTCCCAGGAAGGGGAAACTTTATTGACACATTCCTGGGGTCAGATACATCACATGATCACACTGACAGAACCACAGGCACTTAGACACAGGCAACACAGCATGCACAATGTCGGCACTAGTACAGTGTATATCCACCTTTCGCAGCAATGCAGGCTGCTATTCTCCCATGGAGACGATCGTAGAGATGCTGGATGCAGTCCTGTGGAACGGCTTGCCATGCCATTTCCACCTGGCGCCTCAGTTGGACCAGCGTTCGTGCTGGACGTGCAGACCGCGTGAGACGACGCTTCATCCAGTCCCAAACATGCTCAATGGGGGACAGATCCGGAGATCTTGCTGGCCAGGGTAGTTGACTTACACCTTCTAGAGCACGTTGGGTGGCACAAGATACATGCGGACGTGCATTGTCCTGTTGGAACAGCAAGTTCCCTTGCCGGTCTAGGAATGGTAGAACGATGGGTTCGATGACGGTTTGGATGTACCGTGCACTATTCAGTGTCCCCTCGACGATCACCAGTGGTGTACGGCCAGTGTAGGAGATGGCTCCCCACACCATGATGCCGGGTGTTGGCCCTGTGTGCCTCGGTCGTATGCAGTCCTGATTGTGGCGCTCACCTGCACGGCGCCAAACACGCATACGACCATCATTGGCACCAAGGCAGAAGCGACTCTCATCGCTGAAGACGACACGTCTCCATTCGTCCCTCCATTCACGCCTGTCGCGACACCACTGGAGGCGGGCTGCACGATGTTGGGGCGTGAGCAGAAGACGGCCTACCGGTGTGCGGGACCGTAGCCCAGCTTCATGGAGACGGTTGCGAATGGTCCTCGCCGATACCCCAGGAGCAACAGTGTCTCTAATTTGCTGGGAAGTGGCGGTGCGGTCCCCTACGGCACTGCGTAGGATCCTACGGTCTTGGCGTGCACCCGTGCGTCGCTGCGGTCCGGTCCCAGGTCGACGGGCACGTGCACCTTCCGCCGACCACTGGCGACAACATCGATGTACTGTGGAGACCTCACGCCCCACGTGTTGAGCAATTCGGCGGTACGTCCACCCGGCCTCCCGCATGCCCACTATACGCCCTCGCTCAAAGTCCGTCAACTGCACATACGGTTCACGTCCACGCTGTCGCGGCATGCTACCAGTGTTAAAGACTGCGATGGAGCTCCGTATGCCACGGCAAACTGGCTGACACTGACGGCGGCGGTGCACAAATGCTGCGCAGCTAGCGCCATTCGACGGCCAACACCGCGGTTCCTGGTGTGTCCGCTGTGCCGTGCGTGTGATCATTGCTTGTACAGCCCTCTCCCAGTGTCAGGAGCAAGTATGGTGGGTCTGACACACCGGTGTCAATGTGTTCTTTTTTCCATTTCCAGGAGTGTACAATGTTCTGCAAGGAAGTATGTATATGGAACGGTTATGGTGCCCATTGAAGATATTATCAAGCGATAATCAAGGGGAACACATGGCCTATCACACTTTTATGACTCAGCAAAACGAACTGAAGATCTCACTCAGGCTGCCACCACCGTCGTGTCCACGCCTCATAAACAAGTAGAGTACATACTAACACCGTGCACGCTGGTCTTCTTGTAGTTGTAGCGTTGTCACATGCTACACATGTACACATCAAAGACCTGCATAGCACAACAATTAAACTTTGGCTGGCACTTTAGTTTGACAGTACCCCTCTCACACTACCACTACAACAACATTTATTCACAGCTACGTCACCTCATCCGAACTTCATCACATTTTCATTCTGATACCTTTAAAAAAAAAAACAAATCCCACAATCACAACCATATATCTCAGAACCTCCTAGCTAACCTTGAAGTCCAATTCTGTATGACAAAAGCTGTAACGTTTTTGCAAACGTTTCCTTATTTTTGCGTCAACTTTGGTATATCACTGTGACATCATACTCCTGAAGCCTCAGTGTCCATCTTGCCAGTCGACCTAATGTATCCTTCAGGCTAGTCAGCCAGGACAGAGAATGATGGTCCATCATATGGAGAATGGTTTGCCACATAAATATGGCTGAACTTGCTCATAGCCCAGACAACTGCAAGGTACTCTTTCTTAGTTAAAGAGTAGTTCATCTCAGACTTTATGAGTACTCTGGAAGCATAAGCTATCACCTTTCCAGCACTTCCGAAAATTTGTACTAGAACAGCACCACTCCCATAGCCGCTAGCATCAGTATGAATTTCTATCTTGGCATTCTCGTCATGCAGTACTAGGAACGGAGAAGATGTTAGCATCACCTTAACAACAACGGAAGACCTTTCTTGTACACTGTTTCGGGAAAATGAGTAGCACTCTGCAATAGTTCTTGCAAGGGCATGTCTTGGTACAGAAGTTCTCTACGAATCGCCAGTAGTACAAACACATTCCAAAAAAGCTGTTAACGTTATGAATGTGCTAAGGAGTCAGAAAACATGTGACTGCTCTTACTTTTGTCGGTTCATGGTGAACTCCATCGCCATTCATTTGATGCTCCAATGTTTTCATTTCCTGGGCTACAAAGAAGAGGCACTTTTTCGATTAATGCAGAGCCCTGTATTTTGAACACACTTCAGCACAGTTCCCAGGAAGCTTAGAAGGCCTTCGAAGGTCTTTAAAAAAAGCGACAGTGTTGTCCAGACAGCGAAGATATGTCATCCATTCGAGGTGTTGGAGCTATATCCATCATATGTTTGAAGGTGACTGAAGCATTACGAACTCCAGACAGCATAACGTTTAACTAATACAGCCCATCTGGAGTTATGAAGGCAGTCTTTTCCCCCAGTCATCCTTATTAACCTCGATTTGCCAGTAGCTCCTGCATGTCTACAGTCGAGAAATACTTTGCTCCTTTCAAGAAGCCTGGGAGTCAACAATGTGTGACACTGGCCAGACATCTTTCTTCATGATTTTCTTCAGTCATCAGCACCCGATGCAGAGATGCTACATGCCATCCTTGTTCTTCATAATGACCACATGCGTGGAACAAGCACTCTCTGAGTCAATGATATCTGCTTGCAGCATCTTCTCCACTTCCTCCCGGTTTATCCATCATACAGCTGGATACATTCTATATCAGTGCTGGCTAAATGGCTGGAGATACCCAGTGCTCATTCGGTGTTTTACCATAAACTGCTTGGTCTGTTTCTTCTTTCCTCCAGATTGGAAAGTATCCAAAAATTGGTGCAGAATGGCTATCACTCACCGACGTTCTTCCAGGTGATATCCTGCATTGTCTGTGGTGGTAACAAGCACGTTTCTTCATTCACTAAGCTGCCCTTCCTGTTCTGTCCTTACGTACATACTATAGGAATTCGTTGTGGCTGCTCATGACAGTTAATGGTCCAGTGTTCTCCTTGACCATCTGCAATGCATATGATCTTCGCTGGCATGTAGATGTCTTTTATAAGCAGTTTTTTGCTATCGACAAAATCTTCCATATTTAACTGAGCTTCTTGACTGACAACCGGAGCTTATTGATGGGACAACAACATTTTTAACGACAAACAGCTGTTTAGAGCAATCTTTGTTATGTGTGCTTGTTGGAATAGCTGTTTTATTCTGGAGTCCTGATCTTCCACGGTTTATGGCTGCTTGTGAAGCTTGCAAGAAGTCCCATCCAAGAATAGCATTATGACCACATTCTGGAAATTTTTGGAAATTTGTGGTAAGGTTCTACGAGACCAAACTGCTGAGGCCATCGGTCCCTAGACTTTCACACTAATTAATGTAACTTAAACTAACTTACGCTAAGAACAACACACACACCAATGCGTGAGGGAGGACTCGAGCCTCCGACGGGGGGAGCCACACTAACCGTGACAAGACGTCCTAGACGGCGCAGGGTACCACATTCTCATAAAACAATAAATTCAAAGGGCTGTACCCTGTCATTGATAGTTATTTTGCAATACACGTTCCTTTCAGCTGAACGTGTTTCCCATTTGCAACTTTCAGAACAATTTTTTTTTTTTGTATCATGGAATATAGTGTTCTTTAGTTGGCATCGATAAGCATTCGATAAAGGAAGCCCCCAAATTGACTAGTGCACAGACAGGTTGGCCGTCGATGATGACGCTAGCGACATTTTCCTATATCTTTATGATTGTCCTCTATGGAGGATTTGCCTGTGCGGTGGCATCACCTGCATAGATGGTCGCCTCGCTTAGTTTTCCTGCATTTGGCGGTTAGAGGAGCAGCTGGTGCCCATGTGTGGCGACGTGGAACGATAACGACTTGTTGGTGAGGACCTCGTCCAGGATATGGCTTTGTCCCATAGGTCGACTGCAGTCGTATGCAGCTGATTCGCATCAATAGAATTGTTGTGATGGTTGACATCTGACGGTGCAGTGGTCGTCGGAAACTCGGCCTTTTTCTCTGTAGTGGCCGGCCGGAGTGGCCGACCGGTTCTAGGCGCTTCAGTCTGGAACCACGCGACCACTACTGTCGCAGGTTCGAATCCTACCTCGTGCGTGGATGTGTGTGATGTCTTTAGGTTAGTCAGGTTTAAGTAGTTCTAAGTTCTAGCGGACTGATGACCTCAGATGTTAAGTCCCATAGAGCTCAGAGCCATTTGAACCATCTCTGTAGTGGCGTACAGCGTGTCCAGGGCATTTACTGTGAAATACACTGGCGTGTTGTTCTCTGTGCTCCAAATGTCTGTTCTTGTTGGGGGTTTTCTACTTGGAATAGGAGTTGGTTGTACCTGCCTTGGTCGGGTGCTAGGTTGTTACACACGTAAGCACACATTATTTCACGCTAATAAACATAACAAGGTAGAAATAAGGAATGCTGCCTCTGGTAAGACAGGCTTGACGTTCCATCAAGTCCTCGCATCCAATATAGCTTAAGGATTGGGCTTCTAATTTCTGTCTACAAACTTTACCATCATCTTTTCCTTGCTTCTCAGTATTATGATTTTAATATGTATCTGTATAATAGAAGGAGGCAAATAGGTCCCCACTGTACTTTGGTGGTGCCAATTTACGAGGGGCGTTCCGCCAGTAATGCAGCACGTTTTTTTCTCAGCCAATTTTGGTTGCAAAAATGCGGACAGCGTTGCGGGGCATCATGGAATATTCCCGCTTCAGTCCCCACAGTTTTATGAAGTTCCGATAGGTGACGGGGCTGTAAGTAGCCTTCAAAATGGCGTCTGTAACGGAGGGGCTTTCCAAGCAGCTAGCTGTCACTGAGTTTCTTTTGGCAGAAAACCAGAGCATTGCACATACTCATAGCTTCAAGTGGTTCAAATGGCTCTGAGCACTATGGGATTTAACATCTATGGTCATCAGTCCCCTAGAACTTAGAACTACTTAAACCTAACTAACCTAAGGACAACACACAACACCCAATCATCACGAGGCAGAGAAAATCCCTGACCCCGCCGGGAATCGAACCCGGGAACCCGGGCGCGGGAAGCGAGAACGCTACCGCACGACCACGAGCTGCTGACATACTCATAGGCACTTGAAGAATGTCTACAGAGATCTGTAAGAAAAGCACGGTGAGTCGTTGGGCGAGGCATATGTCACTATCGCAACAAGGTTGCGCAAATCCGCCCGACGTCCCACGCGCCGGCCAGCCGCACACAGCTGTGACTGCTGCAACGTTGGAATGTGTGGACACTCTCAGTCGATGTGATGGACGGGTCACAGTCAGACACCGCACTGTTCAACTTCACGTCTCTGTTGGTAGTGCTAACACACTCGTCCACCAGTTGGGGTACTTAAAGGTGTGTCCGATGGGTTTCTCGCTGCCTAACAGTAGACCACAAGGTGCAACGAAGGACCATATGTGCGGAACTGCTTGTGCGTTACGAGGTTGATCGTGACAGTTTTTTATCTATCATCATCACGGGCGATGAAAAGGGTTCATCTCCTCTAAACAGAAACAAAATTGCAGTACACAGAGCGACGCAACACCACTTCTCCTCCCAAAAGAAAGTTCAAAGCCTCGCCCTCAGCCATTACAGCCATGGCGACGGTCTTCTGAGGCTCTGTTTTATGTCCTCCCTCATGCTACAACGATCAACACTGAAGTGCATTCTGCTACCCCCACGAAACTGAAGAAACGACTTCAATTTGTCCATCGGCACAAAAATTCAAACGAACTTCTCCTCCTCGATGACAACGCGATGCCTCACGCAAGACTGTGCAACCGAGTGGAGTTTACAAAAGTTTGTTGGACTGTTCTTCCTCATCCAGCCTACACCCCGGATCTCGCACCTTCCGACATCCATCTATATGATCCAGTGAAGAATGCACCCCGCAGAAGCTGTACGTGGATGACGGGGAGGTTATTCACGTAGCACGACTTTGGCTCCGATGTCGACCAGTAGAGTCGTACCATATGGGCATACAGGCTCATCCAGCAAGGTGGCGTAAGGCCGTCGCATTGAACAGAGATTATGTTGAAAAGTAGCGAATAATATGACGTACTGGAATGCTGAATAAAAACCAACCCGCTTTCAGAAAAAAATGTGCTGGATTACTTATTCATCCCTAATCTTTCTTATCGTCATTAAACTTCCTTCAGATCCAACAAATTATTAACATTCTTATTTAACGCCCTCCATTTCTGCTAATTAATTTAATTATTCTTTGCAACTCATTATTATCATTTCAAATTTTCGTTGTTGGAAACAATATTTGTTTCTAATATCGAACCATTTATTTTATCTTACTAAAGATGTATTATGTATGACCTGTTTTTAAAATACGAGGCAACATGTCTCCAAATAGGCAATAAAATGAAATGAAATGAATTCTTATTTCTCGTTCGACGGCTGCAGCGTAAAGACCGATTTAGTCGGTCCATTCTTCGTGGCGCATTCGGCTGGTGGTGGAGATAGGTGCTAAAGATCATTACACCTCTTCTTCAACATTCTCCGTTATCTACTGATATACACGGCCGAGATTCAAGGCAGTTGTCGCTTGTGTAGTCGGTCCGACATTTCTGACTATCATACACTACTGTAACTTATCTCTTACTATCTAGCGTATGAGAGAAACGAGCTCATGGTGATCTTCCACAACTACCACAGGGACCTCTTTCGGGAGTCAGTCATGCGTCTCTCATCTAGCTCTTTATCTCTTGCGTTTCCTCGATTTGCTAGCGACACTTGGTGAAGCAGAGCAGAATTTTTTACATATCTTCTGCAATTCCTTTCGTCTAGTACGAGATTCTGTTGGTTTTTGACGTGTTGGGTTTCACGATGCGGCAATAGGCCAAAATCATTCTGTATGTACCACTGCGTCATTTCCCCATGACATTAGGTCCAGTCTTCAGTTGTTCTTCCGCTAAGTTGACTTGCTGTTGATTGTGCCTACAATTCGCCCAAGGTATTGAGCTTCTCTTCCTCGTTCTCAAACCACTGCTGGGCTGTGCCGCACAGTAAAAGTACACATTTGCTTAACATATAATCACAACGCACCTGTTCCATTTGGTCACTCAGTCGTATCCTTTCAGCCATTTCATCAGCTCCTAACGCTGATGGATGCACGATGTACAGCGGACTTAGTGCTTTTTTGGAATCCATATGTCTCCTGAATGTACTGATCTTAGGAACGACGTACTGCTTGTATCCCTGTTCTCGTCCTTGTAGGCGGTGGCTCTCACATTGCGTAATTTGGAAACACATGATGCAGGTGTTTTGAAGTACCTGAAGTCTCCACCAAACAACGTCACGCAGTGTCATGCAGTCAATTTGAAGAGTAGTCGCACGAGTAGGACTATAAATTAATGTGTTCATTAATGTTAACACTAATCATGCATACTTATCCTGTCGTTGCGATAAAAGAATCGTTCAAATCATCAGTGGAACATGTAACTAACTCAAATGCAAAGGCTAGCTTTTCAATGAAGTGCAACACTTAGAGCTGAAAGTAGGTTTAACTGACAGCAACGTACAGTCAGAACAAAACTGACTTGCTGGATGGAGAGTGCTGCTATTTATACGAACATCGAATATTCTAGAAGGCTTTTATTTACACAAACATCGGATATTCAAAAATATACAACAGTGGTATAGGATAATTCATGAACCTTTCAGAACTGATAAATTCTAAACAACAAAGAACTGCTGGCGGTCGGGTTTGAACTGACGAATTAGAGCACACCAGACAACGACCATAACGCCAACGCCACACTGCACGTATCACAACTCACCTCGGGAACTGACACTTCAGCCGATATCGTGTCTAGGCGCATCAGTCAAGAACCGCGCTGCTGCTACGGTCGCAGGTTCGGATCCTGCCTCGGGCATGGATGTGTGTGATGTCCTTAGGTTAGTTAGGTTTAAGTAGTTCTAAGTCCCCTAGACTGATGACGTCAGATGTTAAGTCCCATAGTGCTCAGAGCCATTTCGATATCGTGTCTCTCCTACCGTAATTTTCACACCACCAATGTAGTTACCTTTAACTTCTTGATTTTCCGTCAGTACTCTCACTCATTTTTCCTTACTATTATCAGTAAATTTAATTATGTAAACAGTAAGCCGCATTTTCCACGATCTGTTTCCTTGCTTGCACTGCTAGCTAGCAACAAGCACTACTTTCAACTATTCTGAAGAGCCAAAGAAACTCGTACACCTGCCTAATATCGTGTAAGGCCCCTCGTGCGCGCAGAAGTCCCGCAACACGACATGGCATGAACTCGATTAATCTCTGAAGTAGTGCTGAAGGGAACTGACACCGTCAATCTTGCAGGGCTGTCCATACATCAGTGAGAGTACGAGGGGATGCAGATTTCTTCTGAACAGCACGTTGCAAGACATCCCAGGTATGCTCAGTAATGTTCACGTCTGGGGAGTCTGGTGGCCAGCGGAAGTGTTCAAACTCAGAACAGTGTTCCTAGTGCCACTCTGTAGCAATTCTGAACGCCTGGGTTGTCGTATTGTCCTGTTGTACTTGCCCAAAGTCCGTCAGAATGCACAATGGACGTGAATGGAGCAGGTGATCTGACAGGATGCTTACGTATGTGTCACCTGTCACAGTCGTATCTAGACGTATCAAGGATCCCATGTCACTCCAGCTGCACACGCCCCATACCATTACGGAGCCTCCACCAGCTTGAACAGGCCCCTTGTGACTTGTGGAGTCCATGGATTCATGAAGTTGTCTCCATACCCGTACACGTCCATCGGCTCGATACAATTTGAAACGAGACTCCTCCAACCAGGCAACGTGTTTCCAGTCATCGACAGTCCAACGTCGATGTTGACGGGCCCAGGCGAGGGGTAAAGCTATGTACACGAGTGGGCCTTCGGCTCCGAAAGCCCATATCGATGATACTGCGTTGAATGGTTCGCAAATTGACGCTTGTTGATGATTGAAATCTGCAGCACTTTGAGGAAGATTGCACTTATGTCACTTTGAACGATTCTCTTCGGTCGTCGTTCGTCCCGTCCTTGTAGGATCTTTTTCCGGCCGCAGTGATGGAGATTTGATGCTTTACCAGATTTCTGATATTTCACGATACACTCGAGAAATGATCGGGAGGGAAAATCCCCACTTCATAGCTACCTCAGAGATGCTGTATTCTATCGCTCGTGCGCCGACGTTCAAACTCACTTGAACCTTGATAAGTTGACATTGTAGCAGCAGTAATCGATCTAACAACTGCACCAGACACTTTTTGTCTTATATACGCGCCGTATTCTTCCTGTTTACATATCTCTGTATTTGAATACGCATGCCTATACCAATTTCTTTGGCGCTTCAGTGTAGAACGTGGCTGTGCCCGGTCGCGTGACCAAGATCTCTACAGCCGGATCGACAGCTTTGTCGCTCGAAATTTGCGAGACGTTCCTCCACTGGGAGCAATATCAAGTGAGAATCACTGGGAATGTATGAGCCTTTCACATCACTGGGTTATACATCGTGAAAATTCACATGAATTGTGGCACCCACCTGTAACATTCCTCTGTTATAAAATCTCCATGAGGCTCCGGATTTATGTATTTCTTAGGGGCAGGTAATTCTCTTTCTTCGCACAGGATAGGCAGCCATCAACCTGAATGTACCAGTTTGATACACTGCAGCTACTCGGCCTCTGACGCCGTTCCTATTACAACGCAAGTTGCAGCGATCTCCGCTCTTTATGACCTGGGACCAAACTGCGGTCATTCATTACGGGAGAACATATGGCGCAGTTTGCACCGGGTAATAACAGTGTAGCGCGCCACTTACGTCCAAGAAGAGGTGTCTGAACATAATTTGCAGCCATCGGAACCGAAACTGCTACAAGACGACGCATTAGCCGGCGGCGCACCTGTAGTGCAGACCGAGTTGCCTTGAAAAACATTTTTTGAACTGTCTGCAACTTGAAAGACACTTTAGATATGTCTCTGATGAAGGCATCCAGTAACGCTAATCGGCGGCCTCCACTTCGGTCGAAAGTCACAGATGACGAAATACGTTGGTCGTATTATGAAACTGATCGTTATCAAACAGAGGGTGCTTCACGTATGACACAGGTGCTATGAACGGCTTTACGCAGCCTTCAGTAACGGTGCCTCAGGCTCTGATCGCCTCATATACGCTCTTCGGACTTCAGCTGATGGAGCATCGATTTTAGCCGGATTAGATGGGTTATGATTGAACCCGCAAAAACCTGAGGAAATTTTCGCATCATTTAGCATTTGAGATTGTGAAAGCCTCACACCTTTTTTCAATTAGCCAGATTACGTAACTGGTATATTTTTAATAACGTGGTCTGAAAATACGCCACTTTTTGTGCAAAATTTTGACCCTGTAATGAATATTAACGTGCTCTGACTTCATTTTGGTTGACGTGTTAAGAAGTAACAAGAACTTTCACAGCGCAGCGGAGAATATAAGTGAGGCTTGAAGCATATTTTAAATGAATGCTACCTGATATCTCCTATGTTCCTGGCAGAACCTTTAATTGTGTTTGTGTCCTCTGTTACAGGAAGGAAACGTGCTATAGGGATGTAAGACCTCACTTCGTAAAATTTAACCCCAGCTGATAAGTAAACCTGAAATACAGTAGTCACTCCGAACACGTTCAATATCGTCATCAAGTCTCGAGATTCTGTGAAACATTAACTTACCTTGTAATGGTTGTAAGTTGCATGCAAAGAGTTGAGAAATGCTGCTCCTGATGGCTGCTTGCTTGCATGACGATTGTGCTGAAGTCGAAACGCATTAAATAGTTTGTGAACACATTAATTGTAGGCTTAAGTAGGAATATACGAACACTTCGGAACACCCCATAAAAGCATTACAAATATCATAAATGGTTAAGGAATGACAATCAGTCAACAGAACATTTCAATTAACTTGTGTTATTATTCAGTAACTCAATAATAATCTGCGATATTAAGGTCACAGTCGTCCTCCAGCGAGTCACATGGAGTATATTTCCACAGAACATGAGAATCAATACAAAAGGAAACCCTATACAATCAATAGTTCCTGTAATATCGTTAAATAAGTGGAACATTAATTTGCACCATGGCCTACACTCAAGGATAACTAAACGAAATGCGGATATTGTTCTTCAACATGGATCATAGCCGTTCTCTTTGAACAACGAGTCATAACCTTGGGTGGAAAAGAAGGTGTATTTATGAATCTAAGAAGTCTGCAACGAAATACACTCGAAGACAAAAAAAGACACAGCCCGAAAGAATTATTCGAATGGGACGGAAATCGATAGATGTGATGTATATGTACAGTCAAACAAACGATTACCGTTTCAGAAAAATTGCATGATTTATTTAAGGAAAAAAGCTTCATATTTTAGCAAGTCAGTAACGCGTTGGTCCACCTCTGGCCCATATGCTAGCAGTTATTCGGCTTGGCATTGGTTCACAAAGTTGTTGGATGTTCTGCTGTCAAATTCTGTCCAATAGGCGCGTTAGCTCGTCGAAATCCCGAGCTGGTTGGAGGGCCCTGCATATAATGTTCCAAACATCGTCAACTGATGAGAGATCCAGCGACATTGCTGGTCAAGGTAGGGTTTGGCTAACACGAAGACGAGCGTTACAAACTCTCGCCGTGTGGGGGCGATCATTATCTTGGTAATATGTTACGTCTAGGATGACTTGCCATGAAGGACAACAAAATGGGGGTCGAATATCGTCGAGGTGCTGCTGTGTTGTAAGAGTGCAGCGGATGACAACCTAAAGCGTCCTGCTATGAAGTGTAGTGGTATCCGGGACCATCAGTCTGGTCGAAGAGCCGTATGGCGGGCGACAGACAGGCTGGTATCCCACCGCTCTCTGGGACGTGTCCAGACACGTCATCGCTGGTCATCGGGGTTCAGTTCGAAGCGGGACTCATCTCTGAAGACAGTTCCACTCGAGTCAATGAGTTTCCCGGCCGAATGTGACCGACCCGACACCGTTGCAGTCGGCTTGTTGCTGTACAGAGGTCGATGTCAATAGGCTCAAGGGGCACTGTTGAAACGTCCCCTTAGAAATATTATACATGACTGTGTTTAAAATGACACACAATATTTTTAGCGCAACGCAATCTGACTTTCAAAAATCCCTACAAAAGAATGGCCCTGACTAACATTAACCTAACCTTTCACAAATCACTTACCTCACCAAAAATCTTCGTTACTCGAACTACTGCAAAACAGCGAGCGCCACTACTGCCAGCTAAATAAAAGATTCAAACTACTGAAGGCACTAACTACTAATAGGCATAGTTAGCAAATGAAAGATTTTGACAGAGAACAAACAATGTATTTACCTTACTAGTGTTCAAAAGTCATAATATATATAGCAGTTCATGACATCCAGTCTTACAAATTTCAAAACTCCGCCATCTCTCTCCCCACATCCACCACTGCTGGCGGTTCACCTCCAACTGCTCAACGCTACGCACTGTTCACATCCATCTGCCCAACACTACAATGGCAGACAACAATGCAAACTAGCCACAGACTGCACACAGCACAGCCAGTGATTTTTCATACAGAGCGTTACGTGGCATTACCAATAAGAAGACCTAAACAGCCTACTTACACTGTGAGCTCACTTGCACGTCGGATCGATGATAATGATGAACCCGGGGCTCTGAGTGCCTCTTTGACGATCGCTCGGTCTTCATGTTCTCTCGTCTGTTCAAGTCGACCGCTTCCTTCTTGATGCTGTGTTCGGCCACGGTTCACCCACACCTGCCAACATCATCGAATAGTAGCATCAGCCTTGTTCAAATGTAGAGCGATTCGCCGGCTTCTTTGAGCCCAACAATACGTCCTCTCTCAAATGCTGACATCTGTGTTTACTGTTCATGTGCCTAACTACGAGACATGGGTACTCTCCAACTGAATACACGGAATGAAATTCGCAAAGACTTATACCTCGGTATCGACATGTCCCCTGTTTACCACCGTTGCCATCTGCGCAGTTAGTCTGTGGTGCAGCGTGACACATTCATCCATTGGCCGCTAAAGTTTACAATTTTGGCATTTTCCGTCGACACCTCTAGGAATATCAATTTGTGACCAACTTTCATAATTCATTAGGGGTGCGCCGTTTTATTATTATTATTGAAAGTATTACGCTAGGCTGCACTCGATAGCAATGATATCACCATAAATCCCAATGTGTTGCAACGTGAAATTGACCAATGGCATGGAACATCATACAGATCATCTTGTATGAAGATGCAGCCTCGTGGCGATGCTTGCAGCCCAGAGTCAGTGCAAAACACAGAAAGCATTTGTCTCTGCTGAAGTGCCCAGGAATGAAGAGCCACTTCTGTGTGAAGTTGGGTTATGGTACTGGGATGTGGCGAGGCTGCAGACCTCAAGCAGCTCAGGGAAATAGCATCAAGAAGTGAAAAATTTTATTGAAATCTTGTGCTACTACATTCGTAGCGCTGCAGCGCAGCGGCCACGCCCCTTATGGCGCACGGTTCGTGGCGCGCTGCAGTGGATCGCGAGTTCCCAGGCAGTGACATGGTATAAGGTGGGGGGGGGGGGGGGGGGAGTAAGAGGGCAAACCGGCGTATCTGCCAAGGGCTGAAATTTCAGGACCAAGTTCATATTAGTGAAGAAAAAAAATGTTTTTTTCACAAAGCGTCTATAATCCAGCGCACGTTGGTCTATCATATTATCCATATGATTTTGACACGCAACCCTGCTGGTTTTTGAACACTTTTGAACACACTGTAAGTTGACTTCTGAACGCATGATTTTTTTTTTTTTTTGTGCATAGTGTACGTGATATCTCTGCTAGGGTAATCCCAATTGCATCTAGGAATAAAAAACTTTGCCACACTCATAAAAGGGGAAGGGGCCATACGATCTGAGCCTAATAAACCCGAATGGGTGAATACCAATCGCTGTTTGTTTCTGTGGTTGATTGGGTGTGCGAATGGTGTATCCAAGAAAATGAAGTTTTGACGGAAAATATTTGCCAGATCGCTACACTTCCAAGGCAAGTTGTACGGTCCACTTTACTCTCGGAATAGCGTGGCAAACGCATTGTACGAACACGTAATAACGCCTGACCGAAGAATAAACACAGGATAACTAAAATCGTGATTCTGGCTGGGTTAGTGAAGTTAACTGGAGAATAAGTTTTGACAATATCAGAAATAGTTACAAAATTAATGATGACAAGATTGTTTGTTAGAACGAGGAAGGAGAAAAAACTAGGACATCACACAAATTATATGGAAGAATATGGCGATTCCAAATTTATATAAAAATTTCGTACTACTACTATTACTACTACTACTACTACTTTTCGATTTCATGATATTGGTAGTTCGTGAACTATATTCTGAATTATATTCTGTCGTGTTATTTATGTAAATGAGGTAGATAAAAATGACTATTCGTGCTAAAACAGTCTCGTTGATTTGGCGTGCGTTACACCTCCTGCAATATTAGATAGGCTTGTGTCGTTTTATCTAGCAGACGGTGACAAAATAGACGTAATCAAGTCGAGAAACCGCACGAGTCTTGCGTACTATTCGTATTAACAGCTTCTTCAGTATTAGACAGCGACATTTTGATTTTTCATGTAGTAAAACGTTTGAAACGTCCCCTTTGAACAATTGTACACGACTGTGCTTAAACTGACACACAATATTTTTAGCGCAACCCAATCTGACTTTCAAAAATCCCTACAAAAGAATGGCCCTGACTAACATTAAACTATACCTTTCAGAAATCACTTACCTCACAAAATCTTCGTTACTCGAACTACTGCAATACAGCGAGCGCCACTACTGCCAGCTAAATAAAAGATTAAAAGTACTGAAGGCACTAACTACTGATAGGCATAGTTAGCAAATGAAAGATTTTGATAGAGAACAACCAATGTATTTACCTCAATAGTCATAATATATATAGCAGTTCATGACAAATTACAAAACTCCGCCATCTCTCTCCCCACATCCACCACTGCTGGCGGCTCACCTCCAACTGCGCAACGCTACGCACTGTTCACATCCAGCTGCCTAACACTACAATGGCAAACAACAATCCAAACCAGCCACAGACTGCACACAGCACAGCCAGTGATTTTTATACAGAGCGCTACGTAACATTGCCAATAAGAAAATATAAACAGCCTACTTACATAGCCCCCATGCTCCCCACAAAAAATTTTACAAATGGTTTTGGGCAGTGGCCAATACAGATTTGAAAAAAATTTTCATAATTACAATAACAAAAAAATCAAATGCACACACTTATTGATACAATGTTGGTCAAAAGCTAAAATTTTATCACAGTCCATAAAGACACTCCTGGTCATTCATCACAGTAACATTGCAGTGTTTTTCTCAATGTCTGAGCAGTAAAAGAAAATGCACACGGAAGTAGTGGATTTCCATGCAATCTTGAAGAAGTAGTGTTGTCCTTCCAACGAAAAGACAGTGCTGACTGTCGACATGCAGACAGGTAATGGGCCACAACCACAACAGAGCAAACCCACAACAGAGTCATTCGAAGTGTTGAAGACTATTGGTAGGTAGGTCATCACAGAGCAGACCCACTGTTGTCCTGGTAGAGATTACGGTATTGGTGGGCCACCAGAGGTGCAGACCCACTGCAGTCCTTGTAGAAATAATGGTATTGGTGGATCATCAAAGATGTAGACCCACTGCAGTCCTTGTAGAGACGGCCAGCAGCCATCTGTTGCAAATGTGCAGGTGCACAATCACCATCGAAGAGTCTTGCGGACAATATAGCAAGTCCATAAACCACCACTTGTGCACTCACAAAGTTTCTGGAATTGTCCTTAGAACCAGCAATGCTGTTATCCAGTCCCTTGCTGAATTATTAACACACGTGCAAACACTAACAGTCCCTACTTCTCACATATTGTCCATATACTATGACCAACAAAAACGTGTGCAGTAAAATGTAACTTACAAGTTACTTAATTTGATGAACTAGTGTCAATTACAATTTTATAACATAAGAATACAATAACAAAGATACAGAAAACATCATTAAAAATATAATAATACAGATAACATTTTTAGTAATACAGGCTTTACAAAAGAATCGAAATAACATATATATCAGTGTTACAGGAATTATAAGTACCTACATAAAAGATCAGAATAACTTTTGAAACATCAACTTCACACATGAGCAACAAAACAGAACAGATAAATAATGTCTAAACATCTTTACAAAGTAAATAACATATTATTAATGCAAATTATATTTGAGGATAACAGTATTCCTCATCATAGTGAATGTAGCTTAGTATTAGAAGAGAAAAAAATTCTATGAAACAGTACACAGAGACAGGAAGAAAACAAATACACAAGGGTACACAAACACATAGGGGGATAACACAAAAGGAAAGGACAGGGTTTGTTTTCAGTGTAGCATTTGGTACTGCAGTATTTTGCGAAGAAAACCTTTTTTGTTCTTGGAGATCTCCCTTCGTTCATCATTATTCCCAAAAAGTCCTATCTATACCTCTTTTCTGTATTCTAACCATATTTCTTTCAAAATAATTATGGCTCATTGTACAATACTCATTTTGGCCCAAATCGTTTTCATATAACTTTCAATGCATTCTTTCCCTATTCTCCATAGTTAGGTTCTTATATAGTCCACCCCTCTTAAGCTAACTTAAATCTACTGAGCTCAGATGCTAAACTAAGGGACGAGGCAATGCAGCAGCACAAAACAATCAACACAAGCATCAATGACCAAAAAAAATGGAAAATTGCAAAGCAAGCTACAGTAAATCTAAATTACCAAGCAATGCAACATTACAACTAATATGAGCCAATGTGCAGCAACAAGAAAAATAAATCAGTAGTAAAACTAGCTTAACAGAGTAATGCAAAGTGAAATTTAGTAGCACTATGCCTGGAAAACAGCAGAAGCAAAGGTAATAAATTATATCTAAACATGACAAAGCTCAAGCAGGAAAATATTACAGTAAAAATGGCCATGTCTAATACCTATGTCACATCTTAACACTAGAGTGATGCATCACAATTTATTCTAGAAAAGAAATTACCAAGTACTTGAAAAGAAAATTATGAATGCAGTTCCTGTGAAGGTAAATGTCTTTTTGTGCTCCCTCATTTTTTTGAAAAAAATTATTATTTACTCGATCTGTAGACAGAAAATATTTATATTAATACATGTATAAAATAATATTTTTACCAATGCTGCAGTGCAGCTAGAAACTAGATATCAAATGAAATAAGCAACTATGTACAAAGCAAAGCATAAGAACATCGTTCAATAGTCATGTGGCATTTCATAAGTAGTAAAAAAATCTCTCATCTAGAAAGACAGTAGTCATAGTCAGGTGTGTAGACAAACTATTTCTTGTCATTTCATTAGGCATTTCAGTAAATATCAGAAAGTACGATAAGTTTCCAAGTAATGAGAGTGTCGTATTTGCGATGCTTTCTACAAAGGAATGTCAATGGCGAGGATAATGGCCTCCCTTTTTTTCCTCCACCTGTACCTCTGAAAGGCACACGCTAATGGCCCTTTTTTTTTTTCAGGCGACTCTCGCCCTGTGCCCACGACGCATTACGTGCAGGTGGTCACTTAACTTTCTTACCGAAATATTTACGACACCAGTTTCCGCTACAGTGACAGTCACATATAAAAATATTTCACAGGTCAAGAATTTGGGTTACAAATCTGTAGAAACCAAATCCTACAAATATAACAGCGTCCAAAAAATTTTCGCCAGCATTGTGATACATTCACGCATATACACACATGTCATAACTCTTAAAGTACGATTCTTGGTTTCCAACAACCTTTTCCACAAATCAGAGTCCCTAATCACTACTCATTATTCCTTACCTTATTCGTCGACACTTCTTCGGTATTTCATCATAAGAAATACGTAGCATAATCAAACTCCTCATATACGGTATCATCATCTTATTGATCATAAACATACCTCAACAGCATAATACACATCATCGTCATAATAATATCATAACATCTCAGTCAACTCTCAAAATCGTCGTAGCTTCCTCCAATAATTTCAAAACCTAAAAAATTCTCTGCTCATTTCAAGAGTGTCATCTACCTCAAACGCACTTCAAAAATCATGATCCCATACCAAATACATCATTCAAAGCTCACAACGTTACCGAAAAAATATGAACAGTTCACAAAGTACAGACAAAATACAATTTCATAAGTGTGAAGTTATGCAATTGTGTAATTACGTAAACATCTGTCACTGATATAGTAAAATAAATGTTTGTCTCTCTCAGTTAAATGATCAGATAGCTGTGTAATTTACGTGTTAGAGAAATATGGTACCGATGTGTAAAGTTGTATAAGCAAATACCATATTAGCTAGGGCTCCTTGTGCTTGCCAAACACATGGTACACAAAGTAAGCGTGTACCCCTCTGACGATTAATGTAATTATACCCTCAGGTGTTACAGATTACAGCAATGGAATGAAATATATCACGGAAAACCCTTGTATCATTGTACTTCAAATATCTTAAAAAATACATGTTTTAAGTGCGAAATTAATCACTCAAATACGTGTCCTGTAGCGCTAAATGTGCGTCTTGCTGTAAGATAATCTCTGTGGAAGTGTCGTAGTTATCGTCCTCCGAAAGCTAAGTTCTGCAGAAGCCAATGTACTTACCTCATGATACACAAAAGTGAAATGCTTTATGTATAGATATCTTAGTTATTATGCTTATTGCCATGATGAAGAAAGTGCTGTGCTGTAACGTATTGCTGTGCTATGGAAAAGGCAGTCTCATTGTAGCTATACCACAAAAGTTACTACTAAAACCTGTTTTACTTTCCAGAATAAAACAGAAAACTGTGCAGATATAATACAGAAAACACTGCGAAAGCAACATTGTAAATTGTCACTCATTAGTAGCGTCGTGATAAAATCGTGTAGCTGTCACATAAACTAACCACTGTGTCATCTGGTATCTCACTGAAAGTACATTAAATCCAGAATGTATTTTCAAGTAAACCAAAATGTTGCATTAAAATCTCATTAGCAGTACTGGTAAATGTTCTAAGTGTGTAAGCCTTATAGTCGTTCCATAATCGTGCAACTAACAAGCAAGAATGTACACACACAATAACACTGTGACGTCTGTTCACTATAACAATGCATTGGTAATTTCTGTTTAAATAAGTTCTCTTGGTTCTTGACTGGATATTTAACTTCAAACATTGTTGTATGTTAACAGATTCTAAGTCTGACAAAGCATATTAGTAATGTGAAGCGAAAAATTTTATGGCAAAGACGAAGTTAAAAAGCAGATTATCTCTCAATAAGCGGTTTTACATGTGAAGTGTGGTGCAATCCTTTACTCTTCATAGTACTCAGAGTTTGAACTTGAATGCAATTGTCAGGTGGTATACGTCGGTAAAGAATACTGGAATTTTTCTCAAGGTTAGCGTCTATGTTATTTTTCTCTGAGCCACCTGGCGCACGCGGCTGCCTGGTGTGCGAGTCATTGTCTGTCTCTTTGTTGGCGCGCGTCGTTATTGGGATTAGGAAATCTAACTTCTACAAATTTGCCTTGCCGAGAGGACCCGGCCGTGTTAGAATCCCGCCAGTTCTGATGAAATTGACGTCTGTCGTTATGATTATATCATCTGTCGTCATGTCGGTAGATTCCGTAGTTTCTTCCTTGTCGGTCACGTGGTGGAGAATTTCTCCCTGAATCGTAACTCCGCGCTGAACTGTTGCGTCTGAAGTTATTCTGTCTCCCCTGGTAATAATTATTTTGGTTCCCATATTGCCTGTTTCTCTGATTGTCTCTGTGATAGTCATTACCGCAGAGAGGTGATCTTTCCCTGTAATTATTACTACCCTGCCAACGGTTGTCATACGGGTGGTGTCTGTTTTGGTCACGATTTACGTTGTAAGAATAGGCTTGTCGTGTCCAGTTATTGCTTCTGTCGTCACGGAATTGTGACGGATGTGACCTGTAGTGATTGTTTTCCTGTTTTCGCATCCCACGACTGTCAGTGTGAATTTCTAATTCTTGTAAGAGTCCCTGAAAAGCTTCAATGTCGTCTTTGCAACGTCCTGCTAAAATAATGTGTCGTAAATGTTAAGGTAATTTGATTAAGCAAATGCGGATGAATTCTGAGGGGCTGTATGGGTTTGAAAGATACTGATTCTTATGCAACATGTCTTCAAAATATTTCATAAGACTGGAAAATTCAGATTGTTCGAAACGTTTCATCATTATGATGCTATGTTTTACTCGGTCTTGTGTAGCTTGAGACCAATACGCTGAGAGGAAGGCATGATAAAATTCTCCTTCACTGTGACAATCGTGAATGACCGATCGCATTCTTACAGCTGGTTCATTCTCCAAGTAGCCACACATAAATTCTAACCTGTGCTCCAATGACCAGTTTGGAGGAAAACAATGAGAAAATTGATGAAGCCATGCTTGTGGATGAGTGTCGTTGTCAGAATTCTTAAATGTTTTGAATTTACGTGTAGTAATGAACAGCTTACAGTCAAAATCATCATGTCGGCGAGTCGCATGTCGGTCATTGTTACGTCGTGTCGGCGGTTCAATCTCAAAATTCGGTGCACATTGCCAATTTCTTTCATAATTTCCGAAATGCGCTGTGTTATTATTTTGTGGCTGTTCCGTATTTCTATGTCCCTCTTCCTGTATTGGAGCGCGAGTGTCCTCTGAAATATGTAATTCTTGTACTTCCCGGATTTCTCTTTTGTACTGTGTATTGATTTGATTTTGATTTTGTTTGAATTTTCTAATTTGTTCATACACTTCTGTGTCAGTAAAGACTACCGGTTTTGTGTCATTCAGATTATCATCTACCTTCGTAGATAAATTAGTGAACTGATCCGAAAGTTCGGCTACTTTCTCCGATAGTGTACTTATTTCCTCAGTGTGTTTTTCCGAACCAAGTTTCAGAGTATCTACTGTGTCCTTTAAGTTTTCCTGAGTTTTTGCAAGTTGCGTAACCGAATCGGTAGATGCAACTGAGTCACATTTAGCTTGCAAGGTCTCATGATTTTCATGAACAATAGTTTGCAGTTCTTTTATGGCTGCTTCGTGATTCTGTAATGCATTTTCATGCCGCGAAAAAATAGGTTGAAAATGCTCACAAATTTGAGTTTTTACGTCATTACAGGCTTTTTGACATTTCGATTCAATGTTATGTAACTCAGTAGTTAAATCTTCACGTGTTTGTTCAAGTGTGGTGTCTAACTTCCGAAGATTTTGTTCCATTGTGTCTAACTTTTGAAGATTCTGTTCCATTGTGTCTAACTTTTGAAGATTCTGTTCCATTGTGTCTAACTTTTGAAGATTTTGTCCCATTTGTTCTATTAATTGTAATAACAATGCATTAGTGTCTGGAATCTGTTCCTCTACGCTTTTCGGCAGTGCATTTGCACCGGCAACATTCACATTTTGACAAGCAGAAAATGTGTCTTGACTCATTTGAGAAAACGGTGAGGACCCAAAACCTGAATCTGCAGTATTTGCAAGATTGTGTCCTGTCATTTCGTATTCCTGAGGCGAGCTGTTGCCGACCGATCGATCGATAATGCTTCCCTGTTCACTACCTGTTTCACTGCCTACGCCATTGTTTGCCGCCCGCTCCATTTCCCTATGCACAGTTACCAAATTACTACTTTGAATGTCTGTTAATTCATTACACAGTGGTGCTGATAAGCTACGCTCGTCGTCACTATTATTTCTCAGTTTACTTTGTAGCCTAGTGTTACGTTTTTCACACGCCATTATTGTCACAATATTTCACACGATAACACAGAAAAGCACAATTTGAAGAGCAAAAACAAGAGAACACATTAACATAGCACTGAAAATAATATCTAGTTAATTGCAGCTGCGAAATACTTGGTGCAAATCTACATGCATGACACAACTGTGTACTACAATGAAAAACTACAACTACAAAGGAAATTCTCTCTATAATTACGCGCTAGCAATAAACAAAAGCTACACTAATTACACAAACTACAAGGAAAAATCAGAAGATTCCAGTGAGGTATCCTCGGCTAAGGGTCGACATATGAAACGTCCCCTTTGAACAATTGTACACGACTGTGCTTAAACTGACACACAATATTTTTAGCGCAACGCAATCTGACTTTCAAAAATCCCTACAAAAGAATGGCCCTGACTAACATTAAACTATACCTTTCAGAAATCACTTACCTCACAAAAATCTTCATTACTCGAACTACTGCAATACAGCGAGCGCCACTACTGCCAGCTATTAAAAAGATTCAAAGTAGTGAAGGCACTAACTACTGATAGGCATAGTTAGCAAATGAAAGATTTTGATAGAGAACAACCAATGTATTTACCTCAATAGTCATAATATATATAGCAGTTCGTGACAAATTACAAAACTCCGCCATCTCTCTCCCCACATCCACCACTGCTGGCGGCTCACCTCCAACTGCGCAACGCTACGCACTGTTCACATCTAGCTGCCTAACACTACAATTGCAGACAACAATGCAAACCAGCCACACACTGCACACAGCACAGCCAGTGATTTTTATACAGAGCGCTACGTAACATTGCCAATAAGAAAATATAAACAGCCTACTTACACGTTTCTCGAACTTTGATGAAGTAATAGATTCTTTCGCCGTGTAAAACTGTAGTAAGATTAGAGAGAAAAAAATGCTGGGAACTAACGACTGAAGAAATGTGTACTGTCTTGCTTGACTCTTGTCTTTGCGGGTTTTATGTTTCCTTTATTTGATTTTATGTCACAAAAAAGAGATAGGTATTAGCTAATAGGCAATAAAGAGTCCAGCTTTTCTGAAGAGGTCTTATTGTCCCGGTCACAAATAGTTCCACCCAGTATAAATCGTGAATTTTTTTAAGATGGGTATGATGTCCAATCGGCCGACCAGAACCAAGAGAGGCACAATAGGACACTTTAATTTCTACTACCCTGAATACAGACTTGATGCCTTCCATTACAAAAATACACGTTTGAATACCACAGTGCGAAATACAGTGACATGTAGTAGATGATTGCTGTGCGAAGAGGCGTGGCACTACACTTTGTCACACTTAAAATGTCTTACATTTTCTCGAACATATGTGATTTATATGTGAAGCTCTTCAGATGGATTTAGCCTACCAGATGAACATATTTTTGAAAAATATTTGTTTTAAATTGACGTGCTATCTCAAATGCTCGAGGGGGCGGGAACGGGGAGGGGGTATCAAGTTTTTGCCCGGTTCGGAAATATCGTAGATCCGGGGCTTAACAGCGTTATTTTCTCACGCCCTTCAGCAGTTCATGTGAAACAATGGAGCCGCCCACCCTACACCAGTAACGCTGGAACACGCGACGAGAGAATTGTGCTCGCCAAGCACTGTCGTCTGCCAAGAAGCAACAGTCGTTGTAGGTGAATGGTGCACCGCACACGCCTTTGCAGCCCTGGCAACAGCAGACTTCAGCTTGCCATGGATTCAGCCGGTTAGCTGACGTGACAGGGCTGTACATTCATTCGAAAACAAGGAATTCACTTTCGTCTTCTCTAAAATCTGTACGCAGTGTTCCAAACGCTCCTTTCAGTAGCCGTGAACTAAGCTCTGGGTGAGTCCAAAACCTCCTGTTGCGTTTCTTCTTGTATTCTTAAACGAAATAAGCAAATGTTGCCTGCTTTTTTACACTGAAACGATTTGTGAGATCACTATCCCATTGCGAGCATCCGCGGCTGCTAAATACTCGTGTGCATAGAGACTGCTGCTCGCGGAGGCGCCAGCGGCCGAAGTACCTGCAAGGGATGACGGCATCCAGACATGGAACTCGCTATGACGGGCGAAGGCGCTTAGCACCGACATGTCCGCACCAGCGAAGTAGGAGCAGCGTCTCCAATTCTCCGATCTCAGTCTGTTTCCCTGGAGGTGGGCCACCAGTAGCAAGGTGCCAAGTCCAGGCGGGTGACATGGTGCTAAAATATGGTGCGGTGTTTGCGTGGAGCACCATCGAGGTGGTTTTATTCTGATCCATATTTCTCTGCTTGCTAACGTAGTTCTCTCGTTGTCTTAGAGGCTGTCAGACTATGAAAACCTTTGCTAAAATCGACAGTTATTTAAAAGGATTAGACGCTCATTTGTTGTCATGATGTCCTGTTCAAATGTGTCTTATGGCACTTGACTCCTAAGGTCATTAGTCCCTAAGCTTACACACTACTTAATCTAAATTATCCTAAGGACAAACACACACACACATGCCCGAGGGGGGACTCGAACCTCCGCCGGGACCAGCCGCACAGTCTATGACTGCAGCGGCTAGACCGCTCGGCTAATCCCGCTCGGCTAATCCCGAGCGGCCATGATGTCCCGCTACCAGCCACGTACGCAGTAGCAAATTCTTGGTCTGACAAAGTAAGAGGGCTTGCTGAAAAGTAGTGCCTCTAAATTTCTTACGTGAAATCTCTTAAAGCTTATTAAATAGTCGGTATTAACATGCTACATCTTTGTTCTTCATGTCTACATATTTGCAGACCTCTACCACTAGAGGGCTCTGAATTGTAGCGTGTAATATAGCAGCGTGTAACGTAACTATGTCTGTCTGTGAGAAACAGCACGCTGTATTCGAGTTTCGAATTCCAAATGTTCGCCCACACATGAAGCACCCACTCCTTCAGCATGACAACGCCAGATCACACGCGAGCGCTGCGGCGTCTGCAACATGTCGTCGATCGTGCTCCGTACAATCCCGGTTTGGCCTCCATCTGGTTTTTCTTTGTTTCAAAAACTTAAAGAACACTTTGGAGGACTTCAGTTTGATAGTGATGAAACAGTGCAAGCAGAGGTGAGGTTGTAGCTCCAGCAACAAAGTCAAACATTTTACAGTGACGCTATCATGTGTTCGACGCCAGAGTGACTATGTTGAGAAATATATACGTTGACATACGGTTGTTTTATTTAAAAAGCTTTAAGAGTTTTCACATAATACGTCTGGAGATGTTACTTTTCAGCGTGATCTCGTAGAAACCGTGTTGTGGCCTGTCCTGCGAGAGCCTCATCTATCTGCTGTGTTGACAGGATTGTGATTCTCAACCTGGTCTCCATCTCAGTGCATCAACAGCCCTGGTGCTGCAGCCAACGAGCAAACGCCTTGGCGTGTCTTCAGTTACTGTGGCCGACCTGCTGTTTTCCACAGTAACTCCTAAAAACAGCGACGGTGCTACATCGCAGTCAGTGTGGACATGACTCCGGTAAATTCTCGTACACCGAGTCACGATTGGTCAGTCACCTATTACTCCGAAGAAAACGTGTACATATAAATTTAGTAGGTCGACAAAGTCTTTAGCACACGAGAATCCGAGTATAAATTGTCTTTACACTTCTTCAGTGACAACCCGTCTAAAAGAAAAAAAGTTGAAAGATTTTCTTTAATGCGCGGATTTCAACTAATGCATCAGTAGTATTAGCTCACAGAGCTGCGCACAAACCAAACTGAGATTGATATTCATGTCGGGTCTCCAGCAGAAACATATCGTCTCTTCACACAATATTTCGGCGGTCTACCTGGACCGCTGAAATATTGTATCGAGATGACGATATGTTCCTACTGGAGACCCGATACGAATATCATCAATTACTGGGCCGGGAAAGTTTACGGAGTCACATCAAACTGAGGCTGTCACAAAGAAGAGGTAGTGCACTGAAGGCCAATTCAGATACCGCTGCTCGATACCGCTGCTACAACTGGCTATAGCAGTCTGTGCATGATGGAGACACCGATCCTGAAACGCTATTCTTTTTCGCTAAATCATGGCTGCGTTTATTGGGGCACATGAATTAACAGAACAATCAACGTTGAAGGTCTGAAAATCAGCATCAGAGACACTAAGGGCCTCGATGTGATGTGGAAACAGAAGTAGGGTGCGGAGTCAGCGCAAAAAGAATTATTAGATCAACCATTTTGCACCTAACCTTGACGACTTCTGACAAGTATACAAAAAATATAATGCACCCTTTCTTCAGACATCTAACAACTTATGAGAAGTGCTATGAGTGTTACATAAAGGATAGTGAAAGAGAACATATTCCCGATGCATCTAGGACAGTAATACGATGTGTTTTCGACGACTAGATGGGACAAATTCAACCACGCTTCACCAGGAAAAAAAGTATTTCAGGATCAGCCTCTCCACCACGCACAGATTTTGATGTGGCCAGTTGCAATACTGACATCTAGCAACAGTTTCAAAATTGATCAGCTGGTGCCCTACGGTTACTTTGTAAAGTTTAGGTTTCAGTATATGTATAGCTAAACGACCAGGTGCTGCTGACCCAGGAGTCTGAATTGCTACATGGTGCAATGTTCTTCTCAGACTTCTTTCCACGGCCCCTTATAACTCGTCTTGGTCGGCTAAGACCGATACGCCACCTGGTAGAGTCCTTGGTACGAGACACGGCATCGTGCGGTGACTGCAGACTGACTCCCTGGTGTCGATGCCTGCGCAACGCCGGACACGGCACTTGAAACTCTCTGAACACAGACTGAACCAGAACTCCACCTCAAAACCTTCATAGGTGGAACAAAACAATAAAACAAATGTAGTAGAAATGGTTCAAATGGCTCTGAGCACTATGGGACACTGTGGTCATCAGTCCCCTAGAAATTAGAACTACTTAAACCTAACTAACCTAAGGACATCACACACATCCATGCCCGAGGCAGGATTCGAACCTGCGACCGGAGAGGTCACGCGGTTCCAGACTGAAGCGCCTAGACCGCACGGCCACACCGGTCGGCCAAATGTAGTAGACACGGGGTCTATAATGCGTACCTTAAGAGCTGTGATCAGTTGTGCAATAGAAGAGATGTGTTGCAGTAATAAAGATGAACAAGTGGCCATATTTTTCCCGTTTCGGTCCATACTGTCTCCTCCAAAAATATGGAAACCAAAGAGTCTCCAGCAAAAGAAACTTGTTTCACAGTGTCAACGATGAACAAATGCTCACGCCTCTTAAGGTTTTGCATTCTAGATCCCATGTCTACCAGAAATTATTTTCTTGTTTCGATCCGTACTACCACCTACTAAAGTTTGTAGGCGGGATTGTGGCTTACCTTGCAATTTTCTAGCAGTTTTCTCAGACACATTGTTCCTCAGAGAAAGTTACTCCCCCAAAAGTCGTTGCAGCTAGTGGTTTTCCTAAATTGCCTAAGGAGAATGTCTCGACAGTTCCTTTGAGATCTTTGCCATCTCCATCAGTTCCGAGATTGTGCTCCGTGTCTCCTTCGTTCGATTCGTTTCGCTAACTGAGAGCGGCACTCAGTGCGAAAAATTACGAGTGCTTGCATTATTCCCAGCATTCTGAAATAAACAGTACCCGCGTAAAAAGAACACCTCCCGGAAAGAGTTCTGAGACTGCATCTCAGTAATTCCGGTCACGTAAGCTGGCGGACGTTCCCGAAGGTTATACTGCGACCTCGCCCGCTGTGGCGGGCATATTAAAGAATTTCACTGTTATGATTAAGCGGGAATCCAGTCAGAGTAGCGAAGAGTGTAGGCACTCACATGTTTCCAAACTGTGCTTCTATCAGCATTTATAATCAGAAACGATACATTAACCTTGCCTTAAAATATCCGACAAAATTCGAAAGGTTGCCAAATGTGCGTCGAACCGACACCTGCTGCCTGTAAATCAACACTGTTTGGTGGTAAAGTATAACGAAATTCGAAGTATGTTTTTAAGCACTTACTTCTAAACGGCTAAGCGGCTACAGCGTAATGTTTCACTACCAAATTTCCATTACATTATAAAAAGCGCTTACCATATTTTCTACACACCTGAAGTGTGCACCGGTAGTTCTTTTTAGCGAGGCGGCTATTACTCATTTGTGCTCTTAGTGTTTTGGAGGTCTCGTGAGCGAACTACGAAGCTATGAAAACGAATGGCAGTCACTGCGGTTAATAGCATCTTAATAGGGAACACCTTACCTTACAGAAAAACTTGCTGAAACTGTGTTTGGGTTGAGTCAATGTGCAATTTTGGCCGATAAAATTGCAGCACCAGAAAGGATAGCAAATAACGAAGATTCAGCTGTTCGTGCATGTACAGCATAGCTTACACCATAAATATATACAAACCATGCAAGCTCCTATCTCTGTCATTTTAAAATTTGAAACTAACATCTAAATCACGTGAGATACAGCAGACAGTTGAAAACAGAAAAAGGAAGGAAAATTAGCTTTAATGTCCCATCGAGCCGGCCGCGGTGGTCTAGCGGTTCTGGCGCTGCAGTCCGGAACCGCGGGACTGCTACGGTCGCAGGTTCGAATCCTGCCTCGGGCATGGGTGTGTGTGATGTCCTTAGGTTAGTTAGGTTTATGTAGTTCTAAGTTCTAGGGGACTAAGATGTTGAGTCCCATAGTGCTTAGAGCCATTTGAGCCATTTGTCCCATCGACATCCTGGTCATTAGAGATGGACCCAAGCTCGAAATGTTAGAAGGGTCGGGAAGAAAATTAACTCTGCCCTTACTGCCTTTACTGGAAAACGATTTAGGGAGAATCACGGAAAACCTGAATCTGGATGGTCGGATGCGGATTTGAACCGTCATTCTCCCATATGCAAGTTCATTGTACTAACCACAGCGCCACCTCGCACGATCAAGCAGCCGAGTGTTCTGTAATTACGCACTACGCTATGTGCAGCCGCTACTTACAGTTTTTCTCATTTAAAGCAGAATTCAAGAGCTCGTTTCAACAATTAAACCACTTGTTGTATTAGTATTACACAGGCGGCACTACAAGTAACTGTATTTTTTTCTAAATTTCCAATAGGAATGCGATGGTTACCGTTTTCACTTTTGGCCAGATGAAAGGGTAACAAACAGTTTGAACCATTGCACTGGCATTTCATTTTTTTCTGCAAATGATACAATTACACTTCTTTCATAAATTACTGTTTTCGTTGCACGTGAGTCATTTAGTTCACCGCTATACAGGTCTAGGAGACGAGGCATTTGCCAAAAGCGTTTACTCTTCTGACGATTCATTAACACCACCTATGACAAGCTACGCTGTCCAGTCTCATTAAAGTGACCACTTGTCAAAAGCCTGAACAAACACCTTTTACACTGGGGACCGCTACAAGACGTGCAGGAAGAGAGTCAGGGTACTGACAGGGAATTGGAGACATGCTGCGGTGGGTTTCTCGGTTGAGAATCCATGGCGTGAACAGTCCGACTGAGGCGGTCGCATAGATTCGCGATTGGGTTCAAACCCGGGGAGTTTGGTGGACAGGGGAGAACAGTCAGCTCATCCTGGCATTCTCCGAACCACGCACGTACACCGCGAGCTGTGTCATACGTTGCATTGTCCTGCTGGTAAATGCCATCGTGCCGAGGAAAAATAAAGTGCTTGTAGCGGTGGACATAGTCGCCAAGAATAGTTGCGTACTTTCGTTGATCCATTGCGCTTTCCAGAATAACGAGATCTCCCAGGAAATGCCACAGAAATATTCCCCAGATCACAACGCTCCCTCAGTCGGCATTGACAGTTCCGACGATAGTTGCAGGGTATTTGCTTTCGGACGTTTTATGCCGTACACGCCAACGGCTCCATCTGTGATGGAGCATAAAACGTGTTTCATCTGAAAAGGTCACATGTCGCCAGTCAGCCGATGTCTAGATGCGGTATTGGCCTGCAAATTTCGGACTTCGTAGCCGACGAACTGCAGTCACGATGTGCGCTTGAAACAGGCGCCTCCAGCGGAGGCGCATACACAACGACGTTAGCTGAATAGTCGTTTAGGAGACATTTTTGATAGCCCTTGGTTAATCCGGGTGGTCAGTTGCTCAACTGTTGCACGTCTGTTCGCCCGTACATACCTATGCGGCCATCTTTCTCCCCTGTCAAGATTGGAATACCACCATTTTGCCATGGACGATATACTTTAACCACAGTAGCACGTGAACAGTTTACAAACTTAGCAGTGAGCCGTATTAAAGTTAGCTTTGAAAAACGCGCCGCAGTGCGTAGCGTGAAGCAGTCGCCCTCCGTTTTCTGGCGGTGGCGCCGTTGTCTCAATTGAAGGCTTCAGTGTCTCCCTCTAGAGGGAAAGGGGAAAAGTGGGCTGTTCGCGTGGGTTTAAGAAGTGGCTGGATGGGCTCTCGTGGAGAGCTGGCAGTCGGGGCATCAGGAAGCGACTTCCCTGCAGGTGCTAGAGGGACAGCACGCAGACAGCGACATGAGCGTAAGCGACGCGACCAGCGGCTCCGTGGTATGGGGCGTTAACTGCTCGTCGCGAAAGGAATCTTCCTGAGCGTGGGTCCGCAAGGGGCCTAATCTGCAGTTCGGTCGTATGCTGTCGACCGGCGAGGAGGTTCTGAAAATCGGCGCGCCTTCCTGCGTCCGTTGAAACGGCTAGCAGTGGGCGGCATTTGGAGGAGTTGAGTACTGATTGTTAACAGATTTTATGAAGTTTAGTTGAATTCAATTTACTTATTCTTGTTAATTATACCAGCCGTATATTTTGGGGGTTTCCCGCCATT
Source organism: Schistocerca serialis cubense (assembly GCF_023864345.2). Taxonomy (NCBI): domain Eukaryota; kingdom Metazoa; phylum Arthropoda; class Insecta; order Orthoptera; family Acrididae; genus Schistocerca; species Schistocerca serialis. The sequence continues at coordinate 124,870,971 of NC_064643.1, forward strand.
CATTCTCGTCTGCCTACCAGCGGGAAGGTGGTAATATTAGAAAGATTGGTCCGTTTGTTCCCTTTTGAGGACGAAGGGGAGGGGAGGGGGGAGGGAGAGTCAACGTAAATCTGTGGTTCGGATTTCTTCTTTCCCCTCCCAGCTTAACTACGGGTCTATTCGACTGTTAGCCTCTGCCATGTCTGTGAAAGTCTAAGGCACCAATGGCTGTACTGTTCAAAATGCGAGGCACCCAGGCCTGATCCATTCTCTCGCCTGCCATAACTAGTATTACTGGATTCACGTGTAAAAGGTACTCTAAGAAAGAAGGAAAATTCCTTCTGCCTCGTGGTAAGAACCAGTGAATTGCATAACGAATTCCTGCTCATCTGGCAGCTGTAACTTAAGTAAATTTGTGTTTATGTACATTTGGCTATAATCAAACAAGGTTGTTAATGTACGCCGTAGTGGATTTTTTTATATTGTTTCTAGTCATCAAAAACTGTTGTTTGTTTTTCCAGTTCAATACGTTTTTAGGCTTTTATTCAACGTGCTTATGTGTTTTATACAGGTAGTTGGTTATTAGTGTGTTTTCTTGCCATGCAAAAGTTTGCCATTTCATTATGGGTTGAAATTGTTGCCTTGAAAGGAGAATGTTGTAAAAGCTCGCAAGTCCTACCTTGCGAGCGTGTGTGTTTGCCGTAGGTTAACTGGCAGAAATTTGTAAAATTTGTCTTTTTATATATTTTGGAAATGTTAATGTTATTAACTGTGAGTGCCCCCCCCCCCCCCGCCCCCCTCCCCGCCGTGTGCATGACTCATGCGTTTTGGTTTTTCTTTTTGAGAACTTTTGTAAACAGGATTGTCTTTATGTGTTTCAGACAAGTTAGATTCTGCGCCATTTAATGAGCCTGAATTGAGGCTGTTGTGGGCGGCCGTAGCTACGGCTGTTGTAATCGAATGGGAAATTTGAAACTTCCTGACCGATTAAAACTGTGTGCCGGACTGAGACTCGAACTCGGGACCTTTGCCCGAGTTCGAGTCTCGGTCCGGCACACAGTTTTAATCTGTCAGGAAGTTTCATATCAGCGCACACTCCGCTGCAGAGTGAAAATCTCATAATGGGAAATTTGTCTGCCCAAAAGTGAAGTCATCTATTCAAATTGTATTCATTTGTTACTGGAGTGAAATTCACCTGTAATTTAGCTGAGCTTGAAATATTATACAGCGTCGCGTTGTATACGTTAAATTGCTTGCCTGTACTTGCCTTTTACTGGGGTGACGTTTTCTATAATAATTTAATAATTTAAAGGTCCTTTCCTATCGTAAATTGTTACTTATTCGTCAAATGATTGTTGGTTTTTTTAAAAAATATCGTAAAGTCCTGCACCAAATTTGAATAAAGAGTGTTACTGAAAATTGTGTGTGGTTTCACCAGTTTTTCCTTAGCACCTACTTCCACTTTACATTTTGTGCATTAATTGTTATTAATAATCTTTGGTGAACCAGTAGTAATTTTACGGTTCAAGCAGTTTCAGAAACGTTTTCACCATTGGCCTGAAAGCCGAATGCTCTTGTCGGCATCAGAGAAATCGCTCCGTTTCCGCATTACGACATTACAACAACTGCAGTGTTTTCCGCGTCCCTCCGACGGACGTTAATATACCGTCCACTTCTAGTGCGTCTGTGAGTGGTTATTGTACGTTGATGTTGAACGTACGCGGTGATCACATTACACTTTTATAAGAAACTACATCAACTTGTGCCGGTAATGTCCATTTTTTGCACAAAATAAGCGTTTGTATTCTGTGACTTCGCTTAATCCAGTACAAATATCGAAACGATATCAAGATAAGAAGTGTAATGTATTAGAAAACATTGGTCAAACAGAAAACTCTTGTAGTGTATTAGATATGAGCATTCGGTTGTTTCAAAATCTTCGTCATTCACTATGAGTTTTAGATCCGGGGACAAATACACATTCTCCTACAAAAAATAGCAGTTTTTTGTGTTCTTAAAGCAATTTCAAATTTGAAACGAAATATTATTTACATATTTTTCAGCGCAACCGAAAAAATGATTTCACTACTGTAATAAGGAAAGTTTTACTGAAAATGATACATTTGACATAAAGATGAATTACACAGTGTTCCAGAAGTCGTCTGCAAATGGATCCCGCCCCTGGTAAGCTGATCGAGATATTGATTTCACTTTACTGACGTCATTTTCAGTCTCTGTCATTTACATAGTATAGTGGGACGCCATAGAAAGTGATGTGCACACCTCGAACCAATGTTCAAGAAATCTGCACGTCGTGTGTGCGCATAGTGGACGGTCGTGCTACAGGGTAGCCTTCCTGCATTTTCTGCAATTTGTGGTGTCCTTGTTTGACAGTGTTGCTGCGTCCATCAGGGCGGAGAATAGTACTACTTGCTTATAATGTAGGCCGGCCGAAGTGGCCGCGCGGTTCTGGCGCTGCAGTCTGGAACCGCGAGATCGCTACGGCCACAGGTTCGAATCCTGCCTCGGGCATGGATGTGTGTGATGTCCTTAGGGTAGTTAGGTTTAACTAGTACTAAGTTCTAGGGGACTAATGACCTCAGCAGTTGAGTCCCATAGTGCTCAGAGCCATTTTTGAACCTTATAATGTAGGTACCTATTATTCAATTGCTCCTGAGAGTGTATGAAATCTTTCTCCTGTGTGCCTGTGTACCAGGATAATTTCTGTCGTGCTTAGAAGGTACGGGCGGAATCGTACATGATGCTGAAACCTTGTTCGATGGGTCAGACGTGTATGGGCGGTGTAGTTGGTAGGCCAATGTTCACTTAAGGCAACCAGCCGGTTACGAGCGCCGCTCCAGCGACCAGTTTTTACACTAATGCCTGTTAAAATTGCATATACCAGGAAAGACACAATATAACAGAATTTTACTAATTGTGAGTATAGCAGTAAGCTGAGATGACGAAAGTCATGGGATGCCTTTCAGTATCGTCTCCTTTTGCCCGGCGTATTATAGCGTACACAAGGTATAAAATGGTAGCGCATTGGCGGAGCTGTCATTTGTATTAAGTGATTCACATGGATAGGTTTTCAACGTGACTGTGGCCACAGGACTGGAATTAACAGACTTCGAATGCGGAATGGTAGTTGAAGTCAGACGCAAGGGACATTCCATTTCGGAAATCCTTAGGAAATTCCACATTCCGAGATCCGCAGTGTCAGGACTGTGCTGAGAATACCCAATTTCAAGCATTACATCTCAACATGGACAACGTAGTGGCCGACGGCTTTCACTTAACGATAGGAAGAGGCGGCGTTTACGTACAGGTGTCAGTGCTAACAGACAAGCGACACTACGTTAAATAACCGCAGAAATCAGTGTGGGACGAATGACGAACGTATCCGTTAGAACGGTGGTTCAGCGAAATTTGGCGTTAATGGGCTATAGTAGCAGACGATCGGCGCGAATGCCATTGCTAACAGCACGACATCGCTCCATCGCCTCTCTTTGGATCGTGACCATATATATTGGACCATAGACGACTGGAAAACCGTGGCCTGGTCAGACGAGTCTCAATTTCAGTTGGTAAGAGCTGAGGTCATCAGTCCCCTAGAACTTAGAACTACTTAAACCTAACTAACCTAAGGACACCACACACATCCATGCCCGAGGCAGGATTCGAACCTGCGACCGTAGCAGTCGCACGGTTCCGGACTGAGCGCCTAGAACCGCGAGACCACCGCGGCCGGCGCCACGTCAGTGGGCGTAAATTTTTTTGCCATAGGTTTGAAGAACATTCTGGAGAGTTCGAGCGAATAATTTGGCCACCCAGATCGTCCGACATGACTCTTATAGAACTTTTATGAGACGTAATCCAAAGGTCAGTTCCTGCACAAAATCCTGCATCGGCAACACTGTTGAAATTAGGGATGGCTGTAGAGACAGCATGGCTCAATGATACTTGCAAAGACTTGCAACGATTTGTTGAGTCCATGTCACGTCGAGTTGCTGCACTAGGCCGGGCAAAAAGAGGCGCTACGCGATACTGGATGGCATCCCATGACTTTTGTTATCCAATTGTAGTGCTATACTCACAATTAGTAAAATTTTGTTATATTGTATCCCACGTCTTTTTACCTCAGCGTATAGAAGGAAGAATACATGATTACAGGTGGAGGTGATTTAGGAGACAGAGCAGCAGCAAAAATTATTCTAATCCGACTGGGAACTGAGTCCAACTGAGCGTGGACGACAGATGTGGGCATGATTCTGCACGAGAGTACACGAGTCGTAGTTGCTGGTGTGTGGCGGCAAGCCAGTCTGTTGCCAACCCGTGACCAGATGTTTAGAGATCTAAACAACGTGCTCGCGAGGCTAACAGTCAACCGCTCTCTTTGTCTACGTGAGTCAGGGTCACAATAGCAATATACAGGGTGATTCAAAAAGAATACCACAATTTTTAAAATGTGTATTTAATGAAAGAAACATAATATAACCTTCTGTTATACATCATTACAAAGAGTATTTAAAAAGGTTTTTTTTCACTCAAAAACAAGTTCAGAGATGTTCAATATGGCCCCCTCCAGACACACGAGCAATATCAACCCGATACTCCAACTCGTTCCACACTCTCTGTAGCATATCAGGCGTAACAGTTTGGATAGCTGCTGTTATTTCTCGTTTCAAATCATCAATGGTGGCTGGGAGAGGTGGCCGAAACACCATATCCTTAACATACCCCCATAAGAAAAAATCGCAGGGGGTAAAATCAGGGCTTCTTGGAGGCCAGTGATGAAGTGCTCTGTCACAGGCTGCCTGGCGGCCGATCCATCGCCTCGGGTAGTTGACGTTAAATTCAGATGATAAGGTTTCATAACTAACCTTTTTCGTAGGACTCTCCATACAGTTGATTGTGGAATTTGCAGCTCTCTGCTAGCTCTGCGAATCGATTTTCCTGGGCTGTGAACAAATGCTTGCTGGATGCGTGCTACATTTACATCACTCGTTCTCGGCCGTCCAGAACTTTTCCCTTTGCACAAACACCCGTTCTCTGTAAACTGTTTATACCAACGTTTAATACACCACCTATCAGGAGGTTTAACACCATACTTCGTTCGAAATGCACGCTGAACAACTGTCGTCGATTCACCTCTGCCGTACTCAATAACACAAAAAGCTTTCTGTTGAGCGGTCGCCATCTTAGCATCAACTGACGCTGACGCCTAGTCAACAGCGCCTCAAGCGAACAAATGTACAACTAAATGAAACTTTATAGCTCCCTTAATTCGCCGACAGATAGTGCTTAGCTCTACCTTTTGTCGTTGCAGAGTTTTAAATTCCTAAAGTTGTGGTATTCTTTTTGAATCACCCTGTATTGTCTTGGGGTATATTGTTGAAGAATAATATTAGAGTGCAAAGATGAGGTACAGCCACTACCCTCATACGATGTCATACGGCTATTGTCCAAATTACCGGCAAGGCCAAACAGAGGTGATCGTCATGTCCTTGTGCAAACAAGCCCATTTCCTGACTCAAAGTACGCGGCGTGATTTTGCAGCACTGCACGGCCGAGAGAACGATATGTCTGTTCCCTCGCGCACATGTTGCGTGCGTTCACTGTGATCCTGCATGGTATTTTGATATCCTATTCGCATGACAGCCATAGTATCCTGACGAATGCGAGCTGCAACATGTCTAAACGATAGACTGCTGCCACGATCCTGCCGTTGTCGAATACTGATGCGTGCTAGTAGATGGTTCCATTTATACGAGACATAAAACGACCTTCTCAAAAACGGACAACTCTCAAATTCGGTTTCTGAAGGACAATCATGTTGTGTAATCTTTCTGTGAATACTTTTTATTTATTTACACATTTAGCCTGATCAGATTAGCACCTTTAGGCCCCTTTTTTTCTTCGTACCAATGTTTCATACGTAGAGTATTTGTTTTAGATCATAGTTACCTGAGAAATAATATTGATTTCAGTATGACAAATAGTCATAAAATAGTATTAATACAACTACGAATGATCTGAATGTACTGGAGAGAGTGTGAATACGAGGGTGGTCTGGAAATTTTCCGACATTAACATGAAGATGGCAGCATTTGTCAAAAAAAGTTGGGAAATTTGTTTGCGCATGCACAGTAAGGCACTCACCAAAACTTCAGCCATTTTGGACACGCAGTTTTTGTCTGACAGCCGTTTTAGTGAGTTGATAGGAGAGTTCCTGTGAAAATGGACAAAATCGAGTATCGAGCAGCCAATAGATTTCTGTTCAAATGGTTCAAATGTCTCTGAGCACTAAGGGACTTAACATCTGAGGTCATCTGTCCCCTAGACTTAGAGCTACTTAAACCTAACTAACTTGAGGACATCACACACATCCATGCCCGAGGCAGGATTCGAACCTGCGACCGCAGCAGCAGGGCGGTTCCGGACTGATGCGCCTAGAACCGATCGGCCACAGCGTCCGGCAGATTTCTGTTTTTGAAAGGTAGTACGCCTACGCAACTTAAAAACGATTTGTACGCTGTGTACAGGGACTCTCCACCATCGTTTAACAACGTGAAATCATGGGCAGCTGAATTTCAACGTGGGCGTACCAGCTTGTGTGACGATAAACGTTCCAGGCGGCCAAAATCTGCAACCACTGGCGATAACATTCTTGATGTTCGCCAAATGTTGCTACAAAACCGTCGAATAAAGGTGAGAGAGACAGCAGATGCTATGAGCGTATCTAAAGAACGTGTTTATCACATAATGATTGAAAATACAGCGGTGAGGAAGCTCACTCTGTGCCGTCTCACATCTCAGGCGTTGCCATGGCGCAAATCCACGAATTGCGGTTTCAAGCGCTTGCCTGCCCACCTTATTCACCAGACCTAGCCCCAGCAGACTTTTTTGTTCCTTCGGCTAAAATGTGAGTTCGGAGGACAGAAAGTTTCGTCGAATGAAGAGGCCATCACCTTCGTAAACAATTATTTTGCAGTGAAAGACATTATTACTGGGACGGGCTAAGGAGATGGGAGCATCGCTGACAGAAGAACACTTACAAGGAGATTATGTTGAGAAATAAAAATGAATTTGAAGAAAAAAAGGCTTATTTCTTTGTTAGACCGGAAACTTTTCTGACCACCCTCGTAAATAGTACTGGCTAGCAACAAATGAAGTTAATAATAGCAATACTTCTACTACTGCTGCAGTTACCGCTGTCACTAATAATAATGATAATAATAAAAAGAATAATAATTTGACAACAGGGGCAAAGCCAAACTGGACACGATGGAATGGGTTGGCGAAATCAAAACTGAGGTGAAATTGGCATGAAACACTCCAGAAAATATCCAAAACCGCGAAATCTTCACGTCCAAAAATAAAAAATGACAAGCTGACCAAGAGGAAAAACCGTTGGAGAAGACTGGGACAACTTGGTCCGAAGAGCGAGAGGAAGCCCACGGGAAGAGAATGAAAGAAATATGGGCACAAAGGAAGGTACATACCCACCTCTAAGTACTTTGCGTAGTTTTAACGGGCTTATTCGCAAATAATAATAGATAATAGTGATAGCGGCAGGCACAAAAAGTATTTGTAAGTGCACAAAAATGATATTTTATGACGTAGCAAGATCTGAGGGAGGAAAACTTAGGTAGCTTGCACGAGCAAAGAGCATTGGCAAATGAGAATGATCTGGTTGGAAAAAAGAATGTAACGGAGTAACGAGTGCATACAGGAACAAAGTAGACATTATGATGGCTTCATTATACATGTGATTAACTATATTTGAAGGTGGAGATGTTATTCAGTTCTCTGAGACATTGAGGGAGATCATTCCAGAGTAGGGTTCCTGCTACGGAAAATGACTTGGAGGAAGCGGCTGAATGATGGACTGAAGCAGAAAGGATTCTACGCTGATGGTAATGGATGATTATGGTATGCATTAGGGTTTTAAGGACGAGAAGAGAAACGAGGGAATACATACGTTGATAAGACTTTCGAAGTGAGTCCTCTCTGAGCTTGGACAGGGTTATGGAATCTCTTAATGTTTCTTTATATACTTCAGAGGTGACGGAAGACGTTTATGTAGTGCTATAATTAAAAAGGTGCACACTGCGTCTTTTGCCAGTCGGACAAAATACTGTATGTTAAAAGGCTTCTGATGACACTGGCTTACTCTTCTTTTCAGTTTCTTTATTTTTGTTGTTCTCAACTCATCTCTCTTACTTATTTCTTGTTTGGCATACTAAGTGCTGCTATAGTTTATGTCCTCCTCATCATTATCATCATCGTTGCAGGCAAGATTCCTCAGAGTAATCACCCATATGGTTATACAACTGCCGTCACTGGAAAAAGAAAGAAACCTGTTTTCTCCACCATGCAAATCATACTCTTTGTACTAGTCCATCCCAGACAATTTTAGCCAGGTGAAATACGAATGCGATATTTAATAAAGTCTCCTGAAAATCATTCCTAGCGACATAAAGCGAACGAACAAGTAAGGAAGTTTTGACGAAATGTTTCCATGTAACATTGCTTAGGAGATATAAGCACGTGTTAATCCTTGAACTGAATTATATTCGTGACATTTCAATAACTAGTTTTCAATGAAAGCAGAGGAAATCCACTTTTTTGTATTTATAATTTTGTAAGTAGGCTGTTTATGTTTTCTTGTTGGCAACGTTAAGTAGACTGTTTATGTTTTCTCTATGTAAGTAGGCTGTTTATGTTTTCTTGTTGGCAACGTTACGTAGCGCTCAATATGAAAATCACTGGCTGTGCTGTGTGCAGTCTGTGGCTGCTTTGCATTGTTGTAATACTCGCCATTGTAGTGTTAGGCAGCTGGTTGTAAACAGTGCATAGCGTTGCGCAGTTGGAGGTGAGCCGCCAGCAGTGGTGGATGTGGGGAGAGAGATGGCGGAGTTTTGAAATTTGTCATGAACTGCTATATTTATATATGATGATATCAAGGTAAATACATTGTTTGTTCTCTATTAATATCTTTCATTTGCTAACTATCCCTATCAGTAGTTAGTGCCTTCCATAGTTTAAATCTTTTATTTAGCTGGCAGTAGTGGCGCTCGCTGTATTGCAGTAGCTTGAGCAGCGAAGATTTTTGTGAGGTAAGTGATTTGTGAAAGGTATAGTTTAATGTTAGTCAGGGCCATTCTTTTGTAGGGAATTTTGAAAGTCAGATTGCGTTGCGCTAACAAAATATTGTGTGTCAGTTTAAGCACAGTCTTGTATAATTGTTGAAAGGGGACGTTTCATATGGCGACCCTTAGCCGAGGATACCTCACTGGAATCTTCTGATTTTTTTCTTGTAGTTTGTGTAATTGGTATAGCTATTGTTTATTGATAGCGCGTAATCATAGAGAGAATTTCCTTTGTAGTTGTAGTTTTTCATTGTTGTACAGTAAAACAGTTGTGGCATGCATGTAGATTTGCACCAAGTATTTCGCAGCTGCGCTGGCAATTAAGTAGACATTATTTCCATTGCTATGTTATTTTATTTTGCTCTTCAAATTGTGCTTTTCTGTGTTATCGTGTGAAATATTGTGACAATTATGGCGTGTGAAAAACGTAATACTAGGCTCCAAAGTAAACTGAGAAATGACAGTGAAGACGAAGGCAGTGTGTTAGCGCCGCAGAGTAATGAATTAACTAATGTTCAAAGTAGTAATTTGGTAATTGCGCATAGGGAAATGGAGCGGGCGGCAAACAATAGTGTAGACAGTGAAACAGGTAGTGAACAGGGAAGCGTTATCGATCGATTGGTCGGCAACAGCTCGCCTCAGGAATCGGGAATGACAGAACACAATATTGCAAATACTGCAGACTCAGGTTTTGGGTTCTCACCGTTTTCTCAAATGAGTCAAGACACATTTTCCGCTTGTCAAAATGTGAATGTTGCCGGTGCAACTTCACTGCCGAAAAGCACTGAGGAACATGTTTCAGACACCAGTGCATTGTTATTACAATTAATGCAACAAATGGGACAAAAGCTTGAAAAGTTAGACACAATGGAACAACACCAGAGACAAACACAGCAACAGTTAGACACAGTGGAACAAAATCTCAAAAAGTTAGACACAATGGAACAACACCAGAGACAAACACAGCAACAGTTAGACACAGTGGAACAAAATCTCAAAAAGTTAGACACAATGGAACAAAATCAGAGACAAACACAGCAACAGCTTCAAAAGTTAGCCTCATTGGAACAAACTCTTGAACAAACGCGTGAAGATTTAACTACTGAGTTACATAACATTGAGTCGAAATGTCAAAAAGTCTGTAATGACGTAAAAACTCAAATTTGTGAGCATTTTCAACCTATTTTTTCGCGGCATGAAAATGCATTACAGAATCACGAAGCAGCCATAAAAGAACTGCAAATTATTGTTCATGAAAATCATGAGACCTTGCAAGCTAAATTTGACTCAGTTGCATCTACCGATTCGGTTACGCAACTTGCAAAAACTCAGGAAAACTTTAAGGACACAGTAGATACTCTGAAACTTGGTTCAGAAAAACACACTGAGGAAATAAGTACACTATCGGAGAAAGTAGCCGAACTTTTGGATCAGTTCACTAATTTATCTACGAAGGTAGATGATAATCTGATTGACGCAAGACCGGTAGTCTTTAATGACACGGAAGAGTACGAACAAATTAGGAAATTCAAACAAAATCAGAATAAAATTAATACACAACACCAAAGAGAAATCCGGGAAGTACAAGATCAGCTGACACAGGTAATACAAGAATTACGTATTTCAGAGGACACTCGCGCTCCAACACGGGAAGAGGGACTTAGAAATACGGAAAAGCCGCAAAATAATAACACAGGGCATTTCAGAAATTATGAAAGAAATTGGCAATGTGCACCGAATTTTGAGATGGAACGGCCGACACGACCTAACAATGACCGGTATGCGACTCGCCGACATGATGATTTTGACTATAAGCTGTTCATTACTACACGTAAATTCAAAACATTTAAGAATTCTGGCAACGACATTCATCCACAAGCATGGCTCCATCAATTCTCTCATTGTTTTCCTCCCAACTGGTCGTTGGAACACAGATTAGAATTTATGTGTGGCTACTTAGAGAATGAACCAGCTGTAAGAATGCGATCGGTAATTCACGATTGCCACAGTGAAGGAGAGTTTTACCATGCCTTCCTCTCAGCATATTGGTCTCAAGCTACATAAGACCGTGTAAAACATAGCATCATGATGATGAAACATTTCGAACAATCTGAATTCTCCAGTCTTGTGAAATATTTTGAAGACATGTTGCACAAGAATCAGTACCTGTCAAACCCATACAGCCCTTCAGAACTCATCCGCATTTGCTTAATGAAATTGCCTGAACATTTACGACATATTATTTTAGCAGGACGTTGCAAAGACGACATTGAAGCTTTTCAGGGACTGTTACAAGAATTAGAAATCGACACAGACAGTCGCGGGATGCGAAAATAGGAAAACAATCACTACAGGTCACATCCGTCACAATTCCGTGACGACAGGAGCAATAACTGGACACGACAAGCCTATTCTTACAACGCAAATCGTGACCAAAACAGACACCACCCATATGACAACCACTGGCAGAGTAATAACAGTTACAGAGAAAGATCGCATTTCCGTAGTAAAGGATATGACAGAGATTACCTTAGAAACAGACAATATGGGAACCAAAACAATTATTATCACGGGAGACAGAATAACTTTAGACGCAACGGTCCAGCGCGCAGTTACGATTCAGGGAGAAATTCTCCACCACTTAACCGACAAGAAAGAAACTACAGGAACTACCGACATGACGACAGACGATGTGATCGTAACGACAGACCTGAATTGCATCAGAACTGGCGGGATTCAAACAGGGCAGGGCCTTCTCGTCAGAGTGAATTTGTAGAAGTTAGGTCTCCTAATCCCAATAACGGCGCGCGCCAGCAAAGAGACAGACAATGGCTCGCACAGCAGGCAACAGCGTGCGCCCGCTGGTTCCGAGAAAAATAAGACTCTAGCCTTGAGAAAAAATTTTAGCATTCTTTACCGATGTATACAACATGATAATTGCTTTGAAGTTGAAACTCTGCGTACTAGGAAGAGTAAAGGTTTACACCACATTTCACATGTAAAACCGTTTATTGAAAGATAATCTGCTTTTAACTTTGTCTTTGCCATAAAACGTTTCACTTCACGTTACTAGTATGCTTTAGAAACTGTTATCATGTAACTATGTTTTGAAGATAACTATCCAGTCTAGAACCTAGGGAACATTTTTAAACAGAAATTACGAATGCATTGTTATAGTGAACAGACGACACAGTGTTGTATTTGTACATTCTTGCTTGTTAGTTGCACGATTACGTAACGACTATCAGGCTTACATACTTAGAACATTTACCAGTACTGCTAATGAGATTTTAATGCAACATTTTGGTTTATTTGAAAATACATTCTGAATTTAAAGTGCTTTCTGAGAGATACCAGATGACACAGAGGTTAGTTTATGTGACAGCTACACGATTTTTATCACGACGCTACTAATGAGTGACAATTTACAATGTTGCTTTTGCGGTGTATCTGTTTTATATCTGCACAGTTTTCTGAATTCTTCTGGAAAGAAAAACATGTTTTAGTAGTAACTTTTGTGGTATAGCAACAATGAGACAGCCTTTTTCGTGGCACAACAATACGTTACTGTACAGTACTTTCTTCATCACGCCAATAAGCATAATAACTACGATATCCATACGCAAAGCACTTCACTTTTGTTTATCATGAGGTAAGTACATTGACTTCTGCAGAACTTAGCTTTCGGAGGACGATAACTACGACACTTCCACAGAGATTATGTTACAAGACGCACAGTTTAGCGCTACAGTACACGTATTTGAGTGATCAATTTTATACTTAAAACATTTATTTTTAAAGATTTTTGAATTACAAAGAAAGTTTTCCGTGATATATTTCATTCCATTGGTGTAATCTGTAACACCTGAGGGTATAATTACATTAATCCTCAGGGGGGTACACGCCTACTTTGTGTACCATGTGTTTGGCAAGCACAAGGAACCCTAGCTAATATGGTATTTGCTTATACAACTTTACACATCGGTACCATATTTCTCTAAGACACAAATTACACAGCTATCTGATCATTTAACTGAGAGAGACAAACATTTATTTTACTATATCAGTGACAGGTGTTTACGTAATTACACAGTTGGATAACTTCACACTTATGAAACTGTATTTTGTCTGTACTTTGTAAACTGTTCATATTTTTTCGGAATCATTGTGATACTATGAGAGCTTTGAATGATGTATTTGGTATGAGATCATGATTTTTAAAGTACGTTTGAGGCAGCTGACACTTTTGACATGAGCAGAGAATTTTTTTAGGCTTAGAAATTATTGGAGGAAGTTACGACGATTTTGAGATTTGACTGAAGTGTTATGATGTTATTATTACGACGACGATGTGTATTATGTTGTTGAGGAATGTTTATTATGCTACGTATTTCTCATGATGAAATATTGAAGAAGTGTCGACGTATATGTATATGTATAATGAGGTAAGGAATAATGAGTAGTGTTTAGGGACTCTGATTTATGAAAAGGATGTTGGAAACCAAGAAACGTACTTTAAGAGTTATGAAATGTGTGTGTATATGCGTGACTGTATCACAATACTGACGAATATTTTATTTGGACACTTATATTTTTAGGATTTTCTTTCTACAGATTTGCAACGCTAATTCTTGACCTGTGAAATATTTTTATGTGAGACTGTCACTGTAGCGGAAACTGGTGTCGTAAATATTTCCGTAAGAAAGTTAAGTGACCACCTGCACGTAATGCGTTGTGGACACGCAGCTGTGTCAAACACCTGGAGAACAAGCCATTAGGGTGTGCCTTTCCGGAAGCACAGGTAGAAAAAAAAAAAGGAAAAAACGCAGGCCTTTAGCCTCGCCATTGACATTCCTTTAGAGAAAATATTGCAAATGCGACACCCTCATTACTTCCATTAACCTTGCTATTGACATTCCTTTGTAGAAAGCATCGCAAATATTACATGCTCATTACCTGAAAACATATGATTACTCGTACTTTGTGCTAATTACTGCAATGCTTATGAATTGATGGGAAATATTCGTACATCTGCACACCTGATTATGACAAGTGTCTTTCTATGAGAGTTTAGAGCTACTGACTTACGAAATGCCACATGACTATTGAATGATGTTTTTATGCTTTGGTTTGCGTAATTGCTTATTTCATTTGACATCTGTTTTCCAGCTGTGTTGCAGCATTGGTTTCATAAAATAAAATTAAATGCATTTGCTAATGTGAACACTTTCTGTCAACAGATCTATTAAATAATAATTTTGTGATCCACATTCTTCAAAAAAGGAGCACTTGGAAAGGAAAGAACAATAAGAAGGGACTAGTAACAGTAACACGTAATTTTCTTTTCAAGTACATGGTAATATTTCTTTTACAATAAGTTGTTGTGGTGCACCACTATAATTACATAGACATTAAGATATGATTATACATTTCCCTTATCTGCATTGTTGTTTTTACTGTAATATTTTTTTTGCTTCAGCTATGTCATGTTTAGATATAAGCTGCTGTTTGCCAGGCATAGTGCTACTGAACTTTAATTTGTGTTACTCTGCTAAGCCAGATTTATTTTTTTGTTGCTGCACATTGGCTCATATTAGTTGTAATGTTGAATTGCTTGGTAATTTAGATTTACTGTAGCTTGCTTTGCGATTTTCCGTTTTTTTTTATTGCTGTTTATATTAATTGTTTTATGTGCTGCTGCATTGCCTCGTCCCTTAGTTTAGCATCTGAGCTCAGTAGATTTAAGTTAGCTTAAGAGGGGGTAGACTATATAAGAAACTGACTATGGAGAATAGGTAAAGAATGCATTACGAAGTTATATGAAAAAGATTTGGGCCCAAATGAGTATTGTACAATCAGAAATAATTATTTTGAAAGAAATATGAACAGAATACAGAAAGCAGGCTTAGATAGGACTTTTTGGGAATAATGATGAACAAAGGGATATCTCCATGCAAAATACTGCAGTAAAACAAACCCTGTCCTTTCCTTTTGTGTCATTCCTCTATATGTTTGTGTACCCTTGTGTATTTGTCTTTTTCCTGTCTTTATGTGTTTAGCTAATAAGATTTATGTTGTAGAATTTTTCAAACACTATGTTATTTTCTTTGTAAAGATATTTATACATTATTTATTCTGTTCTGTCTTAATGTTCATGTGTGAAGTTGGTGTTTCGAAAGTTATTCTGATCTTTTATGTATGTACTCATGTCATAATTCCTGGAACACTGACGTATATGTTAGTTCGATTCTTTTGTAAAGCCCATATTACTACAAATGTTATCTGTATTGTTATGTTCTTTAATGATGTATTTTGTACCTTTGTAATTGTATTCTTATGTTATAAAATTGTAATTGACACCAGTTCATCAAATTAAGTAATTTGTAAGTTACATTTCACTGCACACGTTTCTGTTGGTCATAGTATATGGACAATATGTGAGAAGTAGGGACTGTTAGTGTTTGCACGTGTGTTGATGATTCAGCAAGGGACTGGATAACAGCATTGCTCGTTCTAAGGACAATTCCAAAAAACTTCGTGAGTGCACAAGTGGTGGTGATGGACTTGCTATATTATCCGCAAGACTCTTCGATGGTGATTGTGCACCTGCACAGTCGCAACAGATGGCTGCTGGCCATTTCTACAAGGACTACAGTGGGTCTACACCTTTGCTGACTCACCAGTACCATTATTTCTACAAGGCCTGCAGTGGGTCTGCACCTCCGGTGGCCCACCAATACCGTAATCTCTACCAGGACTACAGTGGGTCTGCTCTGTGATGACCTACCTACCAGTACTCTTCAAAATTTCGACTGACTCTGCTGTGGGTTTGCTCTGTTGTGACCCATTACCTGTATGCATGTCAAGAGTCAGCACTGTCTTTCCGTTGGAAGGACAACACTACTTCTTCAAGACTGCATGGAAATCCACTACTTCTGTGTGCATTTTCTTTTACTGCTCAGACTTTAAGAAAAGCTCTGCATTTTTACTGTGATGAACAATCTGGACTGTGTTTATGGACTGTGAGAAATTTTTAGCTTTTGACCAACATTGTATCAATAAGTGTGTGCATTTGATTTCTTTGTTATTGTAATTATGAAAAATTTTTTCAAATCTGTATTGGGCACTGCCCAAACCAATTTGTAAAATTTTTTGTGGGGAGCATGGGGGCTATGTAAGTAGGCTGTTTATGTTTTCTCTATGTAAGTAGACTGTTTATGTTTTCTTGTTGGCAACGTTAAGTAGACTGTTTATGTTTTCTCTATGTAAGTAGGCTGTTTATGTTTTCTTGTTGGCAACGTTACGTAGCGCTCAATATGAAAATCACTGGCTGTGCTGTGTGCAGTCTGTGGCTGCTTTGCATTGTTGTAATACTCGCCATTGTAGTGTTAGGCAGCTGGTTGTGAACAGTGCATAGCGTTGCGCAGTTGGAGGTGAGCCGCCAGCAGTGGTGGATGTGGGGAGAGAGATGGCGGAGTTTTGAAATTTGTCATGAACTGCTATATTTATATATGATGATATCAAGGTAAATACATTGTTTGTTCTCTATTAATATCTTTCATTTGCTAACTATCCCTATCAGTAGTTAGTGCCTTCCATAGTTTAAATCTTTTATTTAGCTGGCAGTAGTGGCGCTCGCTGTACTGCAGTAGCTTGAGCAGCGAAGATTTTTGTGAGGTAAGTGATTTGTGAAAGGTATAGTTTAATGTTAGTCAGGGCCATTCTTTTGTAGGGAATTTTGAAAGTCAGATTGCGTTGCGCTAACAAAATATTGTGTGTCAGTTTAAGCACAGTCGTGTATAATTGTTCAAAGGGGACGTTTCAATTTCTCTTTGTCTGCTGCAACACATATTTTGTGTGGTTTCCCTCAGGCACTCAAACTAAGGTCTAGACAGTTCCTGAAGAGCGCTTTAGCAAAATATTTGAAGTATTTTCAGCCAAGCGCTTCGTCTCGGCTGGAATTTATACCAAGGGCACCTTAAAACCCGAGGGAAAGGAGGAAGAGGAATCTTCTTAGGTGTCCTCCCAATTCACGCCTGGGCCCTAGGAATGAAGTCTTTGGTTAATATAAGGTATGAGGAGATATAAACATCCATAGCGAATTTCAGAATAGGGCATGGCTTTCGTTTTGATCACTTATATGTATAGGGTTAAAACAAGCGGTACTGGTTGGTCTTTCTAGGCTCATTAGCCAGAAATATCGGAAATTCCTACCATCTTTAATCGTAAGTGGAACAAATATCAAATTCTCTCCCTCAGTAAACAGTCTATGATTAATAATAGATAAAAGCCTAAATTGGACTGACCACGTAACAGCAGTGTGCAAGAAGGCATCAGAAACTCTCGATACCCTATAAAAATATAAAAGAACGCTCTTCCCTCTTGAAATGAGAAAGAAAACTCTACAACCACCTATACATCTAATTATCGATTACAGCGATGTTATCCTGCAAGGACTTTCTCAGGAAAGCTCACAGTGCCTAGAACTTGTTTAGAATTACCCTTTATTTGATATAACTTGACGTTCGACAATCTTATCGTTTTTCACCATCATATGAACAGCTATCCTGGCAGTTTGCAGACAAGCGCAGAGATTCCGGTACGCTTTGCCTCCATTTTTGTCACATCAACATACACTGTCCCTCATATCTCTCCTCGACACTTCTGGACAACGTGGCAGAAACAGCAATTCATTTCACACCAAAAGCATTTCTGTCCCACTCCATCACTCAGACCCTCTCACTAAGTCCTTTTCAGTACCAGGAAGCCGACTATGGAATAACTTACCTCATTGTATCAGAGAAGTGAATAACATTTCTGGTTTCAAAAGACGGATAATGATCTATCTACTGAAGCAACAACAATGACTACCATTGTCCCTGTACACACTCGTTACCCCTTTACATTCTTTCAACCACATTTTACACATTTCCCAGTATTCTTAGCGGGCGCAGTCTCCTTAACTTTCCATCCCCCAGAACTCGCTTAGCACAAAATATTTACTTCGTACACCTGTAAATTCTTTTATATCTGCCACCATAGATCTTATTATTATTATTATTATTATTATTATTATTATTATTATCGTCGTCGTCGTTGTTGTTGTTGTTGTCACTGAGCTACCAGTAGTAGAAATATTGCCAGCCTTAACTTTATTAGCTCTAAGTACAATTTATTCACATCGTCTCTACAAAACTCAGGTTGTTTTATTACTATTTGTCATATTAAAATTATTGTTATTTCTGAGGAAACTATGACGTAAAAAAGGTAGTGTATGTGTGAAACCCTGGTCGGATGTTAGAGAAGGCCTTCAGCTCCTATTCTGATCAGGATCAAATTAAATAAATAAATAAAAATATATGTGACAATACTGATACTACACCATTTTTGATCAGACAGAGAAATAAGACGTCGACTTACTTTCGTTAGTTCTGTGTGATATTGTCATTTCGACAGGTATGAACATGATTAATACTGTTTTGGTAAGAAGACGAGTCTGGAGAATAACCGACATCTCGGTAAAAACCAGGCTTCGTTCTTTGATGCGGAAGTTTACATGCGCAGCACGTATTTCAATTAATCAATGGCTTTTATAGGTAGTTTTTGTGTGTATATCAAATTACTGTCACAACGATCGGTTTGTCATATCAGCACTGGGACGAAAACGCAGATATGCGAAAAGGTCATATCCCAGAACGGCAACCTTAGAAAGATAAGACCTTTGCAATGCGATTGAAATTCTTGTTTGGTTTAGCTGTGCTACATATAAGGACTTAAGAAATATTGTGCTCTGGAACACTCACTTTTCACAATGATCTTCGCTATGGATGAAGAGTAAAAGTGACTCCTAACACGAATTGTGCCGCAAGTTGTTGTTTGTTCGACGCCACGTCGACAACTTTCGATGTCAGTTTTGATTCCTCTTTATTTATCGGACAGTACATCTGGCAGTGAAGGTCTGGATACATCCCCTAGGTCTTATTCCATCATTCGGAAGTGTGAAGTGGTTCCTGTCAATCGAACAGGTGATCTCCGCCTCCGCGACTCTATACACATACCAAACGGCCGCTGTGGCTTAACGAGACGGTAACCTTCCAGCCTCCAGAATAATAAGAAAGTGGTACAAGGAAATGAGACAGCGAATCCAGTTTCTCGCGAAGAATTACGTAAAAGTAATAATTAGATTTCTTCCGTGCGTACTCCTTGAGACACAGGCCGAAACTGCGCCGATATCTGTCTGAGGATCTCAGAGGAGCGGTGATTAAGTCAGGCCTGTGCTTTATTGCGGGACGCGTTAATCGCTTACTCTCCTGTGGGCCACAATTACTGGCGCTCATGCATCATTCAGTGACGTGATAATAACGTTTATTATTACGTGAACAGTAGTAATTGAGAAACCAGTCGCTTGTCAACAGCGGGTAACTTATGGTCCGTTACTTTTATGCTTATTAATTATATAAGGTTTGCTCATAGAAAACACACAGAGAATTTTTTCCAAAAAAATTATAATTAACTGTAGTTTGTACGTCTGTGATGAAGTGAAATTCATGATTTCCACCCTTTTCACAAGAAGATGGCAGCACTTCGTGGGGCTTGTTGGATGCTGATATTAACCCAATTACAGATACATTCATATCTTTGAGTTTTATGGTATTCTGGTCCACGTTATAGGGTTTAATTGAAACACAAGTGTTTCGGCGACAATATTTCTTGTAAATGACAGATTATTTCGAAATATAAATTAGTGATCTTCATACAAACATAAAAAAAAGTTTTGCATCACCCCGGTTCCCAGAACTTCTGAAGATACACGTTGACTGTGGATATTGCATCACAGACACAGTCCCTTTGACTGTTCAGAGATGTCACTATATCCACCTAAAGATGTAAACAACCAAGTATGAGCAGCGCCTATTAGATGGAGGGGTCCAGACAGTTAATCAATTTGAGTCATTACACCAGGAACGAGGTACACGGCTCGTGTTGTCTGTAGTTCAACCATGTCAAGACGGTCAATACCGCGGTTCGATCGCGTCTGCATTGTTACTTTGTGCCAGGAAGCGTTCTCAACAAGGGAAGTGTCCAGGCGTCTCGGGGTGAACCAAAGCAATGTTGTACTGACATGGAGGAGATACAGAGAGACAGGAACTGTCGATGACATGCTTCGCTCAGGCCGCCCAAGGGCTACTACTGCAGTGGATGACCGCTACCTACGGATTATGGCTCGGAGGAATCTTGACAGCAACGCCACCATGTTGAATAATGCTTTTCGTGCAACCACAGGACGCCGTGTTACGACTCAATCTGTGCGCAATAGGCTGCATGATGCGCAACTTCACTCCCGACGCCCATGGCGAGGACCATCTTTGCAACCACGACACCGCGCAACGCCCTACAGTTCGGCTCGGCAACATGCCGAATGGACCGCTCAGGATCGGCATCACATTCTCTTCACCGATGAGTGTCGCGTATGCCTTCTACCAGACAATAGTCGGAGACGTGTTTGGAGGCAACCCGGCCAGGCTGAACGCCTTAGACACACTGTCCAGTGAGTGCAGCAAGGTGGAGGTTCGCTGATGTTTTCGGGTGCCATTACATGGGGCCGACGTTCGCCGCTGATGGTCATGGAAGGCGCCACAACGGCTGTACGAAACGTGAATGCCATCCTCCTACCGATAGTGCAAACATATCGGCAGAATATTGATGACGCATTCGTCTTCATATACGACAGTTCGCGCCCCCATTGTGCACATCTTGTGAATGACTTCCTTCAGGATAACGACATCGCTCGACTAGGATGGCCAGCAGGTTCTCCAGACATGAACCCTATCGAACATGGCTAGGATAGATTGAAAAGGGCTGTTTATGGACGACGTGACCGACCAATCACTCTGAGGGATCTACACCGAATCGCCGTTGAGGAGTGAGACAATCAGGACCAACAGTGCCTTGATGAACTTGTGGATAGTATGCCACGACGAATATAGACATACATCAGTGCAAGAGGACGTGCTACTGGGTCTTAGAAGTACCAGTGTGTGCAGCAATCTCGACCACCACCTCTGAAGATCTCGCAATACGGTGGTACAACATGCAATTTGTGGGTTTCATGAGCAATAAAAAGGGAGGAAATGATGTTTATGTTGATCTCTATTCCAATTTTCTGTACAGATACCCGAACTTTCGGAACTGAGGTGATGCAAAACTTTTTTTGATGTGTGTAATATAGGGCCCTGGATTTGAAAATACTTGAGATAAAAAAGACATTAGAATACCTCAGGATTTTACTCGGCTCTCTGCTCTTCAGTGACTACCTAGGACTTCAGTGTAAAATTTTTCCTATTTACCTTTCATTTTCCTTTCCATCGTTACTTTCAGACATTACTCTCATTACTATCTGTCATATCGGTTCATCTTATCATGTAATATTTATACTAAATGTAATTGTTCAAATGGCTCTGAGCACTATGGGACTCAACTTCTGAGGTCATTAGTCCCCTAGAACTTAGAACTAGTTAAACCTAACTAACCTAAGGACATCACAAACATCCATGCCCGAGGCAGGATTCGAACCTGCGACCGTAGCGGTCTTGCGGTTGCAGACTGCAGCGCCTTTAACCGCACGGCCAAAATGTAATTGTGTTAGTATTATAAAAGTAAACTCAGAATCCATCACATACAAAAATTTTAAGATTTCTTCTACGTATTTTCATCCTATTCAGGACAATAAGCCAAGATTATACGTGGTCCATCCACATTAATGTGACCACCGCCTATGTCAGCACTAGCGGTGGAGGACATACACAGTGAGTTGAGGGGACACGGAAAATAGTACTGTCGTAGTCGTAATGCGGAAACGGAGGTATGTATCTTATGTCCAAATGTCCAAAAGGGCACTGTCATTGTCTTTCGAACCAAGAGTGGAAGCATTTCGGAAACGGAAACGGCTACGCCTGTTAACTGATCGCGTATCGCCGTGGTCAAAATATACCTTGAATGGCCAAATGGCGCTATCCAAAACCGCCGCCAAGGCAGCTACGGTACACCACGGGCTATAGATAGCTGCGCGGGGTAAGTCGTACGGTCATAGGCGCCCTGTCACGGTCCGGTGCCTCTCCCCTCCCCTCTCCCCCCCCCCCACCCCCGTCAGAGGTTCGTGCCCTCCCTCGGTCATGGGTGTGTTGTCCTTAGCGTAAGTTAGATTAAGTAGTGTGTAAGGTTAGGGACCGATAACCTCAGCAGTTTGGTCCCATATGATCTTACCACAAATTTCCAATCTTTCGGGCTATAGATAACAGGGGTGAATGACGGCTACGGAGATGTGTGCTGTCGAATAGAAGTGCAACTTTTGAACAACTGACCGCCCATATAAACCAAGGGGTTCCAACAGTGTCTCCTCAACGACCTTTCAGCCAACGTTGGTGCGTATGGGTCCTCGCAGCAGATATCTGGTTCCTTGCACCCATTGCACCGATCCTGACTGTTATTCACTGGCGACAAGGCGCGAATTTGCACGCCAGCATCGCAGCTGGACGTGCAATGAGTGGAAACAGGTAACCCTTTCAGATGAATGACGTTTTATGCTCTATCGTGTACAGCGTGAAACGTCTGAAAGCAAACACCGTGTAACAACAGTCGGAAAGGTCAAGGCTGAAGGGAATTCCCTAAATGATCTCGTCCTTCTGGAAGGCACAATGGATCAAGAGACGTATGTATCTATCCTTAGGGACAGTGTGCATCCCTACATGCAGTTTGTTTTTTCCTCAGCGCGATGGCATCTGCCAGCAGGATAATGCAACGTGTCACGCAACTCGCAGTTTACGTGCGCGGTTCTAAGAGCACCGGGACGCGGGCCGGTGTGGCCGTGCGGTTCTAGGCGCGTCAGTTTGGAACCGCACGACCGCTACGGTCGCAGGTTCGAATCCTGCCTCGGGCATGGATGTGTGTGATGTCCTTAGGTTAGTTAGGTTTAAGTAGTTCTAAGTTCTAGGGGACTGATGACCTCAGTAGTTAAGTCCCATAGTGCTCAGAGCCAGCACCGGGACGAGTTTACAGTTTACCGAACTCTTCTGTTCACAAAACTCCCCGGATTTAAAAGCAATCGAGGATCTGTGGGCCCACCTCAGTAGGGTTGTTCGTGCCATGGATCCTCAACCGAGGAACCTAGCGCAGCTGGACACGGCACTGGAGTCGACTTAGCTCCACATCCCTGCCGATACCTTCCAGAATCTCACCGACTCTCTTGCTGTGCGTCTCGCAACTGTCAGGCTTCTGACAAGTGGTCACATTAGTAAGACTGGACAGTCTATGATTTATCAGTGTTTGCGACTAGCCGCTACTACAGACATCCCGTGACGATAAACATTCTTCGGCTTCTTCGACTTTTCATTATTCTTACAAAGTTCACAGATGGTAACCATAACAAAGCGCTTTTGTGTTAATAATGAAATTTATAAAGGAAGGAGTCCCATGGACGAAGAGGTCACTGGTCAAGGGTCATTAAGTCAGACCGGATAACGAACGAACCATCCCGGGATTCGCTTTCAACTGTTTCGGGAAAGCTCGTAAACCCTAAATCTGGATAGCCAAATGGATATTTCAACGACGCTCATCCTGAATTCCGCTTCTCCAATTAAGCCACGTAGTTCAACGTCAAACCGATACTATTGTTCGGTACATTATTTATAGCCAAAAGAGTTATGAGAGAAAGCGCAGCATGTGTGAAATGAATTCATCAATTGCTGAACGAAATTTTTAAACGGTTTCACACATTTGAAAACAGGTTTGTTTAATTTGAGGCAAGAAACTTGTGTACAAGTGTGCCAAGCGATGACAAACATATGTAACTTTTTCCAAAAAATTAGTTAATATAAAAATTGTAAACCCGTGATAAGTCAGTGACATGCTACAAAAATACTGCTACGTACTTAATTTACTCAAAAAAATTTAATGGTTAGCGGCTCATGATGCTGATGTGTTCCTTCTTCCAAAGCGGTTTCGGTTTTCTGATTTAAAAAAACGGTTTTCAGCAGAAAGAGCGACTTATCAAGAAAAATAATACAGCAGGGTCCTTGCTAGATGTGTTTCTGAACCACTTATAAAGTAATGCTTTGAAGAAAAAATATATTTAAGCTAACATAGCACATTACTGGAAATATGTCATTGGCGAACAACTACAGGTACCAAAGAGTAGGTTGTCAGATTACTTTTTTTCCATAAAAACACAGTATTCAGAATAGAGCAAGGCACACATTATCTTGATTTCAGAATCACCAACAACCTGTATAAACATAAGGTCAACATATGTAGAGCACACATATACAATGACAAAAAAATGGAGAACCTATCATTACATCCCATCATACACATGCATATAGCATTTAACACCACTCTGCACAGAGCGTAATAACTTAGAACAACAACATTAGCCAAGAATTAGAAATATTAAGAAATAGATACAAACGATAGCTTCCTATTTAAAATAATGGACTATTTACGTAGATAAACATGCAAAACCATAACAATAAGAAAGTAAATTGTAATATTTATAACGATGATAAAATATAATCAGGCACCCCACATCTAGAGCCAACGGCCTTGCCGCAGTGGTAACACCGGTTGCCGTCCGACCACGGAAGGATGGGCTAGCACTTGGCTGGGTGACCATCCGGTCTGTCTAGCGCTGTTGGCAAGCAGGGTGCACTCAGCCCTTGTGAGCCAAACTGAGGAGCTATCTGCCGGCCGGTGTGGCCGAGCGGTTCCAAGCGCTTCAGTCTGGAACCGCACGACCGTACGGTCGCAAGTTCGAATCCTGCCTCGGGCATGAATGTGTGTGATGTCCTTAGGTTAGTTAGGTTTAAGTAGTTCTGAGTTCTAGGGAACTGATGATCTGAGATGTTAAGTCCCATAGTGCTCAGAGCCACTTTATTTGAGGAGCTAATTGACTGAGAAGTAGTGGCTCCGGTCTCGTAAAACGACATTCGCCTGGGAGAGCGGTGTCCTGACCAGATGCCCCTCCATATCCGCATCCAGTAACGCCTGTGGGCTGAGGATGACACGGCGGCCAGTCGGTAACGTTGGGCCTTCCGGGGCCTGTTCGGTCGGAGGTTACTTTAGTTTAGATCCCATATCCAGGACCCACTACACAAAAAGTGCTAACATGTTTAAAACATTTCAAATACTTCTTTGCCAGGATTAAAAATGCGTATTATTCTACCACATGCTATTCGTTTCAGTCGCTTAAAACTCCGGTAGTGGTCTGGATTTGAACATACTTATAATTTTCGTTTTGGTTCTACATCTAAAAATAGTTCGTTTCTGGAGCTTTACTTGCTGCATTTTCGTATGATTTCACATCTTGGTGCATTTTTTCCATACACTTTTGCGTTTGGCACTGCTGCATTTTGCATAGTTTTATTTTGAGCTGCAGTACTACAAATTTCCTGAGGTGAATTACGACTAAATATTGTACTAATAACTTCTATTTATGTTGTTCTGACGTAACGTATGTCTGTGTATTTCGCGTGTGTGATATTGCCAACTTTCGCTATATTCGGTTTTCCTTTTGTCAGAGAACGTCCTTTTGGGTTATGGTCATATCTGTAAAATGTATTTTCATTAATGATCACTTCTTTATGTGAGTGGGATGACGAGGTCGCATGGAAGTTAATGATGTAAATACCAAGTAGGCGGTAGAATGTGCTGACCACGGAATCCAGAAATTCAGCAAGGGAGAGTGACTGCTTACGAGATGAAGAAAAATGGAGGGGCGGGAAGGCAGAGGTCAAATGGAGAAGTAGATGTAGCAGAGGGAGAGGTAGCGCGATGGTCTAACAACAAAATCAGTGTCCCAAGTGACATATGTGACGCGTCACTCACACAGGAAAATTTTCCAGAGTGTTTAAAATATCCTATTGTTATATCTCTTTATATGGAAGGTGTGAAGAGAGACTTATATAATTAACATCCACTTTCCTTACTAAAGTCTTTTTTTCTAAGGTATTCTAAAGGGTAGTCTCATTTTCAAGGAGAAACAATTTACTTAACACATCACAGTTTGGATTCTCTACTGTGAATGGTATCTATACATTCAATCAGCAAACACAGAAAGCCTTAAACAATAAAATGTCGCCAGTTTTTGTTTTTTGTTATTGTTCGGGCTACTTGATTTTCTCTTAGACAATCTTAAGTCTTATGGATTCGATGGCTTTACAAATAACAGCTTCAATAATTCTTAACAAGCAAAATGAAAAAGTTCTGCTGAATAATGCAAAGAATATTGGAAGGAGAGAAAATTTAATGACGGAGAGAAATCACGGAGAGAATCTCAAGGAGTTCGATTTTTGATATATCCCTGTATATGGGAATGACTTTCAGTTTAACATGCACCAAAGACATTTGGTGCTTTTTACAGACGCTACTAATGTTACAACAAATTCCATTAGAGAGAAAGAAAAACAAGAAATTGTTAAGGATAGTCTTCAAAGAATTATTCAAAGACTTAAAGATTAAGGTTGCAAGGTCAGAAGTTAATGTAGTACGAGCAATATAAGTAATTGCAAATGTGAAATGCTGGTACATTAATAACCGATGTAACCGCCAGAATGCAAGCATGCGAAGATGCGTGCATTGTGTTGTACAGGCGGCCTATGTCAGTTTGTGTGATGGAGTTCCAAGCCTGTTGCCCTTGATCGGTCAATACAGGGACGTTTAATGCTGTTTGTGAATGATGCTGAAGTTGTCATCAGATGATGCCCCATATCCTCTCGACTGGAGACTGATCAGGTGATCGAGCAGGCCTCGGCAATATATCATCACTCTGTTGGGTTACAACAGCGGTATGGGGGCAAGCGTTATCGTGTTGGAAAACCGCCCCTGGAATGCAGTTCTTGAATGGCAGTACAACAGGTGGAATCACCAGACTGACGTACGAATTTGCAGTCAGGGTCCGTGGAATAACCACGAGTGTGCTTCTGCTGTCATCTGAAATCGCGTCACAGACCATATGTCCAGGTGTAGGTCCAGTGTGTCTAGCACCCAGACAGGTTGGTTGCAGCCCCTCCTTCTAACTAACACACGGCCCTCAGTGGCACCGAGGGAGAACGAGCTTTCATCAGAAAACACAACGTACCTCGAACCTACGCTCCATGAATTCTCACATGAGATCACTGAAGTCTCAAATGGCGATTGATTGGGTTCAGCGGAATGCCCGCTACATGGAGCCTGGCTCGGAACTGAAGTAACCGATTTTTAAGAATTCGTTGTGTCTCTGGGGGCCCAAATGTTGCTCATTTTGCTGGTTCAGATGCAGTACGATGTCCCTCAGCCTAAAGCCGAAAACGACGGTCCCTCTCGATAGTAACACGTGGCCGTCCGCAGCTCGGTCTTCATGCGACAGTACATTCCCGTGACCTCCCCTGCCAGCAGTCATGTACATTGGCTAAATTCCTATCAAGCCTTTCTGCAGTAATACGGAAGGAACATCCAGTTTCTCGTAGCACTATTACACGACCTCGTTCAAACTCAATGAGGTG
Source organism: Schistocerca serialis cubense (assembly GCF_023864345.2). NCBI lineage: Eukaryota > Metazoa > Arthropoda > Insecta > Orthoptera > Acrididae > Schistocerca > Schistocerca serialis. Next base: position 124,898,638 of record NC_064643.1, read on the forward strand.
TTGACACTGGCGTCTTTGTCGCATTGAAGGAATTCTTGACTAACGTCAAATCACCACGACCGTTTCAGCGCCTGTTTAAAGCAAATCTGATATGCATCCTCACAGTAGGGCTACTAGTGCCAAGCTCATGTGGCTGGTGCCGGTGTATAAATGGATTGGGGGTACTCTGTAGCGTGCGGCATATGGAGATTTGGGTCGGCTGGGGAACGTCCTCGGATAACTGAGGTAGTTAAGGCGGTTAATGCGGAAAATCCGGGTTCGAGTCCAATCCGGCTCAAATTTTTGTCTGTCGCCGTTAAGTACGCTCAATGCTCCACTGAAGCTAAATGTCTGAGTTTGCTTTCGTCAAGCCATTAGTGTTTATTTTCCCCTGGGCAGCAGGTCAGGTAGCGATGTGTGGACACGTGGGCGCAAAACAGATAACCTATGGTGACAGTCCCAGTCCACTTCACAGCGCAGTTACGACCGTCCACAAAACATCAGGTTTAATGTTATGTGATGTGTTTGTGGGAAGACTTAAGTACTTCGTACTTCCTAGATCTGTTTTTGAGAGGAATGTCCAACTGAGAAGTTACTCAAGAGTTAGGGGCTAGAACAAATGGAAAGAAAGAATAAGTAAGATCAAGGTGTGGGGTTTTGTTTGCTGCCCGTTTACATCCGGCTGCACAAGACCGGAAGTACGTTAACTTTCTGCGTAGTTATCTATTTCAAACCCAATGCTCTGCGTTTCGTCCTACATCAGTATACCTAAACAGTGATTGTTCTGATAAATTCCTTGATACATACCGTCGAGTTTCGCCATAATGTGTGAATTTTCAATTAAAGAACGTCAGGTACACAAATTTATCGTAAAAAATGTAAATCACGTTATTGTGAGAGCGCATTCGAATAATTGTCGCCGTTTAAGATAGATTCGCGCTTGTCCTTTCAGTGATTTCAGCAAATAAGAGCAAACCATTTCACTACGCTTTGTTACGTTAAGTTGGCTCTTGATCAACCTTTCGCTGACAACTCAAAATGAATAATTATATGATTATTTTTTAAACATAACAGAAATGATGGGTTTTGCACTCATGAGTTTGGCAGTAACTAATGTAGCTTTTAATTCTCTCATTTAGTACAACACGCTTACTGAAGATCTGTTTTATGCTTACTTGTGTCCGTATATTATCGTCTTCGCACGTCGTATACCATTATTGCGATTTTGACGTCCCGTTTCTTTAAAGATATGGCTGCATTACGTACTGCGTATAGAAAAATTATTTTTTAATGTATGCTAGGAGGTACGACATGTGTGATGCAAATAACGTCAATGTGACTTCACGCAGAAACATTGTTTACGTGGAAGGCCCGGGTTTTTAAATGTAATACGCAGCATTTTGTTTGCTTTTCCGAATTAATTCATATTAAATGTAAATATTTTGTCTACCATACTCAGTATATTTCACGATCATTAAATAAATGTTGTCAGCTGAGCACGTGCACGTGCACGGGTTGCCGTGAGATAAAGCAAAATTAGCTCTTTATTAATCGACTGGTTCTTTTAGAGTGTTTTCCTTTTCGTTTGGTGACTATATTGTTTGTAATTTGATAGAATTTTCTTTGATTAAACTTAATTACCAACCTACATTTTTCCGTGAGTATGACTGTAGTAGTCTCTTCCGTTTCTGGCTTTGCTTTTACGTTAGAGGAGAGTCAGTTGTAATTTCTGTTAACTTGGATACATCCCATTCACAATGGAGGTTTCGCGGTTGGCAGTCGATGCCCTCTTTCGATGTTTCACGTACACATTCACACGGACATTGCCACTAGTCGACTGGACTGGCAAAGCCACACCAGTTCTATCATTTCTTTTGGTCAGCTAGTACTTCAGGTAAAACTTCTGGTGCTGGTTCACTAGAAATTTCTCTCGCATTTCCGTTCTTTCTTTTCTTCAGCAACTAATGGCATTTCTTCTAAATCTACATCGACATACACTACTGGCTATTAAAATTGCTACATCAAGAAGAAATGCAGATTATAAACGGGTATTCATTGGACAAACATATTATACTATAACTGACATGTGATTACATTTTCACGCAATTTGGGTGCATACAGGGTGAGAAGTATTTAAACCGACAAACTCTGGGAGGTTGCAGGCGACATCAAAACAAATATTTTTCCCTAATGTCATTTTTTACTATGAGGACTATTTAAACCGGTAGAGGAAGATTTCTCTGACGGCAAATTAATTAAACCAACAAACACTTTTCCATTTTTCTATGACCAAATGACAACAACCAGGTAGCAGATACGGCCCAATTAAACAGTCTCCAACAACACCGACCCACACTTTAACGAAGAAACGCACTTGATGAGCGCTAGTAACTGTGGCATGTGGGTAACCCTCACTCCAAACATGCGAATTGTGCATGTTGGAGACTCCATCACGCCCGAACGTTCAAAAAAATGGCTCTGAGCACTATGGGACTCAACTGCTGTGGTCATAAGTCCCCTAGAACTTAGAACTACTTAAACCTAACTAACCTAAGGACAGCACACAACACCCAGCCATCACGAGGCAGAGAAAATCCCTGACCCCGCCGGGAATCAACCCGGGAACCCGGGCGTGGGAAGCGAGAACGCTACCGCACGACCACGAGATGCGGGCACGCCCGAACGTTGCTTCATCGGTAAACAACACAGAGGATGGAAATGTAGGATGCATTTCACACTGTTCCAGGTACCACTGCGAAAACTGTGCTCTGGGTGGATAATCAACTGGTTCCAGATTGTGGACACGCTGTAAGTGAAATGGACGTAACAACTGCTCTCGAAGGACTGTTCTTACATTCGTCTGATTCGTCCCCATGTGATGTGCAATTGCACGAGTGCTGATTGAAGGATCCCGCTCCACATGCTGTAAGACAGCTTCCTCAAATTGCAGCGTTCTTACCGTGCGACGGCGTCCCTGTCCAGGTAATGTGCTAAATGACCCGGTCTCACGCAGACGTTGGTACACAGCAGCAAGGGTCGTATGATGCGGGATACGGCGATTAGGATATTGTTGTTGATAAACCCACTGTGCAGCCCGTCCGTTCTGGTGCGCTACGTACTACGCACCAACCATATCAGTGTACTCACCCCAAGTGTATCGCTCCATTAGTAAACAGAGACAATGCACTACTACACTGGTGGACAGCAGTTGCCTACAACTGAAGAGCGTAATACGCCCTCTAACTACTGAAGATCGTAATACGGCCTCTATCAACTGAAGAGCGTAATACGGCTTCCACCGGTTTAAATAATCCTCGTAGGAAAAAATGACATTAGGGAAAAATATTTGTTTTGATGTCCTCTACAACCTCCCAGAGTTTGTCGGTTTAAATACTTTTCACCCTGTAGATCCTGAGAAATCAATACCCAGAAAAACCACCTCTGGCCGCAATAACGGCCTTGATACGCCTGGCTATTGAGTCAAACAGAGCTTGGATGGCGTGTACAGGTACAGCTGCCCATGCAGCTTCAACACGATACCACAGTTCATTAAGAGTAGTGACTGGTGTATTGTGACGAGCCAGTTGCTCGGCCACCATTGACCAGACGTTTTTAATTGGTGAGAGATCTGGAGAATGTGCTGGCCAGGGCAGCAGTCGAACATTTTCTGTATCCAGAAAGGCCCGTAAAGGACCTGCAACATGCGGTCTTGCATTATCTTGCTGAAATGTAGGGTTTCGCAGGCATCAAATGAAGGGTACAGCCACGGGTCGTAACACATCTGAAATGTGACGTCCACTGTTCAAAGTGCCTTCAATGCGAACAAGAGGTGACCGAGACGTGTAACCAATGGCACCCCATACCATCAGGCCGGGTGATACGCCAGTGTGGCGATTAAGAATACACGCTTCCAATGTGTGTTCACCGCGATGTCGCCAAACACGGATGCGACCATCATGATTCTGTAAACAGAACCTGGATTCATCCGAAAAAATGACGTTTTGCTATTCGCGCACCCGGGTTCGTCGTTGAGTACGCCGTCGCAGACGCTCCAGTCTGTGATGCAGCGTCAAGGGTAACCACAGCCATGGTCTCCTAGCTGATAGTCCATGCTGCTTCAAACGTCGTCTAACTCTTCGTGCAGATGGTTGTTGTCTTGCAAACGTCCCCATCTGTTGGCTCAGGGATCGAGACGTGGCTGCACGATCCGTTACAGCCATGCCGATAAGATGCCTGTCATCTCGACTGCTAGTCATACGAGGCCGTTGGGATCCAGCACGGCGTGCCGTATTACCCTCCCGAACCCATCGATTCCATATTCTGCTAACAGTCATTGGATCTCGACCAACACGAGCAGCAATGTCGCGATACGATAAACCGCAACCGCGATAGGCTACAATCCGACCTTTATCAAAGTCGGAAACGTGATGGTACGCATTTCTCCTCCTTACAGGAGGCATCACAACAACGTTTCACCAGGCAGCGCCGGTCAACTGCTGTTTGTGTACGAGAAATCGGTTGGAAACATTCCTCATGTCAGCACGTTGTAGGTGTCGCCACCGGCGCCAACCTTGTGTGAATGCTATGAAAAGCTAATCATTTGCATATCACAGCATCTTCTTCCCGTCGGTTAAATATCGTGTCTGTAGCACGTCATCTTCGTGGTGTAGCAATATTAATGGCCAGTAGTGTAGATACTCCGCAAGCCACCGTGCGGTGCGTAGCGGAGGGTACCCTGTACCACTATTAGTCATTTCCTTTCTTGTTCCAATCGCAAATAGCGCGAGGGAAAAAGACTGTCTACATGTCTCCGTATGAGCCCTAACGCCTGATATGTTATCTTCACGGTCCTTACGCGCAATGTATTTTGGCGGCAGTAGAATCGTTCGGCAGTTAGCTTCAAATGCCGGTTCTCTAAATTTTCTCAATAGTGTTCCTCGAAAACAACTTCCCTGCATGATTCCCATTTGAGTTCCAGAAGCATCTCTCTAACACTTACGTGTTACCGGTAACAAATCTCTCAGCCTGCCTCTGAACTCCTTCAATGTCTTGCTTTAATCCGACCTGGTACGGATCCCAAACACTGGAGCAGCACTCAAGAACAGGTCTCACCAGTGTCCTGTATGCGGTCTTCTTTACAGGTGAGCCACTCTTTCCTAAAATTCTCCCAACAAACCGAAATCGGCCATTCGCATTCCCTATCCCAGTTCTTACATACTCGTTCCATTGATCGCCTATCGATAGCACTCGTAACTTCGTGAGAAGAAAGAGGTAATTGTGTTTCACAAGAACGGCATTGTACAATGTAAACTTTGAGGGGCCGGAAATGGATGTCATATTTAACCCACCGTTCCGTCCCCATCCGCGGAGGATATTTTCAAGGGGGTCGTAGCTTCTTTCAATGTCCGATTCGCATCCTCGCTCGCTACTGACTGTAGCAAACTTCTGTTTACGCGTGTTTCCGCGCACTTGCATGATGTCACATGATCTGAATGCCCGAGCGCTGTTGTCTGTTGTCGAGAGTGTTTATGGAGCTTACGGGCGCTGAGCGCCGAGGTTATCAGCGCCCTTACACATACTAAAAAATATATAAGAAACAATCTGGTAAAAGGACTAAAACTATTGTCACATAGTGAGGAGAAAACCTATAAAATAACACTCATCACTCACTCCCATGTCACAAGCGTTAACTCACATAATCACTCTATCTCAGCCGGCCGGAGTGGCCGAGCGGTTCTAGGCGCTACTGTCTGGAGCCGCGCGACCGCTACGGTCGCAGGTTCGAATCCTGTCTCGGGCATGGATGTGTGTGATGTCATTAGGTTAGTTAGGTTTAAGTAGTTCTAAGTTCTAGGGGACTGATGACCTGAGCAGTTAAGTCCCATAGTGCTCAGAGCCATTTGAACCATTTTTGAACTCTATCTCACAGGCCGTAATACAACGGAGAAGGGTGGAAGGTACTATATATGAAATTAAAACATAAGTAGAATCTCAGAAGAGGTAAATGAGAAGTACAGGGAAAAATGACTGGCTGACCACTTACAAAAAATGTGGGTGAGCCAGTCACTCTATTAACACATTAACACCATTTGCCTAAAATCTGCGGAAACAAGTTGGACATATCACAAAATCTTAAAACTCTAACCATATCCAATGTAACTTAAAATAGAGGGAAGATCTGCCGGCAAATCTGCCGCTGCCCTCTGGCACGAAAATAAAACACAGTCTAGTAAACTGTGGCGCACAGTTATCTGTACGCCACAGGCTTTTGCTATCACCCAATGGTGGAAGACCGGTACGGATCTTCTTCAACACCGAAATCCAGATGTCATTCAGTTTCACGCCGTCCTCCTTCCTACTGGAATTACAAGCGTGTTTTACAATCTCTATGGGTTCATCGTATCCGCTTGTGGCTACCAGTACTTGAGTCCTGTCAAAATGAATGTGGTCGTCTCCTGGTTGCAAAGCTTGTCCCGCAACAGCTAATCTGTCGTCCTCACCTTTCTGCAGTTGCCCTTGCACTCTTCTAGTAGTTTTTTTACCGTTCTCTCTGTAGTACCCACGTGCGCCTCCCCACAACTACACGGAATCCTATAAATTCCTGCTTTTTCCAGCGGTTTGCGGGCATTCTTGGCAAATGTAGATGTGAAATCCATTCGACCTTGGCATAATAGCCCGGAACATTTTATTAATTGTAAGAATGATATTTCCTCGGTCCGTGCTGACTGGTGGCAACAGATCGTTTTCCTCGATGTAAATGTTCGAGCACAGTGTGTGTTTCACAAACTTACTGAAAATCGGCGTCAGTGATACGGGTTTGAAATTCATCGCATTATTCCTATTTCCTTTCTTGAGTATTGGTATCACCTGTGCAGCTATCCAGTCTTCATGTGCAGACCTCTCGACGAGAGGGCGGTTGTACAGGGTGTTCGGAAATCCGCAAACTTCTAGTACCCGTAGAGGGGAGCGAGTACACAATATTTTAAATACGAAGCCATGTCCTGAAACTTGATCCAGTCACGCTACAGAGTGCCTTAGTTATAGAGGCCCACAATCTATAAATGTAGGTATATACAAGGAGATTCCGTAATGATGGCACAAACTTTCAAGGATGATGAAGACGGATAAATGTACCGAATAAATGTACCGGAAACGAACGAGTCGGAAGTTAGCCGCGAAAACCGTTCTGATGGCCCTGTCATGTATCGGTGCTGCTGTTGCTAAGAATGTAGGTATGCAACTTTCAGAGGAGGTAGCAGAGAGTAAAACAAGAAAATTTATCTCATAAACGTGGGCTCTAAAATGCGAAACTGAGGAGCTATGAGCACTTGTTCACCTTCGCTAGTCTGAAACATATCTCCTTTATTGGAGAAGTGCGCATAGCTCTAAAGATATGCGTTTTAGAATCCATGTTTACCAGATATTTTTATTTGTTTTGCTCCACTTCTGAGAGTTGCCTACCTTAAAATCTTAGCAACAGCAATACCGGTATGTCTATTTCAACGTCGCTAGTAACTTTCGATTCGATCGTTTCCGGAACAGAGACCCGTACCTCAAACTGATACACTGATGTTCAGGAAAAACAGAACACCTTGAACGAGTAGAGATAGAATATGCACATTCACAGAACATGTATGTTCTGCCGATATGATTAGCATTTGAACCGTGTCGGCCCGCGGGTTCGAGGTTGAAACGTGGTAGTCAAGAGATGGCAGGATTCGGTTACGATTGTGGACGGGGCCGCAATCAGTTACTATTGGTTGCGTTTTCCAGTTACACACATTTATGTTTAGAACAATAATTCCAGACTCAACAATAAATAAAAAATACCACACGTTATTAATTAAGGAATAAACAACTGAGTAAATAATCGTGTTTTCAATGCGTTACAATTTAGCAAATCGCCGCGCGGGATTAGCCGAGCGGTCTTAGGCGCTGCAGTCATGGACTATGCGGCTGATCCCGGCGGAGGTTCGAGTCCTCTTCCGGGCATGGGTGTGTGTGTTTGTCCTTAGGATGATATAGGTTAAGTAGTGTGTAAGTTTAGGGACTGATGACCTTAGCAGTTAAGTCCCCTAAGATTTCACACACATTTGAACATTTTAATTTAGCAAATCACCATAAAATACAGAAACAGATAATGTTAAAAAAAAAAACAAGCCACTGTGATCACGGCTGAAGGCCTTACACGCCAAGAACGCCAATAAATTAAAAATGTTTAAGAACTCACTGCAATTACAATTTATGGGTATTGAAATATTGAATGATAAGTGACCACAAACACAGCAGAAGGTATCAGGCGCTAGGAATGGCAGTAAATAAGATGTTAAGGCTTACTGCTAAAATACAAATATCGAATGATTTTTTCAAAGGAAATAACCACAATCACGGCTTAAGGTCTTACACACCAGGAACGGCAATTATATAAAAAATTTAGAAACCTGTTGAAAAACAGCAAACAGAAGCAAAGGTTAATTAAAATAAACAAGCAACTGATCACCAAACGGATGAAATAAGATGATGGCAACCTTGTAACACAACCGTTACACTCCTACATTTATTCCAGAAGGTGACTGGAACTATTAACTAGACATATATAACCTTTAATGTAGACATTACAACGTATGGTAATAAATAATACAATAATAAAACACAAGGACCAGTTACAGACGGTGCTCCAGGAATCGATCTCCGAGAAGGTCCAGCAACAAAGACTTTGGCGAGCGATGAGATAGGCAGCCAAGAGTTGCATACACTTCACGAGATGGTAACTCAGACTAGTGGCAGACTAACGAAAGACTAATGATAATCTTGCTCAAGCTACCTGACGTCCAATAAACCAAATGCAAGAATGGAGCAACACGCCAAAGCCGGAACCGGCGGACTGTACTCTGCCCCCAGAGCGCTCGGAACAAGAAAGGAATTACTACCACCACAGTAGAAAATCACCAACCGGCCTACAATCAACATAGCCGTCAAAACTACACGCCTTACGGAACAGCAGCGGCAAGGTGTGGAGACGTACACTGCCGTTACATACACTAACCCCCAGGGAAGGTAACTGGAGCGTTAGCGGCCACGAGGCAGCAAAAGTACCGCTGGTTGAACTTAACAAATTGTAACAAGCTGAACGCAGAAAATAGTAATATGAAATCGAGGAAAGCTAATCCCACTTTCCCCAAGCACTCCACTTGCTGCTCTTCGCCTCGGCGACACTACGAGCAGCAACACGAACCCAAGTCACTGGAGAATCGCGAGATGTCGCAATGGTGGAGGTTTCTCCACTTGAATTGAAATGCACTCATCTTAAAGCCTGCAGGACCTGGTTTACGACGAGGTCGTGCACCCTCGTGACCACAGCCCTTCCATCCGGTGCCGCCAGAGGTCCCAGCGTGTTCTGGCCCTGCGCAGACCTGGCTCCTCCTGAGTCCCCTACCGAACTGGCCCACTCACACGACCCGGAAAAACAACGACCCCAAAGATAGGGTCAACAGTTACTACATATCGAAAACCGCGGCTGCTGCCACTCGCGGACAGGCAACGCTTACAAAACCGAGTGGCGCCGGTCATCACAAGAAGAAGACAAACAACCGCAACCATACCAACTAAACGATACAGTCTGGCCCCCAACAAAGGGCGGAACCCTACAGGCCGTGCGGTTCTGGCGCTGCAGTCCGGAACCGCGGGACTGCTACGGTCGCAGGTTCGAATCCTGCCTCGGGCATGGGTGTGTGTGATGTCCTTAGGTTAGTTAGGTTTAAGTAGTTCTAAGTTCTAGGGGACTTATGACGTAAGATGTTGAGTCCCATAGTGCTCAGAGCCATTTGAACCATTTGGAACCCTACAAACAGCACCAACGCGAGACGCAACAATGCTGAGAGGTCAACATCGATATCGCGGTGCAACACAACATATCGGTTAAATGTGTCTGCGGCTCTCGTTGTCGCTATAAACCGAATTTAATGGATCAGTGTGACTTGAGCAGACCTGCAGGATGCTTCGCAAACGTGTGCACGAACTGTACTGCCAAATCAGTGAGTTTAAAAGAGGGCGAATTATTGGCATGAGAGAATGTCCTGCATCCACATGGGAAATTGTTGCTCCTGTGGGCCGAAGTGTTTCAGCAGTACAATGGGTGTGTGCAGGATGGTTCACGGTAGGCAGTGAACAAGACGAGATGGGGTCTGGTCGCACCACCCAGACCACACCCCGAGAAGATTGACACCTCATCCGAATGGCGTTGCAGGACGGATCTGTGTCCCCCCCCGGCTCTGGCGCATCAGTGGAACATCGTACACGTCGCCGTTTATTGCGGCACGGATTACATGCGCGTCTTCCACTTATCCTCCTGCCTTTGACGAATGTGCAAAAACGTCGATGATGTACGGAACGACGTCACTGGGGTCAGGAATGTCATCAGATAGTGTTTCCGGACGAATCCACCTTCTGTTTGTTTGACACTGATGGCCGCATATTGTTTCGCCGATGGTGGGGGATCGGCATGACAGTGAATGCATTCGTACAAGACATATAGCGCCTACTCAAAGTCTTTTGGTGTGGGACGCTATTCGGTACAAAAATCGCAGTTGGTGCGCGTCCAGGATACTGTGACCAGTGTGACTTTCGTGAATGACACCCTGCTTCCCGCTGCCATACCCTTTCTGCACAGCACCCCAGACGCCATTTTTCAGCAAGGCGATGCACAACCACATATTGCTGCATGAGCATGTGCCTTCTTGGTGTCACAATATGTCAGCCTTTTACCCTGGCCGGCCATTTTACCAGACCTGTCGCCAGTCGAAAATGTGTGGAATTTGGTGAAACGACGGGTGTAGCACTGTGACCCAATGCCAACCACCACAGATGAACTTTGGAATCAGTCGAATGCAGCGTGGACGACTATACCATAGGACGCCATTCGCGCCTTATACGCTTCGATGCCATCACGCATGGTACAAGTTATCAAGAACCATGGCGGACCCTGTGCCTACTAGGCAACAGGACACATGCTGACCCGAGGTGGCTGTAACGCCATTCATTTCTGCAGAACATACTAATACACATGTCCTATGAATATGAATGTCCTGTCTCTAGTCGTTCAAGGTGTTTTGTTTTTTTTTCTGAATATTAGCCTACATTTACCCTTGTACATGATCCTTGAACGTTTGTAAAATCATCACGGAATCACCCTGTAGATACGAGTGCATACATTTACAGGCCCCGTCGCGTATAACTTGAACGCTCTACATCTACATCTACAAGGATACTCTGCAAATCACATTTAAGTCCCTGGCAGAGGGTTCATCAAACCACCTTCACAATTCTCTATTATTGCAATCGCGTATAGCGCGCGGAACTAACAAACACCTATATATTTCCGTACGAGCTCTGATTCCCCTTATTTTATCATGGTGATCGTTTCTCCCTACGTAGGCTGGCACCAACAAAATATTTTTGCATTCGGAGGAGAAAGCTGGTGATTGGAATTTCGTGAGAAGATTCCTCCTCAACGAAAAACGTCCTTGTTTTAATGATGTCCATCCCAAACCCTGTATCATTTCAGTGACACTCTCTGCCCTATTCCGCGATAATATAAAACGTGCTACCCTTCTTTGACCTTTCTCGATGTAGTCCGTCAATCCTATCTGGTAAGGATCCCACACCGCGCAGCAGTATTCTAAAAGAGGACGGACAAGCGTAGTGTAGGCAGTCTCCCCAGTAAATTTGTTACTTTTTCTAAGTGTCCTCCCAATAAAGCGAAGTCTTTGGTTAGCCTTCCCCACAACATTTACTATGTGTTCTTTCCAATTTAATTTGTTCTTAATTGTAATTTCTAAATATTTAGTTTAATTTACGCCCTTTAGATTTAACTGATTTATCGTGTAACCGAAGTTTAACGGATTCTCTTTAGCACTCATGTGAATAACCTCACCCTTTTATTTAGGGTCAATACATTCATTTTTCTAAATCATTTTGCAATTTATTTCGATCTCCTGGTGAATTTACTAGACGATAAACGAAAGCATCTTCTGCAAACAACCTAAGACGGTTGGTCACATTGTCTCCCGAATTATATAGATAAGGAGTAGCAAATGCCCTATAACACTGCCTTGGAGAACGCCAGACATCACTTCTGCTTTACTCGATGACTTTTCGTCAGTTATTACGAACTGTGACCTCTCTGACAGGAAATAACGAACCTAGTCACGTAACTAAGACGATATTCCATAGGCACGCTGTTTCACTACAAGCCGCTTGTGTGGAATAGTGTCAAAAGCCTCTCGGAAATCCAGAAATACGGAATCAGTTTGAAATCCCTTGCCGACAGCACTCAACACTTCGTGCGAGTAAAGATATAGTTGTGTTTCACAACAGTGATGTTTTCTAAGTCCGTGTTGACTGTGTGTCAATAGACCGCTTTCGTCGAGGCAATTCATAATGTTCAAACACAATTTATGTTCCAAAATCCTACTGCATATTGACGTTAATGATATCGGCCTGTAATTTAGTGGATTACTTCGACTACCTTTCTTGAATATTGGTGTGTCCTTTGCAACTTTCCAGCCTTTGGGTACTAATCTTTCGTCGAGCGAACGGTTGTATATGATTGTTAAGAATGGAGCTATTGCACCAGCATACTATGAAAGGAACCTAATTGGTTTTCAGTCTGGACCAGAAGACTTGCTTTTATTAAGTGATTTAAGTTGCTTCACTACTCCGAGGATAACTACTTCTACGCTACTCGTGTTGGCAGCTGTTCTTGATTCGAATTCTGGAATATTTACTTCGTCTTCTTTTGTGAAAGCATTTCGGAAGACTGTTTTTAGTAACTCTGCTTTGACAGCACTGTCTTCGATAGTATCTCCACTGCTACCCCGTCGTCGGATGACATTTCCGAACGTGGGTTCCCATACAAAATATCATGTACCCACTCCCCTGTACAAGTCCTGGAAGTGTCTAACGGGAATTTCCGGACACGTTGTGTATGACTGCTAAGTGCGGAGGAATTTCAGAGATCTCTGAAAGGAAGCTAATTGATATTCAATCTGGACCAGAAGACTTGTCTTTATTAAGTGATTTAAGCTGCTTCGATACATCAAGGACCTCTACTTCTGAGCTGCTCATCTTGGCAGCTGTTCGTGACTCGAATTGTGTCGGATACGTCCGCCGACACCGTGCACGTGTGTCAGGCAAGCGGCGACGTCGCTGCGCTGAGGTGAGGTGAGCAGAGGGACAGGACACGAGAGGAGAGAAACTGGAGCGGCCGGAGACCGGAGCTGGAGTCCAGGTGTGGGCCTGGAGGCCGTCCGGTGCAGCGGCCCGGCCCGGCCCGGCTCGGCCACAGCTGCGCTATCAGCCGAGGACGACCGCATGTTCGGGCCGCGGGCAGCGGCAGTCGCCGATGCGCCGCTAATTACACGAGCGTTTGCATTCCGCCGCGGACCGGTCTTATGTAAGCGCGTCACTTCGGAGTCCTGGAAGTCGCTTCTCGTTTACACACCATTAGTTCCCCATAAAAAGAGGAATGCGTAGCGCGGTTTGCGTCTAACTTACCTACGTTTCAACTGCACGTCGCCGGTGGGGTGGTCAATATCCCAGGAGGTTGCTTTAATAGGCAGTTAATGCAAAAACACGTCCGTACAGTTATGCGCTCTATTCTGGATTGTTTCCGTTCCACAGCGTGGCGCAGTGAAAAGTAGCCCGCCTGCCTTTAGAACGCGAAAGCAATATTTCGTGTGCTGAAATTGAGTAAACAGCTACCGCACTGGACAGCTTTATGCAGTAATCGATTGTCAGCATTCATCTGTCAACATTTCAATTTATTTCATTTCATCAATTTATTTCCTCTTTGCGGTCTGCAAAATGAATTTCTCGAGAGAAGAAAGAATTTAAATTGTGTAACCATATCTGAAAACAGGTTCGATTAAGGAAACTTGCGAAATTTTCGGTGACAAGTATCCGGATAGAGAACTACCAGCAAAGAGAGCAGTACAGAGTCTGAATTAAAATTTGGCGCACCTGTCGATCTGTAACAAAATGTAAAACGACAAAGAATTCCTTCAGTTCACACACCAGAAGTTACTGATCTTAGTTTGAAGCCATACCGTGAGACGGTTATGAAGCAGTTACGGAAGGATGACAGCCTGAAACGTGTGAATTACTGCACGTATATTTTGAATAACATCAACGATGGTTTGTTAGACCCTCTCCTTTACATCATGGGTGATTAATCATGGTTTCATCCTCCCGTCATGTGAATTCATAGAACACGAGATAATGGACAAAGAAGAACGCTAACACAGTGTGTCAGAAACCACTGTGTGATGAAAAACTCAGTGTTTGGTGCGGTGTAACAGGAACTCGCATCATTGGACCGGTATTTTTTTTGACACAACACGCAATGAAATTGCATATATACAAATTTTTGATACATTTTGCGCACAACTCACTGAATATAAAAGACGATAGTGCTTCTTCCAGCAAGTGGGAACATACCACATGTTTAAGATATCCCTGGAACGAGTCCATGATGTCTTCACTGAGGGACGAACTGTCAGCAAACAGTTATGGCCAGCACGTTTGCCGGATCTAACAACACGTGATTTCCTGTGGGGATACTTGAAGAGCAGGGTCTACGAAACAAATCCACACAAAATACAGGAACTGAAAGACAACATCAGCCGCGCGAAATTGCCGGCATCGATATCCGAACTTTCTGCTGGGTGTATTTGAATAAGCTTAGAAGTGTACAGTTGTGTATTGATGTTGCAGGGGGTCACTTTCAGCATCTTCCGTAAATGTATTTTTCACTGTATTTTTCATCGTAAATAAAAGGTTAAGTCCATTTCAGTTCTTCGTATCTGTAATTTCACTGAATTTCCTTTATCTGCACCATCTTGTAGAACGACTTTACGATTACTGCAAAACTAAAAGCTAGAGGTGCACTGTCTCTATTTTACAATGAATAACGGGGCATAGTAACTTGCACATTTTTTAATATGTAAATTTAACAACTGGAAGGCATTGGTCTTGTAAGGCGAGAAGATCTTACCCCGTCTATTTAATGTTAAGGCATTGGTCTTGTAAGGCGAGAAGATCTTACCCCGTCTATTTAATGTTCTGTAAATTCTTTTCGATTTATATTTAATCTCTGTTGACGATGCGCAATCAGTTTATTAATCATTGCTTTGGCTGATACTGGCTAGCGCAACATACTAACACTTTCAGTAGTACTGCACGTCTGGGAGTTAATTAGAGCTGAGCAGTGACAGGAAGGGAAATGTTCCCCAGAAGCCACTATCGGCTAAAGAGGATATGGGAAGAGACTTGCTGCGGTCTGCACACGTGGACATTTACTGCTCTGAGAGAGAGCAGAGTGAGGAGGCGGACGTTTACAATGCTGGATGCCGCAGAATCCACGTAGTGTGGACAGTGCAGGTGAGAGGTTGCACTCTTATTGTGCGAAAAAAAAATTCGGAATAGTGTGCCTGGAAAAAGAGCGTCGGTGGTGGAACAAGGCAAAAACACATCGTTTAGTGCACAGGAATGTGCGGGGTCACATACAACGGTCGTAAGGTGACTTTCGAGGAATCTTTTCGCGGGAAGTGCTGGGGAACAGTTCCCACCATAAAGCAGAGACGCAAATTTGATTGGTTGAGTGCTAAGGATGTAGGAGGGGAAATGGAAACTTCAAGGAAATCTTGTG
This sequence comes from Schistocerca serialis cubense, assembly GCF_023864345.2. Lineage (NCBI taxonomy): Eukaryota > Metazoa > Arthropoda > Insecta > Orthoptera > Acrididae > Schistocerca > Schistocerca serialis. The sequence goes on from NC_064643.1 coordinate 124,914,323, forward strand.
AAAGTATTACTAGCTTGAGGCAATTAGCTACCAGATTCAGGATCCACGCAGCCGGAGGTAATGTTTTTGTAATGACCATTGCCATTCGCCGCCTGACGCAGACGTAGACGTCGCATGTCTAGGAAGAAGCGTATGTGTGGCGTCGAGACGCACTTCCCTGAGGGGATCGATTGAAGGCACTTCCCCCCGGAGATCGATCAGAGACACTTCCCACCTGGGATGGACATACAAACTTAATTGGCGAGAGCCACAGTGGAGAACTGGCGGTTAGGCTTTGAGACACGCTACTTGCTGCACAGGGAGTGCATAAAGGTCTTTCTCTGTGAACAGATATGTTTATTCGAGGGAAGATTCTTTACATCTCCGTGCAGTCTGACACACATTGACGTGCTTCTTTACGGAAGAATACTGGAGTTGAAGGAATTTCTATTCCTGGCTAGTGAGCAAACAGAAATTTTGACTCGTATTCTGTCTTGTAATGAGGTAATTTCATCCCCAGGAGTAGGCAGACAAGTGCAGATACGACACGTACATCACCTGCACAGCAGCCAAATTCCCAACGAGCAGATTATCAATGACATACCATTGCTGTCCGTACTTCAATAGGCGAAATGTGCACTCCGTTTCAGCGAATAGGTGAACAACCACAGTAAATGTGTTGGGTTCCATGTGTTTGTGCAATGAGATTTTTCTGAAAGTGCCAGTCGGGGTGTGGGTCTTCTGTTTGCCACTGCTAATCAGTATCAGCCAACTTCGTCATCTAACAAAGGGAGCATTGCCTAAAGAAAGTCAAACATATGTTCTGCCATCTTGAAATTACATTTAGGGCAGACTACGACATTGTGTACTTCATATTTATACAATTTTTTTCACTCTACATGTTTTTGAGAATAAATCATTTATGGAACCCAAGTTGTGATTCATTATATTAGCAACCCGAGAGGAATTATTGGTTTCATGTGCTAAACTGAAGTGGAGTAAGCTCACAACACGATACCTCGTTTTAAGGAAATCCCTAGGTGCAGGTTGTCAATGGAAGAGTCATTTTAATCATGTGTAGGCATGGGAATTCCACTGCGGAGAAGTGATTAGGCAACCTGACATTCACAAGCTATATGTTACAAACACCACTGGGGTTTTGAGTCACACGGAATTTAATGAAATACTATTATGATGAAAACCCTCCAGATCTTACCGTACTACCACTCTTGAGAGACAGTATCTCTGCTGCGCTTTCCCTGATCACTGAATATTGTCATGTTCGTACCACATCAAACATCACGACCTCCGGACTCTACACCTTCAGAATGTTTTATCTATAGGGTACACTGGAACAAGAGGTGTGTAGCAGTAAGGCGGATACGTGGCACGAGATGTCATAAAGTAACTTAGAGATACAGAAAACGAGCCTCGCAACATATCTTCTTAGAAATGCACAAATATTTTGAGGTTTTCTGTCAACTATTTAAAGTTTATTAAGGACTGTTGAAAATTTTTGAATTCCCGAAAATATTTATTATTAGTTGCAAATGCGTTGCGTGCTATTGAAAATTTTTACAAATACCTATCAGTTAATAATATGATATAAATAACAATAACTACATACGAACAATAACAAACAAAAAATTATTATATAGTTATCACTGAAACATTTCGAAAAGGAGAACATGTCAGTGGAACTTTTTTTTCGTATGAATTTCTCCATCGCCTGCCAAGGTATCATGTTTCCCTCTCAGGTAGCCTGAATAATATTCAGGGGGGTATATCAGCTTGAATTTACCTTCATAAATGAATATATTTAATCGTCGAAAGTTGTTCAGGGCTTCTTCATTTATTCTCTCACATCAGTCAAAGCATGAGACGACATAAGTCTATATTCTCCACTCCTCTTCATTGTATCTAGCACTAACGTCACTTATTCTCGAACGTTAAGGTTAAAACAATTTGTGTATATTTATTTTGTACTTATAAGTAATACGTGATACATATACTAAAATCCAAAAGCCAAAAATGATATATATACTAAAAACCAAAATCCAATAGTGCACCATGTTACAAAGATCATTGCAATAATTTTTATTTCAATGATGCAGGAGGCATTACTTCGAAAATGTCATTCGACATTTATTTGTTTGTATTGCTGTGTATTTGTCACTTAAGGCGAACTAAATACCACACTTGGTTAAATTTAACAACAAAGATTAACATTTCAGTATCTCATACTACTCTTGCTAATAGCGAAACATACCTAAAAACGAGATAAACTCTTGAGTCATATTATGATATACAAGTTGCAACTGAGACATAAATTTAAAAACAAAAGTACGCATATTCTTCTTTTTTAATAGTACAAATGATACTTTTCGGTCATTAAAAATTCACCTGCAGAACAAGTCATCTGTACCGATGAAAAATATGAGTTTACGTTTAAAATGTGTTTTCGTGCATGAGCGACATTTCTTGTTAATCGACAGACGACCAACGACTTTCTTGGCTGCACATGGCATGTCTTTCAGAGCCATTATCTTTCCCGGAATGAGCAATGCACGTCTCATTTACTTCAATTTTCCTAGTTGCAGACAGTACTATTCTACGTAAACTGTGATGTACTTTCATGAGGAATCTGGGCAGGAAATACAGTTAAATGTTTATGTTGCTTTCTTCCAAACTACAGATGGAATGCCTAATTCCCGGAAAGATGTAACGCCTGTTTTCTTAAAACTCATGCTTTACTGCAATAATTTAATTTTTCTCTGTGGCTTTAAAGACCACACCCTACGGTTTTGTTGGCCTATGATTATTGTTACTTCTTGGCTCTCTCTTTACACAGCATTCAAGTTACGGACTTCATTTAATAACTCTGCTTTTCCACACTACACTTCATCAAATTACGAACTATCAATAAAAGATGAGGATCACTTCACAAACCACTTGAAGTGACGATTCCCTCACAACTTTCTTTATTTTTCCTTGAAATTGGCATGGATTGGTAGAAGTCAAGTTACCGCACTTCTGCATTGGTTGAAAACAATGGTCAAACAGTTGCAGGATAACTGTAGGGTATAGATAAGGGTCGAAAACTAGGTTAAAGAGGAAGTTGCATTTGAGTCATAAGAGATGTAAAACGCTCAATATCGTTTTTGCACCATCTGCGTGGCTACAACAGTGTTTCTGTGACCAGATATCCCTTTCTCGAACACTTTTGACCGTAAAAAATTGCTACGTGCAGCCACATGTGTAGTAGGTAAGAGTAAACCTACGTTCTGAGTGCACCTCACTAAAGTCTGTTGTGTCTCCAATCACAAACAGGAGAATGCGGATTGTGAACTCTGTTCAGTTTATTAAAAGCCCCAAAGGGTCATTTCAATATTACAATTAGATCAACAAAGATAAAAAGTCAGTTGTCAGCTGCACAAGAAAACCTTTTGGTTCACTTTACCGGTTTCATCAATTTAAACTGTCATCTTCAGATGTGAAACAGGTCCAAATCATTGGCAAGCCTAAGTCAAAATACGAATCGGAAGATACTGTCCTTTGACACAGAAGCAATAAAACAGTGTGACATCGCTACAAATATATGATATGTTCGATGATTAGCAAACGAATATCATACACTGGAGCTCTAAAAACACTCGTATAGGCATGCGTATTCAAATACAGAGATATGTAATCAGGCAGAATACGGCGCTGCAGTCGGCAACGCCTATATAAGCCAACAAACGACAGCGGCAGATGTTAGATCGGTTACTGCTGCTACAATGCCAGGTTATCAAGATTTAAGTGAGTTTGAACGTGGTGTTACAGTCGGCGCACGAGAGAAGACACAGCATCTCCGTGGTAGAGATGGAATGGGGATTTTCCAGTACGACCGTTTCACGAACGTGCTGTGAACATCAGGAAACTGGTAAAGCATCGAACCTCCGACAGTGCTGCGGCTGAAAAAGATCATGCAAGAACGGAATCAATGACAACTGAAGAGAATCGTACAACGTGACAGAAGTGCAACCCCTCCGCAAATTGCTGTAGATTTCGGTGCTGGGCCACTAATCAGTGTCAGCATGCGAACCATTCAACAAAACATCACCGATATGGGCTTTCGGAGCCGAAGGCCCACGCGTGTACCCTTGATGACTGCACGACACAAAGCTTTACGCCTCGCCTGGGCCCATGAACGCCGACATTGGACTTTTGGTGACTGGAAATATGTTGCCTGGTCGGACGAGTCTCGTTTCAAATTGTGTGTAGGACTATGGAGACAGCCTCATAAATCCATGGGTCCTGCATATCGTCAGGGGACTGTCCAACCTGGTGGAGGCTTTGTAATGGTGTGGGGCGTGTGCAGTCTAGACACGACTCTGACAGGTGATACGTACATAAGCGTCCTGTCTGATCACCTGCATTCATTCATGTCTATTCTGCATTCCGACGGAATTAGGCAATTCCAGCAGGCTGCTACAGAGTGGCTCCAGGAACATTCTTCTGAGTTTAAACACTTCCGCTGGCCACACATGAACATTATTGAGCATACCTTGATACCTTGCAACACGCTGTTCAGAAGAGATCCGCCCCCCCCCCTTTCCCCTTCGTACTCCTACGGATTTGTGGACAGTCCTGCAGGATTCATGGTGTCAGTTCCCTCCAGCACTACTTCAGACACTAGTCGAGTCCATGCCACGTCGTGTTGCGACACGTTTGCGTGCTCGCGGGGGCCCTACACGTAATTAGACAGGTGTAAGAGTTTCTTTGGCTCTTCACTGTATATCTTTAGCGAGTTCACACTGTTTTATTGATTCTGTAACAAAGGACACTAGCGTCCGATTCTTATTTTGACGTTGGCTTGCGAATGATTTTGAGTCTGCTTCACTTCTGAAGAGGATAGCTTATAATGTTGAAACCGGAAAACTGAACCAAATGAAGGTTTTATTATGCAGCTGACGACTGACTTTTTATCTTTGCTGAAATATTCTGCAGCTGCTGACAGACAGCTATGAACAAAATCTTACTGTTATACCTTGCGTGCCGGCCGCTGTGACCGAGCGGTTCTAGGCGCTTCAGTCTGGAATCGAGCGACCGCTACGGTCGCAGATTCGAACCCTGCCTCGGGCATGGATGTGTGTGATGTCCTTAGGTTAGTTAGGTTTAAGTAGTTCTAAGTTCTAGGAGACTGATGACCTCAGATGTTAAGTCCCATAGTCCATTTGAACAATTTGAACCATACCTTGCGTGACTTCTCACTTTACGGCAAGAAGGGTTAACAGCAAGAAAGGTTGCCCGCGGATCTGACTGATAGCACAGAGACACTGTTCGAATTTTCAACCTTTGTCGTGACACACAAGTTCTGCTGCATAGTGATCGAAAGTTAGTTATACGCTAATAATGATGTACAGTAGTATAGATAGATTAATTTCGTTCATCATATTAGATGTTTTGGGAAAGCCTGCAACAACGTCATTTAAAACAATAAGAACTGTACCAGTTACTTACTTTTTGACCGCTTAGCTCAGCGCGTTTAGCTAATTTATTCTCATTTCAAAGGTGACACCAATGACACCAACAGCATCATAAACTTACTTTAAATGTACACAGGAAAATAAATTTCACCGCTGAATACCGAAAAAATAGCATTAATTTTCTAGAATTGTGCATAGAAAACAAAAGCAGCATGTACAATTTCAAAAGGTATAGAAAGAAGACAACCTCCAACACCACAATCCCTGCCACATCGTATCACCAAGAAGTACACAATAAATCTGCATACAAAACGATGATGCATACAAAAAAACAAAATCCCTATGAACAAAGAGTACTGGGAGAAAGAACTATACATTATTAAGCAAAGTTAGTGGCCAATGACTTCCCCAGCTCTATGACAGACAGTATGCAGAGACATACAACAAAAAAGAAACAAATACCTGATTCCAGAATGAGATTTTCACTCTGCAGCGGAGTGTGCGCTGATATGAAACTTCCTGGCAGATTAAAACTGTGTGCCCGACCGAGACTCGAACTCGGGACCTTTGCCTTTCGCGGGCAAGTGCTCTACCATCTCAGCTACCGAAGCACGGCTCACGCCCAGTCTCACAGCTTTACTTCTGCCAGTATCTCGTCTCCCACCTTAGTCGTGCTTCGGTAGCTCAGATGGTAGAGCACTTGCCCGCGAAAGGCAAAGGTCCCGAGTTCGAGTCTCGGTCGGGCACACAGTTTTAATCTGCCAGGAAGTTTCAAATACCTGATTCTTTAGAAGGAACCAACAACGCAATCAAATGTATGGCTAGCATTTCTCAAAAAATAGAAAACGTACTTAGGTCATATAAAGTGAAAGTAGCTTTCTCCACAAACATCAAACTACAACGGAAATTAGTCCACATCGTAAACAATAAAAAAGATAAATTCTCAGACTCAGGAATATGCAAAATAACATGTAAAACTTATTCAAGCTGTGACATAGGACAAAATGGCACGAATTTACAAATCAGATACACCGAACACATAAACTATTACACACACACACACACACACACACACACACACACACACACACACACACATTTAGTTTACAAAATCAGCAATAGCAACAAACATAAACAACACTGGACAGCCATTCGGAAACATAGAAGAAGATCTTAAGCTACTCCACCACCTCCAAAAATGTCGTCCAACGGGTATAATGGGGTAGCTTAAAATTTTTGTGCACCAAAAAAGGCAAGGAGAAAAAATTCTCAGTGAAAGCTAAACAGTCAATCAGTTAATTTCTTCAAATGTTTCTCCTGCATCTGATAACAGGCACATGTTTCATAAATATGTAAAGTTCCTCATTAGGAAAAAATTGTAATCGATAATTTAGAAGTCAATAGATGTAAAAAACTACATTTCATTATATAGAACCTTATATATACACACACAACGTAATTCAAATCACTGTAGCAACTCTGTGTACAAACGCTTTGTGAAGCCATAGTGTCATAATATCTTTGCATCATGTTTTGTAAACGAATAGTATAAGTGATGATTTGAATGTATGTGATATTCTGTGTAATGGTGGAGGCACAATACTTTTAAGTAAATAAACAAAAGAAGCATTTAAAAACCCTCAAAAACTCATTTGACCGATTTTACGATTGCAGTCTAACTTCGAAAAAACGCAAGAGGGGCAGAAAAACACATATTCAAACAAGTGACTGGTGCAGTTTTCATTACTTATGTCAAGTATGGATTGTACTGTGTATTACACCGGGGACCTAGAGCGACGGAGAGGCTTCGTCCCGCCGTAGCCCTCAGTGGTTCACAACCCCACAACAAGTCACTGCAGTCCACCCACCCCACCATCGCCCCACACCGAACTCAGACTTATTGTGCGGTTCGGTTCCCAGTGGACCCCCCCCCCCCCCCCCCTTGAAACGCCACATACCAGACGACTGTAACCCCAATGTTTGCGTGGTAGAGTAATTATGGTGTACGCGTACGTAGAGACAGTGTTGGAGCAGCAATCGCCGACATAGTGTAACTGAGGCGGAATAAGGGGAACCAGCCCGCATTCGCCGAGGCAGATGGAAAACCGCCTTAAAAACCATCCACAGACTGGCCGGCACACCGGACCTCGACACTAATCCGCCGCGCCGATTCCTGCCGGGGAGTGGCAGGCCTTCCCGCTCGGGAAGCAGCGCGTTAGATCGCGCGGTTAGCCGGGCTGGCCAAGCATGGATAGGTTTCCTTATGCAGAGTTGGCCGATTGTGCTTGGTCTGTAGGTTCATCAGGCGCAATGGAACAGCGACACAACGACTCTATGCCGAGCTGTTACCACAGCGGCGGCAAGCACAAGACAGTACTTTCGAGTTTGAAGGTTGTTGTATTTCTCTTTTTTTTCCGTTGAATTTTCCGGCGACTGCCTATTACAACCTTTTCCACTGTTGTGAAAGTTTTTCCACTTAAGCACCAGCATCGAAATCTATAAACAACTCATTCACATACGATTTTCAGGCTGAATGGGTTTACTTTTAAAAAACTGCCACGCCCAAAAAAATAAAAAAAGGGTTCAAATGTGTGTGAAATCTTATGAGACTTAACTGCTAAGGTCATCAGTCCCTAAGCTTACACACTACGTAACCTAAATTATCCTAAGGACAAACACACACACCTATGCCCGAGGGAGGCATGGACTTCTACCAGTCCATGCCGGGACCAGCCGCACAGTCCCTGACTGCAGCGCCCGAGACCGCTCGGCTAATCCCGCGCGGCAATAAATAAATAAATAAATAAATAAAGTCGGGTGAGGATCGTTGGTGTGGTATTTTAATAACAAGAGCTTAACTAATAGCAATGTTGTTACCACTCAACGCAATAATGTCGCCAGCGTGTATGATATGAATAAAAATTACTTGACACATTTATATCGACGATTAAGGAGAAGACCAGTCAGCAATCTTTAATGATAACCAGCATTTAGGTCCCCCAACTCTTTTTCAAAGAGATGCGTAGGACGACGGTGATGTGTAGCTTTTGACTGACATTCACTTACCAGGGAAATCCATTGTGGTGTGTTGGATTAAAGCTGCAGACTAAAAAATATAATAGAAAATAGGCAATCCTACATTCGTCCAACTTCGGTAAACAATCACCTTCAGAAATGAATTGCAACTGATGTTTACATTTGATTTAGAGAACTTCGTCGTGATCATGCTTCCGTTGGAGATCAGTCAAGATCTACATCTACACTCCGCAAACCACCTAACGGTGTGTGGCGGAGGATACTTAGTGTGGTGTCCCCGCCAGACACCACACTTGCTAGGTGGTAGCTTTAAATCGGCCGCGGTCCATTAGTACATGTCGGACCCGCGTGTCGCCACTGTCAGTGATCGCAGACCGAGCGCCACCACACGGCAGGTCTCGATAGACTTACTAGCACTCGCCCCAGTTGTACGGACGACTTGCTAGCGATGCAACACTGACGAAGCCTCGCTTATTTGCAGAGAAGATAGTTAGAATAGCCTTCAGCTAAGTTAATGGCTACGACCTAGCAAGGCGCCATTACAGTTTATATTCTTTATACCATACCGTCAAGAACGATGTATACAAATGATGGATTGAAGTTAAGTATTCCAGAAGCTACGTACTTTTCTTTATAGCATTCATTACGTATCCTGTTTCAGACCTCACGCCATCCTGCGTGAGCTTATAGCGTGCATTTCGGCTTCCTCAAACAACACGGTGTTGGCACTTCTGCCGACACTTTACTTAGCTTACCACTGTCACTTCCTACTTTCCCTGTTCCAGTCGCGAATAGTGTTGCGGAAGCAAAGACTGCTACTAAGCCTCCATGTGAGCTCCAGTCTCTCTAATTTTACCTTCGTGGACTTTCCGCGGATATACTAGGAGTAGAAGTATGGAAGCTAAACTTGGTTGCAATAATTACACGTCTGCTGTTTGGAAATGATAAACAATATTTTATTCAAAATAATCTCCACTGCTATTTATACATTTCTCCCACCTCTCTGGCAGGCTGTGAATGCAACGAAAAAAAAAAACGAAAAAAGAAAACCAGGTCTTTTGAAGCGAACGAGCCATTTTCGTACATTTTCATACGACCTGAAGCGTTGTTCAGTGAGAGCGTGTCCCAGTGATGCAATGCAAACAGATGATAAAAGGACGGAGACAAGTCTGGAGAATAAGCCGCATGCCCTAGTATTTCCCAGCTGAATGCCTCGATCGTTCCCCTGACGCGTTTTGTTTATGATGGGGCGTTATCATGGAGCAATATGACTTTGTGTTCCGTTTTTCCATATTCCGGTCGTTCTTCAGGTAATGTTCGATTTAAGTCGATCATTTGCTGTTGTAGTCATCAGTGTTAACGGTTTCGCCAGCTTTTGGCAGCTAATATTAGATGACATCCTTTTGAACTCACCAAACACAGGGTATTGTCTTCTTTTCAAAGCGATTTGGTCTTGCAGTAGATGCCAATGGTTTGCCTGGTTTCACCCATGATTTACGACGCTTAGGATTCTCAAAATATATCCATTTTTCCTCACCTGTCACTATGCGATGCAGAAACGACTTTCTTTTGTATCTGGCGAGTATCATTTCACAAGTGGTCTTTCGATTTGCTTGCTGTCTTTCACTCAGTTCATGTGGAATCCATTTTCCCACTTTCTGCACAATTCCCATAGTTTTCAACCGAAGAGAAATGGCTTGCTGTGTCTGATTCAATTGTTCCACGAGTTTCTGCTGAGTTTAAATTTCATCTTCGTCCAATAAGGCCTACAATTCGTTGTCTTCGAACTTTTTCGGTGGTTTCCCGCGCTCGTCGTTTCTCACATCAAAATCACCACTTTTGAATTTTTTGGACCGCTAGAGAAACTGTGCTTTGCCGAGAGCATGTTCGCCAAAAGCTCCGACAACATTCGATGCGATTCTGCAGCAGTTTCCTTCAAATAGTAACAGGAAACCAATGCTGTCCGCAAATCGTGGTTCGCAGGCGCAAAACTTGACATGTTCACGGGTTTGAAACAGATACCGATGTATGTAATTTGGGTTACTGTGTGTTGACATTCGTCGTCAGCCGTTACAGGAAGCAGATGGCGCTGCAGACGCGGTCTCACAGGCCCTACGCTGACAGCTAGCACCATCTATACGGAAATTCCGGTTTCATACTTCTACACCTGGTTCGTAGGAAGGAACAATACATTGGTTCACTCTTCTAGGAAACCTATGCTCTCGGAACTTTTAACTGTAAAACCACACCTTGATGCAGAACGCACCCCTTGTGGTGTTGCCACTGTAGTGGCTGAGCATCGTCGTGACACTTTCATGGTTTCAACCTGTAACGAAACGCGCTAGTCTTCTTTGGATATTCTCTACTTCCTCAACCAACTGTATCTGGTATGGATCCCAGACTGACGAGCAATATTCAAGTATTGGTCGAAAAGGGGTTTGTGAGCAAACTCCTTTGAGTGTGGACTGCATTTTCTGAGGTTTCTTCCGCAAAATCTCAGTCTGGCGTCTGGATTATCTGTGATTAGTTTTACTTAGACTAACCATACAATAGGTAACGTAGGGTAGAAATTTCAAAGCCATATCCTTAACAATATCTGAGATAACGCGTAATGAAAATCGGAAAATGAAAGTGCCGACACTATTTCAGTATACCTAAAGTATGATCAGTATATGGAAACACCGTAAACCGTTTACTTTTCACAATACGTGCCTACAGTAGTAAAGAACTGTTTAATGCCCCGCAGAATAAATGTAAATACGAATCTATTAATTTTAAATGAAAATATGTTTCAGCTTTTTTATTCTTTCCATATATTTAATGGCCGTTTCGCTCGAGTTTTTCTGAATCGCCATTAAATTTAAGTATTACGTAAAATGTATATTCTGTAGTTTGCTCCCCCCTATGTGTCTCTAAAACGAGTAGTGTATCTAATACAATCTAGGTGTGAAAAAAACAGTATGAAAACTTTGTTGTATTGTCTGTAAATGACGATTATTTTCGTACTGAAGATGGACTGAGCGATGGGCGCAGAGTAGTGATGTTGTCATCCTGGTGTGATTCATTAAACCCGTCTGCCAGGATCAGATTAAGGTTCTTGGTAGTTAAATAGCAGTGTGCAGAAACGTACTGAACTAAATATATAAATTTATGTGCTGTTAGTCAAGGCCTCCGTTCTTCGCAGTCAAATCAGCGTCACCAACACCTCGTTGACGTGCTGGCTTTCTTTCAACTTACGGAGTGACCTTTGTGGAAGAGTGCGGCCAGGTAGAAAGCCAAACCTTCGCTAGAATTCGGCGTGAAGGGCAGTACCTGTGTAACGAACTCTCATGAATTAAAAGATGAGATTTACAAGCGTAGCTGCCAGGAAGGATTTCTATCACAACCAAGTGTCTTGTAATGATGATGGAGCTTTTTCACAGTGACTACACAACGACCAGATGACAAGGAGCGCCAAATAGTTACGTAAATTTATATGTCGCGCTCGGCATGTGGCACTGTGCCAGTAAGCAGTGGCCCATAAGGAGGTTCTTTATAGTATGCACGTTGTGACCGCTACAGAAAGATTTAGGCGATATTTCTGTGGCTTGGACAGGTATTAAGATCTTTGAATAAGTGTGTGCGAAAAGGGGAAGCACTTTCGAGACATTTGGAAGATAACGAATGCTTGCGCATAGCGTGAGTAGAGCGTTAAAAGTCAAACGTGGCTGCCGGTCTCAGCCGAAGGAAACGTGTTTGCAGTTCTTTTTAGGATTCAGGACTGTTTGCTCAGGGTGCTACATCGGAATACTTCGTTTCCAGCAAAGTTTCTGGTAACTAAAGAGTAATTAATGACACACAAGCTATTGCTGGAGACCGATAACTGATTTCACGCAGCTTTCCATACTAGTCTATCTGTGCAAGCTTGTTCATCTTCATGCATCTACGGCGACCTACATCCGTATGAACCCTTTTACTTTATCGAAGTCTTGCTCCCCCCCCCCCCCCCTTGAACTTTTACTACCACACTTTCCTCCGTTACCAAACTGACATTTCGTTGATGTCTCGGGATATGTTGTGCCTTTTAGTCAGGTTACGCCATAAGTTTTTTACTCAGTTTTATTCATTACTTCCTCAATAATAAGAATTATATCTGCCCATATAATCTTCAGCATTCTTCTACAGCACAACGTTTCAAAAACTTCTATTCTCTTCTTGCCTGAGCTCTTTATCGCCAACATTTCACTTCCTTATAATACTACACTCTACACCTTCAGAAACTACTTTCTAACACTTCAACTAATATCTGATGTTCACACTTTTCCTCTGTTTCAAAAATGCTTTTATTTTTGTTGCCAGTCTTCATTTTATATCGTCTCCACTTCTGCCTTCATCATTTCTTCTGTTACGCAAATAGCAAAACTCATCTACTACTTTTACTGTCTCATTTCCAGATATAATGCCCTATAACATGAGATTAAATTAAATGAATTTGACCAGCAATAGTCAAACTGTGGAGAGATTTCGTAACCAGTGTTACTGCACAAATTTCATAAAGAATAAAATTAATTTTAGAAACTTTATTAAATTTCACCCACACATTGCTAATATTGCTGTGTGTGAAAATTTACATTCTCGCAATGGTCTTACGTGAGTAAACAATGATTAACTGCCGTGTGTGATTGGTTTCGGAACATGGTACATTATATTTGTGTTTTGAACTAAAATAAAAAGTATTATTGGAAGTAACATTCGGTTATCAAGATGATTTCGTTAGCTTAGTCCTGTTAGTTATTTGGAAGCTAATCAACAATACAAACGTGCAATGCGATCAAACCACATAGTGCCAATTAGTGATACACATACAGATTTAGTCTGATGAGCCTTAGAAAGAAACTCAAGGTGAAAAAACTTCCGTCAACTAGGTGTAACACATTGTTACGAAGATTAGGAAGAATCCTATAGTATCCAGAATAATTACTGTGTGGACATTATGTTTTTCCAAGCAGTGCCTAGATTTGCTCGATATTTAGACTCCCTACAGATTTTTATTCCCCTCTGAAATTCTTTTTCACTGTCGGTTACAATGTTGTTGAGGCGGGGTCCTTCTCATCGATGCAAACGAGTTGCGTCACACTGAATTAGCTGTAAGTTCAAAGGTGTGGCTGCGCTTCCAAGGCGAACAAACGTCACACCGGCAGGTGTTCCCTAAGGCCGAGGGCAGGCTTGTCGCAGTTATCAGCATATGGCGTCGCAATGTTTCAGCCAGCTGTATCGCTTATACCACCAAGTCAACGCAGCACGATGTAGGGTTAAGAATTTCGTCACTTGCTCGCGGGTTAAAATTTAAGATTTTTCACTATCGTGTATAGTTTCTTGAAGTGACTGCGAAGAAGAACAATATAAGTTTGAGTCGATAGAAACAGTTTACACTATTTGTCTTTTCCTTGCTTTCGAAGGGCTGGGTGTCCCACAAAAGGGATTAAACTGTTTGAAGCTTAATACAAGTAACGGAGAACGAATTAATGACTGCCTCAACGCCCGCTGCTTCGCTCGCATAGAATCTATGGCCCGCAGAGATTGTTTTTTGCTTTCATTTAATAGACCTTTTACGATGTTCATAAACTGCAGCACCTTCCAAGTTTTTCACACTGATTAAGGCCATATAAGCATGGCTTTTTTCCAAATGTACTTCTGACCTAAAAGCGATTCTGGTAGCTGGAGTCCAAAGTTTTTGTTAATCATGCCTTTTGCGTTCTCGTGGAGATCTTTCCATAGCAATTTTCATTACCTAGTAAATCTTTATTTATATGTAACCGAGAAGTGAAATACCAGTTTTCATAAATTTAGCTTTAAATTTTTTTGATATAACAAAATATTTTCTTAATAATTTTCACCCCCCATTGCACTCCATTAGGGGTTGAATTTCCAGAAACACTGAAACACATAGATTTTTAATTCTAACTGAGAAGTCAAACAAAAATTTTCATTTATGTAACCTTAAAAATCCTTTAGCAGTTCTTTAGTAATTATTTATTTAAAAAAAACTGTTGCCCACTATTTTACCGTCATAGTGGTTGGAATTTCTGACTGAGAAACGAAATATCAGTTTTCGTAGTTCTAGCTTCAAAATTCGCTCAATAGCAACATACTCCCGAAAATCCTTTCATCCCCTCTTTGACCCTCTTAAGAGTGGAATTTCGGACAATCCCTTCTGAAAAAATGCCTACAATATAAGATCCACACCCTCTCCAAACTGCCGAGCGGTTCTAGGCGCTTCAGTCTGGAATCAACTGTAAGTGTTGTTTCTCATCTTGATGCGCTATGGGTCTTTCTCAGCTCGAAGAAGCTAAACTACAGAACTTCATTTGTCAGCAAGATGGTGCACCGCCTCACTGACGTAACTCAATAAGCGATTGGTTAAACGATGCTGCATCCGACCGCTGGATTGTGGCAAGGGGCCGGATGTCAAGGGCTTGTTTTTCATTACCTCCACGTTCACACACTCCCTGACGCCATGCGATTTTTACCTTTGTGTGTTTATAAAGAATCGCATGTGTGTGCCTCCGCTACCAACTGAACTACCCGACTTCAGAAGCAGCGTTGTCGCAACAATTACTCCAGACACACTGATCAAAGTTTGGGAAGAACTCGCCTATCGATTCGATGTGGGATGAATGGTGCTCACACTGAATACACGTAGGAAAAACTGTTTGAGTTGCTCTTTAATTTGATGCATTATTTGTAATTGAAAGTTGGATGTAACAAATGTAGCAAAGTCTTAAAACTCATATATTCATTTGGAAACACCCTGTATTTTCATAAAATGTTTCACCCTCTGTTTAACCCCTGTAGGGTTGAATTTCCAAAAACAGTGACATGCTTATATTTTATTTTACAACAAAGAAAACAATCACAAATTGTCATAGATTCATCTTCAAAAATACTGCTCAGTGAAATGTTTTCATGAAAACTTTCATCCCCTGTTCACCCCCATAGGGGCTGAATTTCAAAAACAGTGAAACACGTATTTTTTTATTTGTAACTGAGAAGTCAAATTAAAATTTTCATAGATTTAGTTTTAAAAATGCTTTAATAATAAAATATTTTCATCAATTTCCAAAACCACTGCAATACGTATTTTTTTATTTGTAACCGAGAATTCAACTCCCATGTTCATAGACGTAGTTTTAAAATACTTTAGTAGTTCTTTAATAATGATATATTTTCGTAAAAGCTTTCACCCACTATTTCACCCCGATTAGGCTAAATTTCCAAAAATGCTGAAACATGTATTTCTTTTCTTCTGACCGAGAACCAAATACCAATTTCTATCTTCAAAATTGCCTTAACAGCGACATTTCTCAAAAAAAACCTTCATCCTCTATTCCACCCCATTAGGGTTGGAATTTTGAAAAATCTCTTCTTAAACAACACCTCCCGTATAAGATCACCACCTTCGCCCGATTTCAAGTTTCTATCCATAGCAGTTTGGTCTGGGCGATGATGAGTCAGTCACACAGGACACTGCCTTTTACACATAGAGAAGAAGAGATGACGTGATCCAACTGCCATTATATAGTTCTCTCATGACTATCGTGTGTAGCCATTCTTTGTTTTTATTTTGTTTAATTTCAGTGGCGGTAACTATACGTAAATAACAAGGACTGGAAATTGTTCTTGGAGGAAAGGAAGTGGATTTTAAAGTGTTATTGACAATGTGTAAACATGAAAGAAGAACAGAGACGATGGCGGGCAGAGTTTGATACAGCACCACCGTCACGTGTAACAATGAAGAAATTATGCGACAAAATTGAGTGGGAAGGAAGTGTGCGTGATCTGAAGAAGGAATGGTACTTTAGGAAGAAATCTGTAGCGGACGAAAGAGATGCAGTGGTACAAGCTTTCACGATATACCCAACAAGCTGCGCATCAATCACGGGTAAGAAAATTAGGTTGTGACCGCATTTTAAAGCAAGCAAGGTGGAAATACTTAATTCCCTGGAAGCTTCGCGCGATGAATGAGGGCGACCCGGAATGGCGCCTTCAATTTTATGAACAGATTTACCATAATGAACAGTTGAATGATGTCATTGTTTGGCCTCATGCGCAACGTTTAAACTGAATGGAACCATCAATCGTCATAACTGTGAGTGCTGAGGAGGAGATATCTGCCTGTTACGGCAGAACAAATTGTTTATCTTCCTGGATTATCAGCGTGGTATGGTGTGCCTGTCTGAGTACTTGGAGGGTATTTTTTTGTGAAGGAACAGTGGCGGGTGTAAAGTACCTTACCATGATTCAGGA
The DNA here is from genome assembly GCF_023864345.2 of Schistocerca serialis cubense. Taxonomy (NCBI): domain Eukaryota; kingdom Metazoa; phylum Arthropoda; class Insecta; order Orthoptera; family Acrididae; genus Schistocerca; species Schistocerca serialis. The sequence continues at coordinate 124,931,095 of NC_064643.1, forward strand.
AGGAACTGCGCCAGGTGTTTAGCAACTGTACCGAGATGAAGACCATTTCTTTTAACAGTACGGTGCCCCGCTACAATTTCATCGTGACATGCCACAATTCATGTAAGAAACATTTGTTGTGAGACGGATAGGCCGGTTTGAGTTGCCGCCCAGATCTCCCGATCTAACACCGTCAGACTTCTCTCTGTTGAGAACTCTGGAGGAGAACGTCTACGTCACAAAATCATGGACGCTGGATGACATAAGTGAGGCCACGGTTACTGATTATTAATTCATTCCAATGGCACATATGTGTCGATCTGTACCGCAGCGTCGAAGACGCTGTATTGTTACCGATGGAGGACGTTCTGCACGTTTTCAACAGTAAAACATCATCAGTAATATCGTGACCATCTAAGTGAGTTTAAAAAATTACAGTTTTTGTCATTTTTGCACAAGTTATTAAAATTCAAACAGTATAAACCCCTTTCTGGGGCACCCTGTATATTCCATTGTACTTGCTGGACATCGCGCATGCATTGTTGAGCAGTCGGTTAACTTCACCAAACAATGCTCAAATTACATCTTTATGGCACATATTCTGACTACACAATAACCTAACAATTTCCAGAAAAAGTATTCTGATTTTATGTATATACTACTGTTCCTGCTACTAAACGCTATGATGTATTACGTGTGGTATACAATACATACTATTCAAATGCCAACCTTTAATTTTTTTCCAGTTTTACGCTATTCTCCTTATTGTATTGTAATATATCACTATAATATATGACTGTACATCACATGGATTATAAGGACCGGTGAGTTCACGAAGTGTGTGAATCGCGCCTTACTGGGAGGCCTGCATGCCCGCATGGTACTACTCTACTGGTCGACGTTGGAGCCAACGTCTTGCTGCATCAGCAGCCTCACCGTCATCGACGTACTGCTTCCAGTCGAGTTCCTCCTTCGTTGGGTCACACAGATGGGAGTCGGAAAGTGCGAGATCCGAGCTGTAGGGTGGGTGAGGAAGAAGAGTCCAATGAAGTTTTGTGAGCTCCTCTCGGGTGCGGAGAGTTGTGATTAGTTTGCATTTCTAAGGCAACCAATACGCTGAAGGCTTTTTTTTTTTTTTTCAATTTCCTGAGGGTGTGTGCGACCGAATGGCACACAGGCGATTGGACAGGTTTCCGTCATGTCGTTGTGATTTTTTCTACAGAAACTGGCCGAGAAACAAAAAGTGTTGTGTTACTAATTGAACGCCCCTCATATTAAACTGAAACGCCAAAGACATTGATATAGGCGTCCGTTTTCATATACAGAGATATGTAAACAGGCAGAATAAGGCGCTGCGGTCGGCAACGCCTATATAAGACAACGAGTGTCCGGCGCAGTTGTTAGATCGGGACCAACGATGACTGAAGAGAGTCAAGCAACGTGACAGAAGTGCAGCCCTTTCGTAAATTGCTGCAGATTTCATCGCTGGACCATCAACAAATGTCAGCGTGCGAACCATTCAACGAAACATCACCGATATGGGCTTTCAGAGCCGAAGGCCCACTCGTGTACCCTTCATGACTGTACGACACAAAGCTTCACGCCTCGCCTTGGCCCGTCAACACCGACGTTAGATTGTTAGTGACTGGAAACATATTGTCTAGTTGGACGAGTCTCATTTCAAATTTTATCGAGCGGATGGACGTGTGCAGGTTTGGAGACAACGTCATGAATACATCGACCCTGAATGTCAGCTGGTGGAGGCACTGTAATGGTGTGGGCCGTGTGCAGCTGGAGTGATATGGGACCATGATACGTCTAGATACGACTCTGACAGGTGGCACGCACGTAACCATGCTGTCTGGTCTCCTGCATTCATTCATGTCCATTGTGCATTCCGACGGACTTGGACAATTCCAGCAGGACAACGCAACATCTCACAAGTCCAGAATTGCTACAAAATGGCTCCAGGAACACTCTTCTTAGTTTAAACACTTCTGCTGGCCACCAAACCCCCCGCACATGAATATTATAGAGCATATCTGGTATGCCTTGCAACGTACTGATCCACCCCCTCTTACTTTTACGGATTTATGGACAGTCCTACAGCATTCATGGTGTCAGTTCCCTCCAGCACTACTTCAGAGATTAGTCTAGTCCATGCTGCGTCGTCTTCCGCCATTTTTGCATGGTCGCGGGGGCCTTACGTGATATTAGCCAGGTGTACCAGTTTCTTTGGCTCTTCGATGTTTGTTTCTCTGCTAGCATCAAACTTGAGCGAACAGACTGCGCCAATTCTGTTTAAATGGTTCAGATTGCTCTGAGCACTATGGGACTCAACTGCTGTGGTCATCAGTCCCCTATAACTTAGAACTACTTAAACCTAACTAACCTAAGGACATCACACACATCCATGCCCGAGGCAGGATTCGAACCTGCGACCGCAGCAGTCGCGCGGTTCCGGACTGAGCGCCTAGAACCGCTAGACCACCGCGGCCGGCAATTCTGTTTAACTGGTAGCGATGTATCTCATTTGTGTGAAAACTTATGTGTTTGCACTTAATAGAGTATGTAGAAACTCACTGTTAGTTGTAAGCGGAAGACTTTTCTGTCTGGAGATCTGGCAACGTTAACACGGGGAAACATTTATTTAGTTTTTGTTACAGTGTGGCTAGTTGCCTATAACTTAAATAAGGGCTGCACTCACTCTCGTACAATTCGTTCCTATTGACAGCATTTTTCCCTTTTCATCGGCAACTAACGATACAGCATGCATTGTTACATTCAACACAAATTTTCGTCAGCAGATTATTTTCTGGTATTAATGAAGACTACACCTACTACTATACCGAGCTACGTCAACAAATACGAGGGGTAGTCAAATGAAAACCGAACAGGCACTGACAGATCTGCAACTGCACCCACTCTTGTACATCCTCGTCGAGTGAAACCGACGTCCACGCATGTCTTTCTTCAAGTTACCAAAAATGTGAAAATCACACGGTAATGCATCGGTGCTGTTCCGAGGATGTTGCAGTATTTCCCAACCAAATCGCTAGAGCGAAGCCTTCGTCCTAATGGCAGTGTGTGTGTGGGGGGGGGGGGGGGGGGGGGGGGTCAGGCGTTGTCGTGCAACAGGATGATTCCGTCCAACAGCCCGACAGCAAAGGGGGGAGGCAAGATCCGGTAAGGTCATGATGACCTTGTTCTTCGACTGCAGGGGTCCTCTACTCGTCGAGCACACAATCAGTGCGCAATGCTGTGAAGAGACTTATCGGAAACTGTGGTGCGCCATAAAGTCAAAACGTCCAGAAATGCTGTTGGCCAGAATCATCCGGTTGCACGACAACGCCCGCCCCATTCTGCCTGTCGGACGATGGCTACGCTTCAGCGATTGTTTAGGAAACACTGCAACATCCTCCTTATAAGCCAACTCTTTGACCGTACAATTTTCACATATAAATTGCAGTTGTTTCAAAGAAAATGCCTTTTTTGCATGCTGCACATCGAAATTTTTATTTTTATTTATGCACCCAGACGCGTTTCGCCTTTTTTACAAGGCATCCTCAGTGGGTGTCCTGAAGTATTACGTGATTTGTTCATTTTTACAGGTAGGTTATGGTTTCACATCTAGGTTATAGATTTAAATACAGTTCCTTAACGTTTTTTATGAAATGGAAAGGTACTTGCAGGTAACTTCTAATTCATTGCATCTAAGCAAACTGATTTTTCTCATCTGGCAACTAGGTGGACGGACATCTTACAGTTTACTTTCAGTTTACTGTTTGCGTTACACATCACTGTAGCTGCCATTTTTTAAATGCAGAGTTTCATTTGTTTCTCTAAGTTCTACCAACATTCTCAGTTTTCTGCATTCAACTATTTTGTCAATGTGTGTGTGTGTGTGTGTGTGTGTGTGTGTGTGTGTATTAGAGAAGGAGAGAGATTTTTTAAAAATTATGTATTTTATTTCTATTACTTTTTTTAAATAATAATAATAATTATTATTATTATTATATTTTCGTGTATATACTTATGAGAGGAATCACATGTGTAATCATTTGTTGGGATTTCTGTCTATAACATGATCAATCAGTGTAAACAGTGAGTTGTTAGTCATATTTACGTGGTCATTTAGTAGTTGTTTCTTTCAGCCTTTGTTTTGCATATATGATAATTTTCCTGTAATGTTAGGAGATGCCTTTCATTATTTATTCTAATTATTTTCGTATCTTTTCTCTTTGGCGATCTGAAGAAAGAGACGCGTGGGTGTCGGTCTCAGTCGGATGAGGAAGTGCAAGAGCGGGTGTGGTTGTGGGTCTGTAAGCGGCTGACAGCATTCTGCGAAACACGAATTGATCGTCTCGTTTCCCAGTGGTATAAATGTCTTAACGCATGTCGTGATTATTGCTGAATGGAAACATTCCATGGTCCCTTTGTGGAAAGTGTCTGGTTTTCATTTGACTGTCCCTTATATTTACTGCCCTACAGCAGGCGTCCCTCCCATATCTCACCTGTACACACTGTAACTGATTAAAATTAATTTTAAACAGTAATAACACAAGTTTTTTGTCGTGAAATGCAAATAGTGACAACTGGGTATGATCCTATCAGTTTAGGATGCCTGGAATCTGAGTAGGAGAAACAAAGAGAGATGTTCTCGATGGACAAAACGAGGCTGCTGACTCTTGCGACAAACTGTATCAGGAATATTGTAGTGAAGGAGATTGATCCGATCCGCCAAACAGGCAAAAACCGGTTGCGTGAAACATCTCTTGACATCTAAACAAGAAAGCAAACTGAGGCAAAAGCGCGCAGATGTTGCCAATCTGTCCCACACGTGACAGCGGAGTCAGTGAGCGACTGAGGACGCAGTGGGATGTTATAAATATGGGTTAGTGGCACGCGGACGCCTATTGTTTCTCGTGCCGGGCGGCCAGCTGTGGAATACATAATGCCGAACGCCTCCTCGCTTAAATTACAGGCTAATAGAGATGCAATCGGGAGTAGAGGCGTGGGCCTTGCCGAGATAGCGCCAAATCTTGTAAGCCGGTCGGGCACAAAACAATCCTTCCGCGCCTGTCTGCCTTCACCGAAAAGCCCCGGCTAACTGATAATATTCCGCTGCGCGCCGCGTGCATTATTCCACCTACAGCCTTCTCAGTAATTTCCGTGCCTAATTGTCCCGGCGACAAAGAGGCCATTTAGGTACAGCGAGAGGCGCAGAAGGCGCTGTTAACGACCTGAAGGACTCATTTCTCATTCAGCCGCGGACTGGGTTAGGACGCGGACAAGCTTAGGCATCGTGTTAGCCTTGGCTCCGTGAGTAATTACCCGGTGTGACCCGCTCCAAGAGAAGAGATCGCTACACACACGTCCGATGCGGATATCTTAGGGAAACGTAAACTTGAACCATCAGTTGACACTGAAATAGTGGGAAAACAAAAGTGGAAAATTTAATATGTAATTAAGAGGGGCGTCCAATAAGTAATGCAACATTTTATTCTGAAAGGAGGCTTATTATTATTGTCATTATATACTATATTATTCCCCACTCTGCTTGCTACAAAACCGTATTTTTCAACACAATTTCCGTTCAGTGCGACGGCCTTGCTCCACTTAACTGGGAGGGCCTGAGTGACCGCATGGTACCACTCTGCTGGTCGACGTCGGAGCCAACACCCTGTTACGTCAACAACCTCCCCACCAGCCATCTACTGCTTCTCGCGGAGTGCATCTTCATCGGGCTCAGCAGATGGAAGTCTTAGGGCGCGAGATCCGGGTTGTAGGGTGGATGAGGAAGAACAGTACAGTGAGGTTTTGTGAAACCCTCTCGGGTGCGCGGGCTTGTCTGAAGCCTCGCGTTGTCATGCAGAAGAGTTTAGTTTGAACTTTTGTGGCGACGAACACGCTGAACTCATTTCTTCAATTTCCTGACAAGATCGGACAGATTTGCGCGACCGCGCTGCGATGATGGCAGCCGCTTCTCCCAAAGACACACCTTGTCTTCATCACTGCCAGGTCTCCGTGGACATTCTGCAAGCGCCAAACGAAACCCACTTACAGCCATCTGCTTGCAATGCACCTGCATTACAGACGCGATTTTGAAGGCTGCGATAGCGCTACCCGTACAGGAATATCACGAAACCATAAGGGCTAAAGCTTGAATATTCCGCGATGTACCACAACAAATACCGCGTTTTTTCAGCCGAAACAGATAGAGAAAAAAATTGCATTACTAATTAAACGTCCATTGTACAAAAAAGATACATCACGTTTCTAAAAATATATGTAAGAAAGATAGACGAGGTAGCATTTCACGGAATTTATATCCATATCTCTGGCCGTCAATGGGAAAAGTGAGTAACTGATTGTACCTCAGCACAAAAGAAACTCTTCATTTTGGTAGCAAAACGCCCACCGTTTCATTCCAACATTTCATTAAACTTGCTAAGACTTGTACTGCAGAAGAGCAGTTCACTACGAGCATGAAATGTCAAGAAACTAAAACTGATTTTTAATGATTTCGATCTCGAGAGAAAACGCAGCAGATGAATAAGCTATTCTGTCAGAAGGTCACAATCCTTGGTGATAGTAACAGAATGTGGTATCGCGTATTGACACCACCCCACATGTCACAGTCAACAAAAGAACTGCAGGCTTCCGGTACGTGCTGACAGCAGTCACGCAGGATCTGTCGGACCCAATGCTGCGCGCCCGCTGCGCCACACCTCCAGCGGCTCTGGACTTCACCCTCTGCGCCATATATAGCACTGCTCTGTTCACTTGCACTTGGGGCCTCTGCACTACGACATCTCAGAACAGCAAGCCTCATTCTAGTTGACACTAGGATAGCAAGACTCTGTTTCTTGGTGCATTTTCTGTAATGAGTCTTCGTACACTTGGAGAAAAACAAATTAAAGCAGATCTTCTGTCTACTGTGATAACTTGTTCGCTAATCATTTCTGCTCGTGTCCAGCACTCCTACAACGGCAGTTGCCGCACCATTCTGTAGCTCACCTCTCCTTACCATTGTGCAGAAAGTCGTATACAACACAGACAACATGAGAAACATATGGAATAGTTGGCACTTCCTAATCACTCGCAGTATTTGGGTTGAAGAAACCTGAAAACAGTGGATTAAATTCCTCTGACCAACTGAGAGCTTATGCCTCTTACAGCGTTACTGAGCACACACAACGTGACAATGATTGACAGCTACGTACAGTGTATGGGTCCAATGACATGAGCATGCTTACGGTACCTTGTTAATGCAGACAATATTCTGAAGGTGTCAAAATATTCGTGATGAACACTATGGACTAGAGGCCTTGTGGATCAGTATCAGGCTTTTCTAGTGGACCACCGCATTGCTGTTACAAATTTCATGTGCCATCCACAAAAGAAATTCCGATCCTGAAAGTTCCAACGTTCCCCCATTACACGGTACCGATCTCGATGGCATTGATTCCTGTCCAATAAACAGCTTCAGATGGAAACACAATAGTTAAAGTCCCAGGTTACAGACAAGCATTAGCATTAGTAATTTATTCACCCAAGGCCCATTTTACAATGGTACCTCTGACGAGCCAAAACAATATGATCACTGCCCACCGCGAGACTGACTGACGTCTGGAGGCGTTGGTTGGTTGGTTGGTTGATATGGGGGAGGGGGCCAAATAGTGAGGTCATCGGTCCCATCGTACTAGGGAAGCATGGGGAAGGAAGTCGGTCGTGCGCTTTGAAAGGAACCATTCCGGCATTTGCCTGAATCGATTTAGGTAAATCACGGGAAACCAAAACCAGGACGACCGGACGCGGGTATGAACCGTGTCCTCCCAAATGCGAGTCCAGAGTGCTAACCGGTGCGCCACATCGCTCGGTCTGGAGTCGTTGTGGGCACATGACGCTGAGACGAATGGGGACTTATTCTAACGACGACAAAGTCCGATACTGCCATAAGCGACTCTTACAAACAGCAGATTTTTATGACCTGACACCTGGGAACGGGCATCTAGGAAACGGTAGAATTCATCGTCTGTCCACATGCTGCTGTCGTGAGCATCAGTGGAAAATGGTTGAAGGATGATGTGTGACACTGTACTCTGGAGTGATAAAAGTCATGCGACACTTGCTAATATCGTGTTCCTTTTGCTCGGTATAGCCGGCCGGTGCGGCCGTACGGTTCTAGGAGCTACAGTCTGGAACCGCGGGACCGCTACGGTCGCAGGTTCGAATCCTGCCTCGGGCATGGGTGTGTGTGATGTCCTTAGATTAGTTAGGTTTAAGTAGGTCTAAGTTCTAGGGGACTGATGACCTCAGCAGTTCAGTCCCATAGTGCTCAGAGCCATTTGAACCATTTTTTTTGCTCGGTATAGTACTGCATCTCGACGTGGCATGAAGTAAACAACTCGTTGGAAGCCCCTGTATAACTATTTAGCCGTGCTGCCTATACCCGTCTATAACTCGAAAGTGTTGCAGGTGCAGAATTCTGTGCGCGAACTGATTCATGTCGGACGATCTGGGCAGCCAAGTCATTCGCTCGATGCAAACAGTTGTGGTCTGGTGATATGTCGCATTGTCATCCACAAACAATCCATCGTCGAATGGCTGCATATGGTCTCCAAGTAGCCGAACATAGCCATCTCCAGTCAGTGATTTGTTCAGTTTAACAAGAGGACCCAGTCCAATCCATGTTAAGGAGCCACTATCTGCTTTCATGACAACTTGGGCCCATGGCTTCGTGGGATCTGCAGTATACTCCAACCCTACCATCAGCTCTTAGTAACTGAAATCGGCACTCATGTGACCAGGCCACGGTTTTCCAGTTGTCTAGGATCCAACCGATATGGTCACGAGTCCAGGAGATGTCGTACTGTTAGTAAAGGCACTCGCGTCGGTCGTCTGCTGCCATAGCTCATTAACGCCAAATTTCATCACACTGTCCTAACGGATACGTTCGTCGTACGCCCCGCACTGAGTTCTTCGGTTATTTCCCGCAGTGTTGCTTGTCTGTTAGCACTGGCAACTCTACGCAAACTCCACTGCTCTCGGTCGTTAAGTGAAGACTGTCGGGACTTTTCGTATTCTCGGCACACTCTTGACACTGTAGATCTCGGAATACTGAATTCGCCAACAGTTTCCGAAATGGAATGTTCTGTGCGTGTCATTCCAACCCTCATCCCGTGTTCAATGTCTGCAAATTTTCGCCGTGCGCCATAATCGCTTTAGAAATCTTTTCACACGAATCTCCTGTGTAGAAATGACAGCTCCTCCAAAGCACTGCCGTTTTACTATCTCCATCTGTACATGTGAGTGTCGAAACCCCATGACTTTTGTCACGTCAGTCTAATACAGATGTGCTATCTAAAATTTTTGTCCATTAAGTTTATTATAAAGAAAACGTACTTGTTTTATTCTGTAAATCGTTAGACGCTACGTGTTAATTACAAATGTGATATGTGCTGTAACCTGGATAAATTATTTTGTAGTATGACGTATTTATTCTGAGCTAATGTCGTTAGGGAAAGTTAGCAAAAGCAATATAGTTGGCGGAGAGTTAAGACTTGTGTAGGAGCGCTGTCTCTGGAAGCGAGTGTAACACCAGAGCAGAGCGCGGAAGAGACATAATTTGGCTGTGAGATGTTAAGAGCGAACACACACAAGTGGCGCGCACTGTCGGGCATATGTGTGGTGCTGTTGCTATTATCAAGGCACCAGTAGCATGACGAGTATAGGGAGGTGTAAGAGGCCCCAATAACATCAGGATCCTGCCCCATAATTCGTCACTGCGAATAAAGGTGTGCCCGCAATATTACATGTATGAAACGTCCCCTTAGAACAATTCTACATGACTGTGCTTAAACTGACATACAATATTTTTAGCGCAACGCAAGCTGACTTTCAAAAATCCCTACAAAAGAATACCCCTTACCAACATTAACCTATACGTTTCACAAATCACTTACCTCACAAAAATCTTGGTTACTCGAACTACTGCAATACAACGAGCGCCACTGCTGCCAGCTAAATAAAAGATTCAGACTGCTGAAGGCACTAACTACTAATAGGCATAGTTAGCAAATGAAAGATTTTGATAGAGAACAGACAATGTATTTACCTCAATAGTGTTCAAAAGTCGTAATGTATATAGCAGTTCATGACACCCAGTCTTACAAATTTCAAAACTCCGCCATCTCTCTCTCCCCACATCCACCACTGCTGGCGGCTCACCTCCAACTGCGCAAGGCTACGCGCTGTTCACATCCAGCTGCCCAACACTACAATGGCAGACAACAATGCAAACTAGCCACAGACTGCACACAGCACAGCCAGTGATTTTCATACAGAGCGCTACGTGGCCTTACCAATAAAAAAACCTAAACAGTCTACTTACACATGGAACAATGGAAGTATTCTCGGCGACAGCGAAAACAGCGGCTTAACATCTGTAAAGAACTGTAAGGTCGTTTCATTTTCATTCACGTTACAGACTTTTTGAGGCATTACCCAGCGACATTCTCATTGATTTTTATTTCAATTATAAGACTTTTAATTTCAATAATAAGACTTAACAGATCGTTGTCAGGAAGTTGTACTTAAAATAAATCACTCAAAAACTAAGATTATTCATGATAAGTGAGTAGCTGCAAGACAAGTAACACTGAACGGCAACATCCTCAACAATGTTACAGAATATGTTTATCTGGGGCAATTAATTGACACAAAAGGGGATCTGAAACCTGAAATTGTTCGTCGAATTAAACTGGGTTGGAGGGCTTACGGAAGGAATGCAACAGTTTTCAACTATAACATGCCATTCTACTTAAAGAAGACAGTTTTTGATCAGTGTGCCCTCCGGTTTTAACGTACGGGTGTGAAACTTGGACTTTAAATGAATTTTTCAAAAGGAAACTTAGAACTGCTCAGAGAGCTATGGAAAGGTCAATGTAAGGTCTCGTTAAGAAATATCGCCAGAAAAGTGAAGACATAAGAGCAATAACAGGAATAAAGAATATTATAGAACTAGCTAAGACCGTAAAATGGCAGTGGGCAGGACATATTGCACGGACGAAGGATGGACAAAATCAGTTTTAAAGTGGAGTCTCAGAGTAAAACGAAGACCACCAGGGAGACCACCTGATCGCTGGGATAAGGAACTCAGGAAAGTTGCGGGATTCAACTGGCAGAAGACAGCAGCGGACAGAGATGCATGGAAAAACCTCTTAAAAATCAATTTAATAACTTAAAGAGACTACATCTAGTATAGATTGAAACAGCCAAACAAAAAGTAAATAAGCGTTGTACGTAAAAACTGTAGGTGTCTGATCTTGTCATTATCTCCAGTCATTGTCACGTACTTAGGGTCCCATTCCTTCCAGTTATTCGATACCCTAGTGTCGTTGTTTAAACAATTAAATTAAAAGTATTAAAATACTATCACTGCCAGTTTTGTTTTTCTTGTTAAGAGATAATTGAAAGTAATAAGTAATGGAGCCTCAATAAGTTGAGACTGTTGTTCGATAATATTTAGAGGCAAAGTCATTATTATTAGTTGACTGGAGACAAATTAAAGTAATTCTGGCAATCTGAAATCAAAGAAAAGAATAAATTAAATTCACATATTTCATATCTGTATCTATTGTACTAATACTATTGTGTGCTAGCATGGTCATATTTCGGTATTGTCAATCTATAGGAAACCAACAGCTGCTTACTTGATTCAGCAAATGTTCATAACAATTACATTCTACTCAAAGTACGAGTATTAATCATTGATTTCTTTGTTCGGTATTATTTCGTAACGTACTGTGTTGTTGGGAACCTTCTGTTGCCACATGTACAGCCAAACGGTTACATATTCATTGTTGACTGCATTATCCATGAGATATTGAAGAGACAGTGTCCAATTGGGAAAGCCACCGTATAATTAATTTGTATACAATAATTTGAAGCCATTTTGACTATTTTTCGACCGTGACTGTCTCAAGAAATATGTAAATGTTTTTTTTTAAATTACCCCTACCAGTCACAAACTTTGTCAACTATTGTATTACTTTTTTATTTAGCGATATGTTTCGAGGGAATACCTCATCTTCAGGCTAAATGGCATTACAAAAACAACTTTACAATAAGGTCATACTGATATTACATAGTCTTTTCGTAAATGCTGTGGTCACCCTGTGGAAAAAGAGAAAACTTAGTAAGAGGCGATGTCACTTTGGAAGCTGGACTGATGTTTGCACGAAAATGTTTTGTAACAGTCACTCACATTGTTCTTCTGGCGTGTCAGCCTCGTTGTGATGCGGTGGTGTGTTTCCATTTCCGTGGCTCTCTTGGTCACTGTTCACAAATTGTCACTAACATAGCAATAACTTGGAACACGATCACAAACAGTTCTGTAGTGCAGTGCACTACAGTCCACTGCACTACAGCAAGTGCGAGTAGCACTTCCGTATATCACGGGCCGGTGGTCTGAGGCACGGGACTGGTGCCCGATAGCGTCCCAAACGTGTTCCATCGGATTAAGATCAGGGGAATCTGGTGACCAAGACATTAACTTAAGTTAACCATCATGATCCCTGAAACCACTGTAGCACTAATCTCGCCGCCGGTCGGGGTGGTCGAGCGGTTCTAGGCACTACAGTCTGGAACCGCGCGACCGCTACGGTCGCAGGTTCGAATCCTGCCTCGGGCATGGATGTGTGTGATGTCCCTAGGTTAGTTAGGTTTAAGTAGTTCTAAGTTCTAGGGGACTGATGACCTCAGAAGTTAAGTCCCATAGTGCTCAGAGCCATTTGAACCATTTGAACTAATCTCGCCTTGTGACGCGCACAGTTATCTTGCTGACAGATGGCGTCACGTTCTCAATTATTTGTTGGATGTAGCCCCATCTCTATCTTCCTCCATATTTTTTGCCCTCTGAAGCTTCCTCTAGTACCATGGAAGTCATTCCCTTAAGTCTTAACTGATGGCCTATCATCCTGTCCCTTCTAATTGTCAGTGTTCTCCACATTTTCCTTTTCTCTCCGATTCTGCGCAGAACCTCTTCATTCCTTACCTTATGAGTCCACCTAATTTTCAACATTCGTCTGTAGCACAATATTTCAAATGCTTCGATTCTCATCCGTTCTGGTTTTCCCACAGTCCATGTTTCACTGCAATACACTGCTGAAGTCCAAACGAATATTCTCAGAAATTTCTTCCTCAAACTGAGCCCTATGTTTGATACTAGTAGACTTCTCTTGGCCAGGTATGCCCTCTTTGCCAGTGTTAGTCTGCTTTTGATGTCCTCCTTCCTCCGTCCGTCATTGGTTATTTTGCTGCCTAGGTAGCAGAATTCCTTGACTTCATCTACTTCGTGACCATCAAGCCTGACGGTAAGTTTCTTACTGTTCTCATTTCTGCTACTTCTCATTACTTTTGTCTTTCTTCGATTTACTCTCAGTCTATATTCTTTACTCAGCAGACTGTTCATTCCATTCAGTAGACCATGTAACTCTTCCTCACTTTTACTAAAGAGAGCAATGTCATCAGCGAATCGTATCACTGATATCCTTCCACTCCGAATTTTAATTCCACTCCTGAACCATTCTTTTATTTCCACCATTGCTTCTTCGATTTATAGATTGAACAGTAGGGGCGAGAGACTACATCCCTGTCTTACACACTTTTTAATTCGAGCACTTCGTTATTGGTCGTCCACTCTTATTCCCTCTAGGCTCTTGTACACATTGTATATTAACAGCATCTCCCTATAGCTTAACCCCATTTTTCTCTGAATTTCGAATATCTTGAGCCATTTTACAATGTCTAAGCCTTTATCCAGGTCGACAAATCCTATGAACGTGTCTCGATTTTTCTTTAGTCTTGCTTCCATTATCAACCGCAACAGAATTGCCTCTCTGGTGCCTTTGCCTTTCTGTAGACCTATTTTTCTACGATTTTATGACCATACAATAGATATTACGGCTCGTACAAAAGCTTACAAACAGTCGCATCCTCTCGTAAATTTGCTAGTGGAACAGGAGAGGGAATGGTTAGTTGTTTCAGCAAACACTATCCTCCATGGATTTATCAGTGACTTGTCGATTATGTATATAGATTACGCAGTCTACTATTTATTTAATAAACTGGGAGCAAGTACGTAAAATACGTTAAATAGATACTTCAAAGTGTCACCAGTAAGAAAAATTGTGTTTTAGGTCGTAAAAACGAGAAAATAAATACGCAGAAATAGCAGAAAAAAAGGACGCATTAGCAGGGATATAATCGCTAATGTGTGGCAAATTCGGTGTTTTTCGGACACTTGCAAAAGTACTAGCGCACTGTCAAGTCGTTTTGCAAGACTATCACTGTAAAAATGTACGTCAGGCTCTGTAATACTATAAAGTGCCGCATCATACCGAAAACTACCAAAAATCGAGTGCATCTGAACTGTGACACCTATCGCAAAGAAGCGGGATGTAATATCACTTGCCCTTAAAAGTTACGTAGCTGGTTTATTCCCGGTATCAAATGGATACTGTTAAAATGTCTGCGCAACATATATAAATAATGCACGACACGTACGAAAAGAATCCGTCTGTACTAGGGATGTAGTGACATTCTGGACATACAGGGCGCTATACAGACAAACACACGACGTCCCGAGAACACGTTACCAGGCGAGCAATGTATGTTGACAACACAAAATCTGTTCTGCGCATGTCAATGATCACTCCAGAGATATTTACTCTATGGTATCTGTCTGTGAGTGAAAGACGATGGAGTAGGCAATCTTTAGTATGCTGTGTGAAGCCACCAAGAGTTAGATTAATGTAGGTATGTCAATATTGTTGAATGTGGAAGCAGACGTCTTCATGAAAATTAGATAAAGATGTTCAATAATTATGATTTCTGCTTTTGCCAGCGCGTTAGTATTGATGAGTTGGCTGATAATTTGTAATTGTTGAGTAACCCCAGAATGTACGTAAACAGTTTTGATAAAAAGGCTAGTTAGATATTTCATTTTTGTAATGCTTTTAATATTTGTTAACACAGCTATGTGTAATTTGATCATTTGCATTTATGTTGGACTAATGAAGTTAGATAATATGTGCTGTTTAAATATCATTGTTTGTGAATCAATTGCGAGTAATGTAACTTCAATTGTCAGATGTTTTGAAAAGACAAACTTACCTTGCAGTATAATTTTGCTAAAAAACTGAGTATTAGTAATTCACCATAATCAGTACCGCCTCCCAGTCCAGGTCATGATTTTTCAAAGAATTTGGATTTTCTTAAATTGTTCTAGTTTATCACTCAAGTGAATTTCGTGTGCATTTGAAGTATTATGGCCAGCATTGCACACTGCTAAGCCTGTAGTTAGCATATTTATATTTTTGTGAGAGACCAGAATATATCGCGTTCCACCGTTGCTGCTTTCGAGGTAAGACAACTTAAGTTATTTATTACGTGCACAGGGACCAAAGTTATCAGTTCTGAACAGGGCCAGATGATTCAGTACCTAAGGGGCTGAATGTATTTTGCTGTGACTGTATTCCTTTATTGGTATTGGGGGTTGCATTGCCCAATCAGTTCGTGTAAAGTTTTGCTAACAATAACATAGAGTAAGCACACCACTTGCACTTACAACACGCAACACGAAAATTCAAGTTCAGTACTCATTCCACAGATCAGACATTCAGCGTAATCGTAATATTTCTCAGTTTTTTTATTAAAGAACGTTACAACACATTTATTTCCCAAGATAGCCATCCTTGCGACGAACTATTTCTCTCCACGACAGACCAGTTTGTTGATACCGGCACTGTAGAAAGTTTGACGTTGTTGACGGAGCCACGACCTCACCTGTGCATGCATCGCTTCACCACTATCAAAGTGAAGTCCATGAAACTCTTCTTTAAGTTTCAGAAACGGATGAAAGTCGGAAGGGACAGGACGGGACTGTATAAGAGAATGATCGATGAACGTGAACCCAAGGCGTCTGATTGATGCACATGTCGCAGTGCTCCAATGTAGGTTGGCATTGCCACGCGGAAAAGGAGGGTGTTCCATGAGTGGACGAACTTACCGAATTCGAAACTCGCTCACAGCACGATGTTTCTCGCGCACCGATAGAGTTACGTTACACACCGCCATGTTACAGGCTACAATTCGGAGCCCTCTGGCAGCAGATGACTGCACATCATATGTAGAGATAAAGAATAAAGCTGTAGAATGTTAATAACATTTGCTTTATTTAAAAGCCTTAAGAGTTTTCGCGTAAAAATTTCGGAGGCATTACTTTTGAGCACGAGCTTGTACATTCAGAATTTGTTGTCAAAAGCTTTCTCTAAACTTGCAAATGAAATAAATGTAGGTTGCCTCTCTTCAGTCTACCTTGTATGATAGGTTGTAGTATCAATAGTGTCTCGCGTATCCCTACAGCTCTTCGGGATCCAAACAAATGTTCCCTGGGGTAGGCTTTTGTTAGTATTAACAATATTATTAGCATTAGTACTATTATTATTGCGAGTATTATTGTTACTAAATCCTTCTCTTAATGTTTCTTTGTAATTTTCAAAGAAAATGAATAAAGCTAACAGTCAGAACTGAAGAAACAGTTCTATATTTTTTCAATGTTTTAAAGTCTTTGCTGCACTGTTCTTATTAACCAGTCCTTCCAAATATATACGTGCATGGTTTGCAGCTTCCATTGCTAGGACAGTGCATCTGGCATCCAGAAGACTCCGACCAAATCTGGCAATTTTCTTAAACGTTTTCAGTTGTTTGCTATGAATCCACATTTGTTTCATGTTGTCACAGTTTCACTTTGCGCTGACGCGAATGTAGCAAGCTGAGGTTAAACTCGTGACTACCAAAAGAACTTTCCGCTGCATCCAGCCAAGCCTTTGGTGGTCATACGATGCCACTTGGGTGCTCTCTGTATGGCAACTCTTCGCGGAGGACATCACTGGGGACCACAGAGAGGTTCCCCAACACTTATCGTCTTCATCACACGTTTACGTCATCATCATCATCATCATCATCATCATCGTCATCGTTGTCGTCGTCGACATCATGGTCTAGACTTATTGGTCTATTCACCCCAAAATCATTCATGTTGTCTTTCTAAAGGGTGGCTAATATTTCCTTTTTCTTCGGGGATTATATTGTGAAGCATTATTACTGATTCTGCTGCCTTCCATACGTTGAACATGATCCTTCCGCTTATTCCGTAATTCATTATAAGATCTGAAACTGATCCCAAATTTAATTCCTGCATAATATCAATATTTTTCTTATGATCTAGTAGCGAATACTCTGCTATATAGCTGATAAACCTCATTTCAGACGAGTCAATTTATCTTATTTGGTCAGAAGATAAGAATCCAGCTTTTACATCAGTACAGCAATAATGGGAAAGTTGTAACTATGTATAGTTCGAATAGCGTTTCCTTCCGAACGTTACGTTTTAATTTACAATCTAATGAGCCCGCAACGTTAAAGACATCTCTTAGAGATGTTGTGTAATAACATCTAAATTTCTACTATAGTAGTTTAATGATGTATTTATTGTTTCCGCTAGATTATTGTTCGTTTCTGTTCCCATAGTGAAGAACATTTTAGGATGCAGTTTATTTGGTGGTTGATAAACGTATTGAATTTCAAGTTCGTCTCCTTTTATGGGGGCAAGCGTGTCATTCACGTATCTGAACTAACAGATATTTTTTTTGGTTAGGGAATTTTCGAGTGCAGAATTATTCTTCAAATGTATTCAAGAAAATATCTGCTAAGGTGCCAGCAATACTGCACTCCATGGCTATTCCGTCTAATTGGAGTATATATTATTGTTGTAATCAAAATAGTTTTTTGTTGTAAATAAATTGAGCAGGTCCATTATCTCTTTTATACCTGCAATTGAATTTTTTTTCTGTATATTGTGAGAATTTAACCTGTATGATTGTAATTACCTCTTGGACTGGTATATTTGTATAGAGCTTGGTAATATCGAAGGATATTACAGTCATACAGAATAACCCCTCATAATGCACAAAAATTTAAATCGCAGGCAAACTAGAAATCATAGACCAATTCAGTTTAGTTACAACACAACATTATTTTGAATTCATCAGTAATACATACTCCCCATTAGACGAAGTAGCCATGGTCCGCAGTATTGCTGGCACTTCAGCCAACATTTTTTTGAATACATTAGAAGGGAAAAAAGCTATAGCCACAATGTGGATGTTATAACATAACGTTACTGTATTTTAAGGACGGTAGGGCACTACGGACTATAAGGAACACCTTAAATTTAAAATAATTAAAAAAAGAAAACATTGTTACCATTTCTATTAATAGATTTGCAAAGCCAGACTAAAAAAATTATTACTTTATAAAACCGAACTGACCTTTAAAATGCCTGAAAAATCTTTATCTGAACTTTCTTCTTTTTCACCTTGTTCTTCCTCTTCGTCGTTGTCGTTGTCCTCTTCAAAAGGTGGTCTGCACTGTCATAGAGAGTGTTACTTATGCCACACTTCTTGAAAGGGTTAACAATAATGTCTTCTAGACCACGACCGCTGCATCCACAGACGCAGTTGTTTGGATTGTAGATCGTCTTAAAGCTCCCTTCGCCGTGAGGTCATATTGGGTTTCATCCATCATCCATTTGTTGCATTCCTCTCTCATATACACTTTAATTTTTTTATCGATAACCAATAGCCTCCAATTGTGAAGTAAGTCCTCCCGGAATAACAGCAAGCTCTGTATTTCCCTGTCTCAGTTTCTCTTTCACAGAATTTGTCAAATGACTGCATAAGAAGAGAACTCTCTTTTTCAGTAAAGCTCGTTTCCATCTCTCCCACACTCTGTTAATCCATAATTTCTTAGCAGCCTCGTCCATCCAATCCTTGTCATGTACTTGAACAACACCTGGCGACATTTCAGAAGGTTATGACATTTTTTGCGCTAGGAAATGATCACTGGATTAAGTTTAGTACCGTCAGCGCAACAGTGCAGTGCATTTTTTCCATGTCAACTTCTTTTTACAGTTACCTTTTTAGCAGCTCTCATGGCAACAGTTCTGTTACTCGGCACATCAAACGTTAGAGGAATTTCGTCCATACTGGCTATTTAGCTTAGTTCCACACTGGTTTTCTTTCGATGTTGCGTAATAAAGCGAGGGGAAGATAATATTTTCTCTTCACACTCCTGTGGCATTTTCTAAGATATTTTGGTTCGCATTCAAAGTCTATGACTCCACCCTTGAAGTGCGTTAAATTCCACTGTAGCACTAACTTACGAGCGTGTAACTGATTCATTTTTATATTAATTATAGTGCCATTTTGATGGTGTCTTGGAATCCATATAAACACGTCATCTTCTAGTTTTAGCCGTTTTGCATTCATTCCTCTATTTGTACGTTTTGTATTCCTCATTTTTTCAGTTCTTCTTTACGAGCCTGCCAATACCGAATGTTGTTTTTTTCCGTTGGTGGAGAACCGAAATGCTGCTCAACTGCTCTGTTTCCATGTTCCTCCGCATATGCTATTACTTTCAACTTATAGTCCGTATCATATGAATACCTTCTTTTTTTCCATTACGAAATTAGCTACTAGCAAAAATAGAATAGAATAGAATAGAATAGAAATCACTTTCAGTTGTAGTTCACTGGCAATGACGCATCGTAGGTTAGACGGTGGTATGGTTTTTTGGTGGTTGGAGGGAGACAGTGTTAGCAAGCTTGTGAATCCACGCAACTCATGTTCGTCGCATTGATGCACTGCTGCTGCCAGTTGAATCCAATATTGCCACATAGAGATTGGTTTCCCGCGGCATTGAATAATGGCCATTTTCGAGACTGGCCGGAATTTTAAATCGAACACTGGACATTTTTATATTAATTTCGAGTGCAAGACGCACCTGAATTTTTGAAGCGATTTTTCGAAGAAAAATTGCGTCTCACAGTCCCTAAAATTCGGCGTTTTAATGCCTAAGTTTAATTTCATGTAATACTGAAGATGATAACCCCGGATATTTAAATTCACTTATTTGTTGGACTGCTTGTCTACCAATTACAATTTTTTATCTTACTGGTTCTTATCCACCGATAACGATTGTCTGTGGATGAGCGTCCTATTGCTCTTCTGGAGTATGTGACAGCTTATTGACTACCCATTTATATAATTAATTCTCTATGATGTTCAGTCCTTCCCCTCTCTTCAAGTTCACGCTAAATATCCATCTACTTCCTGGAAACCTCCTCAAATACTTTGTTTAGCATTAGTGTTTCATCCCGCACAATCTTGTATATTGACCTGTTCAGTATTTTTGACTCTTTCGAATTCGTCGGCGGCTCTGAAATGAATACAGTGGTGAAAAACGTAGAGCTCTAAATTTAGAAAGCTGCGAAGTCTGACAGAGATTTGCCGCCAAGGTCTGATCGCGCACCTGCAGGCTGTGGCTCTGAGGTGGGCGAGGCAATATTAGCCGAGAAAAGTGTGGCTGCACGGAGGGGAGACGCAGGTGGCGGCGCTCCATTGCCGACCGGTGCGCAGGCAGTCGAGGTGGTTCCGCACGGCGCCTCGACCGTGCGCGCTGTCCTTGCGACGGGGTGGGGCACCAGGTTCGCAGTCTCTTCTCCTTTTCGCCATCTGTCGTAAGAACCTCCAAAATCAACAAGTTTTTATTCCTGTTCCCGTTATATTCGAGAAACAGACTCCACTAACGCGAAGGGTGTGGTTAGCGTCTGATCACTTGGAGAGCTTCATACTACACACTTGTACTTGCAGGTTATATCGTAAGCGAAAACTAAAATTGCCAAAACTATTCGATACTAGATTCAAAAACGTTCCAGGAGACACGGGACAACAAAGGAGACATTTCTGAGATAACTGCTCCCGCGCTACGAATCGTCATGGGTCATTCCATGTCAGATGCCCTAATTCCGGAACATTTTCCTGCTCAACCATCACGGATTTCGACGAAATTTTTGTGAACATTCGCACATCTCTCCGATGAACATTGGTAAAGATTAGCGTTCGTCGAAACGATACTGGCCGAGATATAATTACTTCTGTTAACTCCAAGCGCAACTTTGCGCAGAGCGAACGTGAATTTCTAGAGGATTTGAACTGTTATATCTTGGGCAATATTTTGTTGAAAGAAATGAAATTTGGCCTATTTGCACAACTGTAAGCGTTCTCTTAAGCACAACGGTGAAAAGAATTTTACGAGTCATATTCAGACAGAAAACTAATTTTAAGGTTTGTCTTCTTAAATTTCAGGGACTACGATATTACAAACGTGAAACTTGGTGTGTACTAGCCTAACAAAATGCGTTTCTAAAATACAAAGTTGCAGCTATGTAACGGTTTGCAATACAATAAATTTAGAGAAAATTTGTAGATTTTGTAAAAATGTCAATAATGCGATATTTTCGATCCGATTTTGAAAAATACTGTGTTCTATAAAACTCTCCGAACTGAAATAATTAGAAATACCATGATTTTTAATCCTCTAAAAAAGTACATTACATTATCCAACGTGGACTAACAATGATAGATAATTTGAATAGAATTTGGGCGTGAAAATCGCTGCTTCAAAATAGTGTAAACTGTGGACTCTTATGTATCGTAGAGTAAACGCGTGCTCAACTTTAGACTTAATAGGCAATAGCTTGGTGGCACAAGGATGTGGAACACAAAATTTTGTTCACCTACTATTTTTCAATAATGTGTAAATTTGTCGTAAAGATGACTATTTTTGTGAGAAGGTGAAAATACCATTTTCTAGTAAAGCTTCAAAGAAGCCTCTTTCGAAACAACGTATTTTAAGTCCCCCCAGAAAACTGGGTAAAATTTCCAACATGGGCTAACAATGGTATATAAATTGAGGCATACTAGCCGGAAAAATCACCTTATATCTCGTTCATTAAAGGCATTATAAACATGAAACTTAGAGTACAACAACATAGAAAAATAAGGTTTTCCAGTATAAAAGAAATTTCACGTACTGCTTTCTAAATTTCTACAAAATGAGTTCAAACTTGGTTTTCGCAAAACTGCAAAAAGTTGATCACATTCTCTTTGCTTTTAGAAAATCTGTTTTCCATAACTGATTTCAGACTAATGACAGTCGGAAAGAGCATGTTTTCAACTATTCAGGAAATCACTTTCGATTTTCCAACGTGCTCTAATAATAACTGAAAATGAGAGACGAATTTGAGGCAATGTACCATGACAACAGGCTGAAATGCAGAAACCTGTTTTCCATGTTTCTTTGGATGTGTTTTTTATTTTTTAATTGAAAAGTAATATTTCACTATATTGCGTTGATCTATGGTGACATTGTAACTACTGGTTCAAGAACAGACACTGGCAACACCATCGCCGTAGGAATCACGCCCGATAGCCGTGCAGCATCGTCCACGGATGGGTTTCTTCACCCAGGTTTCCAAACCTCTAATTTGGTTTCTTAATTGAGGTTTTAAGGCATTGTGGTGGTACCTGTCTGCTTACAAAGCCATTTGCTAAGTATCTTTTCTCCAGTTCCCACTTCTGTAGGAATATCTTATATAGGCGACAACGAAAGTTATATCAATTTTGATTTTAAACTTCTCAAAACTGCAATGTTATCGACATGTCGATGGGACATAATGATGCACTGATAAAATTTATGCATCCTCAAGGCCCGGCGCATTCAATTTATTGGCACGAAAGACAGGATGCTTGTCGCGTATCTGAACAACACCTCATTTCCATGCCCTCTGTTCCTTCAGTATTTCATCTGGCTGCTAGCATCAGTTTCCAGAAAATGAACAGCAGAGAGTGGCTCAAATATTTCCAAAAATGTAAACTGAAATGCTGAGAAGCTTAAAATCAAAACTGAGTTTATTATAATCTTGACGCCTATGTGAGATACTCCTACAGATACGAGAATCGGAAATAAAGTACTTAACAAATGGCTTGTAAACAGACACCAACACACTTATGTTAAGAAACCAAACTACAAGCTTGGAGACCTGAACGAAGAAACCCATCCACGGATGATATTGCACAGCTGTCGGGCGTCATCCCTATGGCGATGGGGTTACTGGTTCATGTTCTTCAACTGGTAGTGACAGTGTCACCATCGTCCAACACTATATAGACTGAAGAGCCAAAGAAACTGGTACACCTGCCTAATATCGTCTAGGGCCCCGGTGACCACGCAAAAGTGCCGCAAGACGACGTGGCATGGACTAGACTAATCTCTGAAGTAGTGCTGGAGGGAACTGATACCATGAATCCTGTAGGACCGACCATAAATTCGTAAAAGTAAGACTGGGTGAAACAGTACGTTGCAGCGCATCCCAGCTATACTCTCTAATGCTCATGTCTGGGGAGTTTGGTGGCTAGTGGAAGTGTTTAGACTCAGAAGAGTGTTCCTGGAGCCACTGTGTAGCAATTCTGGACGTGTAGGATATCCCATTGCCCTGCCGAAATTGCCCAAGTCCGTCGGAATGCACAATGAACATGAATAGATGCAGGTGATTAGACGGGATGCTTACGAACGTGCCACCTGTCAGTCATATCTAGACGTATCAGGGGTCCCATATTACTCCAACTGCACACGCCCCACACCATTACAGAGCCTTCACCGGCTTAAACATTCCCCTGCTGACATGCAGGGTCCATGCATTCATGAGGCTGTCTACATACCCGTACACGTCCATCCACTTGATACAATATGAAACGAGACTCGTCCTACCAGACAACATGCTTCCAGTCATCAACTGTCCAATGTCGGTGTTGAAGGACCCATGCGAGGCGTAAAGATTTGCATTGTGCAATCATCAAGGGTACACGAATGGGTCTTCGACTCCGGAAGCCCATATCGATGATGGTTCGCACGCTGACTCTTGATGATGGCCCAGCATTGAAATCTGCAGCAATTTGTGGAAGGATTGCACTTCCGTCATGTTGAACGATTCTCTTCAGTCGCCGTTGGTACCGTTGTTGCAGTATCTTTTTCTGGCCATAGCACAGTCGGAGATTTGATGTTTTACCGGATTCCTGATATTACCGGTACACTCGTGAAATCTCCCTTCATCGCTACTTCGGAGGTGCTGTGTCCCATTGCTCCTGCGCCCACTATAACTCGCTTAAATCATCATAACTTGCCACTGTAGCAGCACTAATCGATCTAACAACTGAGCTAGACACTTGTTGTCTTGAGGTGCGTCCACACTACTCGTGTGGCTCGTGTACTTGTGAGACTTGCGAGCCTTACGAATAATGTGGACGGAGGTAGGCTCCGAGGACTCGCCACGAAACAGGCTTGCGTGCCGCCCGAGCGTATGGCTTGTGTGGCTCCGCCCGTTGTCGGTACATCAAAGGGATGCGCGTCGAGCTGCACGAGTAGTGTGGACGGTAACAAAGCACTTACCAGTTGGTTCGCTGCACTCGCACGGATTGGTCTTGGCGTTATTCTTTTACTGTGTTGTGGACATCGGTTTTTCATTTAAAATAGAGTGGACCGCCGATTTTGCCATTAAATTCATAACCATTTATGAACAGTATTATGTGCTTTGAGACGCAACAAACTCTCAATATAAAATAAAATTTAAAAAAATTGAAGCGTGGGATTCCATCGCCACAGAACTTCGGGTGGACGTGGCCGAAATAAAAAAAAAAAAAAAAAAAAAAACATAAAAAATAAAAATAAAAAAACAGCTTATTAGCCACTTACAGGAAAGTTCGCCAGAACAAGAATGGGCTGTCTGGCGCTGGGGTTGAGAAAGTGACGCTCCAAACTGGCTCGCTTTCAAAGCGTCTGAATTTCTGCACAGCAAATATCAGCTGTGGAAATGGCTCTAAGCACAATGGGCCTTGCTGAGGTCATCGGTACCCGAGAACTTAGAACTACTTAAACCTAACTAACCTAATGACACCACACACATCCATGCCCGAGGCAGGATTCGAACCTGCGACCGTAGCGGTCGCGCGGTTCCAGACTGTAGCGCCTAGAACCGCTCGGCCACTCTGGTCGGCCTCAGCTGTGGAAGACAATCAACACAGATCATCATCATCACCATCATCATCATTTAAGACTGATTATGCCTTTCAGCGTTCAGTCTGGAGCATAGCCCCCCTTATACAGTTCCTCCATGATCCCCTATTCAGTGCTAACATTGGTGCCTCTTCTGATGTTAAACCTATTATTTCAAAATCATTCTTAACCGAATCCAGGTACCTTCTCCTCGGTCTGCCCCGACTCCTCCTACCCTCTACAGCTGAATCCGTGAGTCTCTTGGGTAACCTTGCTTCTCCCATGCGTGTAACATGACCCCACCATCTAAGCCTGTTCGCCCTGACTGCTACATCTATAGAGTTCATTCCCAGTTTTTCTTTGATTTCCTCATTGTGGACACCCTCCTGCCATAGAGCCTCATATCAACACAGATATGAGTAAAAAAATATTTATTTTTGGATATGTATAGAAAACCTATTAACAAACTTAATGAGGTGTGGTCCCTTTTGGGTCCACAGCTATTTAACTTTTTGTCTTTCTCGGCTTACACTTCGGTCCCTGCTCATTTGTTGTTTTTATATTTTTTGGTGTTATTCCTTTATATACTATTAATCATCTCATATCTTATCTTAAGATTTTTTCATATTTATTTTAGCTTACTACCGTTTCTATTAGGAATATACCTAACAACTGCTTATAGTTTTGAAATTTAAAAATTAAAAAAAGTTCTAATTGTGATAAAATTATAGGGCTTATGGCAAAATGGGCTCTGAACGTCACAGAGGAGAAAGGAGGAAATGGACTAACAGGATTGGAATGCATACTGGGGCAACGCTGGGTACTCAGCTAGTAATAAATAAATAGTAATGAATAACATTTATTTTTCTAACACAATATATCTAAGCACATGTACATTTATGTTTATTTTATTTGTATATTATGTTATTTGCGGAAATAAAAATAATAAGATAGGAATTAATGAAGGTAAAACTTCACATATATAGGTAGTTGAAATGTGTGCAGTCGGGCAGCCACAAGTACGTGCACATTGCTAGTAGCTGAAAATTTTTTTTAATATGTTATTGGTAATCATCTTGCCGACCGGTGTTGCCGAGCGGTTCTAGGCGCTCCAGTCTGGAACCGCACGACCGCTACGGTCGCAGGTTCGAATCCTGCCTCGGGCATGGATGTGTGTGATGTCCTTAGGTTAGTTAGGTTTAAGTAGTTCTAAGTTCTAGGGGACTAATGACCTCAGACGTTAAGTCCTATAGTGCTCAGAGCCATTTGAACCATTTGGTAATCATCTTGCCATGGCAATCTTCCCTCATCGTAAACGAAATAAGCAGCGAATTCATCTCCAATGTCTTGGGCAGTCTGCGTTGAACGTCGTGGAAGGATCGCTAATCGTGTAAACGTTGCAGTAGGAGTGATCCATTTCTCCAAGTTCCTGGCTTTAAATGCCCGTTCTCCTCATGATCCAGTGCTCCTACAGGGATATAAATTTGTCTGGAAGCAGAACGTTTTCGCAAGAAATTATGGAGGTATATACAAGTCATAATAACACTTTGGATTTTCTCAGGCTGTAATAATACAGGCTTTTTAGTATCCGGAATATGGAAGAAAGTATTCCAAACGCATTTTCCACAATCCGCCGTGCTCTTGAAAGTCTGTAGTTAAAAATTCTTTTCATTGCCCTCTGAGGTTGTTACCCAATATACAGCTTCATGATATGACTTTTCAGGGGAAACGCGTCGTCTGCGACAGTAACATAGCATACTTTTTCTGTCTACCTGGGAGGGTACGATCCTCCGGAAAAACGATATCATTACTCTCATTCTTAAAAAAAAAGATGTATTTAGAAAAACACCACCGTCTGAAATTCGACCTTGGCAGGCGACATCAGCAGACATCATCCACCACCTGCGTTTCCTTGGGTCTTTGTAGGATCTTCTTCTATCTTCTTCCTCAACAGAAGGCGCATCACAAGGAAGCTGGCACTTACTACACTCCTGGAAATGGAAAAAAGAACACATTGACACCGGTGTGTCAGACCCACCATACTTGCTCTGGACACTGCGAGAGGGCTGTACAAGCAATGATCACACGCACGGCACAGCGGACACACCAGGAACCGCGGTGTTGGCCGTCGAATGGCGCTAGCTGCGCAGCATTTGTGCACCGCCGCCGTCAGTGTCAGCCAGTTTGCCGTGGCATACGGAGCTCCATCGCAGTCTTTAACACTGGTAGCATGCCGCGACAGCGTGGACGTGAACCGTATGTGCAGTTGACGGACTTTGAGCGAGGGCGTATAGTGGGCATGCGGGAGGACGGGTGGACGTACCGCCGAATTGCTCAACACGTGGGGCGTGAGGTCTCCACAGTACATCGATGTTGTCGCCAGTGGTCGGCGGAAGGTGCACGTGCCCGTCGACCTGGGACCGGACCGCAGCGACGCACGGATGCACGCCAAGACCGTAGGATCCTACGCAGTGCCGTAGGGGACCGCACCGCCACTTCCCAGCAAATTAGGGACACTGTTGCTCCTGGGGTATCGGCGAGGACCATTCGCAACCGTCTCCATGAAGCTGGGCTACGGTCCCGCACACCGTTAGGCCGTCTTCCGCTCACGCCCCAACATCGTGCAGCCCGCCTCCAGTGGTGTCGCGACAGGCGTGAATGGAGGGACGAATGGAGACGTGTCGTCTTCAGCGATGAGAGTCGCTTCTGCCTTGGTGCCAATGATGGTCGTATGCGTGTTTGGCGCCGTGCAGGTGAGCGCCACAATCAGGACTGCATACGACCGAGGCACACAGGGCCAACACCCGGCATCATGGTGTGGGGAGCGATCTCCTACACTGGCCGTACACCACTGGTGATCGTCGAGGGGACACTGAATAGTGCACGGTACATCCAAACCGTCATCGAACCCATCGTTCTACCATTCCTAGACCGGCAAGGGAACTTGCTGTTCCAACAGGACAATCCACGTCCGCATGTATCCCGTGCCACCCAACGTGCTCTAGAAGGTGTAAGTCAACTACCCTGGCCAGCAAGATCTCCGGATCTGTCCCCCATTGAGCATGTTTGGGACTGGATGAAGCGTCGTCTCACGCGGTCTGCACGTCCAGCACGAACGCTGGTCCAACTGAGGCGCCAGGTGGAAATGGCATGGCAAGCCGTTCCACAGGACTACATCCAGCATCTCTACGATCGTCTCCATGGGAGAATAGCAGCCTGCATTGCTGCGAAAGGTGGATATACACTGTACTAGTGCCGACATTGTGCATGCTCTGTTGCCTGTGTCTATGTGCCTGTGGTTCTGTCAGTGTGATCATGTGATGTATCTGACCCCAGGAATGTGTCAATAAAGTTTCCCCTTCCTGGGACAATGAATTCACGGTGTTCTTATTTCAATTTCCAGGAGTGTAGATAAGGAGCAGCAAAGGGCCTATAACACTGCCTTGGAGAACGCCAGAAATCACTTCTGCTTTTTCCATTTTTTAAATTAGGAAAGTGGCACTGGCCAGAACTGCGAGTACGGTGCGGATTCTCACGAGCCAAAGCCTGGGAAGCAACTGCAGTAGTGTGGACGAAGATAGAAGCGGCACGAGCGCAAGTCGGACAAGTCTCCTGCCACACGAGTATTGCAAGCACAAGTCTGACGAGCAGGAGTAGTGTGGACGCACCTTTATGTAGGCGTTGTCGACCGCAGCGCCCTATTCGGCCTGTTTACATATTTCTTTGTTTTAATATGAATGCCTATACCAGTTTCTTATGCACTTCAGTGTAGTTACATATTACTTTTCAACTTAAAAATAAAAATCACATCCAAAGAAACACGGACAACAAGTTTTTCCAATGTAACCTTTTGCCATGATACATTATCTTAAATTTATCTGTCATTTTCCGGTAACGTTAGCGAACACTGGAGAATCGGAAGCGATTATATGAATCTTTGAAAAAATTTCTAACTGTGATTAGTCTGAAATCAATTGTTCAAAACGGATTTTCTAAAAGCAAAGTGAATGTGATCTATTTGTATAATTTTTACGAATATCAAGTTTGAAAGTACTTTGTAAAAATTTAGTAAGCGGTGCGTGAACGCTATTTTATACTGGAAAACCTTACCCTACTAAGTTGTTGTTTCAAATGAATCTGGTTTTTAAGCGATATAGAAAATTGTATTTTTTTAAAAGAAGCGCCGAATATGCAATGTTTTCGCCTTCTGACAAAAATAGTTATCTTTTCGACGAATTTGCATATTATTAGAAAATAGTTGGCGAATAAAATTTCGTATTGTGCACCCTTGTGCCACCGAGCCATCGCGTATTACGTTTCATGTTCAGCATACGTTTACTGTACGACCTATAAGAATTCAAAGTTTACATCCTTTTCATCCTGCGATTTTCGCGCCCAACATCCATCAAATTATCGAACACTGTGTTAGTCCACGTTCCATAATCAAACATAGTTTTTTAGACGGGTAAAGTCATTGTCTTTCTAATTAACCCTGTTTGGAGAGTTTCATAAAACACTGTTCTTTGCAACACCGTGGCGAAAATAGACCATTTTTGACCTTTTTACAAAATCTTCAAACTTGCACCTTATTTATTCGGTATTGGAAAGCGTTACATAAATGAAACTTCATATTTGAGTATCTTGTGTTGTTAGATTAGTACAGGTCTCATATCTCACGTTCGTCGTACCTTCAGTCCCTGAGATATAAGAAACCAAACTTTGAAATTCTTTAGTTCACCGATCTTTTTCTGGCGAATTTGTCTAAAGTTTTCTGTCTGAATATGGCTCGTAATATTCTTTTCACTATCATTCTTAAGAGAAAAGTTGCTCAAACTGGTCAAATTTCATTTCTTTCAACTAAACATTGCCCAGTATGTAACAGCTGAAATCCGCCAGAAGTTCACGCTCGCTCGGGCCAAAAGTCGCGCGTGAAGTAAAACAAGTGACTGCATGTCGGCCAGTATTACCAATATTCATCGGGGACACGTGAGAATGTTCACATAATACTTCGACGAAATCGTTGATGGTAGAATAGGGAGGCCTAGGTGAGTTAACATGGAATGACCCTATCGCCCCATTTGGCAGACAGGTATTTGAAATGTAAACTTTGCGCTTTGGTTCCCATACAACTGGGCTAAAAAATTACCACAGTCGTGCTTTAACAAGAAATGCAATACTGCTTCAGCACGTAAAGTGTTTCAGTTTACACGAAGGAAAGAAACTGGATTGCGTCAAGGAGGCGGAAGGAAATCGGCCGTGCTCTTTCAAAGGAAACATCCTGGCATCTGCCTAGAACGATTTGAGGAAATCACAGAAAATCTCAGTCCGGATGGCCGGACGCGGGTCTGAATCGTCGTCCTCCCGAATCAGTTCACAGTACACTCGTACTCGTTGCAGGAGGTGTTGAGACCATCACCCTCGGTTGTCAGGCCATACAGTGGGCAACAGTCAGGTCGGTATTCCACCGGTCTCGGTGGCGTCTCCAGACAAATCTTCGGTCTGGGATCTTATCTGGTGGAGTCGAACTGTCTTCAGTGATGTGTCCCGCTTCGAACTGAGCCGCATAGACCGGCGAAGACGTGCCTGCAGACGCCCCAAACAGCGGCTGAATACCAGCCTGTCTGTCGTCCGCCATACGGACCGACAACCTGTGGTT
Source organism: Schistocerca serialis cubense (assembly GCF_023864345.2). NCBI lineage: Eukaryota > Metazoa > Arthropoda > Insecta > Orthoptera > Acrididae > Schistocerca > Schistocerca serialis. The sequence goes on from NC_064643.1 coordinate 124,961,750, forward strand.
TGGAGTGTCAATTCTTTTCGTAGCAGGACCCTTACAGCACAGCGGTACGTCGATGACATTCTACGCCCCGTTTTGTTGCCCTTTATGCAAGCCGCCCTGGGCTTACATTTCAGTAAGATAATGCCCTCACACACGTGTCAATAGTTTCTACTGCTTGTCTCCATGCTTGCCACATCCTACTTTGGCCAGCAAGGTCGCCAGATCTCACCCCAACAGGGAACGTTTGGGGCATTACAGGAAAGGCGCTCCGACCAGCTCGGAAATTTGAGGTTCTAACGCACCAATTGTACAGAATCTGGCACGGCATTCCTCAGTAGGACGTCCAACAACGCTATCAGTCATTGCCAAGCTGAGTAATTGTTTCTGTAAAGATCAGAAGTGGGCCAGCGCTTTACAGACTTGCTTAATTTGTGAAGCTCTTTCTCTTGAAATTATCTGAAATTATAATCATTTGTTTGCCTGTACATATTCACCACAATTACCGATTCCTGTCCCATCCGGACAATTCCTCCATGGGGCATCGTTGTTTTATTTTGTCTTAACAGTGTACACTTGTACCAAATAAGAGAATACTTCCATCGAGCTCAGTGGCGACTCATAACCACAAAACCGGAATTGTCTCACAAACGGCTGTTTTCGGGATCCCTATTTACTATATTTTCACCCGTGTCAGTTTTTGCTATTAATTATGATACACTCTGTTCATAAGGTGATATTTTAGCTGTCAGCGTGATCAGCCTATGCCACAGTTCCTCATTCCTTACGATGTTATAGACCGTTGTATTACCAAACACGTTGCTGTCCTGGTCTGTGACATCCTGTCTAATGCCACGTTCGCAGACGATATGGTCTGGGGTGCTGACTGTTCCACATTCGCAAGTGTCTGTGGTACGTTGTCGTATTTTTAGCAAGTAGTGTGATATGGAGCATGTCCCGACATTTATAGCTCCTTTGGTCGGAAACTGGTAAATTCTCCTCCCTGTTTCTATCCTGTCCCAGATTTCTTGCCATTGTTTGTCAACGCATGCCTTCATTGCTTTATGTAAGTCTTGAGCCCAGTTATTATGTTCGCTCTTTTTGTTACGGCTTGGTCCAAAGATAGAGAGCCTGGTACCAGCAGCAGCGATCCCTTAAGTGTTATTTTATGTGCGAGTGTCAGGCGCAGGAGTACATTTCTCTGTGCTAGGCATGGGAAAAACTGGTCGGTTGAAACTAATAGGCTACCGGTATTTTAATTCCAAATAATCGGTATTTTTCGGTATTTCTTTGGTCTCGGTTGCAACAAGGGTTTCTTTCATTTTTTACTAATAACCAGGTAAGAAGACCGGCATTGCAGTTTGCCATTGCAGCAGAACTAAAATTTTTAGATTTTAAATAAAACTTTTTTGAAAAAATAAGTAATGTTTATTCGTGAAGTTTCCATTGCTTTGAAGTGTTGGATTATAGGAAACTGAAAAAGAAATGAGTTCGGTTTTTATAACGTAGCCGACAATTAGAAAGTAGCAACAAACACACGACATAAGAATCGGCGCAGCAATGCTGGGACAATAATGTACCCGTTACAGGGTGGCCTGCCCGTACCTCGGGTATACCGTAGTTTTCCGGTGTCGTCCTCGTGCATCGGTTTTATTGCAGAATGGATCATTTGCTTTGAAAGATTAAAAACAGGGAGAGGCACAAGAAATTTGCGACATCATACGCGGAGAAAACATCCACAATGTTGGTTGGTTGGTTTTCGGGAGGGGACCAAACTGCTAGGTCATCGGTCCCGTCGGACTAGGGAAGGATGGGGAAGGAAATTGACCGCGGCCTTTCAAAGGAACCATCCCGTCATTTACCTGAAGCTTTTAGGGAAATCACGGAAAACCTAAATCAGAATGGCCGGACATGGGTTTGAGGGTTCGAAACGTTGTCATCCTGAATGCGAGTCCAGCGTGCTAACCACTCCATCTCTCTCGGTCCACAATGTTCCATGGAAGAGAAGGTAAATTTGAATGGTGTACCTATAATTCTATTGACGCGCAATAAACTTGTGCTAGTAACTGAACCCTTAATTTCGTGGCTGCTTCGGGGTGAAAAACTGATACCATCAAAACGCGATCATGCAGGGAAGTCATCACCTTGTGACCTTTCTCTCTCGCTGTCACCACGCCCGTATCATTCACCATCGCCAGCTTTGCTGGAGACGACGAGACCCATGTCTGCTACAGCCTCGACCCCACATCGATCGAGATCCCCTACTCCTTCACCTTCATTAGAATTTTTCAGTCTTTGTTCGGAGTTTACGTTTATTACTGGAAATAATAATTAAAATAGCGGAAATCGGTTATTTCACAAAATGGTTATACTGGGTGGTTTTAACAGTCAGGTTAAACTATAGACGAAAATACCGGTATAACCGGAAACCTGTTGTTTTACTAATAATCGCCATCCCCACTCTGTGCTCGCTGTCGAGCCTTTGGCGTCCTTACCTTTCTGGTTCTATGCGCCCAAACGCTCGCCCCGTAGCCCACAATAGCGAGTCAGATTCTGTTCTGGTACGTCCTTGCTGCGCTTAGTGGCAGCTGAAAAATTATTTGGCCAGATGTCGAAATTTTCTTTTGGATATAAATGCCTCTCTGCTACACGGTTTCTACATATTCGTGAAAGTTTTGCTTTTCGTCGATGTTAATTCCAAGATACTTATATACTTCTGTTCTTTTCACAGGTTGGTTTTTATTCTGATTGTGGGTTTTCTAGTTCTTGATAACGACCCTTTCAATAACAGCCTACATGGCTGAGAGACAAGCAAGAAGAGACCGCACTTCACGACAAAGAGACGCGCACGGCAGAATATCCCCTACAAAATCCTCCAGAAGCAATGAGAAGATGAACCACTGGAAGGACCAACAAGGATTCTCTGAGACCGTTATAGCCATCTCCCGATATCTACACCTTGAGTGGCACAGCAACACAGCCCCTGAGTTGTGCCTCAGCGCGCCTGGGCCTAACTACCAGACAAATGAGGAATCTAGCTTCGTTCTGATACCAAGTACAGTAGTGTAGGGCAGGGTAGTGTAGTGCTGTGTACTGTCGTGTTGTATAGTAGTGTACTCCAGAACTATAAATTACAAAATTTGTTGCGCAGCTATGTATCATGGTACAATAGAACAATAGCATATGCCTTCTGGTTTCCGGATGGACATATATCAGAGCGCCAGGTGGCCGAGGAACAGTACGTAAACTTTTTTATTTCTTTTAAAAATTATTATGATCTTTCTCTTTCTCACCGGCCGTGGTGGTCGAGAGGTTCTAGGCGCTTCAGTCTGGAACCGGGCGACGGCTACGGTCGCAGGTTCGAATCCTGCCTCGGACATGGATGCGTGTGATGTCCTTAGGTTAGTTAGGTATAAGTAGTTCTAGGTTCTAGGGGACTGATGACCACAGATGTTAAGTCCCATAGTGCTCAGAGCCATTTGAACCATTTTTTCCCTTTCTTCATGTAAATTTACCTCCTTAAACCCTATAATACTAAGTTATACTAACACATTTGAAACTATGTTCAAATATTATGTAGTATGTATCTACATAACAGACTAAAAGAAAATAGCAAATAAACAAATCCATCCTGTTTCAAGAAACCAAATTCACTGTTCGCCACATGGCTTTCCCCTTTTTCCTCCGGAGTCCACATTGTTATATGAGTTTTGGTAATGTTAGCGATAGTTGGCGGCCGGATACCCCTCCGGACGGAACCTGCGTACCCCATCTGTCTGCGTCTACAGTACATCATGTGTTCAAGTGTAGGAACGTTCCCTACATGTCTGCATGGATATATCTGACATAGGACGTGGGTACCAGCCTATCGTTCGCCTAATTTGGTATGGAAAACCGCCAGAAAGCACAGCCAGAGTGGCCTTCTCGTTAAACAGTGAGGGGGCTTCGATCCAGTGCAGGCTCCTCTCCCCGAACTGCGGAAGCAGTGCGTTAACGCGTTCGGCTATCCTGGCAGCTTGTTGGGATCGTTGTGTACTGCAGTTAAACGAAACACCTCCATATCCTCCGTTCTTGCTGATCCTCGCATGTTACCTTCGCCCCTTCTCAAACCACGAAGTCGTTGTTCAGCACATGAGAATGTAATGGCTGATGGAGCTACTCCACTTGGATATTTCATGTCACAAGCCGTGGTTTATTCACTGGCATCGTGTCGGCATCTGCTGGCACTTCTCGGCAGATTAAAACTGTTTACTGGACCGCCACTCGAACAAGGGATCTTTGTCTTTTGCCAGCTAGTGCTCTACCAACTGAGCTACCAGCGCACGCTCACGACACGTCCTCACACATGTATTTCTGCCAGTGCTTCACGTCATACCCTCCAAAGTTCACAGAATCTCTCCTGCCCGCGAAAGGCGAAGGTTCTGGGTTCCAGTCGCCGATCGGCACATAGTTTTAATTTGCCTGGAAGTTTCATATGAGCGCACATTCCGATGCAGAGTGAAAATTCATTCCGGTATGTGCCATTTAAGTACGAACGTCGTTTGTTTGTGCATTCCGACCAGCCTTGTATACAGTAGTATAAGGATATGTTCTACACTTCATGCAAACACAGAAGGACACTCGTAAGAGCAGGAGGGACATGCAAGTGAGTTAAAAAGATACTGTATTGTAGCGGACGAGCAAAGGGCTTAGAGACGGTACGAGCATACACACGAAAATGTTTTATTTCACAAGCATAGCCATGTGAATCGTAAAGTTTAATCGTAAACCGTAACTTCACTGTTAGGAAGATGTTCAGAGGTCTGTAGAATGCAGATATAATTGACAGTATAAATAAGACAGTTCATCTATTGACATAATGCTATGGATGTTTCACTGTGACTGTTTCCACACACAGAACACATTTAGAAACTGCTCCACTCTATGTTTCTTGTTTCTTCATTTTCAGTAGCGTTGTTTCTTTCACTTCCATTGGCAGTGTCAGCTGATTGACTTTCGTCTTCTCTCGCGCAATCGGTATTGCTTCCATCACTATGACTATCACTAATCGAATCTATACCACTTCCCACATTTATGAGCGAAATTTCTACGTCGCAATGGGAAACAATTACGGGGTTCCAAAAAAGTGATCTTTTAATTGTGTTGCACAGTATATTTGTCGACCGGAAAAAGTGTTTGACAGATTAAAGAGGCGTACGATGTTCGAAATTCTGAGAAAAATCGGATGAGCTACATGGAAAGACGGGTAATTTCAGTATGTACGAGAAACAACACGGAACAATAAGATTGGGAAATCAGGAAGAAGTGCTCGGATTAAGAAGGGGTAAGACACGGATGCAGTCTTTCGCCCCTATTGTTGAGTCTATGACGCAAATAAAAGAAAAGTTCAAGAGGGTCATTAAACCTCAGGGTGAAAGCACATCAACGATAATATCATTGGCTTTCGGGACAAGGTGGAAGCATTTCCGAAACGTCTAAGTTTGTAAACAGCACGCGTGCCGCCGTTGTTTAAGTATACCGTGCGCTGTCCAAAAACGACGCCGAGGCAACCGTGGTACGCCACGGGCCGACGGCTGTGGATGAATAGATGTGCAACTGGTGAGCAACTGCTCGCCCACATGAATGAAGGAGTTACCAACAGTGTTTCCTCAACAACCGTTCAGCGAATGTTGCTGCATATGAGCTTCTACAGCAAGCTCTTGCTTTATGCAGCCATGCAGACTGCTGTTTTTCGACGACGAAGGCTGGAACAAGCACGCCAATACCGCAACTGAGTGGCGGCAGATAGCCTTTTCGGAAGAATGCTCCGTCGGACATACAGGGCGTTTCAAAAAGAAAGAGCAGATTTCAAACATTTATTTCTCAAAAACTACAAATGATAGAAACACAATTCCAACGGTCCTTCACTCAATATGAGTACCAAATGTTACACAACAAATATCAAAACTGTACCTCAATATGAGCACCATTTGTTACACGACAAATATCAAACCGGTATCTCATTTCTTGCCACACACGACGCAACTGGTCTTTAGTTACCGAATTCACGGCCGCAACAATTCGATGTCGTACCTCTTGAAGAGTAGCGGGCATAGGTGGGACATAAACACAGTCCTTTATGTACCCCCACAAATAAAAATCGCAGGGAGTAAGGTCTGGTGACCTGGGAGGCCACAGACGATGACATTGATCTTGTGCTCCTGCTCTTCCAATCCACCGTCCTGGAATGGTGTTATTTAGGTACCGTCGTACAGGTTCAGAGAAGTGTGGTGGGGCGCCATCTTGCATGAAGATGAAGTGATTTGAATCTTCCTGAAGTTGAGGAAATAGCCAGTTTTCTAACATGTCCAGGTAAATGGTTCCTGTGATAGTTTTCTCCATGAAAAAGAAAGGTCCATAAACTTTGTTTACCGAAATTGCACAAAAGACGTTAACCTTTGGTGAGTCTCTTTCATGTTGAATAACGTCCCTCGGAGTTTCACTCGCCCAAATTCGTACGTTATGCCGATTAACTTTACCAGAAATGTGAAACGTTGATTCATCTGAAAAAATTAATCGTTCGGCAAAATTGTCCTCTTCCATGTCCTGTAGAATTGCAGTTGAAAATTTGAACCTTTTGTTGTGGTCGTCAGGACGCAATGCTTGCAATAACTGCAGTTTGTACGGCTTCATGTGCAGACGGTTACTCAGAACGCGCCATACCGTTGTTTTAGACATGTTTAGTTCGTGACTTGCCCGTGCCGTGGATTTTCTAGGGCTCCTTTCGTAAGCTGCACGGACACGCTCGACATTTTCATCCGATGTGCGTGGACGACCCGTGCTTTTTCGCTTGCAGATGCAACCATCTTCTACGAATCTGTGATGCCACTCATAAATTTGCTTATGACGAGGCGGCTGTTTGTTGAATTGACGGCGGAATGCACGTTGCACACCAACAATGGACTCTAACTTTGCAAATTGCAGCACACAAAATGATCGTTCCTGTGGTGTCGTCGCCATTTTCCTACAAACAAACGCCAGCGCCACTGCGGATTTGCATGGAACTTCTGCGCGGACCATTGAAAAACTTTGAACCTTTCTCTGACAAGAAACGTTTGAATTGTGTTTCTATCATTTGTAGTTTTTGAGAAATAAATGTTTGAAATCTGCTCTTTCTTTTTGAAACGCCCTGTATAACCTTTCGCGTGTACGGCCCTGCAGTAATCGTCGGAAGAGCCCAGGCAGGAGGAAGGAGTGTTATGGTGTGGGGAATGTTTTATTAGCATTCCCTGGTTGATCTCGTCATTCTGGAAGGCACAACAGAAAAACATAATTATGCACCTATCCTTGGGGACAATGTCCACTTCCACATGCAGTTTGTTTTTCCTTGACACGATGGCATCTACCAGCAGAACTATGCAACGCGTCACACAACTCACTACGTACGTGCGTGCTTCGAAGATCACCAGGATGAATTCATCGTACTTCCCAGGCTACCAAACTCCCCGGATTGAAATTCTTATCGATAATCCGTGCACCAACTGGATCAGGTTGTTTGAGCCGTTGCTCCTCAGCCAAGAAACCTTGGTCAGCCGGCCACGCCACTGGAGTCGACTTAGCTCCACATCGCTGTCGATACCTTCCAGAACATCATTGACCCTCTTTCTGCACGTCTCGCAGTGGTCCGCATTGCGAAGGGTGGTTATTCAGGGTTTTGGCAGGTGGTCATATTAATGGGACTGGACAGCATACAACCATAGAAAATTTTCAAAAGGCTTCTCATGATGCTCCAAAAGCTATGCTCCTGGCGGTAAAAAAAAAATTAGGTGCCATTCCACACATATCAGCGCAACAATCAAAATCTCTACCATAATACACGCTAGATTTGGATGGTCACCTAACAGATTTTACAGGTTACAGGAGAGAAATACAAGGATATTTGGCATCTTCTACATTTTTAAGGTCTACAAGGAAGACTGCTTGAGGTAATGGAGATCATACACAAATTTTTGTACAGTCCTGGTTATTATGACATCTTTAACATGCAAAAAATAGAAAACCATCCACAAAGAGCAATACATCCCATTAAGAATGTTCGATATTCAGGGATATGACAGGAACGGCCACTCGAAGCAAAATGTCCAGTAAACGTGGCCTCTAAAATGAGTTATGAACACTTGCTCATCTTCACAACTGTGAAACAGGTCTACTGAGCAAATTCCATAGCTCTCAAGCTATGGGTTATAGAGCCCACGTTTACTGGACTTTTTTTCTTGTTTCGGTTCATACTACCTCCTCCAAAAATACGGAAATCAACGAGCTGGCAGTAGAAGACATATGTTCCATAGTATCGAAGATGAAGAAGTGCTCATAGCTCTTAAGATACGTATTTTAGAGCCCATGTTTACTTCAATTTTTTGCTTCGAACGATCGTTCCTGTCATATGTCTGAGTACTGTTCCCTCCTGAGACACCCTGCATACATATTACACTTAATATGGCAGAACTCAGGATTAGTTTTATCTAACAATAAAACCAAAGTAATATATTTATGTCCCTCCAGAGAAGGAGATAACATTTTACAAAATATTGCCGAAAGTCATATCCTCGATAAGCTGTTGGATTTCAGATATGTAGAATGTAATGTATGTATCGACATGGATACCTAAAAGAAGCCAAAGCCACCATCTCAGTCACATACGTGGAGGAATGCACAAAATCCCAAAGAGCAGATCATTGAAAGAAATAATGATCGTCCCATCTTTGCTAAGCGGAAGTGAAACTTTTACACTTAACGGAAAAATAAGCGTTGAAAGTGTAGTACAATGAATTGAGGTTACTTCGACCCATTTAGGATTGTTCGAGGGAAAATAAGGAACGAAGCCATACGGAGAGATTTAAATACATACAGTATATACGAGGGTAATCCCAAAAGTGAGGTCTCCTTTTTTTTATAAGTACATAGACCTGTTTATTTCTACAATGGTTTACATCAGTTTACAGCTTGAACATTTGGCTATTTTTCGACATAATCACCATTTCTGTCGAGGCAGTTTTGTAGACGCTGTGGCAGTTTTTGTATGCCCATGTTCTACCAGCTCGCCGCCATGCTGTTCAGAAAGTTATGAACCTCTTCTTTCACCTCGTCGTCGGAGCTGAATCGCTGGGACCACAATTAACGCTGACAGGTACTGTGAGACTCTGAAAAAACTCAAACGGGCAATTCAGAACCGAAGAAGAGGAATGTTGAGCAAGGGCGTACACATTCTCCATGACAACGCTCGCCCACACATCTCTCGGCAAACCGTTGCTCTCTTGCAACAGTTTCAGTGGAGCATAGTCACCCACCCCCCCAGTTCCCTAGATTAAAAGAACATTTGGCCGGAAAGTGATCCAGCTCCTACGACGAGATGAAAGAAGAGGTTCATAACTTTCTGAACAGCATGTCGGCGAGCTGATATGACATGGACATACAAGAACTGCCACAGCATCTACAAAAATGCATCAACAGAAATGGTGATTATGTCGAAAAATAGCCATATGTTCAAGCTGTAAACTGATGTAAACCATTGTAGAAGTAAACAGGTCTATGTACTTATAAAAAAAACAGGAGACCTTACTTTTGGGATTACCCTCGTAGTATAATGGATACAGTGAGTACAAACTGCGTTCGTTTACATCGATAAGATAGCTGCCTGCAAAACTTCCGAGATATGTCGACATACAAGCAGGAGAAACCAGGGAATACGGAGGAAACGACACGCACCGGAACAGGGGGCTTAGATTGAACCTTGAATGGAGAAGGTGGTGGTGATGATGTTGGTGGTGGTAGTGGTGGTCTGATGTACTTGATCGTTCGCAAAGCAATGCCACACGTGATGATGATGTTTGGTTTGGGGGGCGCTCAACTGCGCGGTCATCTCTACACAGTCCAATGCACCCACTTTCACGAATGATGATGATGATGAAATGGCGAGGACAGCACAAACACCAATTTCCCAGGCAGAGAAAATCCCCAACCCGGCCAGGAATCGAACCCGGGACCCCGTGATCCACAGGCAGCAACGCTAGCCACTAGACCACGAGCTGCGAACAACGCCACACGAGAAACGTACGTAGCGCTAGTAGAATTCTTTATTACTTGTAACTAGCTAAGTGCCCGGCGTTGCCCGGGAATGTATTTATTCCAGTCTTCTATTAGTCCATCTCCTCTAATCCCCTTTCTCAGCTCATCTTCTTTTTATGCCATTATCTGTCCGTCTCCTCCTTTCTCCTTTCTCTTTCTTTTTTCTTCCCCCTCTCTCTATCCGTCACCTCCTGCGCCCCTCACCATGTCTATCTCTTCCTCTGTCCTTTCTCTGTCCATCTCCTCCTCTTTCCTTTCTGTCCATTTCTCGCTACTCCTCTCTCTGTCCATCTCATCCTATACCCTCCTCTCTTCACGTTATCACTTCCGCCCCAGCAGGTGGCTGATGGTTCTTAAATGGCTCTGAGCACTATGGGACTCAACGGCTGAGGTCATTAGTCCCCTAGAACTTAGAACTAGTTAAACCTAACTAACCTAAGGACATCACAAACATCTATGCCCGAGGCAGGATTCGAACCTGCGACCGTAGCGGTCTTGCGGTTCCAGACTGCAGCGCCTTTAACCGCACGGCCACACCGGCCGGCCGCTGATGGTTCTTACACTCACAGTATTTCTTTCTAGATAGTAAGTACCAAGTTTGGTTGAAATCGATCCAGGGGTTTAGGAGGAGCTTTTTAGCCATCGCTTGGTTCGCGTGCGTACGTTTCACATATATTTGACGTATTTTACACATATTTGCGCACATAGTTCAGCTGTATCTCTAGCGACTTCCGCGCAGCAGTTTCGATTTTACGCAGTTCAGTGTTTGTGATGCCATAGCTCCTGAACTATGCGTCGTACAATGATACAATTTTGTAAGTAAATTCAGCGACACACGTCGATACTGTCTGCGAAATCTGTTGCGATTGTAGTTCCAAAGAAGTAATTAACTAAAACGTCCTGCGTGATGCTGCAGTTTTATTTCATGGTACATTCAATGGTATATTTGAATAATATCTGCAAAATGTGTCGCGAATACAGCTGATAATAAAGAAATAATAAATTAAAACGTCCTGCCTAATGCAGCAGTTTTGCTGCTTGGGCAGCGAAAATATGGTAAACGATAAACTTTTTTCGTTTCATCATCTTGCGCTGGTGGTCGGCGCGAAAAAGTTTATTGAAAGATTGAAATTATGAACAGAATTTGTTTAAGTCATTTTGTGCTCTCACTCTCAAATACTGGATGAATAAAGTCTGGATATTCGCACGTCGTGGGCTACATCTGTTTTTCACCCCCATCCCACCCCTTAGATAGGTGGGCGGTTCTTACCGCCACAGCGATTTTCTGCAAACAGTAAGGGACGTCTTTACCAAGTTTTGTTGAAATCGACCTAATGATTTTGGAGGAGATGTGGAACATACATAAAGACATACATTATAAAAACATACATTTTTATAAAACGTATGGATTTGATATAACTCAGACCTATTGGATTTATTCTCTAACAAGCAGCTCTCTTACTGCAGGATACCTTGTCTTCGTGGAACAGAGCGGCTGATGCACCCTGCTGCTGTACAAGAGTAACTGCTGGGTCCGCGGGAAAAACCTGGAGGACGTTGGCGAAACACCAAAGCTTCCTGTGAACAAGATTCAACTCGAACGGCTGAACCACATTCTCGCGCCACGTCTCTGTGACTGACATAACATAAAAAGGTAAATAAACAGCCAGCCAGTGTGGGCGAAAAATGAAGGCAGATATCACATCTACATTAAAAGCAAGAAGCAGACGAAGAAAATCCTACCACTGGGGACTTTTCACTGAATGAAACGAGACTTGCATCGTAACGAAAAAACACATTTCAGTAAATGCATACACAGTACCAGTATCAATAAATTATTGTTACAACATTTACTGATATCGCGTACACGAATGTAGAATTTGACCGAAATCATTTCGGACGTATCAGTCCACTGAATACATGAGACAATTTAATATACACTGATTAACTAGATGTGAAGCAGCCAGAAGACAAGGTCGAGTGTCAATGTAACTTTGTACACATATATAGCATCGCGAGTATGTAAATGATTTAGATTTGCAGTTCTCTGTGAAAAGTAGAACGGCCACCAGAGAGTATTGCTGTTTTTCGGGTTTTTTATTGTTGCCGAGACTGGTACGGTATAAAAAGAGCATGAACAATGTTAGATGTTGAGTGACCACTGTGAAGGACATGGTGGTGCCACGTACCCGTGTGAGGCAGCGCTATCGGCACCTGACAGTGTTTGAAAGGGGATTTATTTTGAGTTACTATCTGGCCGGCTAGCCGAATGGTGTAATGGCGCATTCAGACGTGACACTGGCCCGGTGTTGGACTGCACGGGAACCTGAGGCAAGGCGTCGACTAAGTATGATCACCACAGGCTAGGATCGCCACAGTGTGCACCAAGCACGTCGTAGCTCCTTCACGTCTGCTGCTACCATCCGAGAGCAAGCAATGTGCTCCCTGCAACGTTCTGTGTCATGGACGACGGAGCTACTGTCCCATGCGTAGCCTGTCGTTAGCACCACAACACAATCGACTGCGTTTTTGATTGGTGCCGTGGCCGCGAAACATGGACTGCTGACGAATGGCATCGCAGTTATGTTCAGCGATGAATGGCGGTTCTTCACTACCACGCATGGTGACTATCGAGGCGCCGTGGGAGACGCCCAGCTTTGACACTCCCGGCGTCACGGGCTTGCCATCGGGTATGACTGCAGATCACGGGTGGTAGTGCTTGAGGCAACTCTGACGGCACAACGGTACGCAACGTGCATTACGAGTCCTCATATGGTACCTCTCATTTGACAGTATCGTGATGCAATTTTTAATAGGATAATGCTCCTCCACATGTGGGACGTGTCCCTATGAACTGCCTGCCTGATACTGAGTACTCCAGTGGCCAGCAAAATCCCCAGAACCTTCCCCGACAGAACATGTGAGAGACAAGCTCGAACATCAGCTATGTCCCAGTGTCAGTATCCGAGATGTCAAGGACCAGCTAGAACAATTGTTGGCCACCTTGTCTCATGAGAGGATACTGCGGCTTTATGGCACCGTTCCCAACAGCATCAGTGGATGCATCCAGCCGGAGGGGGAGCAACTACATGCTGATAAGTTGGTTCATTCTGCCATGTTCTTTTTAAATTTGATTTGATTTTGTTATCACTGGAAAATGTCACATACCTTCTCAACCATTGAAGTTTCATTTCGTTTCCTCCCATATTTCTCAGTGCCTCACTTTTTCTGTCAGGTAGTTTCGAAATTGTCTGGAATGAAAAACAGCCCACAGTTGCACTAAATTATGTTTATTTTGCTGTTGTCACTGCCATGATGAAAATAACGTAATATGTACCTGCCCAGGTAGTGAAGGCAGCATATAGGTATATGGACAAGTCTTTAAAAATTATGAAAACAGGACTTCTGAAGAAAGGTTATTATTAGAGATGAAACCATGGTCGAGGTTTAAAATAAACATAATTTAATGCAACCGTGGGCTGTTTTTCATTCGAGACTATTTCGTAACGGTTGCTGTTGTCGCTGCGATGACGAGGGTTCACAATTTTTCTTAACAATTGAATTCCTACTAGTTTCCGTTACGTTATTAATTTCGATTATTATTTCATATATGAATCCAGAAATAATCATAGCCAACAGTACAGGATTGCATAATTAACAATAGAAATTTTAAGTGTGCAAATAATTCGTAATTTCAAATGTTTCTAAAAGAAATAATTTTAACTGTAAATACAGAACTAGTACTTATCGATTAGGGATTAGTGAACACAAGGTCATTGTAGCGAGGCTCAAAGCCATATCAACCAAAACCAAAATATATCTATTTAAAACAGCAGATAAAAATTCACTTGATGCCTTCCTAAGAGAGAGCCTCCATTCCTTCCATGCTAATTATGTAAGTGTAGACCAGATATGGCTCAAATTCAAAGATACAGTATCGACGGCAATAACAGATTCACTCTGCATAAGTTAATAAGAGACGGGACTGATCCACCATGGTACACAAAACACGTCGGAACAATGTTGCAGACACAACGAATAAAGCATGCCAAATTCAGAAGAACGCAAAATCCCCAAGACTGGCTAAGTTTCACGGAAGCTCTAAATTTAGTGTGGACGTCAATACGAGATGCTTTTAATAATTTCCACAATGAAACATTGTCTCAAAACATGGTAGATAACCCAAAGAGATTCTGGTCACATGTAAAGTACACCAGTGGCAAAAACAGTCAATACCGTCACTGCGCGATAGCGATTGAAATGTTACCGATGATGGTGCCACTAAAGCGAAGTTACTAAAATACAGTTTTCCATAATTCCTTCACGAAAGAAGACGAAGTAAATATTCAAGGATTCGAAACCAGAACAGCTGTTAGCATGAGTGACATAAAAGTAGATATCTTAGGTGTTGAGAAACAACTCAACTCACTTAAGAAAGGCAAGACTTTCGGTCCAGATGGTATGCCAATCAGGTTCCTTTAAGAGTATGCAGACACAATAGCGCCTTTCTTAGCAATCATATATAACCGCTCACTTGACGAAAGGTCTGTTCCTAAAGACTAGAAAGTAACACATGTCACACCAATATTCAAGAAAGGAAATAGGAGTAATCCATCGAATTACAGACCCGTATCACTGACCTCAATTTGCAGTAGGATTTTGGAGCATATACTGTACTCGAACATTATGAATCACCTTAAAGAAAATGACTTATTGATACATAACCAACACGGATTCAGAAGATATCGTTCTTGTGCAACACATGAAGTAATGAGTGGTGTCGACAAGGGATCTCAGATCGATTCCATATTCATAGATTTCCAGAAGGCTGTTGATACCGTTCCTCACAAGCGGCTGTTAATCAAATTGCGTGCATATGAAATATAGTCTCAGTTGTGTGACTGGATTCGTGATTTCCTCTCAGACAGGTCACAGTTCGTAGTGACAGACGGTAAATCATCGAGTAGAACAGAAGTGATATCTGGCGTTCCGCAAGGTAGTGTCATAGGTCCTCTGCTTTTCCTGATTTAAATAACTGATCTAGGTGATAATCTGAGCAGCCCCCTTAGATTTTTTGCAGATGATGCTGTAATTTAACGTCTAGTAAAATCATCAGACGATCAATTCCAATTACAAAATGATCTAGAGAGAATTTCTGCATGGTGCGAAAAGTGGCAATTGGCACTAAACAAAGAAAAGTGCGAGGTCAGCCGCATGGGTACTAAAAGAAATCCGATAAATTTTGGGTATACGATAAATCGCACAAATCTAAGGGCTGTCAATTCTACTAAATACATAGGAATTAGAATTACGAGGAACTTAACTTGGAAAAACCACGTAGATAATATTGTGGGAAGGCGAAACACTTAGAAGATGCGACAAACCCACTAAAGAGACAGCCTACATTACACTTGTCTGTCCTCTGCTGGAATACTGCTGCGCGGCATGGGATCCTTACCAGGTGGGATTGACGGAGGGCATCGAAAAAGTGCAAAGAAGGGCAGCTCGTTTGCTGTTATCGCGCAGTAGGGGTGAGAGTGTCATTGATATGATACGCGAGTTGGGGCGGTAGTCACTGAAACAAAGGCGGTTTTCTTTGCGGCGAGATCTGTTCTTGTTGTTGTGGTCTTCAGTCCTGAGACTGGTTTGATGCAGCTCTCCATGCTACCCTATCCTGTGCAAGTTTCTTCATCTCCCAGTACCTACTGCAACCTACATCCTTCTGAATCTGCTTAGTGTATTCATCTCTTGGTCTCCCTCTACGGTTTTTACCCTCCGCGCTGCCCTCCAATGCTAAATTTGTGATCCCTTGATGCCTCAGAACATGTCCTACCAACCGGTCCCTTCTTCTCGTCAAGTTGTGCCACAAACTCCTCTTCTCCCCAATTCTATTCAATACCTCCTCATAAGTTATGTTATCTGCCCATCTAATCTTCAGCATTCTTCTGTAGCACCACATTTCAAAAGCTTCTATTCTCTTCCTGTCCAAACTATTTATCGTCCATGTTTCACTTCCACTTCACTCCATACGAATACTTTCATAAACGACTTAAATATATACTCGATGTTAACAAATTTCTCTTCCTCATAAACGCTTTCCTTGCCATTGCCAGTCTACATTTTATATCTTCTCTAAGTCGACCATCATCAGTTATTTTGCTCCCCAAATAGCAAAACTCCTTTACTACTTTAAGTGTCTCATTTCCTAATTTAATTCCCTCAGCATCACCCGACTTAATTCGACTACATTCCATTATCCTCGTTTTGCTTTTGTTGATGTTCATCTTATACCCTCCTTTCAAGACACTGTCCATTCCGTTCAACAGCCCTTCCACGTCCTTTGCTGTCTCTGACAGGATTACAATGTCATCGGCGAACCTCAATGTTTTTATTTCTTCTACATGGATTTTAATACCTACTACGAATTTTTCCTTTGTTTCCTTTACTGCTTGCTCAATGTACAGATTGAATAACATTGGGGATAGGCTACAACCCTGTCTCACTCCCTTCCCAACCACTGCTTCCCTTTCATGCCCCTCAACTCTTACAACTGCCATCTGGTTTCTGTACAAATTGTAAATAGCCTTTCGCTACCTGTATTTTACCCTTGCCACCTGTAGAATTTGAAACAGAGTATTCCAGTCAACATTGTCAAAAGCTTTCTCTAAGTCTACAAATGCTAGAAACGTAGGTTTGCCTTTCCTTACTCTTTCTTCTAAGATAAGTCGTAGGGTCAGTATTGCCTCACGTGTTCCAACATTTCTACGGAATCCAAACTGATCTTCCCCGAGGTCAGCTTCTACCAGTTTTTCCATTCGTCTGTAAAGATTTCGTGTTAGTATTTAGCAGCTGTGACTTATTAAACTGATAGTTCGGTAATTTTCACATCTGTCAACACCTGCTTTCTTTGGGATTGGAATTATTATGTTCTTCTTGAAGTCTGAGGGTATTTCGCCTGTCTCATACATCTTGCTCACCAGATGGTAGAGTCTTGTAAGGACTGGTTCTCCCAAGGCCGTCAGTAGTTCTAATGGAATGTTGTCTACTCCCGGGGCCTTGCTTCGACTCAGGTCTTTCAGTGCTCTGTCAAACTCTTCACGCAGTATCGTATCTCCCATTTCATCTTCATCTACATCCACTTCCATTTGCATAATATTGTCCTCAAGTACATCGCCCTTGTATAGACCCTCTATATACTCCTTCCACCTTTCTGCTTTCCCTTCTTTGGTTAGAACTGGGTTTCCATCTGAGCTCTTGATATTCATACAAGTGGTTCTCTTTTCTCCAAAGGTCTCCTTAATTTTCCTGTAGGCAGTATCTATCTTACCCCTCGTGGGATAAGCCTCTACATCCTTACATTTGTCCTCTAGCCATCCCTGCTTAGCCATTTTGCACTTCCTGTCGATATCATTTTTGAGTCATTTGTATTCCTTTTTGCCAGCTTCATTTACTGCAGTTTTATATTTTCTCCTTTCATCAATTAAATTTAATATTTCTTCTGTTACCCAAGGAGTTCTACTAGCCCTCGTCTTTTTACCTACTTGATCCTCTGCTGCCTTCACTACTTCATCCCTCAGAGCTACCCATTCTTCTTCTACTGTATTTCTTTCCCCCATTGCTGTCAATTGTTCCCTTATGCTCTCCCTGAAACTCTGTACAACCTCTGGTTCTTTCAGTTTATCCAGGTTCCATCTCCTTAAATTCCCACCTTTTTGCAGTTTCTTCAATTTTAATCTACAGTCATAACCAATAGTCCACATCTGCCCCTGGAAATGCCTTACAATTGAAAACCTGGTTCCTAAATCTCTGTCTTACCATTATATAATCTATCTGATTCCTTCTAGTATCTCCAGGATTCTTCAAAGTATACAGCCTTCTTTTATGATTCTTGAACCAAGTGTTAGCTATGATTAAGTTATGCTCTGCGCAAAATTCTACCAGACGGCTTCCTCTTTCATTTCTTACCCCCAATCCATATTCACCTACTATGTTTCCTTCTCTCCCTTTTCCTACTCTAGAATTCCAGTCACCCATGACTATTAAATTTTCGTCGCCCTTCACTACCTGAATAATTTCTTTTATCTCATCATACATTTCATCAATTTCTTCATATAAACTTGTACTACTGTAGTAGGCGTGGGCTTCGTGTCTATCTTGGCCACAATAATGCGTTCACTATGCTGTTTGTAGTAGCTTATCCGCACTCCTATTTTTTTATTCATTATTAAACCTACTCCTGCATTCCCCCTATTTGATTTTGTATTTATAACCCTGTATTCACCTGACCAAAAGTCTTGTTCGTCCTGCCACCGAACTTCACTAATTCCCACTCTATCTAACTTTAACCTATCCATTTCCCTTTTTAAATTTTCTAACCTACCTGCTTGATTAAGGGATCTGACTTTCCACGCTCCGATCCGTAGAACGCCAGTATCCTTTCTCCTGATAACGACGTCCTCTTGAGTAGTCCCCGCTTGGAGATCCGAATGTGGGACTGTTTTACCTCCGGAATATTTTACCCAAGAGGACGCCATCATCATTTATACAGTAAAGCTGCATGTCCTCGGGAGATCTATTTACGAAATTTCAATAGCGAGCTTTCTCTTCCAAATGGGAAAATATTTTGTTGACACCCAGCTACGTAGGGAGATATGATCATCATAATAAAATAAGAGAAATCAGAGCTCGAACGGAAAGATTTAGGTGTTCATTTTTCCCACGCGCCATTCGAGAGAGGAGTGGTACAGAAGTAGTATGAAAATGGTTCGATGAACCCTCTGCCAGCTACTTAAGTGCGAATTGCAGAGTAACCATGTAGATGTAGATGAAACTAAAATATTTTATAGAGTAATTACTTTTCATAAATTTTAGCTTGAAATATAATATTCTGTGTATAAAATTAGTTTTCAGAAAAGCAACTGAGATAATACTGACCTGTCCAAAATTCGGAAAATCGACAACGACTGTTGATGAAAAGTAATTCTGGAGGAGGATGTCCCGGTACACAGTCGATTAACAAAGCGTAACTCATGCTGTCCCAGAAAGGAACAGTGAAGAATATTTAACAAGTCCACGTGCACAGGATATTTCATCAACTTATGCCAATTCATAGTAAGAGATATTTCTCTGGACACATAAAAGAGTCCAAAGTAATTTTTGGGGAGATTACAATCAGTGGAGGAATTATTAGTAATATCAGACTGACAGACGATGTCGTCATATTGTCAGACGATTCATTTGCCTTTCAATGCGTGTTAGACCTTCTACATCAGAGCAGTGCCCACTGGTATTCTGTGAAAGGCAAGTCCAAAGAAATTTCACATAAAAGGCAAAGCAATTGAACAAATGTTCTCTTTCGAATAGATCGGGGGGGGGGGGGGGGGGGGCGGGGGGTCAGGAGCTGTGAGTGTGGAGTATTTTTAATATTTTGGAAGACCAATGGCGACTTGTAAGTAGCCATAAAAGAGTTTCACTGCTATAAACCTGTATAATACCGACTTTTAAATCATTTTCTTGAAAGAAAGACACCTGACCAAGCTGTATCTTTTCCTTACCCTTAGAGCTAGGGGGGAGGGGGGCGCGTGCTCCCGCCTCTTGCCCCGGGGTCTGGGCGCCTTTATGCAAGGCAAAAGACAATTCATCAACAAGAGAAAAATCTTTAAGAGTCTAGACCTCAGTTTACCACTGAGAATTAGAATTATTCAGTGCTATATATTCTCGTTCTCCTGTAAGGATGTGAAAGTTGCACTCGGACCGAAGCATTAAAAAACGAATTTAACCCTTTGAAGTGTGTTGTGTCGTCGCCTCTTCCATATACTCAGACATTGAAAACATCAAATGTCGAGGGCCTTCACTGAATGAGAAAGCAGTAAGATTTGCTACATATTATAAAACAAAGAAAGACTCAAAACTTAGGACATACAAGGGGCGAGAGATGTCAAATGTTACAACTTGGTGCGGTGGTCGGAAATGACGTTCGGCATCACCTTGCCTGATAACGGTTGTATTTTCACCAATTTCTTCGGTGGTGATTCCGCATACACTGATGAGCTAAAACATTTTGACCACTTGTTTTAATAGCGATTCCGCGTACTATAAATTCGACAAGTCCCTGATGTGTTTTCAGAGGCTTGAGGGATCAGAAGCCTACACACAGGTCACTGAATTCCCACAAGTTACGGGCCTGCGCTTTGTGGGCGCGAAGCTGGAGCTCGATAGATTCCCAGACTTGTTCCGTCGGTTCAGACGATCTTGGTGGCCAAGACATTAATGTGTGTTCACCTTTATCCTCATCATACCATTGGGGCACGATTCTGGCTTTGTGACATGAGTACACAGCAAGATGCCATCTGTCCCACTTTGCACTTAAATGAGGTACTGAAGTATACGATACCACTGACGTCACGATCCAACATGATATCCACTTGACCTTGAGAAGTGGAAGTGCTAGTGTGTGTTGCCTACATGGTCACTGATCTTTCGATAGCATCATCAAGCCCCACAACGTCCGATTTGATTTTCTTACTGACGCCCCAACAAAATGATAACAGAAAAAAATCTTATCGCTTACAACATTTTCGCCGTTCAAGCAGAAAAAGTCATATCAGGTATGATTTCATCTATTACTTCTTTACTACCGGCTCTATTGGCAACACATTTTGCAGCTTGTACGCGCATATACACTGAATGTTCTTTCAAAATTATATCATTGTGTGACTCATACTTCAGGAGACATCATGTCATAAACATTGAGATGCCTCAAAAATTAGCTTTTGCTTAAAGCGGAGCACAAATTACCGAAACTATACTTATTCAGTGTTTGATAACTAGAGCACAACAGATTTTAAAATAATTTCAAACCTTCTCTGAAACTCTTCTCGCTTACATGCTTAACGTCACATATTTAACACACTAACTGATTTGAAAATTAATCATACGTTTAAAGCTGTTTTATATAAAGGAGTTCGATTCTTTAAAGAATCATTGGTTGACTGATGTTAATCTGATACTGTAATACTAGTACAAGCACCTATATCGTAATGTGTAACTCTGCCAATTGCGAATACAATTCAACCAACGTAGCATCAAAACGAAATTGATCTCATGTAAAAATATTAATGTAATTAAATATTTTTTAATCTATCCTAGACTGCAACGACAATCCTCGTGTAGAATATAAACTACAGGATGAAACAGAAATCAAATAAAATAATAACAAGATTCTACCAAGTCTTTTCACTCTATTATACTATATGGCACTTCAATTAACTTAAATTTGGACACAGAGAAGACAGCTATGCCTCACAATCAATAGAGATCACTGGTGAGAATGATTTCCTTTCCTTGAGAATGACCAATGCAAAGCAACAGAAACTTCGCTCGAAAAAGGCTTAGATATCTTCTGAAGTGACCTCCGGTAGAAAAAAAACTCAATTAGAAACATTTACATTTAGCAAGAGAGTGGTAGTTCACATGATTCTCAAGTTGACGCACAGATACTTAAGAACAGATAGAAGTGCCCAAGCTGTAGAGACTTTAATGTTATAGATTAACTGATGAAAGTAGCCTGCTATAGATAAGCATAAAATTTCAGAGCTTTTCTTGTGTATGAGGCTTACAAAATTCCCCCAAAAATATTAGGTACTGTTAAATTGACATTTAGGTACTGTAGTCAAATGAAAAAAATGTAATCAGACCTCTGCCAGAAATCTAAGTATTCTTAATTCTATACAGTGAATGAGTATATCATGCGATGGCTGTCTCATTTATATAATAGGTAACTGACACATGGATGCTAAACTACAGAGATGAATCTTAGACCGAAGCAGCAGGAACGAGTTTCCTATGTGTAGGGAAGGACTGCTTCAAAAGAAGCATCATTACGCTAGTAAATTAGGATATCAGAAAAGAACTAAACATATATCCTGTAAGAGTCAAAACTAAACGACACACAACGAATGAATTATCCGAACGGGACGTCAATTGGTAGTTGTGATGTGCGTGAGCTGACAAACAAATTATTAGCGTTACACAAAACTTGGATGTTATTCACGAGAAAGAACTTCACAAATTGAGCAAGACAGTAACGTGCTGGTCCACCTCTGGCCCTTATGCTTGCAGTTGTTCGGCTTGGCACGGATTGATAGCGTTGTTAGATATTCTCCTGAGGGATATCATGCCAAGTTCTGTTTAGTTGACGCGTTAGATCGTCAAAATCCCGAGGTTGTTGGAGGGCCCCACCCAGAATGCTCCAAACTTTCTCAATTGGGGAGAGATACGGTAACCTTACTGACCAAGGTAGGGTTTGACAAGCACCCAGACAAGCAGTAGAAACTCATCGTGTGCGGGCGGGCATAATCTTACTGAAACGTAATCCCAGGATCGCAACAAAACGGGGAGTAAAATATCGTTGACGTATCGCTGTGCTGTAAGGCTACTGTGAATGACAACAAAGCGATCCTGCTACGAAAAAAAAAAAATTGCTCCCAGACCATCTCTAATGGTTGTCAGGCCGTATGGCGGGCGACAATCAGGTTTATACCCCATCTCTGTCCGGGACTTCTCCAGACACGTCTTCAAATGGTTCAAATGACTCTGAGCACTACGGGACTTAACTTCTGAGGTCATCAGTCCCCTAGAACTTAGAACTACTTAAACCTAACTAACCTAAGGACATCACACACATCCATGCCCGAGGCGGGATTCGAACCTACGACCGTGGCAGCAGCGCGGTTCCGGACTGAAGCGCCTAGAACCGCTCGGCCACTTCGGCCGGCACACGTCTTCATCCTGGAATCTCACTGTCTCAAGGCAAGTTGTCTTCAGTGATGAGTCCCGCTTCGAACTGAGCCCCAATGACCAACGAAGACGTTTCTGGAGACGCCCCGGACAGCGGCGGAATAACAGCCTGAATGTAGCCCTCCGACGGCCCGACAGCCAGGTGTGATGGTACGCAGTGCCATTTCTTTTCATAGCAAGACCCCACTGGTTGTCGTCATCCGTGGCACTCTTACAGCACAGAGGCACAACGACGATAGTCTACGCCCCGCTTTGTTGTCTTTCATGCGAGCCATCCTAGGCTTACCTTTTTGCACGATAATGGCCGGCCGCATGTAGCGAGATTTTCTGCTGCTTGTCTTCTTGCTTGCCAAATCCTACCTTGGCCAGCAAGGTCGCCAGATCTCTCCCCAGTTGAGAACGTTTGAAGCATTCTGGGCAGGTCCCTCCAACCATCTCCCTCAGCAAAACATGCAACAACTCTATCAATCAATGCCAAGCCTAAAAAATGCTTGTATAAGGGCCAGAGACGGACCAACGCGTTACTGTCTCGCTCAGTTCGTGAAGTTCTTTCTCTTGAGTAAATCGTCAATCTTTTTTTTTTTTAATTGTAATCATTAGTTTGTCTTTACGTGTATACATCACATCTACCGATTTCCGTCCCATTCGGATAATTCCTTCGTAGTGCGTTGCTTTTTTCCTTACAGTGTAAATAAAAGCGAAATAACGGCTCAAAAGTGAGTTCTGGATGAATGAAAATGTCGTACCAAAATTTGCTCTACTTTTAACTGCGTAAGCTGCCACGGACAGTCAGCTGATATGAATATTTTCATTATATGGCCCCGCGTCATATTGTAAAATAACTATCACTGAATGCATATAAAAGAATGGCGCAAAAATTTTGGTTTCATCCAGTGGGAGCTATTTTGCATATGCTATTTGCATAGCCAGAAAACTTTTTCGGTTAATACCTCTACTTTTCCCCCATCCAGAAGAAAGAGAGTGGGACGTCCCAGAAAAATGTTCTTGTTAAATTTCAGTAGTCCTAACTTTTCAATAATATTCGATTAAATGTTACAGTACAGTATTTTTGAGGTCATTGTTTCTGGAGTAATTTAATGGATTAAACTTTACGTACGAATTTATTATAAGAAATGAACTTTAAGCACGAACATCCTTCAAAAAGTTAATTAAAACCATGGTGATTTAAAACCTCCAAAATCATAAATACAGACAAGGGAATTACTTGGATGACTACAAATTTCAATCTGGTATCAGAATACTTACAACAGCTAAGCGAGTAACGTACTTCAACTTTCGCGGTCACGAACAGATAACGTTGCCTCTCTTGTATCTGCTGCACTCTAGTGGTGACATGACGCGGCATTCATTCTCTGCACCGCCGAAAGATAGCGCAAGCAGTCGACTAGTTGGCAGTTGGCTGCATTGGCTTTCAATGTTGGCTGCAGTTTCAGCGCTGAAATCGAACGGATTACTACATTATCGTTAAGAACATTTTAGCAGGTACACAAGCATTTATATTTACTTCTCAAATTTTATATTCAGAATTAGAACACGTAATAGAACGAAAGTATATTTACATTAGTAGGATGATTCACTTGACAGACACTCAACAATAGTATACAGCAAATCGTTCCTTTTATTCTTGTGTGGTATGATGATTTCGTATCTAAGGATCGTAAACTAGAACCAAATTAACACGTCTCATACTAAAAGAATTAACGTAGGATTGTTTACAGTTATTAACATCGGAGCTGCATTTTAAGGAGAAATTGCGGAGATAGATTTACGTAGCTTTGTTTACAGTTATTAACATCGATGCTGCATTTTAAGCAGAAGGTATATTTACGATTTTTATTAGTCACGTTATTGATGGCAGAGACGTCCATGAAAAGTAAGGATACGTAAACAGTTACAGCTACCAACAGTTTAACCCGCGGGATTACAGTCACTACGTACTCGCTTTGTAACGTAGTGTGTTTCCCAAAAAGCTTAAATCAGAAATAAGCGCACATGCAGTAATAATATGCGGCATTATAAGTACAGATAGGCCTGCTTGTTACGGTACGTACGTTTTAAGCAGAAGGAAGTATGTTCTCGTGGAAGTGTAATGATTTATAGCCAGCGCTGTAGAGGTAGCTCTGGTGTTTCTTACAAACAACCACAGAGGAAATGAAAAAGTAAAACAATTGAATGTTGCATGGAACATAGACATGATTTGCCAAAAGGATAGTAAATGACGTATCTTTTTATTTATTGATCGATTTTTTTAAATATAATTAGATCAATAGGAAGACGTTGTCAAATGAAGGTAATTCAATATTCCTCACCTGATTGCTGAAAATACTAATTCTCCTTTCGAATTTGCTGTGGAACGCAATTTACTGCTTGCGGCAGATAGAAGATGTTCCATTTAACAATTTCCAACACAATTCGTTCATTTTAATTGTGTTCTGTCTCATCGAGCACCCATATTAATGATACAGAAGCGTGGTACCAGCATTGGCAACATGTAAAGTCAGAATATGTAAATAACTGACATGGTTACAGATTATAATAACAACTAAATATCAGAAAATTATGCTACAAAAGTATTTAACAAAATGCCTCGTGTTTTCATAAACCAGCATCCAACATAAGCTACTAAACTGCAGAATTGTCAGAAAGTACTTGTTCAGTGTAGAAGTTCTGTTGTAGTATTTAGCCCAAACACTAATATAACCTATGCCAGACTGTTCACCTCTGCTAATCTATTGCAACTTACTTAAGAAAGGACATGCATTTGAAATCTGGTTAATATAATTTTCTATAGTACATTTATGTAACGAATCTGAAACTTTCTTGTGTTTCCAGGTTTTTTCCATGCTTATAACCTTCTCTGATGCTTCTCAAAACCTAATGTACACAATGATGAAATTGTACTCTTTGACAATTCTCCCGGATGGCTTCGACTTTCATCCCCCACCCCCAATTCATCTTCTTTTGCTATTGTCCCTTCTCTGCCTTTTCCCACTATCAAATTCAGTCACCAGTCATAATTAAATCTTTGATTTTATCATATCATATATTCTTTCAGCTTCTTCATTATCTGCAGAACTAGTGGGCATATAAATTTTTACTACTGCGGTGAGTCTTGTCTTTGTAATTGTTTTGACTATGATAATGGAATCACTATTCTGTTCATACTAGCTTATCTGGATTCCTAGTTTCTTATTCATTGTAGTCTCCTTCTTGCATTACCTGTATTTGATTTTGTGTTGATAACTCTGTACTTACCTGACCACATATACAATTCTTCCTGCCATCGAACTTCGCTAATTCTCCCTATTTTAACTCAAAAGTATCCATTTCTGTTTTAAAATTCTCTGACCTACCTCCGCTGTTGAGGAACCTAACATAGAACACTCCAACTTGTAATATGGTAGAATTGCTCTTTTATGATACTGACATTCTTCTCAGAGATACTAGCCTACAGGGGGACTATTTGACTTTCAGAATATTTTGACAAGATGAAGCCATCATCATTAAACCATAAAGTTAGGATGTATGGCCATGGGAAATATAAAGGTATTGCTTTTATTTTGCTTTCACCCATCTGCAATACCAACTTAGCAAAGCCATGTCTACTAATATTAGAAGGTCAGGTCAATCAATCATGTAGACTGTTGCCCCTGCAACTAATGGAAAGGCTGTTGTCTCTCTTCAGAAACTATTTCTAATCTGGCCTCTCTCAACCCTCTGATTTTGTAGCACCTGTGGTATTGCTCTCTCTTGTGTTCAGGCACCCAAGCCACCACACCACCTCAAGGCCCCCCATTTGTGTGGGTAGAAGTATTGCATGTACAGTAATGCTGTATTATCATTTTTTACCGAGACTGTGTCAGTGGCCAGTTAAGACTGGATAGATTGTGTTTGTATTACGTTAATCTACAGTATGTCCAAAGTAAAAGTACCCCTACACCATAAGTAACACATTGTGAATTTTCTGTTTCCTGTTCACCCGCTCTCCCAGTCATGTTTTGGGAGTGGTTAGTTGTCACGGCTTCAGGTGTTGCTCAAAAGTGCTGTGAGTGTATTTTCATTGTTGTCTGAATTATTCATGTAAAGCACTGGTATGCCATATTCTGTCACTGAAAGGGTGTTTGTAGTTGAAGTTTACATTTATAGTGGTTGACGTAAGAAGATTTATGAAATTTTTCTTGTAAAATTCCTGAACTTTGGTGTGCCCACAAACAGTAGTGAGGACAAAATGATGTTCCAGTGTTGATGTCTGTAATTTGAAGTGTAACTGTGAACCTTCAGTTTGAACTCCAGAAGTGGATGCAAGCTTTTCCAGAAAATTACTGCCATTACAAAAAAATCTGTCAGGCAGCTTTCACAAAACATAGATGTTAAACATAAATATCATCATTCTGCATTTAAGTCCTCACATCTGAAACCTTACCATTTTTCAAGTGTTCATGGTTTACTTTCAGCTGATACAGAAAAGAGGGTTAATTACTGTGGGTGACTGCTTAAGAAGATTGTATTTTATTTATGAGGAAGCTTAGCAACATATTTCTGTCCATGTGAATAGCCAGACAAATCACTACTGGTCCACCAAAAACCATCACATTGTCCATCGAAATAAGTTAAAAACAACTTCAATTGGAACCATCACATAGAAAATGCTGTTGGTAAGGGGAAACAAAGGCTACACCATACTACACTCTCTGTCCTCTTCTGGAGCATTCTTACACTGTACGGTATGTGATGCTTACCATAAAGGATTGATGGAGGTCACTGAAAAATTTCAAAGGGCAACTTTCTTTTGCATTATTGTGAAATAGGCAAGAGAGTGTTATGCATGTGATAAGTGAGCTGGGGTGCTAGTCACAACACAAAGGTGTTTTTCATTTCAGTGAGATCTTTTCATGGAAATTCAATCGCCAACTTTCTGCTCTGAATGCCAGAATATTTTTTGACTCCCATCTACACAGGGAGAAATTACCACCACAATGAATAGAGGAACTCAGAGCTTGTACCGAACAGTTTAGGCCCTCATTTTTCCCACATGCTGTTCAAGAGTGGAACAGACAAGAAATAGTGTGAATGTGGTTCTATGAACCGTGTGCCTAACAATTATGTGCAACTTGTAAAGTTGTCATATATAAAAACAAAGATGAGGTGACTTACCGAACAAAAGCGCTGGCAGGTCGATAGACACACAAACAAACACAAACATACGCACAAAATTCAAGCTTTCGCAACAAACTGTTGCCTCATCAGGAAAGAGGGAAGGAGAGGGGAAGACGAAAGGAAGTGGGTTTTAAGGGAGAGGGTAAGGAGTCATTCCAATCCCGGGAGCGGAAAGACTTACCTTAGGGGGAAAAAAGGACAGGTATACACTCGCACACACGCACATATCCATCCACACATACAGACACAAGCAGACATATTTAAAGACCAACATTTAATCGAATTGTCTGCTTGTGTCTGTATGTGTGGATGGATATGTGCGTGTGTGCGAGTGTATACCTGTCCTTTTTTCCCCCTAAGGTAAGTCTTTCCGCTCCCGGGATTGGAATGACTCCTTACCCTCTCCCTTAAAACCCACTTCCTTTCGTCTTCCCCTCTCCTTCCCTCTTTCCTGATGAGGCAACAGTTTGTTGCGAAAGCTTGAATTTTATGTGTATGTTTGTGTTTGTTTGTGTGTCTGTCGACCTGCCAGCGCTTTTGTTCGGTAAGTCACCTCATCTTTGTTTTTATATATAATTTTTCCCACGTGGAATGTTTCCTTCCATTATATTGTAAAGTTGTCATGTAGATGTAGAGTATCACTTCACTGCAAAATAATTATTCCTTAATTACATTAGTAGTAGTGGTTTCGAAATTAAAATGTCATTAGAGCAAGTAACTAAATTTCATTTATCTCACTTTTTTGTTTTGCTAAATAATGTTCAATTTGTTTTTTATAATGTATGCTTGTCATGTTTTATTTTTTGTAAATAAGCCTAGTACATATTTTACTTTTTCATAAAAAGATTGGGGTGATGAGCATTACCTTACTTGTTGGTTACAATCTCATCTCTCAGTGAGGCAGAGGTTTGTCTTTCTGGAGTAAATACTTTAATGAGACATGTTACAGCCATTCCCTGACTCTGCCTCAGTTTAATTTTACATTTGTTTATTTGTGTGTGTGTGTGTGTGTGTGTGTGTGTGTTTAGTGAGCAAGAAAGAGAGAGAGATTCCTGTGGTTTAAGGGAACTCAGCTGTGGGTACGTGAGAGGAACCATGACTCAAAGTGTTGACAGAGTATGTTTGAAAAAAAGTTAAGATTTTCATCAATGGTGTCTAAATTAATTAATCTCTTCCCAGTGTTCCTGCAGCATACTTTCTTTGAGCACCATGGTCACGCCACTTCTTATGATTTTGTTATACACTGTGTTTCTTCATTATATGACGCTAACTGCTAGGATGTTTTGGTGTCATTGTTTTACTCTTGTTGGCAAATTGTGTTTCACATTGAAAACATTGAAATAACTGAAGATATTTTGTCCAAGAACTGTTAGTTTTGGCTGTTGCATTATGGTTATTAGTCTTATTTATTTATATGTCCTCAGACCATTCAGCCCAATATCATCAGACAAGTCAGACTCAGCAAGGATGGGGAGGAAGTAGGCCATGACTGTATCAGTAGATACATCCTAACATTCACCTTAGCAACTTGGAAAACCATGGGAACTCTATGCTCCTAAATAATCAAAAGCTAGGTGTCAACAGCTCTAGATTCCCTAAGTCAGTACTGTCAAAAAGGAATTCTGTATTAAAGTCCCCACAAATGATGATACATGAACCTGCATAGCCTTTCGAATACTCAATGTAAGTGCATCATATTCATATTGGGTGCCATAAGCCATAAATCTGTAAAATAATTGCAATATTTTTCCGCTCAGGCTGTAATATTTACCAAAATCTCTTCTTCATCCCATCCTACAAACATCTAGTTTCCTGTTATAACATCATTTCCAAACGTTGACAGTAATGTAGACAAGTATGTGTTAAAAATAATGTGTAACAGTTAATGCTCAGGTGCTGCAGTACATAATATGAAACAGCACATAATAGTGACTCCAACAATAAGGTGGCAACGACATGAAGACAGTGGCAGACTCACACACGGTCTTGCTGTTCATGATATTTGTGAACAGTATGCCAGGCATATATCAGTTAGGAATAAGAGGGAATATTAATACAAAGAATTATAGCATGAATGGTCCCAAGTTTGACTAAATATGAGGAGTAACAGAACTGCTGAAAAATCTGAACAGGCAGACGCACTAAGATGGAGACCATCCATAACATGAAGGCCTAGTTACAAAGTTTGAAGTGAGAAATCTTGGAATGTACTACAGTTCACTTTGTATAGGTCCCGTAAGAAATTTGACGACAAATGCAAGTATAGATGCATTTAAGCAATCATTCTTTTTGTGCTCCATATGGAAATGGAATGGGAAGAAATCCCAATATCTGATACAATGGGAAGCACCTTCTTCCATGTAATTAACAATGGTTTGCGAGGTATGTATGTAGATACATCAACTGGAAATACTACGTAATCAGTTGACTGAATACAGGTAGCTCTTTTGGATTGGAAACAAAATATTGAAATGTGCTGATCTGATGGACAGATAGCTTAGTTTCTTCCATTTTATGTGAATCGTATCCATGACATGTTACTACATATACAAATAAGGTGCATTTTCTCTGTGAAAACATAGCTATATTTTGACTGTTTGCACAAAGAGATTTCTTAAAAATCTTAATCCACAACAAATACATGAAATTTGATTACGAATCCAACCACATACATACTATCTGATAATCACAGACATGTCTGAAGACAGTCTGGTAATATCAGACATCTCCGACGCTGTGTTCCCCATATGTAACAAAGTGGTGGTGAAGTGATCCTGTTGGGTGACATTACTTGGGGCCACCATACACCTCTCATCATTGTTGAGGGCAGTCTTATCGCTCTGTGGTATAGGGTCGAGGTTCTGCAACCAACAATGGGACTGTGTCACCAGAATTTTGGTATGATCATCATGCCGTTTGTGGAACATATTCGTTCAGCATGATAGGATCACTAGAATGGAGTGGCCTGTCTGTTCCCCAGAAATGAACACAAACTAACATATGTGGAATCAGTTGAAGCAAGCTGTTTTTGGACATCAACAAGACCACCAACTCTACACATAGTCGGCATTGAAGAGTGGCGCAGTTTGGACCAAGGCTGGCTTGATGATTTCATCTATGGTGTGCCATGATAGATTCAAGCCTGCATCTTAGCAACGGGACATTCCACCACTTACTGATGTTGCTCATGAGTGCTGTGAAGCCTCCCCCCTCCCCAGAAAACAAATGATTTTGTCATTAGAAAATTACTTTTTTAACTGTGTACATTGCAAATGAATATATACACATAACTCTGAGGCAGTTTTTGTTTTATGTCCCATGAATTTCAAAATAAAGGAGTGATGCAAAACTTTTGTTGATGTGTGTAGATTAAGAACAGAAGTGGTCCCAGAACTGAACCCTGGATATCACCATATTAATTTGTACCTACTTAAAGATGATTTATCACAAGAGCTGTATTAGCTATCTAACATGACCCTTGCTTTCTGTCAGTTAAATTTAGGTGGATCACTTACGCATTGTACCTCAAAAAGCCATAAACTTAAGTTTATCCAAAAGAATGTGATTTTCAGAATCTAATATCTTACATATTAAAAAAAGTCCCAACATGTTAAAACTTGTCATTCATATTTTTTAATTCACTGTCAGTAAAATGGTAGATGGCATTTTCAGTGTTGATACCTTTCTGAAATCTAGCATGTGACAGACTCAGGAAGTTAATAGTGAAATGGATGAGTAGTTATTACTGTTACCACCTCTCTTAAAGAGGGTCTAACAACAGCATATTTTAGTGTGACTTATAAAACTGATGCATTAATTATATGCCTGAGATTCAGTAGCAATATCAGTTTTGTGTGTGTGTGTGTGTCTGTGTGTGTGTGTGTGTGTGTGTGTGTGTGTGTGTATACCTTCCACACAAACAGTAGTAAAGCTGCAAGTGCAGATAAGCTCTAACCTGGATGGATCTACAATGCAAAAGAGCTAGTCCATCTTTTCTACGCACAGGAACATTACCTGCAAAATTTAAGATAGCTAAAATTATTGCTGTCAGTAAGGCAAGAAAGGAAGGAAGTGCTGCAGAAAATTTTTGCCCAGTATCTCTATTATCTCTGCTTACAAACTCTTGGAAAGAATGATCCTAAACTGGATACAAGACTAAATTATTTCTGTGATACCATCTCAATAAGATGGATTTAGGTGTCACAGAAGCAGCTATGAGCAAGTGCTCTCCTTGACTACTCACATAGAAACTGGCTATCTAGAAACTCAAGATTGGGGTAGTTTTCTTTGACTTTCAGCAGCATAACAGTGTGGCATGAGGGGTTAATATTGAAATTTCTGAAAACAATACCTTACAAAAATCTATGCAACTTTCTAAAAATCATGCTGAGCATTTGGTGGTTTAAAGTGCTCCAAGAAAATGAAGAGCAGATGGCGTGTACTCAGTGATGGGTTGCCACAAGGCTCTGTTCTTGTCCCCATGTTATTCAGTCTCTACACAGCACACCTACTGAACTTGACCTGTCGGAAATTCTAATATCCAGATGACTGTGCAATTTCATATCAGAATGAAGATCTTTCTGAATGTGAAGAACACCCATGTGAGGAACACCCAACAAACAGCCTCACTAAACTCTATGAATATTTTAAGACTTGTTGACTTAGATCTAATGTTTAGAAAACAGATGTATGTCATTTCCATCTCTCTATAAATGTAGCATCAGCAAAGATCAACATGGAATCTTGCCTTCATGGCATAGACAAATACAACAAGAAGCCAAAATATCTTGGTGTCACATTAGACAAAACACTGACGTATCAGAAACATCTTTCCAACACAGCTAAGAGCTAAGAAGGTACAAACAGGAGCGAACCTGTTGAGGAAGCTGCAGGTAGTACGTGTGGGGTAAATAAATCAGTTCTCCATGTAGCACCCTTTATGTTGGTATACTCTGCAGCAGGATATTGCACATCAGTTTGTCTCCACCGCATTTGTGTGAGGGAAGTTGATGTCTCTTTTAATGCAGCTATGAGAACCATAGGTGACACAGTCAGATCTACAGCTACATTCTGGTTGCTAGTACTACTAACATATAACCATCTCACTTTTGTCAAAATGTGGCTCTCTGTAACCTTTGCTAGCAAGTTTCTAAAAATGAGGTGCTCCCTCTTCACAAAGATTTACTCTTGCTGTCTACGAAATGCCTCGGGTCCAGAAGTCCAGTATATGAAGAAGGAGTCCAAATACTCTCCATTGGACTTTACTGGGACACTAAATGGAAACATGAGTGGCAAGTCAGGAAAACCTTGAACTTATGACAACCAAAATGCTAAAGTTCCATGCTTTCATCATCATAAGGAGGTGTGGGTGGATACAACTTAACAGATACTGGGCTAGAGACAGTATGTGCGACTGCATCATGCACAAACGAGGCTTTTGCACTGATGGTATGTGTGACTGGTGATATTCAGGCCACGAGCCACACTGTAAATGAGTGTTGTAACAGGTGTTTCCCTGGTGGGATCAAGAGTCTAGGTGAAGCATCCAATGAGGTGCATCATCACTGGGTAGGGTCTACTGACATTCGTGTGTGGTCTGGTCTGTTCAATGTATATATAGTGTAAATAGTTGCACATGTGTAATTTTTTGTTTAAATATGTATTGAATTTGTTGTAATTGATGCACATGATAGTTTAAAAAATAGTAATTTTATCCAAGAATCATTACACAGTGGTATAGGAATTATCACAGTAGTGCAATGCAAATCAGTAGCTCAGAATATACATCACACAGAACACATAATATAATTATGAGGACAGGACAGGTGGTCAGTCATGGCCTTGATTAAGGAATCGTCCCAGCATTTGCCTAAGTAATTTCTAGGAAAACCATGGGAAACCCGTATTAGAATGGCTGGACAGAGCAACTTCATCCTCCCAAATATGAGGTCAGTCTCTTGAACTGCTGCACTATGTCCTTGAATTGGTCTCTACTGTACAATGTTCCTTGATTTATACACAACTTGTTTCAGGTAAGTCATGATATAAAACATAGTTTCGTTCTTCATTGCCGCACACACTAAAACCGGTGACTCCTGGAGTGTGAGGATCCTGCTGTGCTCCTTGCATCAACTCTAGTCTGTGTAGAAAGATGACATCATGCCTGCACATATTCAACTATGCTCCTCAGTCCATCTGCAAAATTGAGTCACCATACTCCACAATGGGTGAGATTTATTCTGGACAATGAAAAGACATTTTTGTCATGTACTTTACATATTGACACAACATTTCATTGTGAAAGCTTTATACCGTAATTATGTGTTCGAATGTGATAGGATTTTGTAGTTATCATTTTATAACTTCCCACTACTCTCAAGTCCTTTAAGTAACTGATTGTAATGTGCAGTACTTATTAAGAATGTTTTAGTTGCCTATATAAACAGAAGTACTTTAGTAAACTTTTTCATTTCCTTGGGCATTTTATTATACAATTTCATTTGATGATAGAAGATGTTAATTTGAGTCTTTTGTTTGTTTCTCCTTATTTAAATGTAAGTCCAAACTGACAGTTGTTCCATGATTATGTACAGAATTAGTAGTAAAATCCGTAGTAATGTTTTCCCTGACATTCGCTTTTGAAGTCTTTGCCGCTACTGTTAAGTTGCATTAAGGTGAAGCAGGTTGTAGTAATTATGATTCCCAGGTGAAGTTAAGAACACTTTAATTCAGCACAAGTTCACAGTAAATAAAGTTCTAATAACAACTGAAATGTTGTTCGTGATCGCTTGAAAGTAACAGAAAAAAGTTCACTGGTGTAATATCAATTCCAAGGGAATCTTCATCGCAAGTGGGTGTAGAGGTGGTGCCCTGGAGGTCTTTACTGCTTGGAGTACCAGGAAATAGATCAAAGATGGTGTGGTGTAGAGCAGAGCGTAAGGGTGGTCTAAGTGAGTTCCGACTTATGAGCTAAGAGTGTAGCTGCTACTCCTGCTCCTGGCCTGGAGCTGAATGAGCAGCTGAATGCTGCTGCTGGAGGCTGTCCTTGGCCTTAAGTATTCAGCAGGTGGAAATATGTCTGTGACCCCTTGTTTCCTTGTTAGCAGCACTGCTCGTTTCCTGATGTGTGCATGTCCAAAGCATAGCTGGTGCTATCTGGTGGTGCCCGTAGCAGACAGTGTACCAACAGACTGTTTGCATACAGTATTGTGTCCATAACATGTGATGCCCTTGTGGTATTAGTAAATATTCTCTGGAGGAGAGATGCCTGTGGGCCAAGGCTAAGCAAGTCACAGGGCGAAGACGTCATACTGGTAGCTTCATAGTCAGCCTACAGACAATATATAACATGGACCACAGACTGGTATATGTACTCATTGGTGTGGTAAAGATGTCCGATTTTTTAAACAGCTCTATAACTGAATCCAACTACCACTTCTACTTATTATTCTCACCGCCCTATTCGGCAGTTGAAAAGCTGTGCCCCTGCTCTGTGTTTTTGATACCCGTAAAAGAATCCCAAAAGTAAGAATTGAGTGTAAATAGGCATAGTACATCACCACAGGACAGTGACTGATACAAAAACCCTGAGAGGATAAAATGCTGATGACATTCTTTGTGACAGTAACTTTGTGTGTTCCATCCATGTTAGTTCACAGTCAATGTTCATCCTTAAAAACTTGATGTTTGTTGTTGTGATCTTCAGTCCTGAGACTGGTTTGATGCAGTTCTCCATGCTACTCTATCCTGTGCAAGCTTCTTCATCTCCCTGTACCTACTGCAGCCTACATCCTTCTGAATCTGCTTAGTGTATTCATCTCTTGGTCTCCCTCTGTGATTTTTACCCTCCACGCTGCCCTCCAATACTAATTTGGTGATCCCTTGATGCCTCAGAACATGTCCTACCAACTGATCCCTTCTTCTAGTCAAGTTGTGCCACAAACGTCTCTTCTCCCCAATCCTATTCAATACCTCCTCATTAATTATGTGATCTACCCATCTAATCTTCAGCATTCTTCTGTAGCACCACATTTCAAAAGCTTCTATTCTCTTCTTGTCTAAACTATTTATTGTCCACGTTTCACTTCCATACCTGGCTACACTCCATACGAATACTTTCAGAAACAACTTCCTGACATTAAATCTATACTCGATGTTAACAAATTTTTATTTTTCAGAAACGCTTTCCTTGCCATTGCCAGTCTACATTTTATATCCTCTCTACTTCGACCATCATCAGTTATTTTGCTCCGCAAATAGCAAAACTCCTTTACTACTTTAAGTGTCTCATTTCCTAATCTAATTCCCTCAACGTCACCCGACTTCATTCGACTGCATTCCATTATCCTCATTTTGCTTTTGTTGATGTTGATCTTATACCCTCCTTTCAAGACACTGTCCATTCCGTTCAACTGCTCTTCCAAGTCCTTTGCTGTCTCTGACAGAATTACAATGTCATCGGCGAACCTCAAAGTTTTTATTTCTTCTCCATGGATTTTAATACCTACTCTGAACTTTCCTTTTGTTTCCTTTACTGCTTGCTCAATATACAGGTTGAATAACATCGGGGATAAGCTACAACCCTGTCTCACTCCCTTCCCAACCACTGCTTCCCTCTCATACCCCTCGACTCTTATAACTGCCATCTGGTTTCTGTACAAATTGTAAATAGCCTTTCGCTCCCTGTATTTTACCCCTGCCCCCTTCAGAATTTGAAAGAGAGTATTCCAATCAACATTGTGAAAAGCTTTCTCTAAGTCTACAAATGCTAGAAACGTAGGTTTGCCTTTCCTTAATGTTTCTTTTAAGATAAATCGTAGGGTCAGTATTGCCTCACGTGTTCCACTATTTCTACGGAATTCAAACTGATCTTCCCCGAGGTCGGCTTCTATCAGTTTTTCCATTCGTCTGTAAAGAATTCGCATTAGTATTTTGCAGCCCTGACTTATTAAACCGATAGTTCAATAAATTTCACACCTGTCAACACCTGCTTTCTTTGGGATTGGAGTTATTATATTCTTCTTGAAGTCTGGGGGTATTTCCCCTGTCTCATACATCTTGCTCACCAGATGGTAGAGTTTTGTCAGGCCTGGCTCTCCCAAGGCTGTCAGTAATTCTAATGGAATGTTGTCTACTCCGGGGGCCTTGTTTCGACTCAGGTCTTTCAGTGCTCTGTCAAACTCTTCACGCAGTATCACATCTCACATTTCATCTTCATCTACATCCTCTTCCATTTCCATAATATTGTCCTCAAGAACATGACCCTTGTATAGACCCTCCATATACTCCTTCCACCATTCTCCTTTCCCTTCTTTGGTTAGAACTGGGTTTCCATCAAAGCTCTTGATATTCATGCAAGTGGTTCTCCTCTCTCCATAGGTCTCTTTAATTTTCCTGTAGGCAGTATCTATCTTACCCCTAGTGAGATAAGCCTCTACATCCTTACATTTGTCCTCTAGCCATCCCTGCTTAGCCATTTTGCACTTCCTGTCGATATCATTTTTGAGACATTTGTATTCCTTTTTGTCTGCTTCATTTACTGCATTTTTATATTTTCTCCTTTCATCAATTAAATTCAATATTTCTTCTGTAACCCAAGGGTTTCTACTAGCCCGCGTCTTTTTACCTATTTTATCCTCTGCTGCCTTCACTATTTCATCCCTCAAAGCTACCCATTCTTCTTCTACTGTATTTATTTCCCCCATTCCTGTCAATTGTTCCCTTATGCTCTCCCTGAAACTCTGTACAACCTCTGGTTC
The DNA here is from genome assembly GCF_023864345.2 of Schistocerca serialis cubense. NCBI lineage: Eukaryota > Metazoa > Arthropoda > Insecta > Orthoptera > Acrididae > Schistocerca > Schistocerca serialis. Next base: position 124,999,564 of record NC_064643.1, read on the forward strand.
TTTCAGTTTATCCAGGTCCCATATCCTTAAATTCCCACCTTTTTGCAGTTTCTTCAGTTTTAATCTACAGTTCATCTGCCCCTGGAAATGTCTTACAATTTATAACCTGGTTCCTAAATCTCTGTCTTACCACTATGTAATCTATCTGATACCTTTTAGCATCTCCAGGGTTCTTCCATGTATACAACTTTCTTTCATGATTCTTAAACCAAGTGTTAGCTATGATTAAGTTATGCTCTGTGCAAAATTTCCTTCTCTTCCTTTTCCTACTCTCGAATTCCAGTCACCCATGACTATTAAATATTTGTCTCCCTTCACTACCTGAATAATTTCTTATATCTCATCATACATTTCTTCAATTTCTTCGTCATCTGCAGAGATAGTTGGCATATAAACTTGTACTACTGTAGTAGGCGTGGGCTTTGTGTCTATCTTGGCCACAATAATGCGTTCACTATGCTGTTTGTAGTCGCTTACCCGTACTCCTATTTTTTCATTCATTGTTAAACCTACTCCTGCATTACCCCTATTTGATTTTTTATTTAGAACCCTGTATTCATCTGACCAAAAGTCTTGTTCCTCCTGCCACTGAACTTCACTAATTCCCACTATATCTAACTTTAACCTATCCATTTCCCTTTTTAAATTTTCTAACCTACCTGCCCGTTTAAGGGATCTGACATTCCACACTCCGATCCGTATAACACCAGTTTTCTTTCTCCTGATAACAACGTCCTCTTGTTACACAGTCTGTAAATTTATTACCTTTGCTTACTGTGACAAATAGTATACCTCTTTACACTGGAATGCATACTGTTTGTTTTATGTATGTTCAATATGAATTTATTACATTTTGCCCAACTGTGAGCATCCTCAGTGATTTCATTTGAGTTATCTAATAGAAGGTCTGGCGTTTTCCTAGTGACTATGATTTTGCTGTTGTCAGCAGAGAAAACTTGTGGAAATTTATTGATAAACTACCCAGAAGAACACCTGTGTTTGTATGTTTCTTGTTTGACAGTTGTTTTACTAGAATTTTATTATCAGCAAATGTGTGAACTATCTCTACCTAATGCATCCTGTTTTACAGGTAACATTGGAACCACTCATTCGCTATTCCTCATACCTGATACTTCCAGTTTGTTTAGTAGTATTTTATGGCCAATGTTTCCAAAAGCTTTGGAGAAGTCTAAGAATACACCAGCAAGACAGTTATCCTTCTCAGGACCTTCAAGTACCACTTTTGTAAACTCTGTAATGACCAATATGGTACTTCTCTCACTTTGGAAACCAATCTGTGCTTTGTTGAAAAGGTTATATTTATTCATGTAACTCATTAGTCTTTCTTTCCTGATTGATTCAATATTTTTCAGGATCTAGTTTTCAGTCTTCTCTGCATTACCTTTCTTTTGTAAAGGCATAACTCATACATGCTTGAGATATACAGTAACCCACCGGTTACCAGACCTACCATCCACATCAGACGTAAGTTGAGTCAGTATGGTAAGTGTAGTGCACACCAACATTCAAATGGTGATGCCACAACTATCTGAGGTGGCCACCAGAGGCAGCCCAGTCACTGACCGCCATCACCAGGTCTACTGTGCACATGCATCACTACACCAGCAACACATGACATGGGTAGTGTGTTATAGTCTGATTAAAATTACATGATAGTTGACAGTTCACTTGTTGGAGCTGGTTTCCTTCAATCAGAGCGCTCAATCATGCCAAAACCATTCACCTTTGCCAATCTCCCACAATAGTTAGTCAGTTCACTTCCAGTTCCTTGTCCAGCATTCTTTCTTGAGGTGTTTGAATCCCAAATCATAGGTCTGGCACTTTTATTTCATATTTTCATCATACGTGATAACCACACCACAAATAACACACACACATTACAATGCTAATGAAATGCAAGTTTCAAACACAGCACTAACTAAAAACTATTGGATACTTCATCACAAGATGCAGTTCAGCATCACATTTGCAGTCATAATCAGAGACATAGGCTTACATTAGATAAGCTTCTCGCAACGTTGTGTGAAACCAAATTTTGGAAGGATGCAATACATCATTGTGACTGAGTGATCAGTCAAAAATATTACACCATCTCTCAGTGTAGTACTTCAGCGCAGTGGTTAGCGTATGAGTTTTACATGTTGGAGGTCATAAGTTCAAATCTTGTCAAATGTTGTGAAATCTTTTAATTTCTAAATCTAATCAAAAGAGTAGGATTATCATTTTTATTCAATTAATTGGTTTAAATGTAATTTTTTATTTCTAATTCCTTGCCACAACATTTTCATTACTGTACTGACTCTTTTTTTGCTCTTATTTTTCTGCCTACCATCCTTTTTTCATCTGGAGGCCACCTATGTCGTGTATAACCTGCAACCAAGTGCCAATTAGGACTGCTGATTAGTTGGCAGCTCAGCAGCTCATGTAGCCAGTGGTAGGATACTTTCATGTAACTAATAATTGCAAGAAACTTTAGTTTGCTTTTAGTGCTGAAATTGAACTTTCTCTGTCTTAAGTTTGTTTCTAGAGGTTAGCTTAAATAGCCGTGAAGAAAGCAATCGTGATTTTAGTTCTACATCTACATCCATACTCTGCAAGCTACCTGACGGTGTGTGGCGGAGGGTACCCTGAGTACCTCTATTGGTTCTCCCTTCTATTCCAGTCTCGTATTGTTCATGGAAAGAAGGATTGTCGGTATGCTTCTGTGTGGGCTCTAATCTCTCTGATTTTATCCTCATGGTCTCTTCGCGAGATATACGTAGGAGGGAGCAATATACTGCTTGACTCTTCGGTGAAGGTATGTTCTCGAAACTTCAACAAAAGCCCGTACCGAGCTACTGAGCGTCTCTCCTGCAGAGTCTTCCACTGGTGTTTATCTATCATCTCCGTAACGCTTTCGCAATTACTAAATGATCCTGTAACGAAGCGCGCTGCTCTCCGTTGGATCTTCTCTATCTCTTCTATCAACCCTATCTGGTACGGATCCCACACTGCTGAGCAGTATTCAAGCAGTGGGCGAACAAGCGTACTGTAACCTACTACCTTTGTTTGTGGATTGCATTTCCTTAGGATTCTTCCAATGAATCTCAGTGTGGCATCTGCTTTACTGAAGATCAACTTTATATGATCATTCCATTTTAAATCACTCCTAATGCGTACTCCCACATAATTTATGGAATTAACTGCTTCCAGTTGCTGACCTGCTATTTTGTAGCTAAATGATAAGGGAATTATCTTTCTATGTATTCACAGCACATTAAACTTGTCTACATTGAGATTCAATTGCCATTCCCTGCACCATGCGTCAATTTGCTGCAGATCCTCCTGCATTTCAGTACAATTTTCCATTGTTACAACCTCTCAATACACCACAGCATCATCTGCAAAAAGCCTCAGTGAACTTCCGATGTCATCCACAAGGTCATTTATGTATATTGTGAATAGCAACGGTCCTATGACACTCCCCTGCGGCACACCTGAAATCACTCTTACTTTGGAAGACTTCTCTCCATTGAGAATGACATGCTGCGTTCTGTTATCTAGGAACTCTTCAATCCAATCACACAATTGGTCTGATAGTCCGTATGCTCTTTGTTCATTAAACGACTGTGGGGAACTGTATCGAACACTTTAAGTCAAGAAACATGGCATCTACCTGTGAACCCATGTCTATGGCCCTCCGAGTCTCGTGGACGAATAGCGCAAGCTGGGTTTCACATGACCATCTTTTTCGAAACCCATGCTGATTCCTACAGAGTAGATTTCTAGTCTCCAGAATAGTCATTATACTCGAACATATTACATGTTCCAAAATTCTACAACTGATCGACGTTAGAGATATAGGTCTATAGTCCTGCACATCTGTTCGACGTCCCTTCTTGAAAACGGGGATGACCTGTGCCCTTTTCCAATCCTTTGGAACCCTACGCTCTTCTAGAGACCTATGGTACACCGCTGCAAGAAGGGGGGCAAGTTCCTTCACGTACTCTGTGTAAAATCGAACTGGTATCCCATCAGGTCCAGCGGCCTTTCCTCTTTTGAGCGATTTTAATTGTTTCTCTGTCCCTCTGTCGTCTATTTCGATATCTACCATTTTGTCATCTGTGCGACTGTCTAGAGAAGGAACTACAGTGCAGTCTTCCTCTGTGAAACAGCTTTGGAAAAAGACATTTAGTATTTCGGCCTTTAGTCTGTCATCCTCTGTTTCAGTACCATTTTGGTCACAGAGTGCCTGGACATTTTGTTTTGATCCACCTACCGCTTTGACACAAGACCAAAATTTCTTAGGATTTTCTGCCAAGTCAGTGCATAGAACTTTACTTTCGGATTCATTGAACGCCTCTCGCATAGCCCTCCTCACACTACATTTCGCTTTGCGTAATTTTTGTTTGTCTGCAAGGCTTTGGCTTTGTTTATGTTTGCTGTGAAGTTCCCTTTGCTTCCGCAGCAGTTTCCTAACTCGGTTGTTGTACTACGGTAGCTCTTTTCCATCTCTTACGATCTTGCTTGGCACATACTCATCTAACGCATATAGTACGATGGTTTTGAACTTTGTCCACTGATCCTCAACACTATCTGTACTTGAGACAAAACTTTTGTGTTGAGCCATCAGGTACTCTGTAATCTGCTTTTTGTCACTTTTGCTAAACAGAAAAATCTTCCTACCCTTTTTAATATTTCTATTTACGGCTGAAATCGTCGATGCAGTAACCGCTTTATGATTGCTGATTCCCTGTTCTGCATTAACCGTTTCAAATAGTTCGGGTCTGTTTGTCACCAGAAGGTCTAATATGTTATCGCCACGAGTCGGTTCTCTGTTTAACTGCTCAAGGTAGTTTTCAGATAAAGCACTTTAAAAAATTTCACTGGATTCTTTGTTCCTGCCACCCGTTATGAACGTTTGAGTCTCCCAGTCTATATCCAGCAAATTAAAATCTCCACCCAGAACTATAACATGGTGGGGAAATCTAACCGAAATATTTTCCAAATTATCCTTCAGGTGCTCAGCCACAACAGCTGCTGAGCCAGGGGGCCTATAGAGACATCCAATTACCATGTCTGAGCCTGCTTTAACCGTGACCTTCACCCAAATTATTTCACATTTCGGATCTCCGTCAATTTCCTTCGATACTATTGCACTTCTTATCGCTATAAACATGCCTCCCCCTTCACTGTCCAGCCTGTCTCTGCGGTATACATTCCAATCTGAGTTTAGGATTTCATTACTGTTTACGTCTGGTTTCTGCCAACTTTCTGTCCCTAGTACTATATGGGCGTTGTGACCATTTATTAATGAGAGCAGTTCTGGGACCTTTCTATAGACGCTCCTGCAGTTTACTATTAGCACATTAATATTGTTATTCCCTGTTGCATTTTGCCTACTCCTACCTTGCCGCGTCTCAGGAGGCGTCTTGTCAGGCCTAGGGAGGGAATTCTCTAACCTAAAAAACCCCCATGTGCACTCCACATGTACTCCGCTACCCTTGTAGCCGCTTCCGGCGTGTAGTGCACACCTGACCTATTCAGGGGGACCCTACATTTCTCCATCCGATAGCGGAGGTCGAGAAATTTGCACCCCAGATCTCCGCAGAATCGTCTGAGCCTCTGGTTGAAGCCTTCCACTTGGCTCCAAACCAGAGGACCGCGATCGGTTCTGGGAACGATACTTCAAATAGTTAGCTCTGATTCCACCCCCCGAGTGAGGCTTTCCGCCTTCACCAATTCCGCCAACCGCCTGTACAAACTGAGGATGACCTCTGAACCCAGACGGCAGGAGTCATTGGTGCCGACATGAGCAACAATTTGCAGTCGGGTGCACCCAGTGCTCTCTATCGCCACCGGCAGGACCTCCTCCACATCTCAGATGAGACCCCCCGGCAAGCAGACAGAGTGAACACTGGCCTTCTTCCCCGACCTTTCCGCTATTTCCCTAAGGGGCTCCATCACCCGCCTAACGTTGGAGCTCCCAGTAACTAATAAACCCCTCCCCCCGTGTGCCTGCTCGGACCTTGCTGAAGGAGCGGCCACATGTCCACTCCCAGGCAGAGTGGGCGACGCCACACAGCCAGCCTCCACATTGACCCTCTGCCTCGTGCGCAGTGAATGCCTCTGAACCCGCCACTCCCCTTGGGGAGAGGGTGGCCCAACCGCGCCCGGTACCCACGAAGATGTCTCGACAGCAGGAACAGTGGGTGAAGCATTTAACACCTGGGGTGTACCATGCGACGCACTCGACTCCCCACTGCCGCTCCACTCCGAGGCAGCAGCCTGAAGACGGCTGACCGCGGCCACCAACACATTCAGTTGTTCGCGAACAGTGGCCAGCTCCTCCTGCGTCCGTACACAGCAGTCACACATCCTATCCATCCTAAGAAATCAATTTACTGTAGAGAGTTAATCAACTTTTAACTAGACTGCTAATTCACTAAAGGCGGCTGATTGTTGACTAAACTGTGGTTGCTAGCCACTTCCTGTAGAAAACAAAGAAACCAGCACTACGTGTCTCTGAACCGTTTTGAAAACAAACACTAGCACTACTGGCACTATGGTTGACTAAAGGAACTCTCTCTGACTGTATTCAAAACAAACACGAAAGCTATGGAACACTATTACTAGCACTTGTCAATTAAAGCCTCCTAAAAGCAAAAACACACGGAAGAAGAAGTGACAAGTAAGAAAAATACAGTTAATACTTAAATTAAGATAGCTTGCTGCACAGCAGATGGCAGTTACGACGACACTGATACTACTGGCACTATGTCTGACTAAAGGGACTCTCTCTGACTGCATTCAAAACAAACACAAAATCTATGGAACACTATTACTAGTACTCGACAATTAAAGCTTCCTAAAAGCAAAACACACGGAAGAAGAAGTGACAAGTAAGAAAAATACAGTTAGTACTTAAATTAAGGTAGCTCGCTGCACAGCAGACGTGAACCAGATGGCAGTTATGACGACACTGACACTACTGGCACTGACACGATCCGGATTGTTGACCGACACTTTCTCGAACATTATCCATCACAAGATTGTGGTTACTTCAGACATAAATTTAAATTCAGGGCTACAAAACGTGTGTCCTGCCGCAGTTCAGTCATTGGCCTCTTAAAATCAGCTGTCGACAGAACATCTCGCGTTTCCAACATACCTTGTGGTAGCCCTTCCAACATTGCATTAACAGCATTTGTTAAGTAACTTGTCATGTTTGTGTGTTGCCTGTAACTGAGCAGTAGCTGGCAACAATGAGGCATCACTATAGCAGCAAGAGACAGATGTCAGCTATCAAGTAGTTTTAAATGGACTGTAACAAGACCGTTACAGGGCCTTTGGCTCTCAGTTGTTAAATGTGTTTGGGACACGTAAATTTCTTTCATTGTCATGTCACTCCATGAGTCAATCAACTGTATCACTTTGGTGGTTGTGTGCTTCCCTGTGTTTCTAGTTAGAACACAAGTGGTGACATCAAGGATCAAATTTTCATGTGTTTTGGATTACATAGTCTTCCTGCCATTTGGCTTTCCCAAGGAGGTTTTATTCTGGTCACTTCTACAGCAACAGTATGTGCAAACGACTTTGTTAGAAGGGTTATTGTGTATATTGGCTCAGGCTCAGTTACCAGTTGTTCACTCGCTGTGTTAACCTCCCCCACCTCCACTGTCCTCCCAATGATGAATCCAGTGAGGACTGGGATCCTTACGGGAAGTGGTTTCACCAGCATTTCATGGTGTTCTGGATGATCAACACGATGGTGTTCTCTTATTGTGGATACTGCCTTGTATGTATCATTTACTGTGCCAGTTAGCTCCTCTGGAAGAACCAACATCACTTTTTATGATATGTGTAGTTTGCTGTCTTTGTATCACCACCAGTGTACACAGCTGCAGTTGTGGTATCATCCAGTGATCACAGTGCCATACCAAAGTTGGAAACACGAATCAATATCATAGGCATTAGCGAGGTCTTGTTACAATGTGCAATGATGTATGGGAGGTGCTCTTGAAGACCATGCCTCCCCTCACAGCACCACAGTACCCTCATGCTGAGGTCAGTATAGTTTCAAGATTGTAAGAGCTCAGCCCAGTTCAAGACCTCAGCTTTGGCAGTCAGTGTCATAGTGTAGAACCAAGAAGTAGTTTAAGTTTCAGATGAACTTGTGTTGTCAATTATCAAGCAAACAACCATGTCAGAGTTAAGCAAATCTTTTGTTCATTTATGTAATAAAGTGAACTAATATTTCATGTGTTAGGTTTGATGAACATTCTCGAAGAACAGCCTGACAGAAATAGTATCATCTGGTCACAACAGGAGTGATGCTGCCATTGTTGATAGCATGCAGCCTGGGGCTGGGGGAGAGGTAGCAGTAGTACAGACTAGCCATCTGGGTCAACATGAACAAACATATTGTCGGCAGTAGGAACAGCAAATGCCACTTCCTTCATGTTTCTCTTGTTTCGTACAGCATGAGCAGGTGACCTATCCCAAAGAGTGGGCCTCTTGTCATTGATTGGTGAACTGCAACAAACAGCAGATTCCTATTCTTGGCCAGTTTACAGCTGACACAGTTTACAAGTCAGTCATCTGTTCCATTGTGTACATGGTAGCCAACAATACAAGTGCTGAAAATTTGTTTGAGTTAGATGTCTTTGCTACTTTTGGTTTTTCAGTTGTGGATGCCGCGCATCTGATGTCAGACCAGTGCCTTGTCACAAATTTTATTCCATGTGTTCTGAGTTTTCAGATCTGTTTGCGCCAGGATTAGGTTGTGCTAATTTCAGGCCACACAACATTCTCACTCTTTTTTTTTTAATGACGCCGATGACTGGCCCCCTGCCTCACTCAGAGAAGTTGCTTACAAAGCTGGCTAGGTGTCAGTTCTTTTCAACAACTGACTTGGCCAAAGCCCACCCTTTGATTCCATTGGGTGAGGCATCAAAACAGTTGCTTGTGGTTAATATGCCTTTCGGCCTTTATCAGTACCAATGGCTAATGTTCGGTGATGCTAATGCGTGTGCATTTCTTTCGACGTTTTTTAGAATAGGTTATGACTCCATGACTGATGTTTGGGGTTGCTAATGCACCTGCATTTCTTTTTAAGTTTTTTAGAATAGGTTATGACAGTTGCCCCTCTTTGCACTATCTTAATGACATTGTTTTGACAGGTGCTACCATGGAGGATCACTTACATAATCTCTGTTCTTTGTTTAGCCTACAGTTCTACATGCTGCAGGCCTCTAAGGTAATCTCACTAAGTCTCACTTTTTCTACATCTACATCGATACTCTGCAAGCAACCGTATGATGTGCGGTGGAGGGTACTCTGTACCACTACTGGTCATTTCCTTTCCTGTTGCCCTTGCAAATAGAGCAAGGGAAAAATTACTGTCTATATGCCTTCATATGAACTGTAATTTTTTGTATCTTATTTCCATGGTCCTTAAAAGTGATGTACATTAGCAGCAGTAGAACCATTTGGCAGTCAGCTTCAAATGATGGTTCTCCAAATTCTCTCAATATTGTTCCTCGAGAAGAATGTCACCTTCCCTCCAAGTATTCTCATTTGAGTTCCTGAAGCATCTCCGTAACACGTACATGTTGTTCAAACCTACTGGTAACAAGTCTAGCAGCCCTCCTCTGAACTGCTTCAATGTCCTACTTCAATCTGGCGTCATACAGATCCCAAACACTTGAGCAGTATTCAAGAATAGGTTGCACATTAGTGTCCTATATGCGGTCTCCTTTACACATGAACCACACTTCCCTAAAATTCCCCCAATAAACCAAAGTTGACCATTTTCCTTCCATGCCACTAGTAATGCTGTATCTCAACATTACAGATTTGTTTTCCCTACTCATCTGCATTAACATACATTTTCCCACACACCAATTAAGTCATCTTGTACCTTCCTACAGTCACTCAACTTCTGCACCTTACTTTACACCACACCATCATCAGCAAACAAGTGCAGATTGCTGCATATCCCATCCACCAAATCATATATGTATACAGAGAACAACTGCAGTCCTATCACAACTTCCATGGGGCACTCCTGTCGAAACCCTTGTCTCTCATGAACATTTGCCGTTGAGGGCAACATACTGGGTTGTATAACTTAAGAAATCTTTGAGCCACTCATGTATCTGTGACCTTATTCCATATGCTTGTACCTTCATTAAGAGCCTGCAATGGGGCACCATGTCAAATGCTTTCTGAAAATCTAGAAATATGTAATCTGACTATTGCTCTTCGTCCATAGTTTGCAGTATATCTCATGAGAAAAAGGGAAGCTGAGTTTCGCTTGATCAGTGCTTTCTAAAACCATGCTGATTCATGGATATAAGCTTCTCAGTGTCAAGAAAATTTATCATGTTTTAACTGAAATTATGTTCAAAGGATTCTGCAGCAAACTGATGTCAGGGATATTGGTCTGTGATTTTGTGGGTTCGTTCTTTTACCCTTTTTATATACAAAAGTCCCCTGCCTTCTGCTGTTTATTTGGGTTATGAAGTTTCCAACTGGGGTGAGCATCCCATGGAATGACATGTCACTACTATTACAGCTTTGTCGTATCTGTCTAATCTGTTGAGAACTTCAGGCATTCCTCGGTAAAGCGGCGTACTATCACAAGTTTATTCTCATAGTGGCTACAGCTACTATTGCCCACCCCATGCGTCTGCTACGGAAAAGCGCAGCTTTTGCTTGGTGTGCTGCCTGTGAGTATGTTTTTGTGCAGCTTGAGGATAGTTTCTGCTCTACACCCTGTCTTGCAACATTTTAACCCTGCAAGCGTCTGGTACTGGACCGGGTGTGTCACAGTACAGGTTGAGGGTGGTCCTGGCCCATTGCCATTCAGGTGGCTTCAAACAGCCTATTGCCTTTGCATCGGAAATACTCACCTTGGCACAGCAATATTACTCTCAGGCGGAAAAGATATATTTTACCATTATCTATGCCTTAAAAAATTTCTTGTGTTCTTGTATGGTGCAAAATTTTATTTAATTACCGACCATAAACCCTTGGTTTCCCTGTTTAGCTCATTAACGTCCTTAATGGACAAAGCCTCTCATCGTCTTCAGAATTGGGCTTTGCTCTTGTCCTGGTACAATTTTTTTTTCCATTTTCATCCCACATCAAAACATACAAATGCAGATGCTCTGTTTCAGCTCCCCATGGGCCTTGAACCCTCATTTGACTATGAGGAGCTGCTTTGTTTTCAGCTGGATACGGAGTTGAGGCACATGATGAAATGGATTCCCCATCACCAGTTCCTACATTTCCTCTTCTGCAGTGGCAGATCTGGTGCTCCAGCAGGTCATATGCGTGCTACAACTTTTGGATGCCCCGACTGTCAACCAGATCAAGCATCTGACTCACTTCAGAATTTTTATGTGCTGTTTTTTCGCCAGTGCCAGCCCCTACACAGCATTGGAAAAAAGTCCACGTTGATTTTGGTCATCCTTTGAGACACTTCCTGGTTGTTGACAATTGATACTTTTTCCCGTTTTCCTTATGTAGTTGGTTGTCCCTCTGCATCAGTAGATGTGGCTATCAGAGCTTTGTTGAAGACATTCTGTATAGAAGGCTTGCCTTGCACCATGGTTTTGGACAATGGTCCTCAGTTCGTGGCACCAACTTTAAAGAACTTTTATACACACAATGGTATTTCCCAAGCCACAGCACCTCGCTTCCATCCACAGTTGAACAATGAGGTGGAACACCTTGTTCAAAAGTTTTAGATGCAGATGTGCAAGTATATAGAAGGTTTCCTGGCCAAGGAGGCTCTCATATTATTTTAAACTCTTACAGATTGAAGCCATTTGGAGACAAGATTCCTGTGTAGCTTCTGCACACCTGCCAGCACTGCTGAACCTCTTACTGCTGGGCAGGTGTCCCCTAGCAGTGCTGGTGTTATTGGTGTTCATACCAGTTACAGCAGTCTGGGCCAGGGCATTTGGATGGAGCCCTCACTGGATTCCGGCCATCATCCATGGCAGGCATGGTTGACATGTTTTCACAGCTCGCACCTAAGATCAACTCATGGCACACAACTGAAGCTAATTGCATCCCAGGGTAGGTGCTGGGCCATCTCCTCAGGTTGTGGACTCAACCCCTTGTTCTTCATCCACTCTGGCTACTCCGGGTGTCCAGCAGGTCTGGTGGTGCCCTCCTACCCCAGCAATCAGGGCTTCATCAGCGTTGTCAGTGATTTGCGTTCTGCAGCTGTTGCGGCACCTCCCACTGTGCTGAGTACGAGCCACCGACAGCGGGGCCAGAAGCCGGGTCTCCATTACCAGAGCCTCTCCTCTCCAGTCCACCATCATCGCTGTCCATGCCGGTGTCCCTCATCACGGACTCGGATATCCAGATGGCTCCTGGCCCTTGTCGCTGGTCCTGTTCATCAGTTGGGCTCTGGTGGTGGTGGGTGTGCCCTTTTCAGACTCACGTTTATTTGTATGTAACCATCCAGGTGGATCAGGAATTTCTCACCTTTTGCTGGTGCCACTGTGGATGCCAGTCACAGCATCCTGGTCTTCCCCCCCCCCCCCCCCCCCCCCCCAAGGTAGGAGGAGTAGTAATAAGCAGTTACTACACGTACTGTCCAAAGTGAAAGTAGTGCACACCAACATTCAAACGGCACACATGCAACTATCCAAGGCAGCCGCTAGAGGCAACCCAGTCACCAAACAGTGGCACCAGGTTCACCGTGTATGCACAACACTACATCAGTGGCACCAGACATGGATAGCATCTTTATAAGGACATACACAAGCCTCTAGGCCCTTAGTTGTTAAATGTGTTCAAGATGTACAAACAACATGGATTTTATTCCTGTTGCTGTCAATCTGTGGCCCAATAAATTGTATCTCTTTTTTGGCCATACGTTTCCTCATGTTCCTAGTTATAACACAAGGGATCCCATCCTCTTCCACTTATGTTCTAACTAGGGACACAATAAAATACACAGTCAGTAAAGAGATATAATTTATTGGGTCACAGAGTTACATAAATAAGAATAGAAAGAAAGTAGTTCACATGCCTCAAGCACATTAAACATCTGAGAGCCCAGTAGCGCTGTGCGCACGCAGCTGACCTAGAGAGGGCGATTGGTGACTGTGCTGCCCCTAGCAGCTGTCCTGTGTAGCTGTGGGAGCACCATTTGCATGTTGCCATGCACTACGCAGCTTACGTTCACTGTCCACTTTAGTAACCGGCTAGTTACTAAAAGATGCTCTAGAGAAATACCTTAACCAAAGGACTCATTTAGTATGTTTGTTAATTTGTCTTGTATACTGTATATGCACACTTTCAGAACAGAGACAGGAACCTCATATATTCCTGCTGACTTCTTGCTTTCTAATTTATTGTAGTGTCTTTCTGACTTCAAGCTCCATTTCGGGGAACAACATCATTGTGCTTGCTGTGTAGGTCATCGTGGGTGCTTCACGTGTTTTAGGAAGATTCTGCAGCAGCATCTCTCAATACCAAAGAGATAGTCACTTACTAAATTTGCTAATTCATGAGGATTTCTATTGTTGACCTCCGTCCTCGATTTGTATCACTGTGAGTATTATTGAAGTCTTTATTCAAAACTAATCACCAGAGACGTGAGCACAACTATCCTACTGTTTCGTGAGCTAAAGGATTCTCTGTTTCCAGAATTCCTGTGGCTGTGATACAAGCTAGTCTTCCAGTGTGTCCTTCAGTTTGTCATCTGAGTTGAATCACTGCCCTTTGAGATGTTTTTTTAGCGGACCAAATTTACAGAATAGGAAAATCTTCTGCAGCCAAGACCGCTTGGTATTTTTATTTTATTTTACAATGACCAGTTTTGACAGACTTTCTGTCTTTATCGGAAATTATACCAAAAGTGAAGCCATTGCAAAGAGAATTTATCACTGTGTACAAACCCATATATCAGTGATGAGACGTTCATAAAAAGATCATATAAAATATCCATTGCACCAACCATGTGCCCAGAAGTGAAGGTCAACAAATAGAAACTACAGTTATGGTCCCAGGCCATCACAGGGAAAAGCTGATCGGGCAAGCAGCTTGTGGCAGTGTGGATCGTAACATGAACAGTCAGCAGGTGTCATGTGTGCACATATCGATACTTGACATTCTTACAGAAATACACTGAAGAATCATTAACTGACATTTTTACAAAAGCTATAATGGAAAATCATTATACCACAGGCTCAAAAATATACCGTATGATGTACCGAGTGTTTCACACGTACATCCTAACTTAAGGCAAGTACTACCAATTCTTGTTTGAATAGCCAGAACCATAGCATATGCTAGTACAGTATACCATGATTCACCATGTATGCACCCATGGATGACATAAATAAAGCATGACCTAACAAACCAGAAATCCATGCATACAATAAAACCTTATGTTATGGGCAAAACAACCAGATCACCAGATCACCAGATGATAATCTGGGTTATAACAACCAGTCCCCCCCATGAACCATGGACCTTGCCGTTGGTGGGGAGGCTTGCATGCCTCAACGATACAGATAGCCGTACTGTAGGTGCAACCACAATGGAGGGGTATCTGTTGAGAGGCCAGACAAACGTGTGGTTCCTGAAGAGGGGCAGCAGCCTTTTCAGTAATTGCAGGGGCAACAGTCTGGATGATAGACTGATCTGGCCTTGTAACACTAACCAAAATGGCCTTGCTGTTCTGGTACTGCGAACGGCTGAAAGCAAGGGGAAACTACAGCCGTAATTTTTCCCGGGGGCATGCAGCTTTACTGCATGATTAAATGCTGATGGCGTCCTCTTGGGTAAAATATTCCGGAGGTAAAATAGTCCACCATTCGGATCTCCGGGCGGGGACTACTCAGGAGGACATCGTTATCAGGAGAAAGAATACTGGCGTTCTACGGATCGGAGCGTGGAATGTCAGATCCCTTAATTGGGCAGGTAGGTTAGAAAATTTAAAAAAGGAAATGGATGGGTTAGAGTTAGATATAGTGGGAATTAGTGAAGTTCGGTGGCAGGAGGAACAAGACTTTTGGTCATGTGAATACAGGGCTATAAATACAAAATCAAATAGGGGTAATGCAGGAGTAGGTTTAATAATGAATAAAAAAATAGGAGTGCGGGTAAGCTACTACAAATAGCATAGTGTACGCATTATTGTGGCCAAGATAGACCCAAAGCCCACGCCTACTACAGTAGTACAAGTGTATATGCCAAATATCTCAGCAGGTGACGAAGAAATTGATGAAATGTATGATGAGATAAAAGAAATTATTCAAGTAGTGAAGGGAGACGAAAATTTGATAGTCATGGGTGACTGGAATTCGAGAGTAGGAAAAGGGAGAGAAGGAAACATAGTAGGTGAATATGGATTGGGGCTAAGAAATGAAAGAGGAAGCCCCCTCGTAGAATTTTGTGCAGAGCATAACTTAATCATAGCTAATAGTTGGTTCAAGAATCATGAAAGAAGGCTGTATACATGGAAGAACCCTGGAGATACTAAAAGGTATCAGATAGATTATATAGTGGTAAGACAGAGATTTAGGAACCAGGTTTTAAATTGTAAGACATTTCCAGGGACAGATGTGGACTCTGACCACAATCTATTGTTTATGAACTGTAGATTAAAACTGCAAAAAGGTGGGAGTTTAAGGAGATGGGCCCTTGATAAACTGAAAGAACCAGAGGTTGTACAGAGTTTCAGGGAGAGCATAAGGGAACAATTGGCAGGAATGGGGGAAAGAAATACAGCAGAAGAAGAATGGGTAGCTTTGAGGGATGAGATAGTGAAGGCAGCAGAGGATTAAATAGGTACAAAGACGAGGGCTAGTAGAAACCCTTGGGTGACAGAAGAAATATTGAATTTAATTGATGAAAGGAGAAAATATAAAAATGCAGTAAATGAAGCAGGCAAAAAGGAATACAAACATCTCAAAAATGATATCGACAGGAAGTGCAAAAGGCTAAGCAGGGATGGCTAGAGGACAAATGTAAAGATGTAGAGGCTTATCTCACTAGGGATAAGATAGATACTGCCTACAGGAAAATTAAAGAGACCTATGGAGAGAGGAGAACCACTTGCATGAATATCAAGAGCTTTGATGGAAACCCAGTTCTAAGCAAAGAAGGGAAAGCAGAATGGTGGAAGGAGTATATAGAGAGTCTATACAAGGGCGATGTACTTGAGGACAATATTATGGAAATGGAAAAGGAGGTAGATGAAAATGAAATGTGAGGTATGATACGTAGATGAAAATGAAATGTGAGATATGATACTGCGTGAAGAGTTTGACAGAGCACTGAAAGACCTGAGTTGAAACAAGGCCCCCGGAGTAGACAACATTCCATTAGAACTACTGACAGCCTAGGGAGACCCAGTCCGGACAAAACTCTACCATCTGGTGAGCAAGATGTATGAGACAGGCGAAATAACCTTAGACTTCAAGAAGAATATAATAATTCCAATCCCAAAGAAAGCAGGTGTTGACAGATGTGAAAATTATCGAACTACAGCTGCAAAATACTAACGTGAATTCTTTACAGACGAATGGAAAAACTGATAGAAGCCGACCTCGGGGAAGATCAGTTTGGATTCTATAGAAATGTTGGATCACGTGAGGCAATACTGACCCTACGATTTATCTTGGAAGAAAGATTAAGGAAAGGTAAACCTACATTTCTAGCATTTGTAGACTTAGAGAAAGCTTTTGACAATGTTGATTGGAATACTCTCTTTCAAATTCTGAAGGTGACAGGGGTAAACTACAGGGAGCGAAAGGCTATTTACAATTTGTACGGAAAGCAGATGGCAGTTACAAGAGTCGAGGGGTATGAAAGGGAAGAAGTGGTTGGGAAGGGAGTGAGACAGTGTTGTAGCCTATCCCCGATGTTATTCAATCTGTGTATTGAGCAAGCAATAAAGGAAACAAATGAAAAAATTGGAGTAGGTATTAAAATCCATGGAGAAGAAATAAAAACTTTTAGGTTTGCCGATGACATTGTAATTCTGTCAGAGACAGCAAAGGACTTGGAAGAGCAGCTGAACGGAATGGACAGTGTCTTGAAAGGAGGATATAAGATGAACATCAACAAAAGCAAAGCGAGGATAATGGAACGTAGTCGAATAAAGTCGGGTGATGCTGAGGGAATTAGATTAGGAAATGAGACACTTAAAGTAGTAAAGGAGTTTTGATATTTGGGGAGCAAAATAACTGATGATGGTCGAAGTAGAGAGGATATAAAATGTAGACTGGCAATGGCAAGGAAAGCGTTTCTGAAAAATAAAAATTTGTTAACATCGAGTATAGATTTAATGTCAGGAAGTTGTTTCTGAAAGTATTTGTATGGAGTGTAGCCAGGTATGGAAGTGAAACGTGGACAATAAATAGTTTAGACTTGAAGAGAGTAGACGCTTTTGAAATGTGGTGCTGCAGAATAATGCTGAAGATTAGATGGGTAGATCACATAACTAATGAGGAGGTATTGAATAGAATTGGGGAGAAGAGGAGTTTGTGGCACAACTTGGCTAGAAGACTGGATCGGTTCGTAGGACATGTTCTGAGACATCGGGGGATCACCAATTTAGTATTGGAGGGCAGCATGGAGGGTAAAAATCGTAGAGGGAGACCAAGAGATGAATACACTAAGCAGATTCAGAAGGATGTAGGCTGCAGTAGGTACTGGGAGATGAAGAAGCTTGCACGGGATAGAGTAGCATGGAGTGCTGCATCAAACCAGTCTCAGGACTGAAGACCACAACAACAACAACAACCAGTGTGCTGCATACGTAAGTACATGGCCATACATATCACATTCATTAATGTTTACAATTTCAACTGCATTTTTAGTTCAGTTACAAAAGTTTCTTAGGCTACTAACTTTTAAAAAAATTCTGTTTCAGACATTTTCCAAAAACCTTGAAAGTTCAAAAAATTAAAACAAACTTGTTTGAAAGTTGGGTCATACAGATATATAAATTAGCTTTTTGAAAATACAGTGCAACAATCCAAAAGGGATAGGTTCAATCTACACTATACACCATCAAGCCATTAGGTAGCCAACAGTACCAAGTGTAAGGATGTGATACTTGGAAACTGACACAAGTTTACAGGCTGTAATAACCAGTAATCAATGAAATGGAAATGATGTACAAGAGCCACTGCATTTATAAATACATCAGTGAGCAGCAGTGCCTTATTGCCGACAACAACTAGGCATACTAACAAGCCAGGATATTTGGACACTTGCATACCATGTATGCACCCATTTGTAGACAAAAATAGGGGACAGAGTTATATGGTATTGGTTACCATGTTAGTTTGACTAATTGTGATCAGATCTTCCCCAAATTTAAAACATGTGTGATTTCTGTTGTAAATACATGATCCCCACTCTTTAAGGCAGTTCTGTAGTAGCAACATGATTTAAATATTTTGCTTGAAATTTTATCAAAGTCATGAGAATTTTTTTCATTTGAGAGAGATAATTGTTTTCCTAATTTCTCTGGCACAGTTCCCCACATTTAAAAAGTGATAGCTGAAGAAACTTGTTACTGCAATCCACTTTGTTGTGATTATATTTTCATAATTATTAAACTCCAACCTGATATGCAAGACGTTTGGTTTAAGCAGTTGGACATTTGCACTTATCCTGACCTTTTTTTTCTTTTTTATTTATTTATGTTTTGCTACATTATACTTACTAGCCTTTTGTTATCAAAGGTTTCTTTGATACACCATCAGTGCTATATTTCTGAACTTTTGTTGGGAAACAGCTGTTATAGTTGAACAGAAGCTTACTTAGGAAAGCATCGAAAGCTAGAATTTGGATCCATTGCCTGATATGCCAGTACTTCATTCCAGACAATCCTTTGCAGATGCCTTCTAAAGGTGTCTATTGTGACTTCATTAACTATTTTTGTGACTGTCCTAGTTAAAACATGGTTTTGAGTTATTCTACATCTCCATCTACACTTTTCAAACCACCATGAAGTGCAAGGCAGAGACTATGCTCCCTTGTACCATTTAGTAGAGCTTCCTCCCATTCCATTCACATATGGTGTGTAGGAAGAATGATTGTTTATTTACCTTTGTGTTGTCTTTATGGCAAACTGACCATCATGATTTGGTAACCCCTGCTTTGTTTTATCTTCACAAACTCAAGGTCTATTAGTTAAGTTGCTGCAATGTTTAGTAGTATTCCCCATTGTAAAAATGGAAATAAGTAAATACGAGGGCTGTTCAGAAAGTAGGGAACGTTTCCATCTGACACCTCTAGGCACGCATTGGTCTCATATATTTTGGTATGTGCATGCTCAGCAGCTCAGTCGGCATCCATCCATGACAGCGGGAATGTCTCTGAGCAGCTGGGTTTTTCGATATTTGAATTAGAAATGTGCGCTGCAATCGAAAATCCTGCCAGTTGTGAGGTGCAGTCTGTGATACAATTTCTGTTGCCAAAAAACCTAAAACCTACAGAAATTTTTTGTGAACTGTGCGAAGTGTACGGAAACAATGTAATGAGTGAATGTTCCATCCGGAAATGGTGCATTCGGTTTAAAAATGGACAAACCAACATTCGTGATGAAGAGAAGAGTAGACGCCTGAGCATTGTGACTGACGATCATGCTGCTAAAGTTGATGAAACAATTCGTGAAAACTGTCGCTTCACAATAATGGAGCTTTTGCTTTCTTTTACACAAGTTTCACAGACTTTGTTGTTTGAAATTGTCTCTCAAAAGCTAGGTTACCACAAGTCTCAGGTGGGGGGATTTTACAACGAAGGTCTTTCAAAGCTTGTCCACTGCTATGATAAGTGCCTCAATGTATTTGGTGACTATGTGGAAAAGTAGTATGTCAGTCGTTCTTTCAGATGTATATAATAAATTTTTCTTGTACTTAGTTTTTTTTAAAATGCCAAAACGTTTCCTACTTTCAGAATAGCCCTCGTAAACTGATTTATTGCTCCTTACTATCTTAAAGTATGTTAAAAATGAATGTGTAGGTGTATATTGATACTATTATAATGATAATAATAACAGTTTAATAGCCCAAAGTTTGACATTTGTGATTTTTTTTTAAATCTCAACATTGAATTGTTACTAAACAAGAGACAATAACTAATATCTTTGTTTATTTAGACAGACAGTTATTTTAATTTTTTTACATGTATGCTGCACAAATAAAAGATCAAATGTATATAGCTTGCGACTTTTTATGTTCAGATTTGGTTGTCAAAACATAGAACCTGCTGGAAACAATTATAACAGCTGTCACTAAAAATATGTCATCATGATGTAAACTCATAATACATATTTGCAACATATTGCATGGAGGCAATGCTGATAATATAGCTATCACAGTGACACATTTGACAGAAGAACTGTCTCTGTGGTAAACCTTGCGGGATGTAAGGTCGTGGTCCATGAAACTCTTCAGCTCCTAACGTTTCGTCCAGTGCTTCGCTGGACATCTTCAGAGGGGTGTTTCTCCTCCGGTGAGTCTTGCCGACTGACGGGTCGGACGTCTGAGAGCGACTTATGTATCGTAGAAAGTGGGCGTGACCAGAGTTACACGTGATATGCAGAGATAACCTTTGTCAGAGATAAAACTTAACTATCGATCGTAATCTTGTCACGGATAAAACTGTCTAGCAATTCTGTAGTGCTATTGTCCAAATATCACTAAGTTTCATGGTCTCTTCTTTCCGATTAAAATTATCCCTATGTTTATACATTTCAATTGCTTCTCTACAAAGCCGTGGGTAATAGTTCGTCGTCGTAGATAAAATTTTTGTTTCGGAAAACTTTACTTGATGATTTCCTGGCTGAAAAGCGTGTTCTGCTACAGCCGATTTATCTGTTTTTCCTAATCGGCAAAGACTTCTGTGTTCTTTTAACCGTGTATTTACGCTTCTTTTTGTTGTTCCAACATAAACTTTACCACATGTACACGGAATTTTATATATGCCACTGGCTGATAGAGGAGCGCGTTTATCTTTTACAGACCAAAGAACATGACAAATTTTCTTCGTTGGTCTAAAAACAGGTCTAATATCATGTTTACTTAAAATCTTTCCAATCTGATCCGTTACTTTCTTTATAAAAGGGAGAGAGACTGTATTCTTCCATCGTTTTTCGGACTTGTCCTTAAGCTTTTTGTTGTTTGGGTGCAGTATTCTGCTTACTTCTTTCTTTGAGTAGCCATTTTTCTCAAAAGCGTGCTTCAGATGTTTTAATTCGTCGTCTAGATACTCCGGCGTGCAAATCCGTCTGGCTCCGTCAACGAGACTTGTAATCACACCTCTTTTTTGTTTTGGATGGTGGTTAGAGTTTTTATGTAAGTATCTGTCTGTGTGCATTATTTTTCTAAAAATCTGTTGTTTCAAGCTTCCATCCATCTGTCTCATAACTAAAACATCCAAAAACGGTATTTTGTTATCATTTGCTCTCTCCATGGTAAACTGGATTCTTGGATTTATATTATTAAGCTAATCAAAAAAATTCGCCTAAGGCTTCTCTACCATGTGGCCAGACCACAAATGTATCGTCTACATACCGATACCAGCGAGATGGTTTCTTATCTGCTTTTTCCAAGGCTGACTGTTCGAATTTCTCCATGTAGAAATTAGCTACTGCAGGACCCAATGGGTTACCCATTGCTACGCCATTAAGTTGTTCATAAAACTCATTATTCCACTGGAAATGACTGGAAGTAAGACAGTGTCTGAAAAGATCAGTCAGATCTTCTGGGAAGATATCCGTTATAAAATCCATAACTTCATTAACTGGAATCATAGTAAATAAATATACTACATCGAAACTTACTAAAATATCTTCAGGAGTCAGAATTAAACCTTCAATTTTCTCTATAAAATGACGTGAGTCCTTTATATATGAGTCCGTTTTTCCAAAATATGGTTGTAAGCGAGTTGTTAGATATCTTGCTATTTCGTACGTAGGAGAATTGATAGCACTAACAATCGGTCTCCTACGTACGAAATAGCAAGATATCAAACAACTCGCTTACAACCATATTTTGGAAAAACGGACTCATATATAAAGGACTCACGTCATTTTATAGAGAAAATTGAAGGTTTAATTCTGACTCCTGAAGATATTTTAGTAAGTTTCGATGTAGTATCTTTATTTACTATGATTCCAGTTAATGAAGTTATGGATTTTATAACGGATATTTTCCCAGAAGATCTGACTGCTCTTTTCAGACACTGTCTTACTTCCAGTCATTTCCAGTGGAATAATGAGTTTTATGAACAACTTAATGGCGTAGCAATGGGTAACCCATTGGGTCCTGCAGTAGCTAATTTCTACATGGAGAAATTCGAACAGTCAGCCTTGGAAAAAGCAGATAAGAAACCAATCTCGCTGGTATCGGTATGTAGACGATACATTTGTGGTCTGGCCACGTGGTAGAGAAGCCTTAGGCGAATTTTTTGATTACCTTAATAATATAAATCCAAGAATCCAGTTTACCATGGAGAGAGAAAATGATAACAAAATACCGTTTTTGGATGTTTTAGTTATGAGACAGACGGATGGAAGCTTGAAACAACAGATTTTTAGAAAAATAATGCACACAGACAGATACTTACATAAAAACTCTAACCACCATCCAAAACAAAAAAGAGGTGTGATTACAAGTCTCGTTGACGGAGCCAGACGGATTTGCACGCCGGAGTATCTAGACGACGAATTAAAACATCTGAAGCACGCTTTTGAGAAAAATGGCTACTCAAAGAAAGAAGTAAGCAGAATACTGCACCCAAACAACAAAAAGCTTAAGGACAAGTCCGAAAAACGATGGAAGAATACAGTCTCTCTCCCTTTTATAAAGAAAGTAACGGATCAGATTGGAAAGATTTTAAGTAAACATGATATTAGACCTGTTTTTAGACCAACGAAGAAAATTTGTCATGTTCTTTGGTCTGTAAAAGATAAACGCGCTCCTCTATCAGCCAGTGGCATATATAAAATTCCGTGTACATGTGGTAAAGTTTATGTTGGAACAACAAAAAGAAGCGTAAATACACGGTTAAAAGAACACAGAAGTCTTTGCCGATTAGGAAAAACAGATAAATCGGCTGTAGCAGAACACGCTTTTCAGCCAGGAAATCATCAAGTAAAGTTTTCCGAAACAAAAATTTTATCTACGACGACGAACTATTACCCACAGCTTTGTAGAGAAGCAATTGAAATGTATAAACATAGGGATAATTTTAATCGGAAAGAAGAGACCATGAAACTTAGTGATATTTGGACAATAGCACTACAGAATTGCTAGACAGTTTTATCCGTGACAAGATTACGATCGATAGTTAAGTTTTATCTCTGACAAAGGTTATCTCTGCATATCACGTGTAACTCTGGTCACGCCCACTTTCTACGATACATAAGTCACTCTCAGACGTCCGACCCGTCAGTCGGCAAGACTCACCGGAGGAGAAACACCCCTCTGAAGATGTCCAGCGAAGCACTGGACGAAACGTTAGGAGCTGAAGAGTTTCATGGACCACGACCTTACATCCCGCAAGGTTTACCAGAAGATATGTCATCCGGTCGTGAAAGCCTTCATACTATGAACTGTCTCTGTGCCACTTTATGAAGGTGTTATGTGAACACACTGCGTATCGTGCAGGCTGGTACTGCTGTGATTGTGTACACTACCAAAATAGGTTTTCTCATCAGATCACATGCTGAGGAAGAAATAAGTTACTCCACTGATATATCTCATGTGTGGTGGAACTTTATTGGTTTTGTTGCCTTCATACAGTGGCAACTACATCTAAAAAGTCCTAAGAGATGATTTACTGTTGCTCTTCTTGTGGCTTACCACGTGCTGTCTAATGAGAAAAAAGCATTACGCTTAGGTAGCCTGCACCATATGACAGTTCATGTGAGACATTTCAGTCAGTACTTGGATATTTGGCTTGTGGTGTCACTATGCACTATATCTTCCCCACCATCACCTCTCTTCATAAAGGTCAGGAACAACAATTACTAAAGTAATGGCTACATATGTCTCAGAACACTATCAAGAAGTTGTTTGATAGATCCCTTTTCGCTATCACTTTCTGTACGGTTTTGTAGAAAAACGTGGGCCCCATATTAAACTCTTGCTTCATAGTGACTTATGAGCCTCTTCTTCACTGCTGTTTCACGTCAGTCTCAGAAGGTCAGATATACTTTTGAAGCTATATTATGTAATATTTGCTGTTATTCTTCCTCAATTGTTCCTCCAGTTATGTTAGATAAGAAACTCCTGTCTCTTGCAACTGAATCTTTATTTTGCTTCTAACGAAACATGTTTTGCCTACTCATGCTAGGCATCACCATCAGTGGTTTTCATTTTTCCTATCCTTTTCATGTATTGAAGTAACCTTCTGTAGGCACTAGGGATGCATACAGTGCAGGTTCCCAATTGATAGATCACATTTATACATTTCACGACACACAGCATGTTGCACGTGGTCTTGCTCACTTGCTGCAGGATTAATGGTGCTCTGGTGCCCCTACCGTGAACAGGTGATACCTTAGAAAAAATTAAATTAGACAGATAATGATGTTTATGTCAGTTTTATCCAAATAGTGGCTTAACATTGGAGTTGGTGTTGTTGAGTGGAGCAGAGCCAAGTTTTGACACTCAGAACACTTGCCATAGATGCATGTTAACATTCCCACGTGGCAGCATGCAATGTCCACACCTTTTCCACAATGAAATGGTGTCCAAACAGGACACAACAAGAAATTAACAGTGAACTGGAAGACCACAGAAACTAGGCACAGGTAGATGGACTTAACCACACTATCCTTTCTTGATGGCACAAGGTGACAGTGAAAATGCCTCACTTGCCCCACACACCACAGCTGTTAACAAGGTGAATGCTATGCCAGATGTTCTTTCTGACAATTTTACACCAATAGATGACCCATCCAATCCTGATCACATCATGTTTGTGAATGATCAACTTAACCAATAGAAGTCTGCTGGCACTTACAGTCTCAAATTATATGTTGAAGCTGCAGTTGACTATTTAGTGGGCATCATTAATGCTGCACTCGAGACTGGTGTGCACATAACAACTTTGAAGACATGGAAATAATTGTCATCCCAAAGCTAAGGGAAGATGCACAATCTTCCAAGAAGTATACACCCACCAGCTTGCATCAGGTGATATCAAAACATCTGCTTTTTCATTCTGAAGGAATGGGAACTTCTCCTGAACACCCAGTTCGGATTCTGACATAGGCATACCATGACTCAACAACTTTTGGAACTTGCAAAGAACCTACTGAGGCTGCCCAATAATGTATTTCTTTGCCATCGTTCTTGGTGTGCCACGTCTATGTGACTTCATGTGGCATGATGGTCTCTTGTATTAAATCTTTATAGAAAGTGTACCGATGCCGGGCCTGAGGCTTTTGCACATCTACTTCCAAAAACACACTTTCCATCTGCACACAGTTGTTGTACCATCATCCCTATGCCACAGCCAGACTGGCATCCCACAAGACTATTCTTAGGTCAATTCTGTGCACGGAGAATCCACCACAGATACCGCATCTGTAGAAGGTGTAATATACTGATGACACAGCATTTTACTTGAAAAGTCGTGAGCCCCATTTTGATCAGTACTGAGTGCAGCAAATGACAGACCAAATCTCAAGATGGGCAACAAAGTGGTGGCTTGGGTTTATTGTGAGAAAGATGAAAGCTGTGATTATTACATGGTGTAAGGTGTTGGCATCACTACAACCTTCCCACATCAGAGGCACTCCTTTTTTCTGGGGCAGCATAACTGTCTTGGCATTACATAAGACTGCATCTAATGTAGTGCCAACATCAGTGAGATCTGGTGCAAAGAATTGTGGTGTGTGTTAAATTTCTAGTCAAATCTGCTCCCATCATGGGATTGTTACCTACAAATGCCCTACATCACTGTTCTTGGAGTAAGCAACTATTATATAGATAACACCAACAACAACCACACAGAGGTCCTACATCTGTCCTGGGCTTATTCAGCACGTCAGCTGCACATCCTTGCAGGCATGCCGCAGCTACAAGAACACTTTAAGCAGATGGGACAATCATTTTATGTCAAGTAAGAACAAACCAACTTACATGAGGTAGTCAGTAATTTCATTCACAACACAGCATCTTATAGTCAGACATGTTACACAAGTAATAACTGATGTAACAGAAGTCCTCTCATTTTTGTGCATGCCAGCTGCACATTCCCTTGGTCAACTGCATCTGTCACCACAGGAACGTGCTGCATTGCACTCAATGATAAAACAAGCATGCTAGTCTCAAAAAGTAGTGTAAAATATAATGACAGCCATCACTGAAAGATAACAGAAGAACAGAGTAGCAATACTTTGAAGGAGAGGTGCTACGGGCTGTAATTTAATCAAACCTGGGTGAAAGGATTGGTTGGTTTTGAGGAAGGGGACCAAACAGCAAGGTCATTGGTCCCATCGGGTAATGGAAGGATGGGGAAGGAAGTCGGTTGTGCTCTTTCAAAGGAACCATCCTGGTATTTGCCTGAAGTGATTTCCAGAGTTCATGGAAAACCTAAATCAGAATAGCCAGACATGGGTTTGAACCATCGTCCTCCCGAATGCAAGTCCAGTGTGTTGATCACTGCACCACCACGGAATGAAAGGAGAGCCCAGCAGTGTAGAGGCAGTGTGTTGGCTAGCTTGAAATACTATTCTTGGTAGCAAATACTAATGCGTATAGTGCCATTCAGTCACATTGTGCATTCTGCTGTTAGTATCATACTTCCAATTTTTGTAACCTTTGCAATATGCTCCTTCATTTCTTCTGCATGACATGTACAATTCTGTCAAAGATAAAATAGAAAACTGTGTAAAGGACAAACTTCTCTTCACAGATTGACAATATTTCCAAAATGTATCTATCCTCAGTACTAGATTTATATAGATTCCAGTGAAGATAAGCAAGCAGTTTACATCCAGACGGATAATGGCTTTAGACTGTGAAGAAAGAGATCCAAGTCTCTGAAGTTTCCTTTTCCTTTAAGTAGACATATGGATAAAATAAAACAATAAGCTTTTAATATGGAAATCATTACTAACAGTATTTCTTCATATTTTTGTTATCAGTTATAACTTTTTGCTTTAATTTTTACAGATTCATAGACATGGCATTGCGTTGGAATATGGAGGAAGATGTTCTAAGCAGTCCACTATCACAGATTAAAGCACAAATTCTGACAGAACTTAACCACAAATTGCAAGAAAATTCAGAAATTGACCTCGAAGATGAGAGGTAAATGCTTTACACATTGCATTAATCATATTCCCTGGATACTGTTGAGAGCATTCTTTGGATATGGATAGCAGTCAAAGATGCACATTTCATTCACGTACAGTACAGTCCAGTGATGTCAATTTATTATGATTGTGGAACTTCTGTGTTAGAAACAAGAAACAGAATGACAAAAGGGAATTAATAACCTGCAGTTAATTAATAAATGATGCATAGACACAATTACAACAATGAAAATAATCAAATTTTGACAATATAAGGTAATGGGATAGATAAAAATTCTACTCACTAAGTGGCAGCAGGAGAATACACACATAAAAAAAGGCTTTACATATGCAAGCTTTCAGAGCCAGTGGCTCATTCTTCTAGCAGAAGGGTTGAAGCGGAAGGAAGAGTGGTGAAGGGAAAGGAACTGGAGAGGAGTAGGAAAAGGGATAATTCAAAAAAGTCTTTCAGAACCCTAGGTCTGGGGAGAACTTCCAAATGGAATGAGAACAATTAACAACTCAAGAGTTTCTCCCACCTTCAAGCAAGCCATTCTAGTCACATATCATTATATTACTACTATTATTACCTAGAGGATTAGTCCTATCTAATGGATTAGTTCTATGAGTCCTTGTGAAGACACTCTTCATTTTGGTAAGAGATGCACCAACAAAATTTTTTTTATTTCACTCTTAAACTGCATGTCCTTACATACAGGATAATTTGACTATTCTGGAGGTTATTGAATACATGTGTTCCCATGTATTTTACTCCTTTGGTAACTACATTAAACACAATTTTGTGTCGATGTTTTGATTCTAGTATTATAATTATATTTTGCATTTTGTGAGATAGCTGAAATATTAGTAACGGCGTGGGATGTTAATGAATTTTTGAAGAGATATTTGTGGAGTGGTCAAAGATTAAGGCATGGCTTGATGGCATAGTGGGTAAATGTCAGATTACTGATCCAACATCCCGGGTTTAATGTTCAGTTGATCCAAGAACTTTTTCTGTCACTTATCACTTATTTTGCCTCTGGCGACGATTTGTCATTGAAACAAAAGGCAAATTTCACTGTTGTTTAGCATTGCCATCAGACTAGATCCCTGTATAACCAGGCCTTCATGAATGTATGTGATAGTAAGAAATACCAAGTTTTGAAGCTGTTTTTTCTTTTTAAGTAACCACCATCACACCACCAGAAGAAAAACACCATGGCACTTGCATGTGACATCACACACAGTGGCCTGTGCACACCTGAGCAAATGTTTTTACAGTTCAAGTTTTAGTAAAAGTAAAAGCAGCTTTCAGCTTTGCATACCACAGACTATTGACAAAGTAGTTAGGCTCTTGACAAGCCATTTACAGTCTGACAAATGTGATGGTTCAGATTACATGATATAAAAAATAGCTATGAAATTACACTGATTCTCAGGGACAGCACCATCCCTCAAAGGTCTACTACTGCCTCTTTATGTATCACCAACCTTTACACTAATATTCTGATCGACAAGACACTGCAAATTGTCCATACAAATCTTTTAATACAAAAGAAGATGAGTGTTGGAGAAATACTTGAGCTGCTAGAACTAATATGCTTATCTCTTTCTTTTAATATGTCTGCTTGTGTCTGTATGTGTGGATGGATATGTGCGTGTGTGCGAGTGTATACCTGTCCTTTTTTCCCCCTAAGGTAAGTCTTTCCGCTCCCGGGATTGGAATGACTCCTTACCCTCTCCCTTAAAACCCACTTCCTTTCGTCTTCCCCTCTCCTTCCCTCTTTCCTGATGAGGCAACAGTTTGTTGCGAAAGCTTGAATTTTGTGTGTATGTTTGTGTTTGTTTGTGTGTCTATCGACCTGCCAGCGCTTTTGTTCGGTAAGTCACCTCATCTTTGTTTTTATATATAATTTTAACTACTTCCTTTTTAACAATAAAACATATTTTCAGAAAGCCGTGAAATGGGCTGTAGTCTGTCGGGCATTTTACTGGCATTTTCATAAATGATTTATAGATTTTTTAAAAATAACAAATTCATTGTTGATAACATTCTTATCTGTCTCAGATATGTCAGTATTACATTTGTTTTACTCCATGGTGATGAGCATTATGTAATGAATCTAGCCAACAAACTCTTATCAGTTGCATGCAAACATCTGATTTACTGTGGAAATAGAAGGTAGTGGATGCATCTGCCATCTTGACCCAAAGGTTAAAAAGGAAGGTACAAGTTTTCTTTTTTAGATATATTCCGTAAGCCTACCACTGTGAACTTATTTATCGGTGCTGATTCGTGCCACATCTGTGCAGACTAATGAGTATTTTTTTTCATTCATTGTTTTATACACTTGCAAAACTGAACCTTGATAGGGATTACATAGATAGGGAAACATATATTATTGTGCAAATAGGTATGGGTAAAGGATGTAAAGAAGAGTTTATTTGTAATGCAAGCAAGATCTTTTTGATAAAGAAGCTTCCAGTCATGTTACAACTGATGGAAACACTAAGTAAGCTTCCATTTCATATTCAGGTCAGTTTTGTGAACAAATTACCAGTGCTTTCAGAAAAGCTAAAGTACAGATTGGCTTCCGTACATAGAAGAAACTCAGTTCTGTCCCTTCTGTAAACTGAAAGGTAAATAAACTTCTGAAGTCAGGTGTTTACAAAATTACATGCAGGCCACGTCATCGTATATGTGTGGGACAGACTGGTTGTGACTTTATATTTAGAGGGGGTATAAGTGCCCTTGGATGTCATTTACACAGTGAGACACATAATCCTAACAATGTCCTGAACAAGCAAATTAACTCAAATCGTAAATAGTTCTTGGATATTTATAGTGTTTTATTGGATGTATAGCCCTGGTTTTGCTCTTACTCATACCAGCATCTCACTTTACTCCTGTGTCTGCTTATTATTTTAAACCGCCTCCAACAACCTCCCCCTCCCCTCACTTTTTATTATATTATTTACACTTCACATATGTGCTCATAACAGCTTATAGTTATGTTTATGGCTTTCATTTTTAGTCTAGGCCACTGACCTCTGGTCCCTGTAGCATTGTTTTATCTGTTATAAATATGTTACACATTGACTGTTCTGATTTTAGTTGTATGTGTATGTATGAGCATTTTTTTTACATTGTTTTGATGTGCTAATATGTCAGCACTGAATATTTGATTCTTTTTAACTATTTACGTCATGCAGTGCATGTAAGTACATTAGCATTTATGTATGTTTACTGTTCACTTAGAACTGGTAGAGAATTGTATTCTTCAAGGTTTTTTTGTGCTTGTCATCTGTAAGCTATCCTTATTTTTTTTATTGTGATTGCTGTACTTTTTTTACGCACTGTATAGGTATACACTGCTAACTAAAACTGTGTCACTATGTAGTTTCATACTTGCATGTGCAACACCGTCTGGCATTGAGCCCTTGTACCCTTGTCAATAGTCACACTGAGAATACTGTAAATTATTCTGTGTAATTATTTTATATGACATTTATCTTCTGCAAACATTCTCACCTTTATTGTAAATTGCATTGTATTCTCTTCATTTAATGCTGTTCGTAAGTCAAATATGATGGCACTACAGACTGTCATGCTCACTTTTGTAACACCATTTGGTGTTCAAAATTTGTATCCTGATATAATGATCGGTAACCTTGTGTCAATCTACTTGTGTTTGTTACCACTACAGCATGTAACTATTATGTCCAATGGCTACTTGAAGTTCTTATGATTGCAATGTTTTAATTTTATGTCTCTGTTGTTTTTGTAACCCATTTTTATTTCAAATGTAATTAAGTGATTTATTTTAACAGATATCTGATGGCTGCAAATGCTGAAATTGCATAATATTTGTTTAATAAGGTCATTTTCCATTCAGTCAACGACTTTTCTTGCAGCATCCTATTGAACATTTCGCAGACTACACATAGTTTTCAACATGGTCGCATACCATCTTTGTGACTTTATGTCAGGGCTATGGAATTAATTACCATAAAAAGTTCATAGTCCTCAACATAATTAAATATACAGAACTGTTAATACACTTCTTTGAGACAAGTAGCAAGAATTACATGTCTTTTAAATTGGATAAAGAAGAAATAGTGTCTTATCTTGATGGGAAATTTGAAAATATCAGATCTGTGCAAGAACATGTAGAGAGCTGTGGTTGAATTTTACGAGGATAGTTGATCAAACTTTGGATTGGTATGCACCTAGTACAGTGGTTCCAAATCAGCAGATAATTACCCTATCAGGGGCAAAATATAGCTTTCTGAGGGGTAAAAACAAAGTGATGAAGTTGTGCTTCAGTCAAAAAAGTTATTTTTAAAAGATCATTAATGTTATTATTATTTCAAAAGACTGTAATACTGAGTTCTTAAGTTACTGGAAAAATAAGAAAATCAATACTTTCTTTATATACAGTCTGTACTTGTGTGGTGACATTACTACTCCACAAAGTTGCCAGCCAAATTCAGGCATTTGTTGTACCAGAATACAAGCTTCTTCATCCTTTCATCAGTGAATGGTACCACGTGGTGCTGCAGCCAACTGTTGACAATATACTTCAGCTCCTTGACAGTCATGATGTGGTGAGTAGACAACAAGGGATTCGTCCTGAGTAAGGGAAATTGAAAAATCTCCCAGTCAAAAAGTCTGAATTTTTCATCTGTTCAATTCACAGTATGAAATCACACATTGACACAAAGGAGAATGGTTCCTTCAGTAATCATCCCACACCGTTTGTTTTGGACTGACTTTTGAAGTTTCATAACTGTCAGTAACTGATGGTTGCATGTGATGCCACAGTATTCTGATATATTATTCTCACCAAATCTATTGTCAAGTACCTCTCCAGTCACAAAAAACTGTAACCAATACATTGTGCTTTTATAGCGTCCCTCTGAATTTTCTGGGCTCATTGGGAGAATGAGTGTGCATCCACTGTTTGGACTGTTCCTTAGTGTCAGGTTCCATATACTGCACCCATGTCTCATCCCCTCTGTTCAAAAATTACTCCCCCTTCTCCAGGGTACCACTAAAGGAATCTTACTGTTGAGGATGTTGTTAGACATTTTGATAACCCCTGTGCACAAAACTTGTGTTAACCTGATCTCTCTGTGCCGATGTTAAATAAATTTGTCCTAGAAATCTAAGGCACATTATGATGTGAACTGATGCCTCACATGCTTAATTTTGTTAACATGCTGCACAAGTTCATCAGCCAGATTTGAATGTCTTCCTCACCAATTTTATCTGGCACATCTGTGCAACTAGTCTCGAGATTTCTGCAATTATCCTTCACAGCACCATGACTCCTAACCCTATCTCCATACACACGACACACTCAATAGCATTGACTCCTTCTGCTTGCAGGAAACATACGACAGAATGTACCTCACAACTGGCGTGAGTCACACTAACAGGGTCCATTTCAGTCACTTTCTGCTTAAACAATGATGAACAAAACAGAGAGCTTACTGATAAATCATGACTCCAAAGTCTCCTTTTCCAAATATGGAAGTTCCATGAAGTTACAAGTGTTTGTTTACTGTTAATATCTGATTGTAGCGAAATGCAGGAAGGTCTGCAGCGGATAGGCACTTGGTGCAGGGAGTGGCAACTGACCCTTAACATAGACAAATGTAATGTATTGTGAATACATAGAAAGAAGGATCCTTTATTGTATGATTATATGATAGCGGAACAAACACTGGTAGAAGTTACTTCTGTAAAATATCTGGGAGTATGTGTGCGGAACGATTTGAAGTGGAATGATCACATAAAATTAATTGTTGGTAAGGCGGGTACCAGGTTGAGATTCATTGGGAGAGTCCTTAGAAAATGTAGTCCATCAACAAAGGAGGTGGCTTACAAAACACTCGTTCGACCTATACTTGAGTATTGCTCATCAGTGTGGGATCCGTACCAGATCGGGTTGATGGAGGAGATAGAGAAGATCCAAAGAAGAGCGGCGCGTTTCGTCACAGGGTTATTTGGTAACCGTGATAGCGTTACGGAGATGTTTAACAAACTCAAGTGGCAGACTCTGCAAGAGAGGCGCTCTGCATCGCGGTGTAGCTTGCTCGCCAGGTTTCGAGAGGATGCGTTTCTGGATGAGGTATCGAATATATTGCTTCCCCCTACTTATACCTCCCGAGGAGATCACGAATGTAAAATTAGAGAGATTAGAGTGCACACGGAGGCTTTCAGACAGTTGTTCTTCCCGCGAACCATACGTGACTGGAACAGGAAAGGGAGGTAATGACAGTGGCACGTAAAGTGCCCTCCGCCACACACCGTTGGGTGGCTTGCGGAGTATAAATGTAGATGTAGATGTAGTTAATTTATGAACAGCCCTCATAATAATAAACTCTAATATTTCACAGGCAATGCTGTTATTTGTAATAAAGTGATATTCAAATAAAGCTGCACTAATATTCCATCAGATCTTATAAGATTTCTATCTGATTAAAGTATAGGGAAATTGTTTTAAATGTTCAGAAATGAAGATTTATGTATAGTTCACAAAACATAGTATCCTATCACTAGAACACCAGTGAATCACAACTGGAATCAGTCAACTCAAAAACACCTGCATTTATGTGAAGTGGATGGTAACCTTTGTTCATTGGTTGGATACGGAAAAAATGCAATCTACAAAAAGATTGCTTAAATGCTCTCACATGACCCATCCTAAACTATTGCTCAAGTCTGTGGTGCCCATATGAAGTAGGAGCAACAGACTGATTATTATTATTATTATTATTATTATTATTATTATTATCATTGTTATTATTTTATGTTGGGGGAGTGGTCATCAGTCTTTTGACTGCCTTGATGCAGCCACCCACAAATTCTTCTCCTACAAGAGGATATAATGAATGTATGTAAAGAAAAGCAGCACAGATGGCGACAGGTTTGTTTCACCCTTGAAAGTGCTTTATGGAAATGATGGAAAATGGAAATGATCATATGGCACTGTTCGCCGGGAGGCCCCATTCGGGGAGTTCGGCCGCCGTATTGCAAATCCTTTTTAGTTGACGCCACTTCGGCAACTTGCCAGTCAGCGATGATGAAAATGATGATGAAGAACACACAACACCCAGTCCCCTGCTGGGAATCGAACCAGGGCCCCCTGCATGGTAGGTGGTAACGCTACCGTTACACTACGGAGGTGGACTATGGAAATGATGAAGAACCTAAACTGATAAATGTTTGAAGATGATGTGAATTGTCCCACTGAGACCCACATCCCAAGTTTCAAGAACCAGTATTAAGTGTGCAATCTAAGAATATATATTATGCATATGTCTTGCTCTCATAAATACCATGAAGAGAAGACTAACAATAGAAAACAGAAGTTCACATTAGCAAATGATACAAATAAGATTAAATTTTGAATGGGGGAACAGTATGTACAGTGTGCTGAAAGGTTCAGTGCCAGGCTTGCTCCCATTATTGATCTACATAATTACTGGGGGCATTGGAGGATTCTTCAAAGACTGTAGTATTTGCCAATGATAGATGTATATTGACAAAAGATCCAAACACATACATACCAGACACAGGCAGTAGAATAATGGAACAGCTAGCTGTACAACTGGTTCACAGCCAATATCTTAACCCTTATTCTTGCAGAAATTCATATTATACTATTTCAAACAAATCATGATTTACAATACCAGAAGTGGAGATCCCCCAGAAGTGGGAATACACTGGATGAGGTTCAGTGTGTAAAATTCCTGGGTATCCAGATGGATAATAAACTATTGTGGTATGAGCATGTGCATAAGTTAACCAAAATGCTCAGTTTCAGCTGCTTTATTCTCAGAAATCTCTCTCAGTGTATTGACCTGCAGGCAGGATTGCTGGTTTACTTTGTATACTTTCATACAGGTCTGTTTCATCAGTGTTGCAGAAGCCTCCTCAGAAACCAGGGTATTATTACTCTGAAATCCCAGCCCAACAATTTTGAAAGCCCACCAGAATGCATGGATCTAGATGACAGCTGCTAGGTAGCGCTCCTAAAATTTGCAAGGACTGCTGTCACTGCTTCAGCGCTATGCACAGGCCACCCATCTCCCCCCCTTCCCCCCAACCTCCGTCCACCAGCCTATTGGCACTCACAGCCCCCCTATGATGCTAGCAGCGCAGGAGGGCCTTGGTCCTCAGCAGTTCACTCTCGAGACTTGTCATTCTGCCTTTTGTCTTTATCATCTGTCAGTTGCTGTTGTTTCTCTGTGGTCTTTGGCAACTTGACATTGACGCCTTCAGTCTGTCAGCTACTACCTCCTGGTCGTGTCCAATTCCTGTTACTATTAATACACTTACATGCCAATACATTTATTTATTTAGTGTACAGATGAAATTAGAATTATCATACATAGAAATTAAACACATGGAATTTACAAAATTAAATTGTCTGTAACATGTGCCTGTAAATTTACTATTTCTTTGCATATGGATGATGTATAATATTTCTTTCCCAGTAATAACTACATACAGAATAAATAGTAATATAGATAGTAAAATGGTATGTATAAACTGAAACTTATAAAGATAGAAACTTCTCACAGGATTTATCAGAGAAGTGCATTACATGTATTGTAGGTGAGTTTGTAAAATTATTTTCTCGATGTTTGAGATATTCATTTATTGAATAGCAACATTTATCAATTAAAAATTTTCTATGTTCTAATTAAAATTTATATCCTTTAAGTCTTTAATGTATAGAGGCACTGCATTACAGAGCATGATACCTATATAGCTTAAGTTCTTCTAAGTTC
This sequence comes from Schistocerca serialis cubense, assembly GCF_023864345.2. Classification (NCBI taxonomy): domain Eukaryota; kingdom Metazoa; phylum Arthropoda; class Insecta; order Orthoptera; family Acrididae; genus Schistocerca; species Schistocerca serialis. Next base: position 125,035,676 of record NC_064643.1, read on the forward strand.
ATGCTGTTTTTATTTGTCCTATGTGAAGATCGTTCCTGTTTTTGTTTATAGTTGTGACAGTCAGCATTTGTGTGTAGATTGCTTAGTTTTGCTTTGGGTAAGAGTACACATTTAACTATATTGTGTGATGGCAGAGTAAGTATTTGTAATTTCGTGAAAAGAGATCTGCAATAAGCTTGTGTAGGTCTGTGGATAATCATTTGAACAACCCGTTTTGGTAAGATAAAAAGTTCTTTTAAATTAGATTTTGAGCTGACCCTGAATGCTATTTCATATGAGGCAACAGAGATGGTGTTTGTGGTTAATAACAAGAGTGAATTTAGGGTGAACTCAGCAATTCACCACCATAGTACTAGAAATGCCAATAATATCCCTATAGGCTATGCATCCCTCTCTAGTGCAGAAGTTGCCAGTGTATGTCAGGCATGAAATTGTAAACATCCAAACAACTGATACAAAAGAAAAATACCTCAGTAACATTTGGACTCAGGATTGTAAATGCTGCCCAACTCTAATATCTGAATGTGATAGGTCTGATTTGGCCATTGTATAGACATCCAATAGTAGACTGTGCAAGGTTAAAATGATTTGTTTGAAGTACTATATAATGACAATATCTGAGCATTATAAGGTGAAGAAGAGTGGCTTTTTTCAAAGCAGTTGTTTTCCCCTCAAATTACATGTATAAAGTAATTTGAAGTACGTATAATAATTATTAGTTTGAGTAGGTAGGTGCTAGTCATAATTTGTTATTAGTATCAATAATATTAGAAAAAGGATAGAGTGCTACTGACCATAAAGATGAGCTATTGAGTTGCAGAAAGGCATAATGAAAAGGCTGTTACACGTTTCTAGCTTTCGGTCAAAGTTTTCTTCAGTGAACATAACATACAGAGATTCACACAAGTGAGCACACATCACACATAGATGACTGCTTCCATTAACAGCTCCAACCCCATTTATGCATGAGGTGTGCTTGCCTGTATAAATGTGTTTGTATTTTCTTTGCTGAAGAATGTTTAACTGAAAGCTACTAGTGTGTAACAGTCTTTTCATTGTGCCTGTCTGCAACTCAACTTGTCATCTTTACAATCAGTTGCAATCTATTCTTTTCCTAATATGAATAATATTCCAACCTGGAATTTCCATAGTTTGATTTTGTTACTAGTATACTTTACAGAAGTACCCAACAATGATTTCTTTCCCCTGTTGATGTATAACTTGACTTGTTTCGCATCCCTGAAGGCATTGTTCCCTAATAATTCCATAGAGCATAATGTGTGAGTCAGTAAATGAATGAATGATTAGACAAGTTACAGCACACACATTTAAGCAGTTATCCTTCCCTTGCTCCAGGCACAAATTGAATGGAGAGAAACCCTAACATGTGGTACATTGGGAAGCCTGTCTGCCTCGAACATCACAGTGGTTTTCTAGATATGGTTGCAGATGTAGATGTACTTCATGAAGAAGGTCGTCACAGAATCTGATGCAAAGTCATCACATGTGTGAAAATTATGTAAAAACTATGGACTTCATGGGGAACATAACTATTGACAGTAGTGTATTTATAATTTTGTTTTGGAGGGAGCTATAACTTTCATTGAACAATAGTTCAGACTGAAAATTAATTTTTTTGATCCTTATTAATTTTTATAAATAGTGTGCCACTGATTTATATTTGTTTAATTAGAACACTAATAACATTATGATAATGATTTAATGAGGTTATGAATTACATCATGAAATCAGTTTTATAAGGTTACAAAGATTGAATAATTTTAATATAACATAATCCAGTTGCTAAGAAAAATTTTTCACTTATTCTATTTATTGCCTATTTTAACAGTCTAGACCCATGTTAATTTTCTGTGAAGTGTATAAAATCTGATCTTGTATGATACTTTATTACACATAAATAGAATAAATAATTACAGTGTTTACAAGAAATTTGAAGGACAAATGGAAGATGCCATTCTCTTTGTTTTGACATATCCCTTATCACATTGTAGACATCAGTCCTTTCTTCTTGATGAGTTGTCATCATGGTGAGCCCGTTCAGACATGCCTTGCTAGTTGTATTCCTTGGGTATGTCTTGATTCTCTTAATGGTGGAGAACTTACACTCATTCATAGCTGTTGTCACTGGTAGATTTGCGAAGAGCTGTAGAAACTGAAACACATAGGATAGATGTGATGGACGCAGACAGACAACTTCCATTGCATTTTAAGTCTTCTGCTCCTATTGACTGTAACATTGATGAAAGAGTTCCAACTCAGCCGTTGTCATTGTTAAATCAGCGACTAATGGAGCTGAAGCATAAAATGAGCTTTTTTTTTAATTGATAGAAGACAATTAAAGGTGTTAAACAGTTCACAATGTGTCCAGAACCAGTCATGCAGTGAACTAATGGCAGCACCCAGAAAGGGTGTGAACACACACAATTTGTAATAACCCTCAACATCACCAATATTCTGATTTGCAGCTACACTTGCTTGATTTCAACTCCATTGGCTGAAGCTAATTCCATGACTTCTACAAAAAATCGGCTGAAAGTATAATTGACATTTTCTCTCATTGCCAGCAGTGTCATTTTCATTTTTTCAGAAATTGAAGCATAGTGATCTAAATGGCTTTTACAGAAATTATTTTCAAGAAGAGCCCAACTATATGCTGCAGTTCCCCAAAATTATGGGTTGCAGCATCTGGCCTTTATTTGTAAGTTTTTTAGGTTAGCTAAAAAGTGTCATAAACTTTGTTTATAGTATTGTATCTGTTTACAAATAAAACATGCCATAGTAACAACCTTTTCATTATAAAATGATTTTCCTACAATGTTACCAACCTCATAATCAAAATAAGGTTAACATGAATCTCATCCATCATTACAGAAACTATGTAGTCAGTTTCCTGCAAACATTTAAATATTTTAATAACATAATATTTTAATAATATGCAACATTTTGGTCGTTACAAGGACTGTTACGATATAAGAGATACTTTTCTTGTTAAGTCTTTGGATGAGGAAGCATAAGACAGCTAAACAATCTGAAAAATACAAGCACTTGGGGAAACTGACTGCCTGTTGTAACAAATAAAATCAGTAGTTATTTAATTAAGATACAGCAACCTCACTTACTTATGAACTGTCTCCTCAACAGAAGCAAACATTTTACGTAATATGTAATGTTCAGGAAGTTTTACCGTTGTTCATTGCAACTGTGTCTATAGCCATCCAGCATCTCTGCCCTTTGAAAAAGATTGTCCTAAAAACAACCTATTGATTATGTAGAAGATAACAGGGATTGGAAAGATGGTGCTCTGGTTACACTTAATGCTTCTGAAAATTTGTGGTTTCTTATCAGAAATACACTTCCTGACAAAAAGGGTGAAACATCTGGAAGAGGAAGAGGAAACAAAATGAAACTTCATGGGTGGCTGGGTATTCAATGTTACTGCAGTGATTGCAAAATTGAGTTACATATATGAAGTAGTTGACAGTATGAGCCCACTTATCAGTATGATGTTGCACTCCTTCAAACCTGGCTGCATGCACTGATTCATTATAAAGTCATTGTGTCCTCTCAGAAGCAAGATGATGCACAACTGTTGTAAATGGTTCATCCTGGATACTGGCACTTGGATGGAGTTGACATCCAAGCTGGTCTCATGTGATGTATCGTGGAAAGATGTGGAGATATTGCCAGCCAGGGGAGTACCTCAGCAGGAAAAACGTTGGTTGAATGGGATTTCTTCCCAGTCCATCCTTTCTGGTCACAGCAGCACTCTCTATGCATCCATTTGTGTTGTGATGTTAAGAGCAGTCTACACAGAGGACAGTTATTCCCTAGCCCAGCTGCTGCTAGTCTGCGACCAGTGGTGCGGGATGGCACCCAATGTTGCAGGGAGTCCATTAGTTGTTCTTGGATAGCAGGTACAGATGTGAAGGGGTTACAGTGCATAATATGGAAATCTGTCCTGATGGCGATCAGACATGGTTGATTGGAATCTTGATGATAAGAATGCTTGGCCTCTTGTACCCATGCAGCCTAACATTGGGTGTCTGTCCCATCCAAATTCCCCATAAAACTGGATATTGCAAAATTTGACCATCCAGCCAACTGAAAATTTACAGTGAGGCCCATTTCAAACTCTGATAGGTGCTGATAGCACATTCTCACATCTCTGTGTCCTTCACAGTGATCACTCAGCATCTGCTGATGTTCATACTTCTTGTATACCCTACCATGTATGGTAACAACACTAAACAGGAACAATGCTAATGTATTCTGGTGGCCATTCTACCTATCAAAGAGAACTGCAACTCTATTCATTTACATACCCACCGAAGGTGCACAGGTGTTCGGGGTTGCATGACATCCAACAATGCCTTCCGGTTTTTTGTCAGGCAGCTTATTTTGCTGTTGGTCATGCTGTGGGTGATGCAAGAGTGTGAGGGGCGACATACTTATGTGTGATCACACCTCCTTGTTGAGCAACTCTCAAAGCTCTACACCACATGTTAACAGAATGCTTTATCCAAGGCTTGTTTTATCACTCAGGCTAACACAATCTTCTTGTTAATATGAATACCACTCTCAGTGCTTTAGTACAGATAATCAAGTGCCTAATGAGTGGGGTCCACAGGGAAATACGGGGTCACCAATGAACTTGTGATGTCACACTGGTTGTCTTACCTGACGTATCTACATCTGCATTCATGCTCTTCAAACCAGTGCAAAGTGCATGGCAGAGTGTTCATCCTGTTGTACTAGTTCTTAGGGTTTCTTCTCATTTCATTCAAGGAAGGAGTGTGGGAAGAATGATTGTTTGAATGCCTCTGTGCATGCTGTAATTATTCTAAATTTGCCTTCACAGTCCTTATGTGAGTGACATGTAGGGGGTTGTATTATATTCCTAGAGTCATCATTTAAAGCCAGTTCTTGAAACTTCGTTAGTAGACTTTTATGGTATAGTTTCCTGCTATCTTCAAGAGTATGTCAGTTTAGTTGCTTCAGCATCTCAGTAACACTCTACCATGAGTCAAACAAACCTGTGGCTATTCTGGCTGCCCTTCTCTGTATGAGTTTGGTTTTCTCTGGTAATCCTATTTGGTATGAGTCCCGCATGACTGAGCCATATCACCACATACATCGTGTTGTTGTTGTTGTGGTCTTCAGTCCTGAGACTGGTTTGATGCAGCTCTCCATGCTACTCTATTCTGTGCAAACTTCTTCATCTCCTAGTACCTACTGCAGCCTACATCTTTCTGAATCTGCTTGATGTATTCATCTCTTGGTCTCCCTCTACGATTTTTACCCTCCACGCTGCCCTCCAATACTAAATTCGTCATCCCTTGATGCCTCAGAACATGTACGACCAACCGATCCCTTCTTCTTGTCAAGTTGTGCCACAAACTTCTCTTCTCCCCAATCCTATTCAATACCTCCTCATTAGTTATGTGATCTACCCATCTAATCTTCAGCATTCTTCTGTAGCACCACATTTCAAAAGCTTCTATTCTCTTCTTGTCTAAACTATTTATCGTCCATGTTTCACTTCCATACATGGCTACACTCCATACAAATACTTTCAGAAATGACTTCCTGACACTTAAATCTATACTCGACGTTAACAAATTTCTCTTCTTCAGAAACACTTTCCTTGCCATTGCCAGTCTACATTTTATATTCTCTCTATTTCGACCATCATCAGTTATTTTGCTCCCCAAATAACAAAACTCCTTTACTGCTTCAAGTGTCTCATTTCCTAATCTAATTCCCCAGCATCGCCTGGCTAAATTCGACTACATTCCATTATCCTTGTTTTGCTTTTGTTGATATTCATCTTATATCCTCCTTTCAAGACACTATCCATTCTGTTCAACTGTTCTTCCAAGTCCTTTGCTGTCTCTAACAGAATTACAATGTCATCGGCAAACCTCAAAGTTTTTATTTCTTCTCCATGGATTTGAATTCCTACTCCGAATTTTTCTTTTGTTTCCTTCACTGGTTGCTCAATATACAGATTGAACAACATCGGGGAGAGGCTACAACCCTGTCTCACTCCCTTCCCAACCACTGCTTCCCTTTCATGCCCCTCGATTCTTATAACTGCCATCTGGTTTCTGTACAAATTGTAAATAGCCTTTCGCTCCCTGTATTTTACCCCTGCCACCTTTAGAATTTGAAAGAGAGTATTCCAGTCAACATTGTCAAAAGCTTTCTCTATGTCTACAAATGCTCGAAACATAGGTTTGCCTTTCCTTAATGTAGCTTCTAAGATAAGTCGTAGGGTCAGTATTGCCTCACGTGTTCCAACATTTCTATAGAATCCAAACTGATCTTCCCCGAGGTCGGCTTCTATCAGTTTTTCCATTCGTCTGTAAAGAATTTGCGTTAGTATTTTGCAGCAGTGACTTATTAAACTGATAGTTCAGTAATTTTCACATCTGTCAACACCTGATTTGTTTGGGATTGGAATTATTACATTCTTCTTGAAGTCTGAGGGTATTTCATCTGTCTCATACATCTTGCTCACCAGATGGTAGACTTTCGTCAGTACTGGCTCTCCCAAGGCTGTCAGTAGTTCTAAGGGAATGTTGTCGACTCCCGGGGCCTTGTTTCGACTCAGGTCTTTACGTGCTCTGTCAAACTCTTCACGCAGAATCATATCTCCCATTTCATTTTCATCTACATCCTCTTCCATTTCCATAATATTGTCCTCAAGTACATCACCCTTGTATGGACCCTCTATATAATCCTTCCATCTTTCTGCTTTCCCTTCTTTGCTTAGAACTGGGTTTCCATCTGAGCTCTTGATATTCATACAACTGGTTCTCTTTTCTCCAAAGGTCTCTTTAATTTTCCTGTAGGCAGTATCTATCTTACCCCCAGTGAGATCAGCCTCTACTCCTTACATTTGTCCTCTAGCCATGTCTGCTTAGTCATTTTGCACTTCCGGTCGATATCATTTTTGAGACGTTTGTATTCCTTTTTGCCTGCTTCATTTACTGCATTTTTATATATTATCCTTTCATCAATTAAATTCAATATTTCTTCTGTTGCCAAAGCATTTCTACTAGCCCTTGTCTTTTTGCCTACTTGATCCTCTGCTGCCTTCACTACTTCAGCCCTCAAAGCTACCCATTCTTCTTCTACTGTTCTTTCCCCCATTCCTGTCAATTGTTCCCTTATGCTCTCCCTGAAACTCTGTACAACCTCTGGTTTAGTCAGTTTATCCAGGTCTCATCTCCTTAAATTCCCACCTTTTTGCAATTTCTTCAGTTTTAATCTACAGTTCATAACCAATAGATTGTGGTCAGAGTCCACATCTGCCCCTGGAAATGTCTTACAATTTAAAACCTGGTTCCTAAATCTCTGTCTTACCATTATATAATCTATCTGAAACCTGTCAGTATCTCCAGGGTTCTTCCATGTATAAAACCTTCTTTCATGATTCTTGAACCAAGTGTTAGCTATGATTAAGTTGCGCTCTGTGCAAAATTCTGCCAGGCAGCTTCCTCTTTCATTTCTTACCCCCAATCCATAGTCACCTACTACATTTCCTTCTCTCCCTTTTCCTACTACCGAATTCCAGTCACCCACGACTATTAAATTTTTGTCTCCCTTCGCTATCTGAATAATTTCTTTTATTTCATCATACATTTCTTCAATTTCTTCGTCACCTGCAGAGCTAGTTGGCATATAAACTTGTACTACTGTATCAGGGCTGGGCTTCGTGTCTGTCTTGGCCACAATAATGTGTTCACTATGCTGTTTGTAGTAGCTTACCCGCACTCCTATTTTTTTTATTCATTATTAAACCAACTCCTGCATTGCCCCTATTTGGTTTTGTATTTATAACCGTGTATTCACCTGACCAGAAGTCTTGTTCCTCCCACCACCGAACTTCACTAATTCCCACTATATCTAACTTTAACCTATCCATTTCCACGCTCCGATCCGTAGAACGCCAGTTTTCTTTCTCCTGATAACGACGTCCTCTTGAGTAGTCCCCGTCCGGAGGTTCGAATGGTGGACTATTTTACCTCCGGAATATTTTACCCAAGAGGATGCCATCATCATTTAACCATACAGTAAAGCTGCATGCCCTCGGGAAAAATTACGGCTGTAGTTTCCCCTTGCTTTCAACTGTTTGCAGTACCAGCACAGCAAGGCCGTTTTGGCTGATGTTACAAGGCCAGATCAGTCAATCATCCAGACTGTTGCCCCTGCAACTACTGAAAAGGCTGCTGCCCCTCTTCAGGAACCACACATTTGTCTGGCCTCTCAACAGATACCCCTCCGTTATGGTTGCACCTATGGTACAGCTATCTGTATTGCTGAGGCACGCAAGCCTCCCCACCAACGGCAAGGTCCATGGTTCGTGGCGGTGGATACATCGTGAATGCTCAGCTATGTCTGGAGCCTGGCAGGAAATCAGTGTCTCAATGGAAAGATACCCACTAACTTCCCTAATGTTTTATCGAGTATATGAGCCTATTTAAACTTGCAGTCATGAAGTATTAAACTAGTCTTAAACACTAACCAGAAATGGTTGCGACTCATAAGACCTATTATGCACACCACAGTGCCTCTATGCTCAGTGACCCCACTAATGAACTGATGGAGTTTGAAATTGTGTTTCAGCTTGGCAAAACCTGATACCAAGGTTTCCTTCTTAGAATACCACTGATTTTGTTCAGTACAGTTTCACTGGGAGCATACGGTTGAGAATAAAGGTTGTGTGATCTAATTCTGGTTGGTTCATTTTTTTTCATTCAGACATTTAACTTACCATTTACCTTTCAGTTACATGAAGATACATGTTTTGAAGTACTGTATGACAACAATTTCAGACTGTCAATTTCTGCTTCTCACAGATTAGCAGTTCAATTTGTTCTCTTAATGCACTGCAAATTCTTCCAACAGTGGACAGTGGGTTACTCCATTTTGAAGTATCATGACGAAAAGATGATCTCCTCATTATCAGGCTTCAATTTGAGCCTAACAATTTTAAATAATCAAATATTTTTAACCAATAGTTTCTCTACAATCATATGAGAACAGTTGCATAGGAAAAATCATGTGAATACAAAATGCGTTGTGTTCTATTTTTTCTGCTATAAGTACAACAATTTCCAAAAAAACTACTTCAGCAGTTTGTTTCATTTCCATACAGTATATCCTTTCAGCAATGCAGCAGATGACTCATCTTTCAGCTTTCTGCCTTTCTGGAATCAGACTTAGATGTGGACACAATTATTTGTGTGGCACAGCAAAAGAGTCTGCTATAAAGAGTTCACAATACAGAACTGCAGCACTCAACCTCAACAGCGTGTCACTGTGCGTACTAAGCTTCACAAGTTGAGTGTTTTAACATGAGCTAAACATGTACATCATGCATGTTTGTTCTTATTTTTTCTTTTATTTGTGCCACCTCAGCCAGCCTCCAATAGATACTGAATCACTCACATACACATACACCCAAGATTTGCCCAGTATTTACACTAGTTAAATGTAAATGTCACGTGACTAGGGCCTTCCGTTGGGCTAGACCATTTGCTGGGTGCAAGTCTTTCGAGTTGACACCACTTCGGCGACTTGCACATCAATTTACACTAGTTGTAAATATATTACTTAAATCACAATGTGTTCTCATCATTATCATGAGGTGTAACTCGAAACACAATTTATATATAGAACACATAACATTCATGCCTCCAGACAAGCTTCTTGCTATGCTCTGTGTTTAATTTATATTAAAGTGATGATATTCAGTTACTTAACATTGTTCTTTGAAATTTATTCATAACTGTACGCAGTGGCAAAAAAAAAAAAAAAAAAAAAAAAAAAAAAAAAAAAAAAAAAAGAAAAAAAAAAAAAAAAAAAAAAAAGAAAAAGCTACACTGTACACATTGTCTGGCAATACTACCTGTGCAAAACCCAGGCCAGGTCGCTAGTACATTCATAAATTGAAGTCTGTGTGTATAATTAATAAATATTTCATGCAAGTAGGTGTATTGAAGTCCCCCATTGCTTTGAAAGTGATGCTACGTCATCTAGCAGTGAATGGCTTAACTTCTTAGAATTGCAGTACCTCTATAATGGCTGGGTGCTGCAGTCGGGCAGATTCCAGTGTCATTAATCAGTGGGTACTTTGTACCAATGTTACATGATGAAGGTTGCTTCTCACCAACATTACATCACAGGGGTGCTACCCATACTAGTATTGCTTAGCCAAGGGTGTTTCTTACAAATTTTGCATGGCAGAGGTTGTCTCATATTGATGGTGTGTGGCAGAGATTGCTGTGTACCAATATTGTGTGGCAGGGGGTGCTTCATACTGCTGTTATGTGATAGAGGGTATTTTGTACTGATGTTGCATGGCAGAGGATGCTTCCTACCAAAGTTCCAAAGTTGCATGGCAGAGGATGCCCAATGTTGCTTGGCAGAGGGTGCTTTATACCAGTGCTGTGTGGTAGAGGGTGCAGCGTACCAATTTTCTTTTTGTGTTAGTAGATGCTTTGTAGCAATGTTGCCTGGCAGTGGGTGCTGCATGCCATTGTTGTATGGCAGAGAGTGCTCTGTAATAATGACGTGTGGCAGAGAGTGCTTTAAACCATGTTGCAAGTTGGAGGGAGCTCCATACTGATTGTACGTGGCAGAGGATTCTTCATATCAGTGTTGTGTGCTAGACAGTGCTTTGTACCGATGTTTGGTGGTAGAGGATGTATCATATCAATGGTTTCGGCAGAAGGTGCATCCTACCAGTGTTGTGTGGCAGAGGTGCTTCACTGCGATGTTACCTTTGGAAATGTGGGAAAAGGTTACACAGGAGGAGGAGGAGGAGGAGGAGGAGATTAGTGTTTAACGTCCCGTCGACAACGAGGTCATTAGAGACGTAGTGCGCAAGCTCGGGTGAGGGAAGGATGGGGAACGAAATCGGCCGTGCCCTTTCAAAGGAACCATCCCGGCATTTGCCTGAAGTGATTTAGGGAAATCACGGAAAACCTAAATCAGGATGGCCGGAGATGGGATTGAACCGTCGTCCTCCCGAATGCGAGTCCAGTGTGCTAACCACTGCGCCACCTCGCTCGGTCGGTTACACAGAAAATGGAGCTTATACCAAATTGGCACTCAAGTTGGTTGACTGGCAAGTGGTGGTAGTTTGTAGCAGAATTTTAATCCTAACTCTACACAGTGGCCCATAAACAAAATTAATGCTATGCTGGATGAGATCTCCAGCTGTAGATTCTTAGTGCTACCTATGTGAAGCTGGGGTGGGACATTAGCTCTAATTATAAAAAATTTAATGTACTAATTATTCATGTACTCGTTGCTGCTAAATTTTTACATCTGATGATGAATGGAAAGCCAAAACCAGTAACCAGTTTTAATAAAATATTATGTGACCAAGATATTAACCCAATACAAAGGTCACTGGTCTTCTCAGGAGGTACAAACACCCTATTTCACACACTTCTATTTTAATACTGTTCCTTCTTGATCATGTCAGGGTTACCACTTAATGGGATTATTCCTTACATTTAGAAATCTGTTTGTACAAAATTTAATAAGTGAAACACTGATTCCTTTCAGTGCTTTTTTCTATTTCTGTGCAACAAGCTGAGTTTGCAAACTTTCTAGGGCACTTGGGAACACTGTCTCCGGGTTAAATGGCTGCTGAACTAATGGTTTTGGATGATTATGTGTACTGTCATCAGGTAGAAGTTAGGCTAGCTTCAGATGATCAATAGCAATTAATCTTCTCAAAAATCTTTGTGTGGTGTGTGTACTGTAAGACCTTCGGTACACACACCCCATCAGATTATTTGACTTTTCGCTCTAACGAAGTAGGCGAGTGTCAGCATTATGTCTCGTGGTCATATCGTAGCGTGTTTATCTTCTGCCATTAGGTCAGACGATAGAAATGCCACTTGCACGCTTAGAGTAGCAGATTGACGGTGACCAACTTTAAACAGAACTTGATTAATTTTCACACACATTTATTAAAATAATAACAACATAAAATTACTTAACTTCATTCTGGATGCTATTTACAATTGACAATCTGAAGTTCCTTTGGTATTGGTACGTTAATCTTATTGTCACATATCTCTGATACTTGACAAAGTGTCTATACATTTATCTTCATGGCTATGTACAGGAACATGATGATCTTATTAGGCACAGACTGAAACTTGACTATAGACTAATGCAGACTGACTAATCAGAGGTCTGTACACTCGTTATAATACCTCGAGCGTTCAGGTATCACTGCGCAAGGGTGATCCGCTAGGAGAAAAGGTTCTACGTTAGCAGCAATCTCATTGGCTGCGTTATATATTAATACGCGGATCGGCGGAAGCAGAATTTGGTCCGTCTTTATGGCAGCGCCATCTCGTAGAGCGGAGACGGACGAGCGCTGCGCCTGGGCTGTTGTGCTTAGCGGGGCGCGCTCTAGTGGGAAAATTGTGTACGCGCTGACTACGCAGAACTATGTACACAACACTTTGGTAAATACGTAAGGATCTTCATATCGTTTTGGGAATTATGGCTTCCTAGGTGTTGTACTCTCATTGTGTACCATCTTGTAAATCTTTTCTGTTTCTATTGTCCTAAAGTGGAATGTGGTACAAATTGGGAGTTAGAATATAATTGTCTTACATAAGATTTCTCGTTAGTAATAACCGTTTTTTGTTACTCTTAGTTGTCTCCAAAATAACCAGACTCCACAAATACTGTACATCACTGCTTTTAAGTGAGCAATTTAATGAACAACTGTCATATCATCCTCAGATGAATCAACTAAAAGAAATTGTCATGCCCCACCTGTACAATAAATTATTATGGCAACTCACCAACAATTCTGCTGGCCAACTCTCACTGTTCACAGCACTAAACACAAGACAAAACTATTGTCATGGCTACAGGTGCAGTTTTAGTTATTCTCACAACTTTCCCACTATTCCCTATTAGGGAATTCCCTATTGATATTCTAATCAGCCATGAGAACAGATATCCATACTTTATGTTATCAATTACAACATACATACAACCAGTATTTCTAAAATGCTTAAGGACAAAATTAGTTTCTTTGGCCTTGTGGGAATACTCTATGGTTTTCAGATGATTCATCCTTTTGTACAGTTTGATAATGAAAGTTGGTATGGCAGCATCCATTGTGATAAGAGGTTCCATAACTACATTCATCGTTGTACAATACAGCATTTCTGTCACTGTAGGATTGCTTTCAATCCAGAATGAACAATGGAGGCCAAGTAGAGACATGGGTAATACATTACTCCATTTATCTGTATCATGGGCTCATATGGACCTTTTCAGCATGCAATGCAGTCTTCCAGCTTTTCTATTAGCCTATGAGTGGTATGGCTTAGTTCTTGTCAGTTTGCAACCATAAATCTCTGCCATGTCCTGGAACATGTAAAGCCTCATTTACAGTGGTTGGTTGGTTGATTTGTGGTAGAGGACCAAACAGTAAGGTCATCAGATTAGGGAAGTATGGTGAAGGAAGTTGGCCATGCCCTTTCAACTAACCATCCGAGCATTTGCATGCAGCAATACAGGGAAATCATGGAAAACCCAAATCAGGATGGCCAGACATTGGTTTGAACCATCATCCTCCCATTTGAACCGTCATCCTCCCAAATGTGAGTTCAGTGTGCTAACAACTGCGCCACCTTGCTCGGTACGTTTACAATGAAGAAAATGGAAGTGATCACAAGCAAAAGAAAATTCTCAGGCAATTCACCAGTGTTATTACCATTCGCTTGTACCTGTGAACAAGCATTTATGCTAGAGGGAACAGAACAGAACACAAGAGAATGAATACCTAAGCTTGTCAACATTACTCATAAGTTTCATTTGATACAGTGCTACTTATAGTCACAATGCGAAACTATGCTTACTTTATATCACTAGTGTGTTGTAGGTGACAAAGCAAGTAAAGTAATTGTCAAAAAGAAAAAGGAAGGTGTGAATCTTACACAGATGTGAAATGCATGGTGGTAATGCACTTACCACTACATTGCAGCTCCAGTCTCAGCCCTGGTCCACTACCTATTGTATGTGTCAATATACAATTTCTACTGGCTTCTCACTGCAATAGAGAGAAATTTCAAAGCACGATACTAACTGCTGATGAACAACATGAAGGAAGTCTGGCATATAGCCTCCAGTTCTTAGCAACTGGGAGACGGCTACACTACTACTTCCTCAGAAATAGTCAACTTATTTTGAATATAACCAGGAAGTTTATCTATTTTTCACTCATTTTTTCTTGTGTGAGCTTCAATTTTTAATAACAGTTGACTTGGTACTGCAATACTTAACTGCAGTTCATTGACTAATCATTTCGTTTGGTGCTTTTCACTCTCCTTGATCATTGTTGAGAGTCTTTTTTTATATAGTTATGGTGGAATACTTCGCCAGTACTTGGTGGAACATAGACACATAAAAAACTTAAATACACAGTATTGGTGTTCCACAGTAAAATTTGTTTTATAGTTCAGTATGAACCAGCTTCACATTAGTTATCTGAAGGTGGCCTAGAAAGCCAAAAGCAAGTTCGTACAAAACTATAAAATAAATATTATTGTAGAATATCAATAATGTGTAAGTTCTTTCTTTAGTCTTTCTTTAGCTAATGAATATTTATTACACTCTGAACTGATAACCAGATGCCAGATGTTTGTAATGGACTACGGCTCTATCTGCGAAAATAAATAACAAAGTTCATAGTTGCAAGTTGTTATGCCAGCAGTACAATATTGAGCTTGAGTTTCAGCTCAGTAAAATTGTGTTAATTTAGCACAGACCATGGCTCTGCTTCAGCTTTACCTGAAATTGCAGCATTTTCATTGGTGGTATGCCTGGTCTTTCATTTTACTATTGTTTCTTGATCACATCAGGGTTACTACTTGAAGGTTTATACCTCATGCTTAGTAGTCTTTTTGTACAAAAATGAATATCCAAAAACCTGCTTCCATGCAACATTTTTTAAAAATAAAGCATGAGCATAGAACTGAATCATTTGTTGTTGAAATGTGTTAAGTCCAATTTTTAAAGTTTTGATGAACACAAATTTTTTTTTTTTTCCAGTTTTGTAATATTTAATGTAATTGTAAGTGTAAAGTGCACACTCATGCAGTTATAATAAAGCCAAAATAGCATTGTTCTGTAAGTTACTAATGCTTTTACTGACAAAATACACAACCAGACTTAGTTCCTATTGACATGGAATGAACAGAACCTGTAAGTGAGCAACAACATTTACATCCTTCATGTATTTCCTTTATTTGTAAATGAATACATGGATATGCAAGCATGAAAATAAAAGTTAACATAAATAGAATAAATATCATTTTCTTCCAACAGAACTATCTTATTTTCTTGTGTGGTATTTTTATACAACTCCACTGTTTATAAAACAGATACTTATTAAAACAGGTCGTACTGTTTAGAAAAGGCAGGTAATGTATTTTCACTGACACAACCAGTCTAGTACTTCATCGAAGAATGCTTTACTCGCCACAGAAGTTGTTACACAATGATGAACCTCCTTGAGATCATCCTGTTTCATTCATATGATTTCTACTCGTCCTTGCTCTACTGGTTCATAAGAGGACCATTTCTTGGTCCAGTCTGAGAGAAATGGAATGTGTGATGGACTACACTCCCAATGAAGGGATGAACAACCACACTGCCAGGATGATTTACAGAATACTGGAACTCTGAGAACAATGCAGGAGCAAACAGCACCTTCATGCTTTTAGGAACGTCCTTCCTTGGATTGTAGATTCTGTCACAGCATTTAATTTTTTTCTTGAAAACACAAAGGCAGGAAGGAATGACCTCTAATAGGGAAGCAGTGAATAACTTCCTCGACCAAACCCATGCGGAAACAAGTAAATGAATGATTCCTATATTGGCCTGGATGCACATCTGAGTACAAGTGAAGTTCCTTTGTCCCTGGTTTCAATAGTCATATGAAATGTACACCTCATTGGCCCCTTTCTCGGTGTGCCCCTCGTGAAACATGTATACTTTCAAACTATTGTCTTAGTGGTTGTGTATAGTAAATACATGTATCCATAGCTGGCTCCTTCTTCAGTTTCTGTTGTTACATTAGTTTAAAACTGAAGACATTCAAGAATGGTGTGAAATGAAGGCAATGGGCCCTAAATAAATTGAAAGGACCAGGTGTTATAGATAGTCTCCAAGGGAGAATTAGGCAACAGTTTACCAAAACAGGTGAGAGAAATACAATAAAAGACAAATAAATTGAGAGCTAAAATAGTAAAGGCAGAAGTGAATCAAATAGACAAAAACATTGCCCACCAGAAATCCTTGAGTAACACATGAGATATCAAATTTAATTGGCAACAGGAGAAAATATAAAAATGAAACAAACAATGCAAGCAAAAGGATATACAGGAGTCAAAAAAATGAAATTGACAGAAGGTACAAAATGGCAAAGCAGGAATGGCTAGAGGACAAATGCAAGGCTGTACAACCATGCACAACTAGGGGTAAGATAAATGATGCCTATACAATAGCAAGCCAATACTACACAAACAAGAAAAGGCTGAAAGGTGGAGGAGATATACTGAAGGGCTATACAATGGAAATCAACTAGAACTACAAATTGGACATCAATAATGATCTAGAAAACACAAAGTCATTCATATCACACAACAAGACGTGTATGTTCAATGGAGCACAAACTGCTGTCACTCACAATGCAGTAGCAATAGCAACTCAAAATCAGAAGAACTGTATGGTCTGTAAAATTTTGGTATTAAAAGGAGAGCTGACATTATACTACAACCACATTGTATATTAATAGATCAGATTTTTATGAGCTGTTCATTTCCAGATTGCATAAAGGTGACAGTAATTGTTCCCTTACACAAAAAGGAAGAAAGACAAGTCATATGTTGATAACCACTATCCAACTTCTCTTGTTCCAATACTTTTGAAAATAGCAGAACATTGCATGTATCAACAAATTAACATTATAAACAGTCCACCTGTAATAGAACACTGACTGACACTCATTATAGTCTTGGAAAAAAAAAAACACTGACACCAAAAGCTGATGAATATGTTGTATCGACAATATTTAGTGCCTTTGAAGCAAAATCACTTACTGATGGTTTGCTAATTGATCTGAGCAAGACTTTCGACTCAGTGAGTCATTGAATTCTTGTAGATAAACTGACAATGTTATGAAAAGGAGAGTTGCTACTCTCCATGTAGAAGAGATGCCATGCTGAGTCGCAGATAGACACATCAAAAAGACTGTTGGAATGTGAACTTTCGGCCAACAAGGCCTTTATCAAAAATAGACAACAAACACACAGTGGACCAATGAGGGTTGAGGCCAGGAGGGTTAAGGAAACATAGAATATATTGCAGAGAGAGTTCCCACATGTGCAAATCAGAAAAGTTGGTGGTCATGGGAAGGTTCCAGATGGCACATGCTGTGAAGCAGTCATTGAAATGAAGAACATCGTGTCAGGTGACGTGCTCAGCAACAAGGTGGTAAAGTTGTTTCTTGGCTAAGTTCGTCAGTGGCCATTCATGTGGACAGACAGCTTGTTGGTTATGAAGCCTACATAGAATGCTGCACAGTGGTTGCTGCTTAGCTTGTAGATCACGTTACTGGTTTCACAGGTAACCCTGCCTTTGATGGGATAGGTGATGTTTGTGACCAGAGTGGAGTAGTTGGTTGTGGGAGGATGTATGGGACAGGTCTTGCATCTAGGTCTATTACAGGGATATGAGGCATGGACTTGGGAGCAGGGTTTGTGTAGGGAGGGATAAAGGTACTGTGTAGATTCTGTGGGCAGTAGAATACCACTTTGGGAGGGCTTCTGGTTTCAGGGCACGATGAGAGGTAGTTGAAACCTGGCAGAGAATGTAATTCAGTTGCTCCAGTCCTGGGTGGTACTGAGCTGCAACCATCATGCTGCATTCTACGTGAGCATGACAACCAACAAGCTGTCAGAGTGCATGAATGGCCACTAAGAACTGTGGCCTAGAAACACCTTGACCACCCTGTATCCTCCTAGCCTCAACCTGCGTTAGTCATTGTCCTTACCCGTTTACCCCCTTCCCTGTTCCCATTCCAGCACTACACAACCCTCTATTCCACCAGCACACCCAGTCTTTTTACTTCTCTCCTTTTCCTCTACTCCCCTCTCCCCCCCCCCCCCCCACCCCTCCTCCTAATGTCCCGACCTCCCTATTCTCCACCTCGTCCCTGCACGCTCCCACTAGCAGCACTTAACTGTCTCCCACCCCTACCCTGCTATCCCTTCCCTCCATGCCCCTGCCTCCTCCTTACCCCCACTCGGTTGCCTCTCCCATCATGCACTGCTGCTCACAGTCTGGCTCCAGCTGCCAGAAACTGTGGTCATGTGTGTATGAGTTGCATTCGCATGAGTTTTTTTATGCATGTCTGTTTTCTGTTTCTTACAGAGGCCTTGTTGGCTGAAAGCTCACTTTCCAACAGTCTTTTCATTGTGCCTATCTGCAACTCAACATCCCCACTATATCGTGATATTGTGGGTAGCAACTATTTTTTACATAATATTGTTACATTCCATCCTGGATTTTCCATTAATAAATAAACTATAGTATTCAAGGTTCGGAACTCCTGTCAATAGGATGCAAAAGGTTAACTTTAACAATTTTGAATTCCTAAATGTTTCAAGAGGCCTTCCTCAACATTTGGTATTGGGACCATTATTGTTTATAATTTATATTAATGACCTGCATAGTATCACGCCTTGTAAATCTGCCTTTTCCTGATGATGTGACCATCATTGCAACTGGAAGTGACAGAGGACCTGAAGACAATGGAAAGCCAACCTAAGAATTCCAGTATCAGGTTTGTTGATGTCGTGGTCTTCAGTCCAAAGACTTGTTTGATACAGCTCTCCATATACTCTATCTTGTACAAGCCCCTTCAGCTCCTGATAACTACAGCAACCTATATTCATTTGAGCCAGCTTACTGTATTCATCTCTTGGTCTCCCTCTAGAATTTTTACCCCCTGACACTTCCCTCCAGTACTAAACTGACGATTCCTTGATGTCTCAGAATACGTCCTACCAATCTATCCAGTTCCATTCAGTACTTCCTGATTAGTTACACTATGATCCCATCTAATTATTCTGTAGCAACACGTTTCAAAGGCTTCTATGCTCTTCTTGTCTGAGCTGCTTATTTTCCATGTTTCATTTCTGCACAAGGCTACAATCCAGACAAATTCTTTCAGGAAAGATTTCATAGCACTTACATTTGTATTCTATGTTAACAAAAAATTTTTCTTCTTCAGAAATGATTTTCTTGCCATTGACAGTCTTATGTTTTACCCCTCTCTACTTTAGCCATCATCTGTTAGTTCAGTGGCCTAATATCAAAATTCATGTACTGCTTTTAATGTTTCATTTCCTACTCTAATTCCTTCAGCGTCATCTGTTTTAGTTGGACTTCATTCCATTCCTCTTGTTTTGCCTTTGTTGATGATCATCTTTTATCCTTCTTTCAAGACCCTGTTCATTCCATTCAAATGCTCTTCCAAGTCCTTTGCTGTCTGTGACAGAATTACAGTGTTGGCAAACCTCAAAGCTTTTATTTTCTCTCGATGAACTTTAACTCTTCCTCCAAATTTTTCTTTGGTTTTCTTTACTACTTGTTCAATTTACAGATTGAACAATATCAAGGGAAGGCTACAACCCTGACTCACTCGTTTCTCAGTCACTGCTACCCTTTCAAGTCTTCGACTCTTGTAAATGCCATCTGGTTTCTGTACAAGTTGTATACAATGTTTTGCTCCCTGCATTTTATCCCCGCTACCTTCAGAGTTTCAAGGAAAATATTCCAGTCAACAGAGTCATAAGCTTTCTCTAAATATATAAATATTATGAAAGTAGGTGTGCCTCTCTTCAGTCTATCTTATAAGTTATAGGGCCAGCATGGCCTCCCTTACCGCTACATTTCTCTGGAATCCAAATTGATCTTCCTCGAGGTCAGTTTCTACCTGTTCTTCCATTCTTCTATAATAGTTTGTGTGAGTATTTTGCAACCATGACTTACTAAGTTGATTGTTCAGTAATATTCACATCTATCAGCAGCTGCCTTGTTTGGAATGAGATTTGTTACATTCTTCTTGAAGTCTGAGGTATTTCATCTGCATGATACATTTTGCATAGAGGTGGAATAGTTTATCAGTAGTTCTGAGTGAAAGTTGTCTACTCCAGGTCTTATTTTGACTTAGATCTGATTTAAATATGAAATATTAACTGTAAATCAGAACGAAACTAAAAACATAAATTTTAGTATATGGAATACTAACACTCACTGTATGTCAGTTAAACTTCTCGGTATACAGCTGGTATCAGAATTAACTTAGAACCATCACACAGGGTCTGTATTCATTAAATTATGAAGAGTCAGATATTGTTATATAAACTTAGAGCGTGAGTGAATGAAAACGTGATGCTTTGCTCCTATTACGCATTTTTTCGTAGCCTCAAAACATACTGCATACTGCTTTGGGACAGTTAGAGCAGTTCCAATGGGGTAAAAAGAATTTTTAGTTGGCAGAAAAGGAAATCAGATTTGTAGCAGATGTATTTTGTAGGCCACTTTTCAAAAATCTGAGCATCATGACAGTCTTATTATTATTATTATTTATACTTAGCTGCCTAATCTACAAAAAAGGAAACCAAGTGAGCTACAAAGTGAGGCAATCATTTCACTTTCATTGTACACGTCACTAACAAATGATTGACCAGCCTTGCTAGACGAAGCATGACTTTTACTGAACAATGGAAAATCCAAGACAGAATAACGACAATATTAAGAACAGAATAGACTGCTGCTCACCATATAGAGGAGACACTGAGCTGTAGATGGGTACAAAAAAAGATTGCTACACATTTAATCTTTTGGTCAAAAGATCTTTGTCTAAATCAGTGAGGTCTCAGCAGCCAAAGATAGTGGTTATGTGTGTGTGGTGTGCTTGTGTGAATGTGAGTGTGCTTTCTACTTCAAAAGAAGGCCTTTTGGCCAAAAGTTGAAATGTATAGCAGTCTTTTTGTTGTGTCTGTCTGTGACTCAATGTCTCCTCTGTATGATAAGTAGCAGTCTATCCCTTTCATAACACTGTCAAGACCCATACAACCTGTACATACCTTAGCATTAAATTGGTTAATACAAGCCACCAGAAGCACACTGCAAAACTTGATTAAAAAAGACCTTTATGCCATAGAGGAATACTTGGCACAAATGAAAATTTCAACTTATACCCTTATGTTTATATGTAAATCTGTATAATTTAACCATTGTCTTTATTGTTGTTATATTATTGTGTTATCGTTGTTTGTTACGTAATTTGTGCAAACTATGGACATCAACAGTACGCACCACGCTCGAAGATGCAAAAAATAAATAAAGATAATAATATAGAAAAGAAAGAGGAAGGTGAAGTGAGTGATAAGATACTAGAAGACGAATTTTATAATAGAACACTGGCAGAATTAGGTCAAAACAAAGTCCCTGGGTAGATAACAGTCCCCAAAAATTATCAAGATCCTTGAGAGAGCCATGCAAAAAATTTTACTACTTTATGTGCAAGATATATATGAAACATGCAAAAATTTCCTTGGGCATCAAGGCAAATGTAATAATTCCATTTCTTAAAAAAAGGAGGTCCTGACAGGTGTGAATATTACTGAACTATTAGTTTAATAAGCTGTGATACCGAATAAGTTTTGAAATGATGGAGATGATCTCCCATGGTATGTCAAACAGGACAGAACACTGTTGCAAATACAATAAAAAAAAGCATGTCATATTTAAATGAATGCAAAATCCCCAAGACTGATGATCTTACAATAGTTTGTTTCAAAACCTGGCAGAAAATCCAAAGAGATTCTGGTTGTATGTAAAAGTCTGGTAGAGCAGAGTTATTAAACACAGCCTTCCAAAATTGCTTCACCAAAGAAAATGAAGTAAATCTTCCAGAATTTAAATCAAGAACAGCTGCCAATTTGAGTAACTTAGAAGTAGATATTCTCGGAATAGTGAAGCAAATTAAATCACTTAATAAAAACAAGTCTTCTCGTCCAGGTTCCTTTCAAAGCATGCTGATGCAATAGCTCTTTACTTAACAATCATATGCAACCGCTCACTTGATGTAAGATCCATTTCGAAAGACTGGAAAGTTGCTCAGGTCACACCAGTATTCAAGAGAGGCAATAGGAGTAATCCACTAAATTACAGGCCCCTACTCTTAACGTCATTATGCCGCAGGATTTTGGAACATATCCTGTGTTCGAACACTTTGAAGAGAATAGTTTATTGACCCATAGTCAACACACGTTTAGATAACATCATTTTTGTGAAACAACTAGCTTTTTGCTCACAAAAGTGCTGAGTGCTATCAACAAGGAATTTCGAATTGCATCTGTATTTCAAAATTCCCAGAAGGCTTTTGACCCCTCACAAACGACTTGTAATGATGTTGTGTGCTTATGGACTATTGTTTCAGTTATGTGACTGGATTCGTGATGTTCTGTCAGAGAGATCACATTTTGTAGTAAGCGACAGTAAGTCAATGAATAAAACAGAAGTGATTCTAGCATTCTCCTGGATATTGTTATACCGGTAAGTACTTTGCTGTTTCTTATCTATATACATGATTTAGGAGACAATCTGGGCAGCTGTCTTTGTTTGCAGATGATGCTGTCATTTATTGAATAGTAACAGATGATGCTGTCATTTATCGAATAGTAAAGTCATCAGAAGATCAAAAACCATTGCATAATGATTTACATAGAATATCTGCATGGCGAAAAAATTTGCAGTTGACCCTAAATAATGAAAAATGTCAGGTCATCCACGTGAGTGCTCAAATGAATCCACTGAACTTCAGTTACACGGTAAATCAGTCAAACCTAAAGACCTGAAATTCAACTAAATACCTAGGAATTACATACAATTTAAATTGCAAAGAACAAATAGAAAATGTTGTGGGAAGGCAAACCAAAGACTGCGTTTTGCTAGTGGAACACTGAGAAGATGCAACAGATCTACTAAGGAGACTGCCTAGACGATGCTTGTCCATCCTCTTTTGGAGTACTCCTGTGCAGTGTGGGATCCTTACCATATAGGATTAACGGAGGACATCAAGAAAGTTCAAAGAAGAGCAGCACATTTTGTATTAATGTAAAATAATTTCACTAACATGATACAGGATCTGGAGGGGACATCATTAAACCAAAGGTGTTTCTCGTTGCAGTGGAATCTTCTCACGAAATTTCGACTAACAACTTCCTCCTTGGAAAGCAAAAAATGTTTTTGATACCAATCTACATAGGGAGAAATGATCATTATAGTAAAATAAGGGAAATCAGATCTCATACAGAAAGATATAGGTGATCGTTCATTCCATGCACGTTTGAGAGTGAAATAATAGAGAATAGATTAAAAATAGAGAATTAGTGTGAAGGTGATTCAGTGAACCTTTTGCCAAGCACTTAAGTGTAATCTGCAGAGTAGCCAAGTAGATGTACATGAAGAATGGAGAAAGTAGTAGAACCGACCTCAGGGAAGATCAGTTTGGGTTCCAGAGAAATGTAGGAAGATGGAAAGTAATACTGGGCCTACACCTTACCTTAGAAGATAGGTTACAGAAAGGCAAACTTGCGTTTATAACAGGCATAATCCGTATCACTTCAGGCAGGGGCGGGGGGGGGGGGGGGGGGGGGGGGGGTTTACCTTCATAGTCTAAGATGTTATTGAATTTAGCATACGTTAAAATTCAGGACTAAGTAAGAAACACCAGTTTGAAGATGTGAATTTCGGAATTTTTTTTAAAATGCTGTATCTCTGTAGCAGTTCTAGAAATTTCGTTAGAATTTTTTGCTTTATGATTACAGTGGTATTCTCTGTTTTGACATATCTGTCGAAGTTCTTTTATTGCCACCTTTTGATTTTTTTTATAATTTACAGAAAAAGTTTTTTTTCAGAATGCAAATCCAGAAAAGTTAGATTTTTTTCTAATGATTAGTACCATGTAGTACTATATTCTCTGTATATGATAGCTTCCACTTTCAAGGTGGGCAGATTTTATTTTAAAAAATCATTTTTTTAACTTTCAAGGGTAATGTATGTCTTCACTGATGTTTTTTCTACTTATTTCTTTCTTACAATGTTTATTTCTACTGTATTTGTTGCAGTTATTTCTTATCACTTTCGTTGTTGCGATTATTTCTTTTCACTTTCATTGTTGCAGATATTTCTTACACTTTGTTGTAGTTTCTTGTCAGTTTCTTCGTAGTGGTTGTTCATTACAGGTTTCTGAATTGTAATTGTTCAGTGTGTTATAACGTCAAGTTTAACACATATATTTCAGAACGACAACACATATAAGTCACAGAGTAAATTGACAAGCAAGACATGTGTACACGTTAGCATTCAAATGGGAACTGAGTCCCAGTCTAGCGGCCGCTGCTCGGCTGGCCACTTAGGTGGTGCAGCTGCTGCATGGCTGGCAGACAGCACCGCACGTAGAGGACGCGTGTAATTGCACGGCGGCGCTTTGAATGATCGGCGAGTCACAACACTTTTCCCCCCTTTGAAATTGTTGCACTGGTCTTGGTGAAGGTGTCCTGGAGATGGCTAACGTCCATAGGCGTTGTTTGACTCACCATAAAGTCTCGAGGAGGAGGCTTCCCGTATGGACAGAAGCGTCCCCGATAATAACGGGTCGAGATGACAGGAGACGTAGGGGTCGAATCTGCTGGGGCCCCATGCACCAATCTACCCATTGTGGCAAGTCCAGTTGATATGACAGGAGACATGGGCGATGTGTCGGTGTCCGTTGGAGGAGGAGGCGAGTAGGTTTGCTCTGACAGAGGATGGTCATACGGTTCCTGCATGGGCACGTCTCCTGGTGGCGTCCATTCTTGTGCTCGCATCGCGATGACAGTGAGAGGGCTGCGTTGTGAGTATTGAGAGATGCCAAGATCCCGAGCGTCAGGTAGAGCCAAAGGTGGTGTAGCGGCATTCGGAACAGGCGTTGCTGGCACACGAGGCCGAAGCTGGTCCGAATGACACACTGCAACACCCGTGTCTGTCTGGATTTCATACAGGCATCTGCCACGGTGTCTTAAGATGTGGCCCGGGCTCCATTTTGGCCACCTGCCATATCCCTGTACCCAGACGAGGTCGTTGGCGGTGAACCAGCCAAGTGAAGGCACCTGCAGCCGTGAGGTGGAAGGCCGCAGAAGATGAAGTAGCATGCGGGGCTGTCGGCCATGTAAGAGCTCAGCCGGGCTGTGGTCGCCCATGGGGGTGAAATGGTAAGATGCCAGAAACTTGAGAAGCGCATCATCAGCAGCAGAAGAAGTCAGAAGTTTCCGCATCTGAGCCTTAAATGTGCGGACCAGTCGTTCAGCCTCACGTGACATGCATAACGCCGTGACGAGCACAAAAATCTGCAAATTCGGAAGAGGCAAATTGCGGACCATTATCAGTAACAAGAGTAGAGGGGATTCATTTGAGCAGAAAAAATGCGGGTGAGAGCACTGGTGGTTGCCGCGGTGGTAGGTGACGTGCAACGGGCAATGAAAGGAAAGACTAGGCGTCAATTACAAGGAGCCAATAAGTACCTAAAGAGGGTCCTGCAAAGTCAGCATGAATGCGTTCCCAGGGCTTCTTAGGCGAAGGCCACGGTGACAAAGATGAATTCGGGGCAGCGGCCTGTGACGCACAAGGGCCACAGGCTATTCCAGAGTCGATGCCAGGCCAGTACACATGACGGTGCGCCAGAGATTTTGTGCGAGACACACCCCAGTGCCCTTGGTGAAGGAGGCGCAAGACTGAAGCATGCAAAGATGCAGGTACCACAACACACGGCGAAGCATTGTCAGTGGAGAGGAGGATAACACCATCCCTAGCCATGAGGCGGTAGCGCAAAGCGTAGTAGTTCCGCAACGGATCAGAAGTCTTAGCAGATGGGCGATCTGGCCAACCCTTGTAAAACCCCGGAGAGGGTAGGGTCAGAACCCATAGCAGCCGCCAGCCTGTCTCCAGTGATTGGGAACCCGTACACAACCCGCTGCTTGGCAACATCCAGGTGGAAACACAAAAGTTCGTCCCTATCAGACGCCTGATCAGGACCCGTGGGAAGGCGAGACAGAGCATCAGCATTTGCATGTTGAGCCGTTGGCCGGAAATGAATCTCATAATTTAAATGAGACAAGTAAAGAGCCCAATGCGGAGGCGGTGTGCAGCCTTGTCGGGAAGTGACTGATGGATGAAACAAGGAAACAAGTGGTTTGTGATCCGTAACAAGATGAAATTTTGAGCCATAGAGAAAAACACCAAACTTATGAAGAGCATAAATAATGGCCAAAGCTTCTTTCTCAATTTGAGAATACTTTTGTTGGGCATCCGTGAGCGTTTTGGAAGCATAAGCAATGGGTTGTTCCGAACCGTCAGAAAAATGGTGCGCAAGGACTGCACCGACCCCGTATTGAGAGGCGTCTGTGGCAAGAACAAGATGTTGGCCAGGTCGATAAGTAGCCAGGCACGGGGCCTGTTTCAGCATAGTCTTCAATTTCTGGAAAGCTGCTTCGCATGATGCGGACCGGTGAAAAGGCACGTTTTTGTGCAACAGGCAATGCAACGGCTGAGCCACCGAAGCCGCAGATGGTAAAATCTTGTGATAGTATGCTATTTTCCCCAAGAAGGCCTGCAGTTCCTTAACAGATGTAGGGCGAGGAAGGGCATTGATCGCAGCGACAGTTTACTGAAGCGGATGAATACCATCCCGAGAGAGTTGAAACCCCAAGTACGTGATAGATGCCTGAAAAAATTGTGATTTCTGAAGATTACACTTAAGACCGGCAGTCTGTAAGACATGAAAAAGTGTGCAGATATTTTGAAGATGTTCTTCAGTGGTCGAGCCAGTGACAACAGTGTCGTCCATGTAATTGATACACCCAGGGACAGGGAGCAATAATTGTTCCAAGAATCGCTGAAAGAGAGCAGGGGTGCTAGCAACCCCGAATGGCAAGCGTTGGTATTGATAGAGGCTGAAAGGCGTGTTAAGGACCAGAAACTGCCGGGAAGCAGCGTCGAGAGGAAGTTGATGATAAGCTTCTGACAGCTCAATTTTAGAAAAATACTGGCCTCCAGCAAGTTTGGTGAACAGTTCTTCAGGACGGGGCATAGGGTAAGTGTCGATGAGGCATTGAGCATTTACAGTGGCTTTGAAATCGCCACAGAGACGAATATCACCATTTGGCTTAGCAACGACAACGACAGGAGAGGACCACTCACTGGAAGTGACAGGAAGCAAGACCCCTGAAGTAGTGAGACGATCCAACTCCCGTTTTACCCGATCACGAAGGGCCACAGGAATGGGCCGAGCCCGAAAAAACTTGGGCCGAGCAGTGGGTTTGAGCGTGATATGAGCTTCAAAGTCGTTTGCACGGCCTAACCCAGGAGAAAAAAAGGGACGAAAATGTCGTAGACAAGGAATCCAGTTGAGCATAAGGAATAGCATCAGAGACAATATTGACAGAGTCATCCATGGAGAACCCAAAAACGCGAAAAGTATCGAAACCAAAAAGATTTTCTGCGTTGCTCTGGTCGACCAAAAATATGGGAACAGTGCGAACGACGGATTTGTAAGATACCTCAGCATTAAACTGTCCCAAGAGAGAAATCTTCTGTTTACTGTACGTCCATAATTGCCAAGTGACAGGTGACAGGAGTGGAGAACCCAACTGAAGATACGTCCGAGAATTAATTATAGTGGCAGCAGAACCGGTATCCACTTGCACGCGAACATCTCGACCAAGGATTTGGACAGTGAGGAATAACTTCCCTGAAAGGGAAGAAGTGCAATTGACAGACAACACAGAATCAGAATCAGCGTCATGTTCATGAACATCATGTATGCGGTCGGATTTGCAAACGGAAGACACATGACGTTTCTTTTTGCAATTGTGACACACAGCCCAACGTGAATGTTTCGTAAAACACCGCGGACATGAAGGAAGTTGCTGGGGGTTTTGCTGCAGTTTCTTAGCGGGTTGTTTACGGCTAGGCCGAGGCTGCGCGTGGGAGCGTACTGCGGCGATGTCGGCCGGCGGGGACGCGCCGCACGCGTCGTGAACAGTGCACAGAGGTTGTATTTCCCCAACATCACCCCACGCCTCTATTTGCGCCCCAGTGGCGCGAGAAATTTCAATAGACTGCGCAATGGAGAGAACTTCATCTAGAGTCGGATTCGCCAACTGAAGGGCACGTTGCCGAACTACTTCGTCGGGCGCCGACCAGATAATAGCATCCCGTACCATGGAATCGGCATAGGATTCTATGTGAACGTGAGTAACAAATTGACACTTTCGACTGAGGCCGTGAAGTTCAGCAACCCAAGCGCGATAGGATTGATGTGACTGTTTTTGACAACGATAAAAGGCAACACGTGAGGCTACCACTTGCGTTTGCTTTTGAAAATAGACAGACAGAAGTGAGCACATTTCAGCAAAGGACAAAGACGCAGGATCCTTCAAAGGAGCCAATTGCGATAACAACCGATACATTTGAGGTGAAATCCAGGAAAATAACAGAGACTTACATGGTTGTTCGTCCGTGACATGAAATGCCAAGAAGTGCTTCGAAGACGTTTTTCATAATCAGACGAGTCTTCCGCCATCTCGTCGTAAGGAGGAAAAGGAGGTATAGCCTACGACGAGAAACGCCCCGCATTTGACGCCGCGTCGAAATCGCGAATCGCCGCTGTTAGAAGCGTTTGCTGTTCAAGGAGATTTAGCAATAGTTGCTCGACAGTAGCCATGGAACCCTGTGGGTCAACGGTGAAAAGGAAAAATCCACTACCTCGTCACCAATTGTTATAACGTCAAGTTTAACACGTATATTTCAGAACGACACAACACATATAAGTCACAGAGTAAATTGACAAGCAAGACATGTGTACACGTTAGCACTCGAATGAACACTGAGTCCCAGTCTAGCGGCCGCTGCTCGGCTGGCCGCTTAGGTGGCGCAGCTGCTGCATGGCTGGCAGACAGCGCCGCACGTAGAGGATGCGCGTAATTGCGCGGCGGCGCTTTGAATGATCGGCGAGTCACAACACAGTGCTAATTTGCTTACTGAAGAGGATTCTAAGGAATCTGAGACCATTCAGTGAGTTCTGTGTTTTCATGAGGAATTTGCCTGTTGACACAGTTGCAATGTGTTTTGTGAAAAGGACCGTTTAAAATGTCTTCTGACTGGGGCCACAGGAGAGTGAAGTGTGCTGACTATTTGCATATCCATAAAAGAGTGATATATAAGACAAACAGAAAAACTGACTTTGTTCAGGTTGGGAATAAGTGTCCTTATTTGAAAACTCTGTTTCAGAGTGAAGATGTGACTTTTTGTGTTCTAAATGTTTTGATAGAATAACAACAATCATAGTGTCTGAACACGATGGAGCCTCCCATGGTGCAGATGATGTAGATTTTGCATAAGAAGAGTAAGAATTGGAATGGAAATGAAGTCCCATACTTCTTGATAGAGCATAGGGGATCGATGCAGGAGACCCTCACTGTCTTACTAGGCAAGGTCCTAATGGAGGTGGTTTGCCGTTGCCTTCCTCTGACTGTAATGGGGATGAATGGTGACGATGAAAACGACACAACAACACCCAATCATCTCGGGGCAGGTGAAAATCCCTGACCCTCCCAGGACCCCGTGCTCGGTAAGTGAGAATGCTACCGTGAGACCACGAGCTGCGGACAGAGGATGAATTAAATACCCTGAATCAGTCAACTACAGAGATAGGAAGTCGTGGTCAGTGAAGTCGAGTCATAAGCTGTATGCATCAAGAAAGTGCAAAGAAATTACTAAAGCTATAGATGAATACACTACAGCAAAACTGACCACACTCTTCAAAGTAGAAATTCCATCTTCAGAAGAAAATGAACCAAAGCACTCTTGCCAGGAATTGGAATTTTTCACAAATATCAATTCAGCTGTTGAATATTGTGCATCCTAGAGTGAAAAGGTGCAAGTTTTAACTATTATTCCAGAGACATTCTTAAAGAAAACAATTTTGAACCACATTCCATCAGTATCAAAGTACATGGTGAACAAATCAAGAAATGTGAGGTCTGTAAAAGGAGTCTTCGGAAGCCCAGATCATTATTATTGTCATCCTGTAGAAGCAACTCAAATTTAATAAGTGTAGTCATTTTATCTGGAAGATAAATGGAACTGTTCTCGCCAGAGTGCCAACAAAAAAAGATGCTATAACTGTAACAGTTGAAGGTCAAAAAGTTGAGAAAGTGGAGAGGTACTTGACTCACAGTATTAAAGAAACTTTTGCAATTTATAAGAGCAACTATACAACTTCACATATTGGAAGATCAAAATTTTATGCACTACGACCTAAGTGGCTAGTTCCACACCCACCTAGAGATGTCTGTTTATGTGTGTACTGCACGAATTTTGAACTTTGTGTGGTAACTTTGAAGAACTTACTGGAGCACATGACATATGACACCTTGGTTGGGAATGTGAAGTCATTAGTAGTCTCTAACGTGAAACGAGAGACTTGTTTGTTTCAGTAATGTGGTGACTGCCCTGGAAGGGGAGGACTGGCTTTACACAGTAAGTCGCTTGTGCCAACTGAGTGGGTATACAGTGCTACTGGTCATGAAAAGGGGCCTTGTGATGGTGTAGGAGGCCTGTTGAAGCACCATGCTACAAAACATAATCTTTCCAGACCAAATACAGCTGTGATTCAGAGAGTCATGAAATGTTACACATCTTTTGCCCAAAGAGGAAATCGAAGAATTCTATGAGCAGAAAAAAGAAGAATGGTCCAAACAAACTTCTCCTGTGAAAGGAATTCAGAAGACACATTTTTGGACTCAAAGTGATGGGCAAACTCATATGGCACACACTTTAAAGAGCAAGAAAGAAGAAATTTCATGCATGTGGCCAACACCTCAGAAACAGCAGGATAATGTTCAGATTCACAACCTGAGAAGAGGGATGTTTGTGACATGTGTGTATGACTGTGGCTGGTCTATTGTAGAGATTATAGACACCAGCTACAAGTTAAACGAAATTGTAATGAACTTTATGCTACCACATTGACCAGCTGCTGGATTTAGATTTCCAGATGAAGGATAGCAACAACACCGTCAGTCCTCACTTCCTGTTTACAATATTTTGAAGTCTGTTAAGTGCTCCTGTTGGTTCAACAGGATTGCATCACTCTATATCAAAGGAAGATACTGATGCAGTGGAACACATTTTTAGCTCATTGAATGGCTAATTTCAGTACAAAACAGAGTGCACAGAACTTTTATAAGTTGAAACCTTTAACTCACATACATTTTGGAACAATTTAAAATTGCTGAAAAATAAGTCTCTTTACTCATCTTTCAAAACTAAAATTATGTAAATAAGGCTAGGTTTTGATTTTTATGTGCCTGTTATGTGATAATGTGATAATAAAACACGTTTTATGTATGGCAAAAGTTCAGTTGTTTAAAAAACCTGTTCAACCTACAAGTTGAAGCTCTCATTTTCAGGGAATGTAGAACTATACGGTACTAATCAACAGAAAAAAATCGAAATTTTATGGACTGGCATTTTTGAAAAATAAATTTCCTTAAATTATAAAAAAGTTCAGAACACTATAGTAAAAGAACTTTGACAGGTAAGTCAAGATGGAGGATTTCTTTGTAATCATAAAGCAATTATCTTTTAGATAAAAAACAGGAGCAAAGTAACTAGAACTGTTCCAAATACACAGCATTTTAAAATTTTTTCAAAAATTTGCATATTCAGAATGGTAAGCACAGTGTATCTCAGAGCAGAATCTTTTTGGTGAAAATGAAAAAATACATGTTCCTTCATTTTAATGTATGCTAAATTAATAACATCCGAGACTATGAAGGTACTGTTTTTCCTAGCCTGCCTGAATTGATATGGACTATGCCGACATCTATATCCCTAGAAGGAGCATTTGGCAATACTAGACAAACACATTTGAAATTCTGAAGATAGCAGGGATGAAATACAGGGAGTGAAAGGTTACTCACAACCTGAACACAAACCTGACAGCAGTTATGAGTTGAGGGGCAGTAGCATAAAACGATGTAAGACAGGGTTGTACATTGAGCAAGCCATGAAGGAAACCAAGGAGAAATTTGGAAAGGTAATTTATGTTCAGGGAGAAGAAATTAAAAACCTTAAGGTTGCCTTTGACACTGTAATTCTTTTAGAGACAGTAAAGGAATAGTAGGATAAGTTGAATGGAATGGGTAGAGTCTCAAAATTAGGTTAAAAGAACAACACCAAAAAAATATAGCAATGGTAATGGGATGCAGTCAGATTAAATCAGGTGTTGCTGAGGGGGATTAGATTAGGAAATATGACACTAAAACTAGTAGGTGAGTTTTGCTATTTGGCCAGGAAAATAACTGATGATTGCTGCAGTAGAGAGAATAAAAAATGCAGACTGGTCATAGCAAGAAGAGCATCTCCTAAAAAGAGAAATTTGTTAGTGTCAAATATAAAATTAAATCCAGAATGAGATTTTCACTCTACAGTGGAGTGTGTGCTAATATGAAACTTCCTGGCAGATTAAAACTGTGTGCCGGACCGAGACTCGAACTCGGGACCTTGGGCTTTCGCAGGCAAGTGCTGTACCACTGCACTACCCGAGCACGACTCACGCCCCGTGCTCTCAGCTTTACTTCTGCCAGTACCTCGTCTCCTACCATCCAACCTTAACAGAAGCTGTCCTGCGAACCTTGCAGAACTAGCACTCCTGAAAGGAAGGATATTGTGGAGACATGGCTTAGCCACAGCCTGGGGGATGTTTCCAGAATGAGATTTTCACTCTGCTACGGAGTGTGCGCTGATACGAAACTTCATGGCAGATTAAAACTGTGTGCCGGACCGAGACTCGAACTCGGGACCTTTGCCTTTCGCGGGCAAGTGCTCTACCAGCACTTCTGTTACGTTTGGAAGGTAGGAGACGAGGTACTGGCAGAAGTAAAGCTGTGAGGGCAGGGCATGAGTCGTGCTTGGGTAGTTCAGTGGTAGAGCACTTGCCCGTGAAAGGCAAAGGTCCCGAGTTCGAGTCTCGGTCCGGCACACAGTTTTAATCTGCCAGGAAGTTTCATAAAATTAAATGTTTGGAACTCTTTTCTGAAGTATTTGTGTATAATCTAGCC
This sequence comes from Schistocerca serialis cubense, assembly GCF_023864345.2. NCBI lineage: Eukaryota > Metazoa > Arthropoda > Insecta > Orthoptera > Acrididae > Schistocerca > Schistocerca serialis. Next base: position 125,068,993 of record NC_064643.1, read on the forward strand.
TTGTTAACAAGTAAAATGAAGACAATATACTGTTCAGAGAAAGAGAAACTAGAACCTTTTGAAATACAGTTCTACAGCAGAAAAAAAAGTGTGGCATTACATGGCTAAAGGAAGGGACTGTTTAATAGGACACACCGTAAGGCATCAAACAATCATCAGTTTGGTAATAGATGGAAGCATTGGGAGTAAACACTGTAGAGAGAAACCAATGCATAGCTACAGTCATTGGGTTTAGACAGATTTGGGCTGCAGTAATTATGAAGAGATGAAGAGACTTCCACAGAATAAACTAGTATGGCGAGTTCGGTCAAATCTGTCTTCTGACTGAAGATCAAAACAACACCAATGAATTGTCTGTTACTGAGCTAGATTTATGCAAACTGAATACCTGTAAAATACAAATTGTATATCTGTTATGGGCCATTCATTTATTTCCCAAGCATTGGAAAAAAGTGCAAGTGTCTCCTGTATATAACAAGGGTAAAAGAAGTGAAATGATGGAGGGGGCAGGGGGGGGGGGGGATGACCTTCAACACACACCAAGCACCAGTTGCCTGCGAGCGTCCATTCAAGCAAGACTTTGTTTTTAGGGGAGCCCTATCGAATGACTTCGTGGAAATGCAAAATGCAGCAAATAATTGAACAGCAGTACACCATCAAATTTTGTGTCAAGCGACGGAAATCGGTTATGGAGGTGCTCCATCACTTCATCCAAAAAAGCATGGAATGAGCAAAGCCAGAGTGAAAGCAATGCTCACTGTTTTCTTCAACTTCAAGTGTGTGGTCCACTAGGAATTTGTAACAGAGGCCAGACAGTGAATGGTGCTTTTCACCTAGAGGGGGAAGAATGAAGAGAAGGGTCAACTGGGTTAAGCCAGCTATTGTTAGAAATTGAAAATTGCATCTCGACAATGCACCCAGCCACACCGACTACCTGACAATAAACAGCAGCACCAGAAAACTATTTTCTGTTCCCTAAAGTGAAATCCTCCCTCAAAGAACACCACCATGGGGTCCTAAGTGCCATCAAAAGAGCTTGCATGCATACCCTTAAGGACCTTCTGGAATCTGCCTATCATGGGGCATTTGAGTCATGGAAAAGCTACCAGCAATATGTCTTGATGCTCAAGGGCTGCACTTCCAAGAATTTTGAGGCAATATCTCAAATAAATCTATTTTTCTGAAACTTTTCCCAATACTGCTAATACAAACCCTATATGTTGTCTGACTGATCTCAGAAAGTACTTCCTTGAAATTTCAGTAGTAAACCTGTCTGCGATGCACAACACCTCTCTTGCAGCATCTGCCACTGGTGTTTATTGAGCATCTTTGTAATGCTCTCACGCCAACTAAATGATCCCTTGATGAAAAGCGCCTTACTTAATTGTATCTTCTCCATCCTTTCTATCAGTCCTACCTTGTAAGGGTCACAGATTGATGAACAATACTCAAAATTGATTGAACAAGCGCCTTGTAAGCCACTTCTTTCATGGATGGGTTACATTTCCTTCAGATTCTTCATATGAATCTGTCTGGTGTCTGATTTTCCTACTGTCTGCTTTATGTGTTCATTCCACTAAAGGTTGTACTGGATATTTTACTGTATGTATTGTTTCCAGCAGTTTATCATCAGTAGTGTAGTTTTACAGTAGTGGGTTTCTGTTTTTATGTATTTGTAATATGTTACATTGTTTACATTCAGGGTCAACAGCTAGAGACAGCACCATTCATCTGTCTTCCATAGGTTGTTTTAGAAATTGACACTGTATTCTGGCATTGCTGCTTTCTTATAGACAGCCACATCATCAGCATACAGTCTTGAATAGTTTCCATTGCTTTCTACTAGATCATTTATGAACATTGTAAACAGTAATGGTTCCATCACACTTCCTTGGGGTACTCCTTTACATCTGTAGAATTTGTTCCATTAAGAACAACATGCCAAGTTCTATCTGCATGAAAGTCCTGACTCCAGTCATAAATCAGTTCTGACACTCAGTAAGTCCATTTTTTTTTTTTTTTTTTTTTTTTTTTTTACTAAATGGCAGTGTGAGATGGTGCCAGTGGCTTCCTGATGTCAAGGAATGAGACATTAACTTGAATACCATTGTCTATAGCGCTATGAATCTCCTGGAGGAACTGACTTTTGCGGAATCTGTGGTGATTTGTATAGAGGAGATTTTCATTCTCGAAAAAGTCATAATTCTTGAGCATAAGACATGTTCCATAATACTATAACAGATTGATGTCATATTTATAGGCATATAATTATGTGCATCTGTTTTATTTTTTATTTTACACGTCTATTTCCATTGGACCAAGTTGTGGCAAATCTCCAAGGTCATGGAACATATCAGTACATGAAACTACAACATGAAAGAAACAACAGATAAAATTAAATGTTTATAACCCTAAAAAAGTCAGTCCACAAGTTTATGTAAATGCAATCAACAATATAACACAGGAATCAGCTTAATTTTTCAAGGAACTCCTTGTCAGAATAGAAGGAGTGACCCATGAGGAAACTCTTCAGTTTTGATTTGGAAGCTCATGGATTTCTGCTAAGATTTTTGAATTCTTGTGGTAACTTAGTGAAAATGGATGCAGCAGTGCACTGCACAGCTTTCTGTGCAAGAGTCAAGGAAGTGGGATCCAAATGCAGATTGGATTTTTGTCTAGTATTAACTGAGTGGAAGCTCCTAATTCTTGGGAATAAGCTGATATTGTTAGCAGGAAATGGCAGTAAAGAATATATATATGTTTTGAAAGACCGATGTCAAAATACCCAGACTAATGAACAGGGGTCGACAAGAGGTTCACGAATTTACACCACTTATTGTCCGAACCACCCATTTCTCTGCCAAAAATATCTTTTGAGAATGGGAAGAGCTACCCTGAAAATATAATAACATATGCCATAAGTAAACAAAAATAAGCAAAGTAGTCTGCTTTGCGTGTGCAACTATCACTTACTTCAGATACCGTTCAAATAGTAAAAATGGCAGCATTAAGTGTTTGAACAAGATTCTGATTGAGCTTTCCGAGACGGTTTACTATCTATCTGAACACCTAGAAATTTGAACAGTTCAGTTTCACTAATCATATGCCCATTGTGTGAAATTAAAACGTCAGATTTCTTTGAATTGTGTGCTAGAAACTGTAAAAACTGAATCTTACTCCGATTTATCATTAGTTTATTTTCTACAAGCCATGAACTTATGTTATGAACTACACTATTTTAAACAGAGCCAATGTTGCACACAACACCCTTTTCTACCAAGCTAGTGTCATCAGTAAACAGAAATATTTTAGAATTACCTGTAATACTAGAGGGCATATCATTTATATAAATAAGGAATAGCCCTAGTGCTGATCTCTGGAGCAACCCCCCCCCCACCCCCCACCCCGCCATTTGACCGTGCCCTGCTCAGACCCCACATCGTAGCCGTTTACAACTCTGTGAATAATGATCTTTTGTTCTCTGTTGTTAAAGTAAGAGGTGAACCAGCTCTGAGCCCATTTTCCATAATGGTCGAACTTCTGGAGCAATATTTTGTGATCAACACAATCAAATGCCTTAGTTAAATCAAAAAAGATGCCTAACACTCAAAACCTTTTCTTTAATCCAGAGAAATGAGGATATAGCATTTTCAATTGTTAAACCACTTCTAAAACCAAACAGTACATTTTATAGCAAATAATGTGAAATAAAGTGATCAATCATCCTTAAACACACAGCCTTTTCAATAACTTTATCAAATACTGATGGCATAGAACTAGGTCTAACATTGTCTACATTATCCCTTTCTCCATTTTTATAAAGCGGCTTTACCACTGCGTGCTTTAATTGTTCATGAAACTGACCATTCTTAAAGGAAAAATTACAAATATGGCTAAGTACAGGGCTAACATGTGCAGCACTGTACTTTAATATTCTGCTAGGCAGTCCACCATATCCAGGAGAGCCCTTAGTCTTCAGTGATTTAATTATTGACTCAATCTCCCCCTTATCAGTATAACAGAAGAATGTTTCAGACATCAATCTCGGAAAGGCATTTTTCCAAGAGAGTTATATGATTCCCTGTAGAAACTAAGTTCTTATTTAATTCACCAGCAATGCTAAGAAAATTATTGTGAAATATTGTACATATATCTGACTTATCAGTAACAGAAATATTTTTACTGTGAGCTGACTTTATATCGTCAACCTTGTGGTGCTAACCAGACACTTCCTTCACAACTGACAATGTGGTTTTAACTTTATCCTGTGAATTAGCTATTCTGTTTGCATGCCATATTCTTTTTGCCTTCCTGACAACATTTTTAAACACCTTACAATACTGCTTGTAATGGGCTACTATAGTTTCATTGTTACTAGTTCTAACATTTTGGTAGAATTCCCAGTTTGTTCTACATGATATCCTTATCCCACTAATCAGCCACCCAGACTGCCTTTTACTGCTAGTACCTTGTTTAGAATGTTCTAATGGAAAGAAGATTTCAAATAACATGAGAGGTATGTTAAGGAAAGCATGATATTTGTTATCTATGTTATGGGCACTATAAACACCCTGCCTCTCGTGCTCCTTAATGATGTTTAAAAAACTCTCTTTTGCTTTTGGATTAGCTTTTCTATATAGTTTGTAATTATATATAACATTTGTTTGAGTACAATAATCTTTTAGTGTTAAAATTTGTGCATCATGGTCTGAAAGGCCATTCACCCATTTACTAACGGAATGCCCATCTAGTAATGAAGAATGAAAAAAATATTTGTCTATGGCTGTGCTATTGCTCCCCTGCACCCTGATTGGATAAAACACAGTCTACATCAGATCATATGATCTTGCAACATCCTTTTTCTTGCACAATCACATACAAAATTAATATTTAAATCACCATATATTACTAATTTTTGGTACTTCCTATAAAGTGAACCAAGAACCCTCTCTAGCTTCAACAGAAATGCTCTGAAGCCAGAGTTAGGGGACCTATAAACAACAAGTTTAGTTTCACTAAATTGAACTGCCCCTGCACAACAATCAAATACCTGTTCAGTGCAGTGCCATGATACATCTAAGGACTCAAATGGAATACTGTTTTTTTTAAAAAAAAAACCATACGTAGCCACTCCCCCACTCCACAAAGAACTCCTTGAAAAACAGCCAGCTAATCTGTTCCTGAGAAAGGAAAACTGAATTGTCGAATTATTTAAGTGGTGCTCCGATACACCAATAATGTCAGAGTCAACGTCCGTAAGCAGTTCACTAATTTTATCTCTAATGCTTCTTATATTTTGATGAAATATACTAATTACTTCTCTACTTGGATACCTGTCCTCCTCTGGAGGTGATTCCTTTGTTAGAGGAACTTCCTTTAAGCGTGGATACCTATCAGCTAACTTCAATATAAAAAAGGTCCAGCTCTAACACCAACTACTACAGGGATTTTTCCATGAATGATCCCACCACCACCCACTACACTGTCACCTATAAGCTTTGCCAGCCTCTCCTTCCCATACCTATTGAGATGCAGGCTATGTCTAGTGAAATCTGATCTATTGATGGAGTCGACTGACACCACTGCAATGTGAGCCATGTCATCTACCATCAGTGCCTTCTCCAGCCCCATGTTAATGTGCCTAACAGCAGCATTAAGATGATGATGCTGAAACAGTTGCGCAATGTGCACATTAATGCCACTAGTTTGAGTAGCTACCTTTACCAGGTCAACACCTACACCATATTCACCATCCCCATCAAGACTATTTCCTGCTCCACACACAATCACTACCTGATCCTCTTTCATAAAATTCCTGCATAACAGTTAACAGTCACCTGAGCCAACCCTGCCCTAGGCTTCACAATGCTGGTGACCTGATACTCACTCCCCAAAACCTCCTGCAACTGCTGGCCCACACCTCTGCCATGCGAACTGCTTAGTAGCAGAACCTTATTCTTTCTGTTGCAGTTTTCAACTGACTTAGGCTTCTTAGCTGCTGAGGACTGCTGCATGCTTCCTACACCTATAGCTGTCCTATGACCCTTCTTGAAAACTGGATTGGGAATGACCTGTTTTCTTTTCCAGTTGCTGGGTACCCTTAATTGCCCCAGCGAACTCTGATAAACTACTGCTAGAAGGGGATCAATCTTATGTGACTCTCATGTGGTCCTGATACCTTTCTACTGCTAAGTGATTGTAGCTGCTTTTTGATTTTGCAATTGGTTATCTCAGTATCTGCCATTTTGACATTCATACACTGAGAGAAAGAAGGAACCATATTATGATTTTACGTGGTGAAACAGTTTCAGAGGTCCAAATGCAGTATTTTGGCCTTCTCTGTGTTATCTTCTGTTTTTATGTATGTATGGTCGCTGAATAATTGAAAAGACAATTTCGATCCACTTACTGATTTTATGTAAGATCAAAACATCTTATGGTTTTCAGTAAGATCAGTTGACAAAATTTATTTTCAAAGCCAGTGAACACTTCTTTCATTGGTCTTCTTATTCTCATTTTTGGTTTATTCACATTTTGTCTGATAGGTTTTGACCTTTATTGAATCTGTGATGATGCCCTCTCTATTTACATAGCAGTTTTCTAATTTGTCTATTAAACCCCATTGGGTCTTTCCCATCACTTAAACCTTGCTCAGAACATACTTGTGTAAGACAGAGTGAATGATTCTTATGAATTTCTTCCATTTATGTTCCACATCTTCGTCCTCAGCACTGCATATTCACTGTTGACTACTCAGATATATTGCTATTTCTATGTTGTTACCCTTGCCAAGCAAATAAATTTTCCTACATTTCGTAACATTTCTTGCAATACCCATAGCCGTAGTTGCTATCACTGCATTATTATCACTGCTACCTTCCCCTACATTAACCCCTTTGATAAATTCAGATCTGTTTGTATTCAGAATAATGTCACATGAATCCGTGACTCTTGGCACCAGTTTTGACAGCGTGACTCTCCCAATATATACCTGGCAAGTTGAAGTCATTCGCTATACAACAGTATGATCAGGAAAGTTATTAACAATATTCTGCAAGTTTTCTCTGAAGCACTCTACTACAACAGCTCCTGCCCAGGCAGTCTATAAAAGCATCTGATTACCATTTTGACCATCCTTTGATGCTTAACTTCACTAAGATTAATTCACGTTCGGAACACATGATAGCCTCACTATATATTATCATATTCTTTACTGCAACAAACATGCAGCCACCATTGGTGACTAACATATCTTGCAATAAGTATTATAATCTGAACTTAGGATTTTGTTGCTATTCACTTCCAGTTTAAACCAACTTTCTGTTCCTAACACTACCTGTGTAGAGGGTACCCTCCATCACACACCATACAATGCCTATGTATGTAGAAGAAGGTTATAACTTTCAGTAATCAATACTAATTCTGGAATCTTTCCTTCAATGCTCCTGCTGTTTACTAATACCATATTAATATTCTCTGTTTGATCTGTGAGGATGAGCATTTTTGAGAACATTTTGGCTGATATATCTTTAATTTTGGCTGGCAGTTCATCTCTGATCTCAATCGTATGATCCTCTAACAAAAAAAGAATGCATTTGCACACCACATGTACTCCACTGCCCTAGTAGTTGCTTCCAGTGTGCAGTGCACACCTGACCTATTAAGTGGAGCCCTACAATTCCCCACCTGGTAGCGAAGGTAAAGAAATTTGCATCCTATACCGTTGCAGAATCATCTGAGCCTCTTCTTTAGACCTTACACTCCGCTCTAAACCAGAGAACCCTGACTATGACACTACAGATAGTCAAATTACCCTGCACTTCACATGGTATGCTAATTGCCTTCACCAAATCAGCCATCCACTGCAAGGAACTGAGGATGGCCTTAGAACCCAAGTGGTAGGCGTCATCCCTGCTGACATGTGCCACTATTTGCAGCTGGCTACACCCAGTACACTCAATAGCTGTCAGCAGGGCCTCCTCTACGTCTTGGACAAGCAAATATACCAAGTGCACAGTGGCATTCCTTCCCACCCTGCTTTCCATTTCCCTGAAGGGCTCTGTTACCCACCTAACATTGGGACTACCAAATACTAGCATACCCACCCTCAACACATGTCAGGATTGGGTAGGAAAATCAGCCACTGACCCAACTGGAAAGGCAGTTGCTGAGAAGTACTATCAACACTGGCTAGTACTTTGTACCTGTTGCTCAGGCATAAGGAGCCAGCCGTGGTGCAGCCCATTCCCTCTTTTGCCCTCCTCCAAGTGACGCGAAAACCCTCCACTGTATGCTATTCACTAACAAACGAAGATGGATCATTCAGATGCTGTGTATTTGAAGACACAGTGACAACCAAGTCACCAGGTAATTCCAATGGCACTGGAGGTGTTGCACATCTCATCATTGGTGCCGCGATGTCGCTGCAGCTTTGAGCAGTAGCCAAAAGCCTGTTGCCTGTGGTGGATGCAGCTTCCAACCATTTACAGACAGCAGCTGGTTCTCCTTGTGTCTGTTCACGACAACCACAGTCTGTCTCCATATCGTGCTGTATATGAAAACTGAATAAGATATCAAACAAAGCAAACAATGGATAAAAACTGTGTACTACTCTACAAAGTAAATTCACTCAACGCAAACAATATGCTAATTCTTAGAACAAAAGTAGATAGCATTACTAGAAACACCCAAATAACCAGCTAGTGTTCACTTCTGTTCAGAAGTAAGTTTAAGTAAAACTAAACTAAATGATGTGTACACACTGTGTACTACATTACAAAGTAAACTCACTCTGCTCAAACAGTCAAAAACTATGCTAACTCTTACACCAAAAACAAAAAAAAGCACTACTAGAAATAGGTAAATAATCAGCTAATGTTCACTTCTACTCAGAAGTGAGTTAGAATAACGCTAAATTAAACGATGTACATAAACTGCTTCTCCTCCTGCTGCTGCTGCTGCTGTTCTCTGCTCTGCTAGGAGGCTGGAGTTCTACTTGAACATGTTCTTCTGTCAACAATCAGCAGTGGTTGAGAAAGCATCAATTGGGTGAAACTCAGCTTGTCCTTTTCTCAAAAGATATCCTGCAAACCCATGGATGAAGGGCAAGAGGCAGATTCCATATTCCTATATTTCCATGAAACATTTGACACAATGCCACACTGCTGACTGTTAACAAAGCATACAAAAAAGGTTCCCATGTATGTGAGTGGGTCAAAGACCTCTTAAGTAATAGAACCTAGTACATTATGAATTAATTCCAAAAAGCTGCTTCTTTTTTTGAGATGTTTATTTAATCAGGACAGGCCTGTTTCAGCACTATTGCCATCATCAGGCGATCTTAAAGTAATGGTTTTATGCTATACTATTTTCTAGGGCAGACAGTAGCCTACCTCTCATATATGAGATTGACAACCATTCATTTATGGAATTCTTAACTTACCTATAACATTGCTGGTTAGTCGCGTAAGCATTTTTCTTACATCTTTTCTTTCATAGGCTATATTTGTTGGAAGTTATAGCCTGAATTTTATTTGTTGTGTGTGGCAATTTTTTGTTTGACTTTTAACCAACAATGTTATAAGTTTACATCAGAGCAGTTACTTATCGACTTCCCTTGGTTACCGTGTTGTTTATTTTTATCTGTGAATGTTTCTCGTTGAGTATTTGTTGTCAATATTTGTGTGCATGTGTGTAGATTTTGACCTCTTCCAGAATATTGAGTAAGCAACCTGTAGGTGTTATATGCAAAATTTGGATTGCTTTTTCTACATGTCTGTGGTATGTTGTTCTATCTGTAGGTGTTGAAAGAAGGTTTATGGGTGGCATTCTGTGTTTCTAGTGTGTTCACTGTATCTGCATCTCAAAAAAAGAAGCAGCTTTTTGGAATTAATTCATAATGTTTTTATACAACTAATATCGAGCTGCGGGCCCATTGGAGAAAAAAAAAAAAAAAATTGTTGTCCTTCATGGTGAGCGTTCATCAGAGTCAAGGGTAGCATCAGGAGTAGCCTAGGGAAGTGTGATAGGACCACTTTTACTCTCTGCATACATAAGTAATCTGAAGGACAAGGTGAGCAGCAGTCTACAGCTGTTTGCTGATAATGCTGTGGCGCACAGGAAGGTATCATTGTTGAGTGACTGTGGGAGGATACAGTTTGACTCAGAAAAAATTTGTGGTTGGTGTGATGAATGGGGCTTGCTCTAAATGAAGGAAAAGACAAGGTAATGCAATGGGTGGGAAAAACAATCCCATAATCTTCATATACAGCATTATTAGCGGCCTTCCACCATGCACTGCATGGTGGCTTGTGAAATACATATTTATATATGTAAGTAAAATATTTAGTAGTTTTGTAGAATATTTTCTTTTGTGATTAATAACGACTCATTTTAAAATACTCATATACTGTCGTCAAACAGTGGAAACACCAGAATGGGATGTTGACAATATAAGATAAAGATAGATCGCTGCTTATCCTAAAGATGACATTCTCAGACTATTGTCCAGATTAATTATTTTCTCTAATCCAAACCTCTACAGTGACAGTTTTCTGCTCTGTTACTTCTGGCCCCCTGTCTTTGTATGTTGATACCCACTGGTGAGTACAACTCCTTATATGCATGATATCAGGCACAATAGACAGATATATCATAAATATGGAATCCAACACATGTAAAGTACAAAGTTTTTGCAAAGAAGAATGAAGTTCAGCTGCTGTTGTTAAATGTCTGGTAGTGCCTGTGAAAAGTACTGGTAGAAAGAGTGCTGCAGACCGATACCACACATCAGTGGATTTGGCAGAAGATTTATATCAAGACTACAAATTCATTACAGTAGGAATTCTCCAGTCAAATAGAATGCATGTTCCAGAAATAATGAAGAAAACATCAAATCAAGAGCTATATTCTTCAATATTCTTGTTCACAGACCCAACAACAGATAGGCCACCAGTTACTTTGATGTCCTGCATAGTGAAAACCAAGAAGAAACTTAGTGATTTTATCATCTATGCACCAAGATGAAGGCATTGAAGGAGGAGATAAGAATTAAATCAACATAAATACATGTTATAATTCCACTAAATGTGGAATTGATAACATTGATCAAATGATTCATAGGTGCACTTACAAGAGGGGAACAAAAAGATGGATTCAATCAAGATTTTACTTTCTCATTTATATCTGTGCCATCGGTTCAACCACCATGTTCATCTAGCAACATCCAAGATGAAATGAGAAGAAACACAACAAACAGAAAATTTTTCTTCTCCAGGCTGGGCTGGAACTAGTGAAACTGCAGGTAGCAGGAAGAAGTGTTAGTGTGAGAAGGTTACCTAACCTGACTGTTCAGTCAATGGAAAGTATTGCACAAAAGAAAATGAAAAGTACTGCAACACATGCAGGTCAGCCTCCTGCAGGAAAGTTCAGTGTCATGTTTGTGTAAAACAAACTAAATAAAGAAGCAGAAGTATTACTATCTATGTAAACCAAAACAGTATTGTGAACAGTGACATAATCAGGTTTGTAATACACATTCAGAATGAATTGTGAAGTGTATCTCCTCCCCTGAAACTGAGGACTCAGAGTAGTTTGCATAATATATCAACATATTTTATTTTGTGTTATAATATGCCAATTTTATATTGGCTCCACTTAATGTTTATAACTATTAACAAGATTTATAAGTTACTCTGTTAGTTAAAATACATAAATCTTTCTGAAAGTCATAATTTCTTATCAGTTTATTATTTTAATATCAGTTGGTCTCGGCATAAATGTTACAAAAAAAGTTAGGTGTCCTAGTGTTAAAGTGGCCTCAGTAAGGTTTTAAGTGATACCAAGTAGACTATAGGATCATGGCATATGGATCAATGGGACATACTTATTTCAAAAGCATCAGCACTATCCCCCGTGAGAGCTTTAGGTTAGTCACAGGTGAAACAACTGGCAGGACTGAAAGCAAATAAGTCATCAGGTCTTCATGGAATCCTAGTTCGGTTGTACAAAGTGTACTCTACAGCATTGAACCCTTACTTAGCTTGCAATCATCATGAATCTCTCACCTTGCGCAAAGACACCATCAACTGGAAAAATGCTCAGGTGACTCCTGTATTTAAGAATGGTAACAGTAAGGATTCACAAAATTACAGACCAATATCTTTATCATTGGTTTGCTGCAGAATTCTTTAACATATCCTTAGTTTGAATATAATAAATTTCCTTCAGACAGAAAAACTTCTGTCCACAAATCAGCACAGTTTTAGAAAGCATTTCTCATGCCAAACTTAGCTTGGCCTTTCTCAAATGAGATCCTGCGAACCATGGATGAAGGGCAACAGGCAGATTCCATATTCCTAGGTATTTGTGAAGCATTTGACACACTGCTGACTGTTAACGAAGATACAAACTTACGAAATGGGTTCCCATGTATGTGAGTGGCTCAAAGATTTCTTAACTATAGAAACCAGTATGTTGTCCTCGGCAGTGAGTGTTCATGTGTGACAAGGGTATCATGAAGAATGTCCCAGGGAAGTTTGATAGGACCGTTGTTATTTTTTTGTGTACACAAATGATCTGGTGGACAGGGTAAGTAGCAGTCTGTAGCTGTTTGCTGATGATGCTGTGATGTATGAAAAGGTGTCATTGTTGAGTGACTGTAGCAGGATACAAGATGACTTAGACAAAATTTCTTGTTGATGTGAAGAATGGCATCTATCTCTAAATGTAGAAAAGTTAATGCAGATGAGTAGGAAAACAAACTCTTAATGTTTGAGTAAGCATTAAGAGCGTGCTGCTTGACACAGTCACATCAATTAAATATTGTCACATAGAAAAAGGCGTAATTAGATGAATGATGAACACTAACTTCACTTAACAAAAGTTTATTCAGCACTTGCACATACAAGAGCGTGGAGTGAACTGCCTCCGGCCAGAACACGTGCAGTATATATATACAGTTACAGAACATTCCAGTACAGTGATTCTTGACATTTGTGGATACTTCTAGAATGTACTCGAACTGAATATAGAAATTAAAATTTTACAGTTCAGGTGAGTTTTGAACTTTTTTTTTTTAGCTATATTTCCGCAACGGCCTTCTTTTTTTATTTATTTTATTTTATTACTTTTTTATTGTTAACATAAATGAGTATAGAGTCTCACCATCAGCAGCAACCCAAATTTTTTTATGTTTTTTTGGGGGGGAGGGGGAGGGGGCAGGGAGAACAGGATAAAGAAAACAAATAGGCTGCAGATAGAGAGCTATGCGTGAAAAGCATAAACATGTGTAAGGAAAAAAAAACTTAAAAGAGGAGGAGAAAAGAGAAGTGAAATAAAATAGGAATACTTTCCGCGCCATGCTCCACTTTGGTGCGCCATCAGATCAAAATGCATTCTGTCATTATCATTGACCATTACAGGGGAATGTGGGATCGTCCAGTCTTGGCTGGCACGGTTCGTTGAGATTCCAGCTTTGAGGCGGGTTGGTGAAAATATTCTGTAAATATTTGGCAAAAGTGGCCTGATAGTGTCGATGTCAGCGAAGGGTGTGGTGATGCACTTGGAGACGTGTCCAAAAGTCCGCCGGATCAACGATGTCGTCCCGGAAGAGGTAGTTGACAGCATGCCACTGATCCACGTGATGGCGTGCCACTTAGCCGATGGAAAGTAGGTCGTGTCGGGATATATCATCATGGTGGGAGAAACGTGATGTGGTGGTACTCAGAGGTAGAAAGCCACAACCTTCTGTACGAGGGTCCAGGCAGCTGTTGCTGGCGCACACTCAAAACGATGTAAATCTGTATCTTCGACATTGCACTTGAGGCACAGGGGTGAGTCCACCAGTGCGATGCGATCCGGTTTCTGTCTTGTAGTATACTTGCCGTTGACGAGAAGGTACCACATAGAGGTGGTGTCAGTGGTGTGATATGGTTGGTGGATCATTTTCCAAACTGTAGGCTATGAAACCTGGGGGTGACATGTTTTGATGGGGTTGCGGGGTGGAGACTTTCAGAGGAGGCAATAGATGTCGCAGGTGATCGTCTTCCTGGTCCTGGGAAGCTTGGTGCATATGTAACTGTACTCCAAAAAGAAATGGCTGATATGTGACATTGGAGGTGGGATGTGTGACAGAGATGTCAGTGGGCATCTCGAAACAGGTGTGAGCTCGGTGGTCAACATTCCAGTAAAACTAGCATTTTGGCTTTTCCATAACTGGAGCATAGTACTGCTGTAAAGTGCCGTAGTCCTGGCTCCCACATTAACCAGATCGAGGCCACCGTCCCGCTTCGGTAAGGTGAGAGCTTCATACTGGACTTTGAAGATGTGTTCAGAACAAATAAAATAGCCAAAAGCCGCCTGTAATCTGGCCGCCATTGTCACAGTGATGGGCATAATCTGCACTATATGGGGTATCTGGGCTGCCAGATGGGTATTGACGAAGGTGACTCTCTGGCACATATTCAGCGGGCGTAGTATGTGATTTTGGATGTTGGCCCAGATGCGTTGCAGTAGCGCCCAAAAATTGATCGCCGAGGTGCGGCGAATGTCTCGCGTGTGCACTAATCATAGACAACGAAGTGGGTCCACCAGTTGAAATGGGACTACACTGTCTGCGGGAAGACCGTGGCCGATCTTCATGGCACATGATTTTGCCACGTTCATAGTGCTCCCTGCCCCTGCACTGTAGTGGGTAATCCACTGCATCACAGCTTGTACGTCGGCCGCTGAACGTACGACGAGAGCCAAGTCGTCCGTGTAAGCTCGGCAGCAGAAAATATGATCCCGGAGTGGAATACCTGTGAAACGTCGCCGTAATCCACAAATGAGCGGTTCCATCACAATGTCATAAAGCACCGTCGACAAAGGGCAACCCTGCCGTACTGAGCGTTCATTCCGTATAGGTTCTTTAAGTCTGCCGTTGACGAGAAGTCTGGACGCTGCTCCACAAAGGAGCCGCATAATCACTTGCGTGAACATCGGTGGAATTGCCATGCGGTCCATCACTGCATTGAGGAATGCATGATTGACGTGGTCAAACGCTTGTCTGAAGTCGATGGAGATTAAAGCGCCTGGCAGTCGCGAGTGTGTTGCCACAGCGATCACATCTCGATATTCACTGAGGGGTGTCTGTATATTACGATCGCCGCCTAAGGATGTTTGTTCGTGGGAAACAATGTCTCGTAAGACATGTTTGAGTCGCACTGCTAGAAGGCGTGTGAAAATCTTGAAGTCGGAACTGAGTAACGTGATTGGCCGATAACTGTTGAGTCGTTTTCCTCCTGCAGGTTTCGGGACTGGTACAAGTAAGCCTTCCATGAACATTGGTAGCGGGTTCGCCACGCCAGACAAAAGTTCCCAGTACATGTCCCTCCATCGTGGCAACATCAAATCTTGGAAGGTTCTGTAAAATTCGAGAGGTAAACCATCCGGGCCGGGAGATTGATTCAGAGACGCTTTGCCCACAGCACCTTGGACGTCATTGGTGGTCACTTCAGAAGTCAGGAGGGTTGCAGCTGCTGCGTTTAGAGTACCAAGTGTCTCCTGGGCAACCTCAGCAATGGTCTCTGCACCGGCAGGTACTTCGTGATAGAAAAGTCTATAGTGCGTTGTGAATGCATCCGCAATGGTAGCTTGCGAAGTCAGCCGTCATCCATCAGGTAGGTCTAAAGTTGTCATTAATGCCTGTCGGCGTCGACGAACATTTTGAACAATATGATGCATAGAAGGTTCTTCACTGTTAATCCTGTCTTGGCTGCATGCTTGTACAATGGCTCCCTCTAGACGGCATCTGGTCAAGGTTAAAATCTTTGCCTTGATGCGTTGAGCTTTTTGTAGACGATCCGGGGATGGAGGATGATCCATGAGTTCACGTAGAGCACTATAGTAGAAATCAGTTGTGTGGTGATTCCACCTGGCTTTGGCTCTGCCATAGTGTGTCAATGTGCGTCGGATGGCCAGTTTGGCACACAGCAACCACCACTGCTGTGTGGTCTCGTAACGCATAATGCGTTGAACACAGGTGTGCCCCCTCCATGAAACAGTCTAGTATTGTAACCACTACACCACAGTGACTGTGCTGCTCAGCTTCTTCTCCGACAATATCTAGATGTAACATTGTAAAGCAATATGAAATGGATTGGGCATGTAAGGCTTGTAGCAGGGAAGGCGAAATGTCGACTTCAGTTCACAAGGAGAATTTTAGGAAAGTGTGATTCATCTGTAGAGGAGACCACACACAGGACACTAATGCAATCCATTGTTGAGTACTGTTCATTTTTTTGAGACCTGCACCAGGTCAAATTACAGGAAGATATCAAAGCACTTCAGGGGCAGGCTGCTAGGTTTGTTACCAGTAGGTTCGAACAAGGTGCAAGCATTATGAGATGCTTTGGGAACTCAAATGAGAATCAATAGAGGGATTTCAGACTCACTAAAATACCAGACCAATGCTCATTTTGTTGTGGAATTGTCGTAAATTGCCTGCATTTTCGTGTGGGGTCTACAAAACATATTATCTCATAGCATTTGGTCCCCTAACATATCACTGGAGCCAACTACCACCCTGAGTACTGAGAAGCCCCAGAATTAATGTCAGTTTACTGATTTATGAGAAAATTGTTTTACTCTACATTTCAAACAACATGCAAGTATTACAAGATGCCTTGGGAACGAAAATGGAAATCCCTAGAGAAGCAGCATTTGAGGCTGATTGCAGAATGATTCTACTGCTGCTAACACACATTTCACGTAAGAACCATGGAGAAAAGATTAGAGATATTAGTTCTTGTACGGAGGCTTGTAGACAATAATTTTTCCCTCACTCTGTTTGTGAGTGGCCATGCATCATCTGGTGACTTGCGAAGTATGTTTGTAAATGTAGATATGGATGGATACTGGAACATTTCATGTGCAGTCCCAGTATGAAGGTTGGGGAACTGCCTCTTATCTTCCAGTGGCAGCTGCTCACGTTATGTCAAGCATTCAGGATCTCTACCATTTCAGACTCACTAGCATACCAAACCAATGCTTGTTCTGTTACAAAATTCTCATAAATTGCCTGCATTTTCATGTGGGATATCACTGGAGCCAACTCCCACCCTCATTACTGAGAAGCCCTAGAACTAATTTCAGTTTACTGATTTATGTTAAAATTGGTACAAGTGCATATGTTTTAGTCTACATTTTATTAAATTTAAATGAATGGCACGAGTTACAGCAATTTGACTCCTCTGTTGCTTTCTGTCAGGTTATCAACACCATTTACCAAATGAGTTTACTTTGTTTGCTGAAGAGTCATGTAGTCTTAATGACTGTGAAAGAGATGAGCTGTACTTTTGTTTTGAGATGGCACAATTTTCTGGACTATTGGCTTTTTGATAAATTGTCTGTGTGATATCAATGCCAAAAATACATCAAATCCAAAATATCAATATTTTCAGTACACTGAAAAGAATGATTCTTATTTGAAACAAGTTGTAAGGTCTGTTACAAGAAACTATTATTATTTGCATTTGTTCTACAAGTTCTCTTTCACTGTTGATTTAGGCATGTGTTCTGTCAAGAAATTTGTTTAATTTTTATACAAAACATTTGAATATTTTCATTGTTTTTGAATTAAAGCACATTTATAGAGGCAGTTAATAAACACTAATTCCATATTCATACAGATGTCAGAGAGAAAATAGTTCTTTTAAATTGAAATAATATTTGGGAATCAGCAACAATAAAATATTATATAGTACTGTCAAACACGGTGATTTTGGACGGTTTTGTCATTATTTTGATTGTAGCTTTCATATATACTGTTAGATTAAATTGATTGTTATGGAAGAGGTAGCGTATATGTGTAACAAATAAAATATCCCAGAACCAGAAAGTGTATGTGTAGGTATATTTATCTGAGGCAGTTAAATAAAGTGTCCGAAGTCACCTCATGGATTGGGATGATTTCGGACACATGTGTTTTTTAAATCTCTGTCCAAAGTTACAGTATCTAGAGGGCAAATTCGGACAGCTACTGCCTTTTTTAAAATTCTACATGCTTTTTATTTGGTTTTGGTGACATTTTGCACATTTTAAGGCAGCCCTTTGTTATGAATAAGTGATATGGAATGATATAATGAATTTTATATATTACAGATAAGTTTATATTTTGCAAGAATTTAAATAAACAGTCTCTTTGTTCACTTCTGCATGAGCTCATTTAATATTTTCACTTAAGCAAATGGAAAGATCTTCTGACTGTCGTTTGAGGAATAAATGCACCCATTCTTCTCCTGGCAAATTATTATGAAATTTCTTCTGTTTTCAGCTAGATTTATCAAGGTAGCCTTTAACTAAATATCTAATATCCAATTTAGTGAAGGGAAATCCCCAATGTGCAGCCCTCAAGATACCTTGCTTCAACATTTCTTCTTATTCATTATTTAGCACTGGCTGTCCTCCCATTTTTTTCGGATGTGCTTCCTGCAATTTATTTTGTAGGATTGATTTAGGTATACCATGCAAATCACATGCTTTTCTTTATGATAATTTACCACTCTGAATATCACAAACAGCTTTATCTAAAAGTCCAGGGTCATAATTTCACCATACTGTAGCACCTCTCCTGCTCTTATACGTTCTTGGCATTGTCCAAAATCACCCCACATAGTACATAGTTTTACAAAAACCGGTATTATTTTATAGCCTTGCATGAGAAACTCGACAAACTTGCACAGAAATTGTCCCAATGCTGTTAGCTACTGAGCTCGTCTACAGTTATGGTTACAATAACTTCTCGATCAGCACAACAACAGAAAGTTTCCACTTTACGATAATGCATGGATCTTTAACGCTGAGACTGTTTGTCAGTTATTCACCTAGGTAAACAATTGACGCAAAATAAAAGTTGCGGAAAGCGATAAATGCAATCTTGCACTTAAAAAACTGGCGCACGGATGTTAAAATATGTAACTCTTTGTTTCTATGCAGTAACAAAGAGCAAATAAGCCACACTGTCCGAATTTGCTCTGTTGTCCAAAATCACCCCATTTGATGGTATGTAGAATCTTAACTCATTGTGGCCTCAAATGACTGATCTTCAAAAGTATGGTAACTTTAAACAAAAAAATACAAGACTACATCTACATCTACATTTATACTCCGCAAGCCACCCAACAGTGTGTGGCGGAGGGCACTTTACGTGCCACTGTTATTGCCTCCCTTTTCTGTACCAGTCGCGTATGGTTCGCGGGAAGAACGACTGTCTGAAAGCCTCCGTGTGCGCTCGAATCTCTCTGATTTTACATTCGTGATCTTCTCGGGAGGTATAAGTAGGGGGAAGCAATATGTTCAATACCTCATCCAGAAACACACCCTCTCAAAACCTGGTGAGAAAGCTACACCGTGATGCAGAGTGCCTCTCTTGCAGAGTCTGCTACTTGAGTTTGCTAAACATCTCCATAACGCTATCACGGTTACGAAATAACTCTGTGACGAAATGCGCCGCTCTTCTTTGGATCTTCTCAATCGCCTCCGTCAACCTGATCTGGTAAGGATCCCACACTGATGAGCAATACTCAAGTATAGGTCGAACGAGTGTTTTGTAAGCCACCTCCTTTGTTGATGGACTACATTTTCTAAGGACTCTCCCAATGAATCTCAACCTGATACCCACCTTACCAACAATTAATTTTATATGATCATTCCACTTCAAATCGTTCCGCACGCATACTCCCAGATATTTTACAGAAGTAACTGCTACCAGTGTTTGTTCCGCTATCATACAATCGTACAATAAAGGATCCTTCTTTCTATGTATCCGCAATACATTACATTTGTCTATGTTATGGGTCAGTTGCCACTCCCTGCACCAAGTGCCTATCCGCTGCAGATCTTCCTGCATTTCGCTACGATTTTCTAATGCTGCAACTTCTCTGTATACTACAGCATCATCCGCGGAAAGCCGCATGGAACTTCCGACAGTATCTACTAGGTCATTTATATATATTGTGAAAAGCAATGGTCCCATAACACTCCCCTGTGGCATGCCAGAGGTTACTTTAACGTCTGTAGACGTCTCTCCATTGACAACAACAGGCTGTGTTCTGTTTGCTAAAAACTCTTCAATCCAGCCACACAGCTGGTCTGATATTCCATAGGCTCTTACTTTGTTTATCAGGCGACAGTGCAGAACTGTATCGAATGCCTTCCGGAAGTCAAGGAAAATAGCATCTACATGGGAGCCTGTATCTAATATTTTCTGGGTCTCATGAACAAATAAAGCGAGTTGGGTCTCACATGATCGCTGTTTCCAGAATCCATGTTGATTCCTACAGAGTAGATTCTGGGTTTCCAAAAATGACATGATACTCGAGCAAAAAACTCTAACTGTTAAAATTTAAGTATGTGCCTTAAGTTATTCTACACCCACTTTTGAAGCTGAGAAAACTATTCCCCCACATAGAACATCTGAGAACACCTGTTTCGCTCTCTTTTAAGAGCATCCATTTCATGCATCTGTTTTGATTAAATAACACTGACTGCTGAGTTTTGTTTCCTTACAATATTTTTGAGGCAATCCATAAAAAAGCATCTTTGATAAGAGACTGTCATAAAATCTATTTCTTTTTTCAATAATGTCCACCTACATAGCTCAGTGGTCAGCATGTCTGTCCACTATGCGGAGGACCTGGGTTTAATTCCAGGTACTGCCAGTGTGGGAAGAGTAGTCTGGGGTGCACTCAACCTCTTGATGGCAATTAAGGAGCTATCTGAATGAGAAGTAGTGGCTCCAAGGTCAAGAAAGCTGACAATGACCGAGAGAGCAGTTTGCCGACCACATGCCCCTCCAAGTGGCATCCAATGACTCCATTGGAGGATGGTGACATGGTTGTTGGGCAGTCCAGCTCAGCCCATCAGGGCCATAATGTGGAGCCTTGCTTCTTCAAACAGTGGAAAATCCAGGAGGGTATGATGACAGTATTATATAAAGGATAGACTACTACTCTTCATATAGAGGAAATTTGAGTTGCAAACAGGCACACCAAAAAGGCTGCTAAATATGTGAGCTTTCAGTCCAAAGGGCCTTCTTCTAAAGTAGATAACCCACTCACGTATACTCATTCATACAATCACAACTCACACACACATGACCACTGTCTCTAGTCACTGAGACTTTGCTTATTCAATGATATTGTTGCCAGCTTTTGAAGATAACCTCTCAACTGGGACAGTGGTGGTTAGATGGGTTTCTCATCTTTCCTTACCTCAGTAGGATTTACCCTGTTATTGGCTGCTACTGGTGTTCTCAATTAAACGATTATTTATATTGTGTCAAGGTTAAAAACGAACTCCCCTTTTGTCAATTGTGTTGATTGCAAGTGGCTTGTGATGTGATCTTACATCTGAAAGTTCTCCTCCATTTTAGGGTTTCAAAATTTTAACACAAATGCAACACTTTGCATCTTTTCTACCGTTTTTGTTTTTGTAAAGTGTCTCCACATACTATGTTTAGTATTCATGCCTCACTACATTAGCATTGTAACTTAACCCCATATTCAATAAAGAATCAACAAAAGATGCAGTATGGTACTTCATCAAGTGCAAACCAACACCCACACCATGCATCACAGGTGTGACTGAGCAACTGAACAGAGCAGATAGAGACATGTCAGTCCTGAAAAATAGGGGTGTTAAGACAGACAGGATATTCATTAGCTTTGAAATTGCAGACACATCAGGAGTTAAGTGAGCCATTCAGTATTTATATTGAATGAGAGACATGAATATATATGATATATGTAAAATATACAGACCCCCAAAAGTTGAAATGAATTTATTGAAATTAATTAAGTATTTAACATATAGATGAGCTGAAGCATCATAGTGATTATACTTACATTCGGTACCCAATAGAAGAATATCAATAATATGAAAGCCAAATATACTGGTACATAAATTGATATTGTTGATAAATCAACAGTTGATATACTGTTGCCATTCTGTTCTTCATCTGCTTTGACCCCCTTCAATTTATACAATACGTGTACCCAGTAGACAAAATAATCGATAATCCATTCCCTGCCTAGGAAGGTTAAGAAAGGTGACTACATTCTGCTGGGTACCGTGGGACATGGTGGTCAAGGAAAATGAGTTAGAAGAATTGGCTGCCTAGCAAGTGTGTACTGAAATTGAATGGTTCAAGGTGGTGATATTCCTCTATATGATGTCACTTTACTATTGAGGTAAAGAGCCATGCATCAATGAAAATAAAAGTTGTTGGGAGTGATGGATAATGATCCATAGTTGGTTAAATCAGCTCCTCAGCCAAGACAATTCTTCTTTCGCCTCCTCAAACAAAATTAAATCATTCTCACTAGATTTTGAATGGAGAATAATCAGGTGATACATGCCTTCCTGATCCAATAAGAGGACCTTCCAATATGTGGTGTTTGTGGTAGTCAGACTCAATCGTCAGCTTATCTACCCTAATTTCTAGCAAATTATATTTTTCAAAATGTCTGGAATACATTCTATATTATTAGGTTATTGATTTTAATTTTGCTGTCAGTGTGGATGTTTCTTAATGACTTTTCCGTAAATAATCAGTTAGCCACATTTCTCCAGGTTGTTATTTTAACCTTTCTTCTGTTACTGGAATGAGAACGGCTACCATTTGTACAGCCAAAGTGATAGTGGGATTGTGCAGATGACCTGAGTAAAAAATGGTTTAAGAGATTTTATCCATGCTTTTGATATGAATTAAAGAAAAATTAATCACTACAATAACTCAGGATCATATCTTCTACTTTCAGGCAGCAACTTATGACAAGGATTGAATGTGAAGTTCTGAAAATAGTGCAGGATATTTCTGAAGGAAAGTCACCTGTAATACAGCTTCCTAATCCAGACTGGGCAAGTGTTGATTATGATGACGGGTAAGCAAAGACTGAGTACCAATTGTAGTTTGTCATTGTATATCTTATTTTTATTATTACAAGCAA
This sequence comes from Schistocerca serialis cubense, assembly GCF_023864345.2. Taxonomy (NCBI): domain Eukaryota; kingdom Metazoa; phylum Arthropoda; class Insecta; order Orthoptera; family Acrididae; genus Schistocerca; species Schistocerca serialis. The sequence goes on from NC_064643.1 coordinate 125,091,981, forward strand.
AAAATATTATGGATAATTTCTTCTGAACCAAATCAATTTGTATGCAATGAACAATGAAAGACAGTGAGTAGTACCTGTCCTAAAACTTATTGGTGGTAATGTTTAGTTGGAAAGGAAAGGAATTAAGAATCAAAATTTGAGTTCAGCAAGAAGAAACATATATCTTTCTGATTTTTGTTTTGTATCCGACAAGAACTTTATACCACATACTAGTTACATGACAATATGCAAATCATTAATGTCAAAAATCGTGTTGTACCACAATCACCTGCCACGAAAATGTTGTTATTACTACCAGTTTTTACTGTTATAATGATCATTAGGCTCAAGAAGATGTTCAAATATAGTTGGCCTATCTGTGTGGATACATACATCACATTCTGCATGATCTCAAAAATACAAACTGGATGATATAAATCAATACACAGAATGTAAACTTTGTTCAGAAGATACTGACACTTTGGTTCTTCTGAAGAGAGTTTAAATTTATTTATTGAGTTCTGTTGCCCAGTTCGTATTCCTAAAGGTCATGTAGAGTAGGATGCTACTTCATGTGTGTATCCACACAGATACTGTTATTGAGAAACTTGTTGTGCCAGATGACAATTAATTAAAATCAAACTGATAGCAATAGGAACAATTTTCATAGCAGCTGATGTAGGAAACATATGGTTTTTGACAAATATGTGCAAGCTGCAAATATTACTAGTAATAACCAAAATAAACATGCTTTCTTACTTTGAAACTCCAATATGGTTTGAAGGTTCTCTGAATATGATGGTATGGGGTAAAGGAAGGCATGTACAATGTTTCTAAACAACATGGCATCTGTGGCATTCATGTATCCATTGCAGTCAGATGTGCTTGTAATATTTCTCTCCAGTGGTATCAAATGCAGTTGTGTGCCTGCTGCCACCATTTTGTCCCTCGTCACATGTTACTTGTAACTAGCCTATTATTTTCTCTACAATTGCATATGTGATAAAATATGTTTACAAATTTTATCACCTAAGTTGAAAAGGAAGATTGGTACAATTTAATAATAATAGAATACTTACCTAGTTTTAGCCCACCCGGTTAGCCGTGCGGTCTAACACATGGCTCTCCAGGCTGGAAAATGCAAATGCAGGCTGGTTACCCTTATTCTGCCTCAGCTACACTATGTCAGTGATTGCTGTGTAAACAAGTTCTCCACGTATACGTACACCACCACTACTCTACCACCCAAACATAGGGGTTACACTCGTCTGGTGTGAGATTTTCCCAGGAAGGGGAGTGGAGGGAGGGGGGGGGGGGTGTCCACTGGGGGCTGAACCGCACAATAACCCTGAAAGAGTGGTTTGGTGTGGGGAGGTAGAGGGGTGAAGTGGACTGCGCTAGCCGTCGTGGGATTGTGGACCACTGCGGCTGCGGTGGGGAGGGAGCCTCTCCGTCGTTTCTAGGCCCCCCAGTTAACATACAATACAATACAATACCTAGTTTTATCTGCTGTGCTCTCGGAAGTTATCATAGTAGCTTATTTACCATAGTACAAGGAGCAGCGTGGAAAAGATACAAAATCAAGAAAAGTATGTTCTCATTTTTGTCTTGTAAATCAAAATGTAGGTACCAAAAATATTTTATTTACTCCATTTAGCCTATTTTCAGACAGAGTTTCATCTATAAGTCTTTACAGAATCTTGCTAATGACAAATTTCACATTTTAAATTAAGAAAATTTTTGCTATGAGCTCTACATTACATATTGTAACACAACACATTGTTCATTATTTATGTGATGTATGTTCAGTTCTGCACCTGTGTCAACGATGCAGTATCAGAGAATATGTCATAACATCCTAAACTAATAAAGCATATGGGGAACTGTAAGATTATAGAACTATAAGTACATTGATGAGGGTTTTAGTAGAAAGAGTACAAATACGGATCTAGAAGTTATATCATTACCATGGACTACCCAAATGACAAGGGCTGTATGAGATAAACAATTCTATACATTCCTTACATGTATAGTTTTCATAATAGCACCAAGTAGTGTAGTGATACTCCATCTGAACAGGAAACCCAACGGTACCAACTGGCCATCGTGTCTTCCCAGTCAATAGGCTGTTGTCAGTTTTCATGGCCTGAGCCTCTATTTCTCAATCAAGTAGCTGCTCAATTGGCCTCACAAGGGTGGATTGCACCTCGCCTGCCCACAGTGCTTGGCAGACTCAGATGGTGATCCATCCATCCAAGTGCTACTCAAGCCTGACAACACCTAACTTAGGTGATCTGACAGTAACTGGTATTGCCACTGCAGCAGGGCCACTGGCAGTGTAGTGCTAGCTTATTATTAATACAGAATACAGATTAAGCTTGTCTTATGTTAAGGTCTTCCTTGACTCATTCCAGGGGAAGGTTTTGCTTCTTGATGTGATCTACGGAACACAATGAATGCATGAATAAAGACATTGATATCAGATAAAACTGATCTGCCCACATCCAGATCTGGCAAAATGACTTCATTCCAAAACTTTTTTCTTATGCATAATTGCATCATCTACACATACGGATGCCATCCAACCTGCTTACTTTTTATATTTTCATGGATTTTAATAACTCACAAATGTAATATTACATACCTAAGAAACTCTTGTGTTAACAGTACCAGTAAGTACTAAAAAAAACTGGAATTACATTGCCATAGCAGAGCTTGTGTAATACATATTTCTGCCACTAGGCATGTATAGCGCAACTCATTGCTGCCTGTATTCTTGACTGGCTTGTTCTGTTTATCTGCAGTGATGGTTTTTGCTAGCACTGTTGTGTTCTTGTTTCATTTTTTATGACGGCAAGTTTGAGTGAACAGTGTGTAGCAGTGAAATTTTGTTTTCTGCTCAGTAAAGATGTTTCTGAAACTGTTTTAATGTTAAAAACAGTTTTCCGAGAGGACGCTATGGGAAAAACTCTAGTGTAGAAGTGGTTTGCTCAATTTAAAATGGTCGAGGCTGCTGTATGAGAGCACAAGAGCATGTGAACACCCTAACTATTGACACCTTGCAGATTTTTTGGTTATTTTCACTGTTAAACGTAACTGTTTGAATGCTGTTAAACGTATCTGAAGTACACGGCACTAAATCTACCATGCTATGTATTGCTACTCCTCTAGACTATGTCAAACTTGGCATCACAGTCATGAGCACATCTTCAGTTGTGTTCATTTTAAGGAGCTTTTGCAAATGAACAACTGATGTGGCATTATTGCCTTATGGGTCAAATACATAAAGATTTGATAAGCAACATGCACCGTTGACGGCGTCCCCTACCATGCAATTACAAGTTTATGTCAGTGTCACCAGGTGGTAGCATACTGCAGCATACTTGTTTCCCCATTTGCATTGCATAAATCTTGCTGGACAGTAGCACACTCCTCAGATATGCAAATTCACTCACTGTATAGCAAAATTATATTGGACGTCAGTATATGTTACAGAAAAACCTAGTTTGTGGGTTTGTGAATAAGTTACAGCATATTAAGTTTTGGATTTTGTCATACAGTAATCTATTTGAGGTGAAATGATCATAATGGCCATGAGGCCATACATATTTATATACGTGTGTGGTGTCTGTTCTTTCAGACAGATGTTATTAATTTCTATTTTCCATGAAACACAGAAATTAAACAGTTGCCTAGTACATCGCAGTACCTGTTAGCCTGGATGGAGATAAATAATTGTTTGAAACAGGTTCGTGAATTAATTTACGTTAATGGATGACAAATATTCATCAAGCAGCTCAAAGTTGTTTTGCCTCCAGCAAGAAACGAGTTCCATCTTGTCCAATCCAAAGTTGGTGGCCAGCTAGAAGATAAAACGGATTTCATTGTCTGGTGGAAAGGCCTCATAAATGTATCAGGCAGTGGTCCTTCAGCTATTCAAGGTCTTGATGCTAGTGACTGGCTGTTGATCACTGCAGAAAAACAGCTGGAAAAATGAAGATAGCTTCTTATCTGTGCAGTCACTTTTAATTCATTGGCCTTCCCTCTTCTGTAACTTCTGGGAAACCAGTTTTCCTCCACTTTGTATCACTGGCCAAATGTAATATGTAATTTGGCCAGTGAAGGGAGCTGTTATAGTTTCTTCAAACATCTTATTCCATATATATAGGTAATTCTTTTCCAATGCATATTCTGTTATCTTCACCTGGGCTCTAAAAATCATCCTAAATAGTTTTCATTGGTTACAGATCTCATAAACCTTCCTGTACAGAAAAGATGGACTGGTTCCCATCTGGGCTTTTACAGCAGTCCATGCCATCTGATAACAAGAGAACAAGGAATGCACCAGACCATCCTTGACTCCAGAAAGTCATGGGGATGGTCAGGTATTGAATAAGGAACACTGGTGTCATGATTATATCTGTGTCTTGTTGAAGTTAGGTATTCTGATGCCTGCTGGTGCTAAAAGCAGTTGTGAGTATAAAAGGAATGTAAAAAAGTGTTTTTGACTGTCCTTGATCCCATAAAGTACTGAGAATCCGTGGGTACTGAGACAGGAACCTCACTGGACACTGATTTTATGGCTGCCTTCGTGGAGGATTTATGGAGAAAGTTTTGCATACTTTGCTAAAAGCAGGCTTCACACAATGACGCAGGCACCATACAGTAGCATTAGTAATATTTTTAATATTTCATTTCAGAGAACTGGGAATTGAACTTCTCTGTTGCTCCCATGACTATACTCTCGCTTTATTCCATATTGTTTACAAATATTTTTCTTGCAAAGCTCATTATGTTAGGCTCTATAATAATCGTTTCTTAAGACATTACAGTGAGGTATGACAGATGAATTTTGGTTTTACTGTAAGTTGTGATGCTGTTCCCACATTCTGATGTCTCATGTTATGCTCGCTGAGTTGTCTGTCTTTCTTCAGATTGTGTTACATGTCTTACTAGAATGCAGCTTTCATTAAGTGTGATAAAAAAACTGTATAATACATTTTATTCCTCATTAACACTGTGTTAACTATGCGTATCGAGGCACTGACTGTTCCTCAGTTGTCGAATAAATTTTGGCGTTGATAGGTTGTATTGACCACGATTATCACCATCTTTGGACTCTGAATATTCTGCCAAGCCTCCACGTTAGTTTCTAGTTCTGTTCTGTATCACAAGCTGTGTACACATATATGATGTATTGTGAAATATATCTCTATGTGGAATTTAATGGGGGTAGCTACTGCATTCAACTGATAATCATATCCTGTTCCCACATTGGCGACCCCGAAGATTCTACGTCTTCTGTGACTTCCGTGCTGGGCTATGCACACGACGCCATGGCTACCTCACCCAACGACCGGTTCTACATTAATCCACAGTGATTTGCAATCTCCAGCCACGTTAACTTCAAACTTTGTCACTCTACAACGGTGGAGTGCTATGCTGCTAACACAAACAATGAACTCTGGTTTCATGTGCAGCACCACCATTATTGCAAAATGCACCCGGTCACTATCAACAGTGACCTGTTCCGGTTTTGCCTCATTGTCAAACCAATCAAGAACATTTTAGTGCACACAATTCTCCATGCTCACTTAAGAAGAACTTAAACTTTGGTCATACAAGTTACCGACCCCCCCCCCCCTGCATTCGCAGGGGACCCCGGTTTTGGTCACTCAGCCGCTTGCCTCTCCCACATTCAACCTGTGTTGCAATGTGCCCCCACACCGTGTGGACGATGTGTTGATCGTCACCTTTGATAACCGTGTGCTTGTCCTCCTAACAGACACCGCAGCCTCGCCATCCAACGGGCAGTTAAATTTCAGTGTGGTACATAGCCTGTCCGTCCCCCGTGAGTGCTACCCGTCAGAAATCCACGCGTTCACCTCATTGGACGGCTCGATCTGCATATGGGGCGGACACGCCTACACCACGCTGCAGGCTGTTCCACACGCCTGCTCTTGGGCCGGTCGACGCATTGTCCACTCCCGCTGGTTAACCGACTACGAGGTGGATCTGCCGCCAGTCACTCCGCCTCGACCGATATGGAAATCCCAGTCGGGCACCTGCCAACTCGCACAACTACTACCGACGCTGACACCCACATGACCTCCGCTCAAGCCTCACTGTACTGCGAGGGGGGGGGGGGCTGTGTGGCATCGATAGGTCGTACCGACCACGATTAACACCAACTTTGGACTCTCATTGCTCTGCCGAGCCTCCATGTTAGTTTTTAGTTCTGTTCTGTATCACAAGCTGTGTACACATATATGACTTACTGCAAAATATATCTCTATGTGGAATTTAATGGGGATAGCTACTGCATTCAACCGATAATCGTATCCCGTTCCCATAAAGTGATTCTACCGCCAACTGATTAGTGAGTATTGATATTCCTGATTTATTCCTTCATAATATCTTGTCTTGTCTGATAACACAACGCAACAGCGAATTTGCTACTTGGGTGAAAATAATGTGAGTGTTATGTAATAGGGTGCGCTGATTCTGATTTTGCGATCAGAAATGTTGTAGAACATTGGTATTTAAGGTTATATCTGAAAGTCATAAAAGCCTGTATGTGGGTTAATATGTACCTACATCAACAAACCATGCTTGTTGTACAATTGTGTGAGTGTGTGTATGTGTGCGTATTCTCAAGGTCACTCTGCTTTATGCATCTGTGGAAAGATAAGTGTGTGTTAGTAAAAATAAACAGGCAGGCTTGGACAAGTTCTAACTAGCCTGTGACAACTTTTAACTTGTCTACGATCTACAGCATGCAGAGAGGTTTCAACATGTTTTATAAAATTAGTTCCCATGCAATTTCTCCTCTTTGTCCATCAGTCTGATTTGGAGGTGACTAGAGAACAGTTTGTGCTAGTGTGGTTCCGTGTTTAATTAATCAACAGTTGCAGTAACATGCATTTAAGTGATTTCGTATATGACAATTCGGTAATTCTTTATATGGTGATTCAGTAAACAAAAACTGCAAAGGCACAGTTTTGTGAATTGTCTGGGCTGCTTTTGCTACATATTTGGCAAGTATACAATGTCCAACCAGCACAAGAAAATGACCAGAAAGCTACATATAGCTTACAAACATTACGTCAGATGTGAAATCAGAGATCATACAAACTCCTGGACTCATCAGCTCTGTTGCACTGTCTGTTACTCCGGCCTATCCCACTGGTTAAACGGTAAGCAAAATCGAATACCTTTTGCTGTTCTCATGATTTTGTAATAGTGGGAAGATCAGCACTCAGATTGCTGTTTCTGCTTGAGCAACATATCCAGGTATAGCAAGAAGTGCAAGTCAAAAATTGTGTATCCAGATTGTCAGTCTGCTCTAAAGCCTGTGACGCATGGTACAGATCACCCGGTACCAATTCTTCCTTTATCCAATGCACTGAAGAATGAAGAAAGTGATACTGAAGGTAATGACAGAGATGCTGGAGCTATGGAATACATAAATGATTCCAACAAAATTAAAAAGCCTCATTTGAACAGCCAAGCCAAACTGAAAGACCTGGTTCACAATTTGTTGCTGTCGAAAGAAAAGCCTCAACTGCTGGGTTCCAGACAGAAGGAGTGAAACTTACTTGAGAGAGGTGCTACAGTTATGCATTTTTGAGAGTGACACATGAAATTCACAGCATACTATGCTGATGAACACAGTGTTTGCTTCTGCCATGATGTGACAGTACTCATAAAGGAGCAAGATAACAAATATGTAGCAGAAGAGTGGAGACTTTTTATGGACTCTAGCTCAAGCAGTCTCAAAGCTGCACTACTATACAATGGCAATGAGAAACCATCATTTTCTATTGCTCATGCTGTGGGAATGAAGGAAACCTATGAAACAATGAACACTCTCTTGATGCTGATTAAGTACTCTGAGCATAATTGGAATATCTGCAGTGATTTAAAGGATGTAGTCCTTCTGTTAGGAATTCAGATTGGGTTTACAAGGCAGATGTGCTTTATTTGCCTGTGGAATAGTCGTGATGACAAGAATCACTACATAGTGAAAAATTGGCCTCCCAGAAATTTACCTGTAGTAGGGCAGCACAATGTTCAACATGTACATCTTTTGGATCAAAATAAGATTTACCTACCTCCACTCCATATCAGATTGGGTCTTATGAAACAGTTTGTTGCAACAATGGATAAAACAGATTGTGGTTTTCAGTAGCTAAAAGGCAAGTTTGGAAAGATGACAACTGACACAAAATTGAAAGCAGGAGCCTTTGTTGGACCAGAAATGTGAAAGTTGACTCAAGATCCGCAATTCAGATTGGAGCTTATGGAATGAGAATTAGCAGCTTGGGACACATTTGTGCTTGTCGTGCACAACTTTCTTGGAAACACCAGAGCACACAACTATGCATAAATTGTGAACAACTTGCTAACAGCCTTCCAGCACCTCGGCTGCTGAATGTTACCAAGATGCATTTCTTGTGTTCACGTCTCCATCAAATATGGGAGCTGAGAGTGACAAGCACAGTGAAAGATTCCACCAGATGTCCGCCATGGAAGCAAGATATGAAGGCCTCTTCAGTCTGAACATTATGTGGGATTACTGTTACTTTTTGCAGAGAGCAACAGAAGGTTTTCACGGGCAGAAAACAAGAAGCTCTACATACTTTTAAACCAATCCATAGTGAATCTTAGTGTGACTAAGGGTCCCTGACTCATTTACGAGGTAAATAGACATTTATAATTCACTTCTTAATTGTAATATTTAGTGTTTTCCTCCCAAAGTATGCACATTAATTTCCCTAAAATTTCTCACATTCACAATTCAACACAGTTAACAGCATTAAACTTGATAACCTTTACATGTATATAACTTTTTTTTTCCTGACATGCCAGGACAAATCTGACCGCAGATCTGTGTACAGCACATCCGAATTACTACAAGGAATGTATTTTCAACTCAGCAACAGAGAAAAATTATTTTGTTGCATAGTGTAATACATCACCATTCACTTTCAAGCTGCATGTATCCATTTATAGAGTTTCAGTGTAAATCTAATACCTTGCAGTGCTGCTGCTTATTGTTCTGGAATTATGTAAATTATGAAGAAAAGAGATGTTTTACCTCCTTCTTATTCATATAAGTCTTCATAAGGCCCACATCAAAGTCCTTATTTAGTATTCTTCTTGTAAGCATAATTAACACTAGTTTCATGTCTGATCAGAAAGATTATTAAGTCAAAACTGTTACTTAATCACTTAAAATTTTATGCCAATAAATTCAGTGTGGCACAGCACTAAATGGTTCTGTTTATTATCATCAACAGCTTTTCTTTTTTATGTTATTCCTCCTTCCCTTTGTTCCATAAAGGCTCTGATTCTTTAAAGTCTGGATTACAATCACAGTTTTGCACAACTATTACAAGTTGTTTGGATAATATGAAAAGGCAGATTGCTACTCACAACATACCGGAGGCACTGAGTGGCGGACAGGCACACTGAAAATGACTGTTAGATATTATTCAGCTACCAAACTGCAGGCAAGAGACAGCTGGATCACTCACTTGTTTCACGATGCACCCAACACGATGTGCTTGACTTCAGTGACTGCTTCAAAGCCTGTGCCATCTGGATTCTTCCCACCAAAACCAGCTTTTCTGAACTGCACAGGTGGGAACATCCTGCAACATATCCTTCATTCCTGTAACCCCTTACCTCAACTTCCACTAGTCTCTACCCTCCACCTGCCTGTCCACTGTCCTGCTCTCAGTCCAGCCCTATAAATTTCTTCTATCCTGATAGCATACGTGCAATAGCTCTTTTCCCTTCTTTCCTCTCCCCTTTGCTCCCTCCCAAGCACAGCCTCTCAAAGCAGTACATAGCAGCCCACTGCCTTGCTCCACCACATCCCTGCATGTTCATACAGGCAGCAGTAGTGTCTCTCCCCACTCATTCAGTCTTCCCTTTTCATCCCTTCCTGTAAGTCTTCCCTGAGGAGAGGTTCTGGATGATTTTTCTCTAACTCTCCCCACTTCCAAAATCTCACCAGTCCCCAACCATTCTGCCAGAAGAAGGAACAACCACTGGCCCTGAAAGGTTGCCCATTCCCATAAATTTTATGTGTTTTCTTCTGTCTCTGCTTGGTGAGTAGATTTTTTGTACATTCAGTCAAATTATATTTTCAGAAATTGATTATTTTCATTAAACTACCAAACAGAATAATCACCCAGTACTTTTGAAAAACATATTTCACAAATGTTAGTGTAATGCATTTCCTTTAGACAATATTAGAAGAATGTGTCAGAGAAATTAAACCTCATGGCTTGTAGCACAGTGTTTGCTCAACAACAGATCAGCATTAATTTTAGACACATACTGTTGTTCATTTGGGTGGAAACCAATTAGGTCATATCACTCCATAAAATATTGAGTAGTTGCTCAAACTAGAGCTTAGTACTTCTGCTTCGGTAGCCACCAATATACGCAGATTTCAACTAAAGCCTTTGAAATATCAGCCCTGGGCCCATGATTTATTTTAGACACTCAAGAGCCATTATAGGCACAAATGCACAATATTACATGTGATGCACTTGAAGAGGCACCAGGCTCTAGTGGCAGTCTGTAAACCAGCTCATAGCAAGTGGTCCATAATATGGTCATGCTCAATCCAAATAAGGTCTACAAAACATAGTCCAGATATCAATTTTTTTCCATTTTAACTTTACTGAAATTTAAGAGTATTTTCACTAGATGTGTTTTACTTTAATTTACAAAGCATCTTTAGTGGTCATTTTGTAAATATAATATACTTACTATGTGTCTGCATCTTGCTATTTATAGATTAAAAACAGTTTTTCTTTACAAATTTGGCATACAGTTTACTTGCAATGTTTATTTCTTTTTTCATGTATTCTGGAGTCCATTGCTTTTTCTCCCAGTCATTGTTAGCCGACATTGAAGTTCTCACACAAAAAGAAGAATAAACACCATAAGTAAGTTGTACACCAAATTTGTAAAGAAAGATTGTTTCTAATTTATAAATGGCAAAATGTAGAAACATATTATTTATAGAATGACCAACAAAGTTGCTTCCTAATGAAAGCAAAACATATCTGAGGGAGAACATTCTAAAACCACAGTAAGCTGAAAATAGGAAAAACAGTAACAATTGGTATATAACAGCTGCTCCAGAAGATGGCCATGCAAACTAACGTAGTTGAGGCAATGCATCAAGTGTTACCCATAGTGCAGTCTGGCAGGTAGCTTAAGTGAGCAATGTGATGAGCAATGAATGGAAAGTGAGGTAATTGGGCTACAAAAGTACTTGCCACAAGCCACACCCACTGTACGTGGTTTAGCCTACCCGCTGAGTAGCGTGCTGCACTCTGGTGAAAGGCTGCCCCAATTGCAGCCATAACAGTTCTGGAAATGCCGTGTCCTCTCTGTCTCCTGAGCAGTGTGCGATTTGTGCTTTTACCAGTGGGGGGGGGGGATGTCTTAGGGGGTTAGTATAATTACATATGTTACTTGCTTGGACCGTGGTGTTACCCATGGTTAAACAGTTATTTATAAATAGATGTTAATGCTGAAACTCAATATTCACGCGTATGCACTATGACAAAAGTGATCCCTTGTTATATCTTTAAAAGTACATTATAGGTAAGGCTTATTTACAAAATCATCTACATACAGGTATACGAGGGAAATTCAAAAAGTAAAGGCACATTTGTGAAAAGCTGTACTTATTCTGATGATAGAAAACTGAAACATGCGCTATTTTTCTACGTAACCTTCCTGGACTTCAATGCAGTTTTCCCGACGTTTTACGAGTTTTTTTTATTTCATCAGAAAATACGTTTTTTGGTTGCATCTCTAACCAATTTTGCACCGCAGAAATGATGCCTTCATCACTTTCAAATCATCTTCCCTGTATTGCTCCCGTTAAGGGTCCAAACATGTGAAAACTGCTTGGAGCCAGGTCTGGACTGTATAGTGGATGTTCCAGCACCTCGAATCTCCTTTATTGCGTCGGCTGTCCGTTTGGCAGAATGTGGGCGAGCGTTATCTTGCTGCAGGATGACACCTCTTCACAGTTGTCCTTGACGTGTGGATCTGATTGCAGGTTTTAGTTTCGTACGCAACACATCACATCCATCATACAATACAGACCTGGCTCTAAAGCCTCGTTTACACTGAGGCGATGTCTTGTAACATCGTGGCATGCTACGGAAATGTGGCCGGCATCGTCTTGTCATTTAGTTCTAAATGTTTTGAAATGCTTAACTACTGCATAACACTTTTTCAAAATTAATAAGCAAACATATTAATAGTATTAATAGTAAGACCGTATTAAAAACTTTCAGTGTTCAGCTCCACAAATTTAAATTATATGTAAAGTTTTACTCCAGTGCGTGGGAAATAAACATCCCAGGTTGGGATGCATAAACTAAAACCAGAGGAGGGGATAGTCTGATGCATAGGGGGGGAAATCCCCTCCATCCCCCCCTGCAAATCGCACACTGCTCCTGAGATCAGTGCATAATATTATAAATGATTTATTCCTTGCTGGATCTAATGTGGAAGAGATTACATGGCCACACTTATCTCCCTTGCCCAGGAAGGCCTCCTGCATTAATAATTACAGTGAAACCTCTTTAAGGTGACCACTTAAATTTTTGTGGGAAAGTGGTCATCTGAAGGGGTGGTCTTGTTAAAGGGTGATCAAGATAAAATGTGATACTGAACATAATCATTTGAACACAATTAATGATAACAACTCCTACAATGAAAATCCAGCTCTTACAGTGTAATAAACTGTAATAAAAATGCAAAAATCAGCATCTGCACACATTTTTCATACATTAGTTTACAATCATATGCTCATATCTCTTTTCCACCTTAGATAGTGAGCACATCAGTTTGTGTTTGGAAAGCGCAATAGCAAGGGACTTGAGTCCGGCAATACTATGTAAGGCATCACCTAATGGGATTAACTGTACAGGAATTGCATCATGTTCAAGTCACTGTTTTGGTTGTCACTGCACTGAGGATCTGGGTTCATTTTTGCAATGATATCTTCCCAATTATCACAACAATTGAAGCATGCAATTTATCCTTTCACTGTAGAAATGTCCAATTCTATATTGGCAGCACTGCACAGATCACGAATGATGTTTATTGATTCATCACCACCTTCTTTTTCTTCTCCAGCATGCACATTTTGTGAAGACTGAAAACCAGAATTAATGAAATATTTTCTAATTGTTTCATTTTTTGCTTCATTCCACACACTTTTACTCCAGCTGTCAGTGTCACCTACCATCACAGACTTAACTAGGATATACACAGGTGTGGTGGTGTCTATTTTTGCAACTAGGGAATGCAGGAGCTTCTTTCACTAATTTAATTTAAACAACTGTATCACTCCTTGGTCAATAGGCTGAACACACAACATTGTGTTTGCAGGAAAAAATTGTGCTCCACATTTGGTAACTTTTTGCTGCATTGACATGGTGCATTATCTACAAAAAGTAGGATTTTATGTTTCTGAATGCTGATTTTTTTAAATTTTAGTTATTCGACCAAGAACAGGAAATGTCATCCATGCAGTTTTATTTGCATGCTAAGAGACACCAAGCAAGAAAATGTCATTGTTTTTGAAGCATCGCAGACATTTTACTGTATGTATCAGTAGTGGTTCTTCTTTTTCACTCCAGAAGTTAGCACAATGACTGATCATTAACTGTTTTGCTGCCTTTACACTGATCACCCTTCACAGGTAGCGTTTTGTCTGGAAAGGATTTTAAAAATAGACCAGTTCCATCCATCTTGTAAGTCTCACTAACACAACAGCTATTTGTAATTACACTAAGTCTTGACTCCCAGTCGGATACAACATCTTGATTAACTTATCCATTTTCTCCACAGACTGCTCGGAAAACAGTACTGTGTCAAACACAGAATTGGTTCACTGAGCCGTGCTTGCATTGAAGTTAGGAATTCTAACATCAGAAGCAACTTTAAGCTCTTTTTCATGTAGCATCGGTCCACTAATTGGTAATCCTTTGGCATGTGCTCTATTAAAACTCTCCAAAACAGCATTATTTATGTCTTCAGATGGTTGTCACCATCTTTTCTTTGAATTTAGTTGGCATTTTCTTCCCATTTCTTACCTCACCTGCCACAATTTGCAGTTATATACTGTATTCGACTTTTTCCATATATAGACACACACACACACACACACACACACACACACACACACACACACACACACACACACACACACAAGCTTTTGCAACCAACGGTTGCTTCATCAGGAAAGAGGGAAGGAGAGCGAAAGATGAAAGGATGTGGGTTTTAAGGGAGAGGGTAAGGAGTCATTCCAATCCCGGGAGCGGAAAGACTTACCTTAGGGGGAAAAAAGGACAGGTATACACTCGCACACACACACATATCCATCCGCACATATACAGACACAAGCAGACATTTGTAAAGGCCAGATACGAGCATATTGTCAGGAGTGCCACAGGAAAGTATGATAGGAACACTATTATTCTATGTACACATAAATGATCTGATGGACAGGGTGGGCAGCAATCTGCACCTGTTTGCTGATGATTCTGTGATGTACAGGAAGGTGTCATTGTTGAGTGACTGTAGGAGGATACAAGATGACTTGGACAAAATTTCTAGTTGGTTTGGTAAATGGCAGCTAGACGTAAATGTAGAAAACTGTACCTTAATGCAGATGAGTAGGAAAAACAACCCTGCAATGTTCGAATACAGCATTAAAAGTGTGCTATTCGACACAATCAGGGTGAGTAAACTTCTAGGTGTAACACTGCAGAGCAATACGAAATGAAATGAGCGTATAAAGATTGTAGTGGGGAAGTTGAGTGGTCAACTGTGGTTTATTGGCAGAATTATGAGAAAATGTGTTTCATTTGTAAAGGAGGCCATATGTAGTATGACCCATTCTCGAGTACTGCTTGAGTGTTTCGGATACCCACTAGCTCAGATTAAAGAAAGATATCGAAGCATTTCAGAGACAGGCTGCTAGATCTACGAGGGTCACTCCAAAAGAAATGCACACTATTTTTGTAAAAATACAGTTTTCATTCTGCACGTGTGAAAGTTTTACAGTGTGTAGATACATCCTTGCCGCTTGTTTTCAAACTTAGTTCAACCTGTTCCTGTGAGTGGCGCCGTCACAGCATGTATTCAAGATGGCTGCTACACTTGACGTTCATCAGAAGCAATGTGCTGTCTTAGAATTCCTGTGCTGTGAAAATGAGGCAGTGGGAAACATCCACAAGAGGTTGAAAAAGGTGTATGCAGATGCTACTGTTGATCGCAGTACAGTTAGTCGGTAGCCAAGCAGGTTAAGTGATGAAAGCGGGCACGGCAATATTGAGGAGTGTCCTCGCAGCGGCAGGCATTGTACTGCACACACTCCAGACAATATGCAGAGAGTTAACGAACTGGTGACTGCTGACAGATGCATCACAGTGGACGAATTGTCACGCTATGTTGTGAAAGGGGAAGGAAGTGTTTGCAGAATACTGGAAGTGTTGGCATTAAAAATGGTTTGTGCCAGGTGGGTTCCCAGGATGTTGACAGGGGCTCACAAAAAAACAAGAAAAACGGTATGCAGCAAACTTTTAGAACAATACGATAATGGTGGAGATGAATTTCTTGGAAGAATTGTGACAGGTTATGAAACATGGCTCCATCATTTTTCACCAGAGATGAAGAGGCAATCAATGTAGTGGCATCATGCAAATTCACCCAAGAAAAAAAAATTCAAAACCACACCTTCTGCTGGAAAAGTTACGGCTACAGTGTTTTTTGATTTTGAAGGACTCTTGCTTGTGGACATCATGAAAAGTGCAACCACCATAAATTCTGATGCATATGTGATGACACTGAAGAAACTTCAAGCTCGACTGAGTCGTGTTCGACCACATCAGCAAAAGCAGGATGTTTTGCTGTTGCACGACAATGCACTGCCACATGTCAGTCAAAAATCCATGGAAGCAATCACAAAACTCGGATGGACAACACTGAAACACCCGCCTTACAGTCCTGACCTGGCTCCATGTGACTATCATCTCTTTGGGAAACTGAAAGACTCTCTTCGTGGAACAAGGTTTGAAGATGATGACTCCCTTGTGCATGCTGCCAAACAATGTCTCCTACAGGTTGGTCCAGAATTTTACCGTGCGGGTATACAGGCACTGGTTCTAAGAAGGTGTAGGGCACTGGTTCCAAGATGGCGTAAGGCAGTTGAAATGGATAGACATTATGTGGAGAAATGAAAATGTTGTTCCTAAAGGATGTACCTACACACTATAAAACTTTCAAACATGTAGAATAAAAGATGGATTTAAAAAAAAATAGTGTGCATTTCTTTTGGAGTGACCCTCGTATTACTGGTAGGTCTGGTTAAGGAACAAGTGTTACGGAGATGTTTCGAGAACTCCGATGGGAATCCCTAGAGGGAAGACAATGTTCTTTTTGAGGAACACTGTGGAGAAAATTTAGAAAACGGGCATTTGAACCTAACTGCTGAATGATTCTATTGCCAACAATGTATGTTTTGTGTAATGACCATGAACTTAAAAGAAATCAGGGCTCATATGAAGGCATATAGACAGTTGTTTTTCAGAAGGAGCATCTTTGAGGATAGCCTTGCACTCAATAACAAAGTAGTGGCCAGAGGCAGGTAACCGATGGTTTTTCCCATGACGAGGGTGAGCTTCTGAAGTATAAAAGAATTTAATTTCACATAAAGTCGTTTTTAGTTGATCTGCCTGTTGTGCTGTAGCTGGAAATACTATTTTTTGCCTTATTATTTCCTTGTTCATTCTGTTTGACCCAAAGTGTTCATTTGTGTTGCTTCATATTTTAACAAAGGGACTCCAATGATAATATATTTGTTGCAATGCATTTAAGTGAAATGACCTGACATGAGTGTACACAAGTGATAACAGTCACTATGTATTATTTGTCTTAAGCCCCAGACATTCAGGTTGATGGATAATATGTTAAACAGCTATTTGAATCCTCAATGATTTCTGTTTTATGAACATTAGGGTATAATTATTGGCCATGAAAGACTACATTGTATGATCAAACCGGTCTGGAGTGCTGCTTCATAAAAGTGGATCAGGACACATACAAAACTGTAGTACTGACAGTTTACGCGCTGCCAGCAGTAAGTATCTGATGCCTCATAAAGCTGCCAGAAACCGTTTTAGGGAGGTTATTCAGACTTAAGTGGAGAATCATTATCTGTGGAAACTTTAATGATGTTTTTTTTGTCAGATAATACCAACAGGGTGCACTTAGAGTTCTTGCTGTCCAGTTTTAGGTTATTTTGTACAGTACAATTCTCTGAGAGCACTGAAAGACGTAGTGCAACGATCTCTGACAATTTGTTTTTAGATGCACTAACATGTAGTGATTTTGTTGTAAAACCCTCAGTCAATGGTTGATCTGACCATCCAGTGGGGTTCAAAACAGGGTGTATTTCCTAACATATTTTAGTATTGTGTAGTAACATCACCCCTCTAACAGCACCAGAAAGCTTATGAAATGCCTCATGCTCATGGTATTTATAATGGAAAAACTCATAATTAACTCCTAATGGTGGAGAGGGAGCAACACTTTCTCTACAAATGGTTGATAAATACTTGGACTAAATGTCTCCCCAAGGTGGCAGGTGGCTTTTCATCAAATGCCAATGGCATCTTAGAAGGCAGATGAGTAAGTGGAAGATAGGGCACCCTTTTGACTTTGCAGCAGGAAACTGTTCCTAAAGGTAGATGAGCCACCACACGACCAATGGCATAAGATGGAGGAAGCAATGGGAAACCACTCCATTAAAGGCCCAACTGGATACTCAAAGTATTAATAGAACTGGATGGGAGAAGGAATTACATTTTGATTAAATTATCCAGAAGTAAAATTGTCCCTTGTTCGGATCTGTCAGTGAGCAAGGGAAGAGGGGTGGAGATTAAGAGAGAATAGAGCACAATTGTCAGACTCTGAGAATAGCAAAATGGAATGTCACTTCTGCTCTGCAGTTCGGCAAACTAGAAAATTTGAAATTTGAAATGAATATTGATATATTAGGCATTTCAGAAAAGAGACAAACTATGGTGACTTCTGGATAGATTGTTTCAGCCATACACAGAGGAATAATAAAAGACACAGAAGTTGTTATCAACAATCAACTTGTTACAGCACAAAAATCGTTGTTAATCAGACTTGATCCAAAATAAAGTACTGTACCTGGGTTCCTGGGTTCGATTCCCGGTGGGGTCAGGGATTTTCTCTGCCTCGTGATGACTGGGTGTTGTGTGATGTCCTTAGGTTAGTTAGGTTTAAGTAGTTCTGTGTTCTGGGGAACTGATGACCATAGATGTTAAGTCCCATAGTGCTCAGAGCCTATTTGAGCCAAAGTACTGTACGCATTAAATATTTAAGAAAACTGCCAGGATATTGGGCCAGAAATGAAGGCAAGTTTGTGTTTAGTAATGTAACGTTCACTAAAGGTAAGACCAAGATTCAATGAGAAAGACCATCTTTTGTTAATTTACCTTGATGGCTTTAGCTTCTAACAATCTGCAATCCACAGATTGCAGAAAATAAGTATCCACATTTTTGTGAAAATTGTCATTACATGTGCTGCATCACATGCTAGGAGGCCAGAATTGTCACAGATATATCACCATGTTGTAAATTACTCATCCCAGCTAAACTTGTAAATTGGTTTTTTGTCTGTATTTATTTGGAAATAAGGTGTCGAGCTGTGCTCCTCTTTGGAATAAAAGTTGTAATTGGCCTCAAAGTACAATGTGTTGTCTGTTTGAGGAATTATTTACATACATCAACACCAAATTTCAGAAATTATTCTTTCTTTCAAAGCTGTGAATAAGATATTCGAGAAGTAATAGGTTACAAGGTGGATAATGAGAAACAGAAGTGTTACTGATAACATACTCTGTGTTGCCATTTAGAGTAAAATCCATTTCTCTTCTACAGCAACTTGCACTTATCTGTTACCTGTGAAAGCAGTCCACAGATTATGAGATAAACCTTGTAATACCTTAAAATACGAATGCCTTAACAATGAAAAAACTACTGAATGCTTAACCCCATAAAGTAAATGAATAGTAATTTACAGTGCCATAAAATGCAGACATTTTTCTCAGCACTCAAATGAAATTGTACTTTAAATAAAATGTTTTTTTAAACTGTGTAGAAAAAGAGGGAATATCAGTTAATTATCGTACTTTTTCTTTATACACTGCAAAAAAAATTTTATCCTCTACATTAACAATAATGTCCTCAGCCAAATACAACAGAAAGTCGAAGCCATACTCTCAGAATAGCATCAAAATCTACTTGTATTCTCTGCAAACCACTGTGAAGTGCATGGTAGAGGATACTCCCACTGTACTAGTTATTAAGATCTTTCCCCATTCCAGTCACATATGAGGTACAGGAAGAACAATTGCTTAAAAGCCTCTGTGTGCACTGTAATTAGTCTAATGTTGACATCATGATCACAGTGGGGGTGGCACATAGGAAGGCAGCATTAAATTCTTAGAGTCAGAATTAAAATATGTTCTATAAACTTTCTATATAGGCTTTCATGGAATAATTTGCATCCATCTTCAAGCAACTGCCACTTCAGTTCTTTCAGCATTTCTGTGACACTCTCCCATGTGGTAAACAAACTAGTGACCATTTTTTATTCACATATTTATATTTATTCAGTCTCTCCTATTACTCCTGGTTGGTATGGACCCCAGTGCTGTGGCTTCCAAAAAATTTAGTGATCAGAGAAGTAGTATTGGCTTTAAAATCAGTTATAAATAAACAGATGAAAAGGAATTTAGAACACACATAATGGTAGCTTTTGTGGATTTATAAAAAAGCATTTGATAATGTATAATGCAAAAAAAGAGCTTGAGGTATTGAAGAAAGTAGCAATAGATCACAGACACCGATATGAAAATTTTACAAAAATGAGACAACTATTATTGCAGCACACTCAGTACCAGAAGAAACACTGATTCAGAAACTTGTATGTGCACTGTCAGCAATAATTTTTAATATATACTTAGAGGAGGCACTCAAAAAAAATTAGAGAACAGTTAGAGATAAATTCTGTAAAAAATGGTAAAGGAAGTGAAGAAGACCTTGAAGCCATAGGTTAAAGGAAATAGTTAAAGCCATGGGAAAAAAGTATAACCTGAAAATAAAAGAATCTGAAACAAAGGCAATAATTTGGGGCAAAGGAGAGCAAGCCAAGGCTTGACTTCTTCTTGCATGTGAGACACTACTGTAACAAGTAGACTTTATTTAAGAAGCATGATCTCTAGACATTGAAGAAGCAGAGAAGAAGTAAGAAGCATAACTGCCCAACTAAAAAGTGCTTTCAGTAAAAGAAGAAGATATTAACCTCAAAAGTAACAGCCAATAAACCAGGAAAGTATTTCAAAGTATATGTTTGGAAGAGTGTAACCTATGAATATAAATATAAGTGTCAGGAAATTTTTTCTGAATGTATTTGTGTAGAGTGTAGCTTTTGCAGGTGTCAAACATAAATGATAAACAGTTCCAGCAATAAGTAAATACAAGCTTTTGAAACATTATGCCACAGAAGAATGCTGAAGATTATATGAATAGATCACCTAACTAATGAAGAGATGCTGAATCAAACTTAGGAGGAAAGAAACTTATGGCAGAACCTGACCATGTTGGTTAATGAGAGACATCCTGGGGCAATTGTCAGTTTGATAATGAAAGGAAGTGAGTGTGTTGGTTGGGGGGGGGGGGGCAGAAAGGACATTTTAGATGGAGACCAGTTCTTTTCTTGACTACAGAAAGAAGGTTGAAATGGATGTATGTTGTAGTCAATATATTGAGAGTAAGAGGCATGCATTGGATAGACTAGTATGGAGCTTAGCATCAAACCTGTCTTTGGACTGAAGACCATAACAACAATATACTGTAAAATGAACAGTTCAGAATGTTGGTTGTCTGTTTATACATGAGGGATTCCTAAAAACAGTAACAGAGGAATATGTCAGTGGAAAAATAACTAGCAGAAGTCTAGCTCAAAGACATATATCGCACTATAAAAGATGCCAGTTGCAACTCTCATGTAGAAAAAAGAAGAAGATAGAAGGATCTGAAGACTGGAGATCTGTTGCCAGTCACTGTAATCAGACTCCTGTTAACCAGTCCTTGGACTGAACTCTAAAGCAAGGAAGGAAACACACATCTATAAAACTGCTGTTCATCTTGTACCTTCATGACCTAGCAGAAGGGTTGAAAGTAATCACAGACTGCAGATGATGCAGTTGTCTGTAATGAAGTATTATCTGAAAATGCTTAGCAAATATTCATTCATACCTTTATAACATTTCAGAATGGCTGAAAGATTGTCACCTTGCTTTAAATGTTAAGTAACATAACATTTTGCACTCCACAAAACACAAAAACGTAGTATCTTATAACTAAATATCAGTGATTCACAGTTGAAATCCATCAATTCAAGCATTTGATTGTAACTGTTTGTATGGATATCAACTGTAATGATAACATAGGCTCCATTGAAGAGAAAGCAGATGGCAGACATCTGTTCATCAGTAGGATGATGGGAAAATGCATTCAACATACAAAGGAGATTGCTTTCAAAATGCATGTGTGACCCATCCTAGAATCCTGCAGCAGATACATTGCATCCATCTTCCAATTAAAAATAGGATAGCTGGTAAACTAATTTATACGCAGTGATATACAAGTGCTGATTTCCAGTTGTTTGTTTATCCAAATAAACAGTATCTGTACTCATACTATTATAGTTTTGATGGAGAAACAGACTTGGAAATTTGTTTTTGTTGAATCATATGCTAATTATTAGGATATTGAGATTCCCATAAAGATGTTGCCTGCCAGTTGTAGGTCCACACTGAATATTGCTAGCAATGTGTTGCTATTCCTGTTTCTTTTGTTGAAATACTTGCATAAAATATGCACACTACTGCATTCAGGCAACTTTTTAAAAACTCCAGAAAAATGGGATGATCCAAAATTTGTTCCTTTAAATGTGCCATCTGTATTTCTTAACAGCAACAGGAGCATAGTTTTCATTGAACTTGTAAACATATACCATATCTGCATATTCTGTGTTAATGACATTATGCCGATTTGACTGATATTGTGAAAAAGTTACCTAATGCTTCCTCAGCCACCTGCAATTATAAAGTTGCAATAGTCCACTGTTAGTTCATTAGAATGCATTCATCTCAACTAAGATTCTCATGAGCACAGATTTTTGGAGCCAATAGGGAAAGTGGGAAAAATAAAAATTATGCACTAGAGAATAAAAGAACCTGAAAGTAAGTCGAGCAAAAAATTAAAATTGGTAAAAAAAAGAAATGATAAAAATTGATAGTGCTAAAGATCAGATAACATAAGGAAGAAATTCTAGAGCATATAAGGAATTTCTACAGCCAAGAACATGAAAGAATTCATAAACTACTGAGAACAATTAATGAAAATCAAAATGGCTTAGTTTCAGAAACTCTCCCAAGAGAAATAAGACAGCAATACATGAAAAGCAGAATGATAATGTAGAGGTCATGACGATCTGACAATTGAAATACTTAAGCTTACTGGCAAAAAATCGAAAAAAATCTGGCTAAAATCTGTATTGCTTGTATACAAAGAGGCTACACCTTCACCTCACAAAGCAAAGCAAATTGCTCTACACAGAAATGGAAGTACGGTACTCCCCGTTATCTACAAAGTTTTCACTACACACTTGACAAAAGACATAAGTGCTGTTGCAGAAAATGTACAATCCATAGAACAAGCTTGAGTCCACAGTGGTTACAGCTAAAGCAATTAATTGAGCCAATGAATATGAAATGCCACTTTGCATAACTTTTATATACGAGGGCGGTTCAGAAAGTAACCTCCGATTGGTCACAGTGCGGGTTGTGGGGGGAGTAGCGACGCCATCTGTGCGTTCACGCACTCAACAGGTCAGTCGGCATCAAGCCGTGGTCGAGTGAACGTCGTACCTGCGCTAGTTTAGTTTTTGTGGTAGTTTGAAATGTGTGCTGCAATTGTGCTGCAATAGAAAACCCTGCCAAATGTGAAGTGCGTGCTGTCATAAGGTTTTTTACAGCCAAAGGATATTCTGCAGCAGCTATTCATCATGAGCTTTGTGCCGTGTACGGACCAAGAGTTATGAGTGAAGGAGTTGTCCATGAATGGGTACGTTTATTTAAAAGTGGACGAGAAAACGTTCATGATGAAGAGAGGAGTGGTAGACCATCATTGGTGACTGACGAACTCGTTCAGACAGTTGGTGCAAAAGTTCGTGAAAATCGACGTTTCTCAATGTCGGAGTTGTCTACTGGTTTTCCACAGATTTCTAAGACTCTCTTGTACGAGATAGTGACAGCAAGATTCTTACCGACCATCACAAAACTCAAAGAATGGCCTCTGCATTAGACTTTCTGTCACGTTATGAGGACGAAGGAGAACCATTGTTAAACAGAATCGTGACCGGTGACGAAACCTGGATTAAGTACGTGAACCCTGAGACAAACGAACAATCAAAGATGTGGGCACATTCAAATTCGCCTACCAAACCAAGAAAAGCCTCGCAAGATTTTTCTGCCAGAAAACTGATGGCAACGGTGTTTTGGGATGCCAAAGGGGTGTTGTTGGTTGAATTCATGGAACGTGGTATGACCATTAATCAAGACGTGTACTGTGAAACAATAAAAAAGTTACGACGGGCTATACAGAACAAACGCCGTGGTATGCTGACTTCCGGTATCGTTTTTTTGCACTATAACGCCCATCCTCACTCTGCTCGCAGAACAACGGCCCTTCTTGAGTCCTTCAAGTGGGACGTTATCAACCATCCACCTTACAGCCCAGACCTGGCGCCAAGTGATTATCACCTCTTCATGCATTTGAAGAAATGGCTCGGGTCACAGCGGTTTGATGACGACGAAGAGCTCAAAGATGCGGTCACAGGCTGGCTCCAGGCACAAGCGGGTGATTTTTATGCAGAAGGAATTTCAAAGCTTGTGAAGAGATACGATAAGTGCCTCAATCGCTATGGAGACTATGTAGAAGAATAGTGCAAAGATGTAGTTGTAAGATGTATATATTAAAATATTTTTATTTAACTTGGTGTATTTTTTTAAATCAACCGGAGGTTACTTTCTGAACGGCCCTCGTATTTTGAAAAGGCTTTTGATTCTGTCAGCCACACTGCGGTTATAGAGGCAATGTTTCAACTAGGTGTGGAAACAAGGTACATAAACGTATTATGTAACATCTCTGAAAGCTGTATGGCTTTTGTTAGCATAGTACAACATATGAGAGAATTTTTCCATTGGGTGGGGAGTAAAGTAGGATGACCCTATGTCCCAGAAACTGTTTATAGCAGTCCTTGAGACAACAATGTCCAAAATTATTTAGCAAGAAATGAGAATTAGAATAACTGGGAAAAGCTTCATTAACTTGAGATTTGCAGACAATACAGTAGTCCTGGCCATCAATATGATATAATTTTGATCCTCTATATAGAATTTATCAGATAGTTGCCAAAAAGTAGGTTTTAAGATAAATCTGCGCAAAGTAAATATTACACACAAGTGGGTAGCAGCAAGACAAATAATACTGAACAACAACTGTCTAAAATGTTAATTAATATGTTCATCTGGGACAATTAATTATTACTCAAGGAGACTTAAAACCTTAAATTTTCCACTAAATCAAGCTAGGCTGGAGGGCTTACAGAAGAAATGCGACCATTTTCACATCTAATATGCCAATAAACTTGAAAAAGGTTGTTTTAAAACCATGTGCTCTTTTCAAACTAACATATGGCTGTGAAACGTTGATTTTAATGAATTTTTCAAATGAAAACTCTGAACAGCTCAGAGAGCTATAGAAAGTTCACTGCTAAGTCTTACTAAGAAGGGTTGGAAAGGTAGTGAACAATAAGAGCAATAACAGGAGTTTGGGATGTTGTGGAAAAGGCAAATAGGAAGGACATTCACATGAAAAAATGACAGAAGATGGATAAAGGCAGTTTAAAGTGGAGTTACAGAGAAAGACAGAGACCACCTGACAGTGGGGATAAAGAACTGAAAAAGTCAAGTCTCGACTGGCAAAGGACAGGAGGAGACAGTGGCATGGAAACAGTGATTAAAATTATATTTATTAGCTTTGTATTAAAGAGGCTACATCTAGTATAGGTTGAATTAGCTGAACAATAAATAAATATGTAAATAAAGTGAAAAAACTGATCTACATGAAATGTGTTCTGTCTCGGAAACCATCCAGGGAAGAGCGTACATCTATGTAAACCTTTTTGCTTCCAGTGATCATTTGTTTCACCATCTGAAATACTGACAGTTCCTTCTGGTCCACTCTGGATATAGAAATATGTACTGAAATGAATACATTGATACATTAACAAAAATATTCATCTCAGTCTGTTTGTGTTACATTCCGTGTGAAACTACATATCTAAAACTTTGACAGATAATTAGGAGACTTAATTAAGCATGCTTTGTTACAGTAGCAGAAGCTTCTCTCAGTGCTAGCATATTTTGCATTTTATCAGTCACTGATGATAGTAAATATATTTTGTAGTAAAAATATTGAATATTATGTACATTCAACAATGGAATAGCTTTCAGGAGTCTTTTTGCAGACACTAGATTTCTTACAGTCAAAACTGACTGCAATTAATAGTGCAGCTGTATAGTTATGAAAAAAGACCAATTAAAAAAAAGATGTATTACACTCATTTGAAATCATGTTTAGTCCTTGACAGAAATTTCTGGTAACATAAATTTAGTCCAGGATGGAATAACAAAAATATGGAAGGGATATATTATTACTCACTACATACAGGAGATGTTGAGCTGCAGACAAGCACAATGGAAAGGAATTCTAGAAATATTCAGCTTTTGGACTATGTCCTTCATTCCTACACATTTGCTACTTCTGATGTAGGCTTTAGTCTGAAATGTGAATATTTCTAGCATTCCTTTTCATAGTGCCTGTCTGCAACTTCGCCTGTCCTGTGTATTGATATACATTTAATACAGTAGCTGGAAATAATTGATACATAGGTTGTACATGCTTGTGCAACATTAGAGGTAGGAAGTGTAGTGCCAGAGAATATTTTTTCATGTTCCATGACTCAGCATTCATAGTACTTCATTATAGTTAAAACACTTACATGTTCCACGGGTCATAATTGCAACTTCTTTTTATGACATGAAATCAGCCAGTTTTACGTTTATAATATACTTTTTCAGTGATGAAAAATTGATCTCCTTCCCCCCTAGTTCCCGGGGCCAAGTTTTTCCCCAGCAGTTTTCTTTGACAATCCTGTAACCCGAATGGGCATGAGAGAAACCTCAGGTGATTGAGCCACTGAAGACATCTGCCCCTAGGCCCCTGTCCAGGCACTGCAGGTGCCGATGGCATCGTACACAGTTCCAGACATGAGCTGTTTCAATCAGTGATATAATGTGGGCCAAGGAAGCTAAGAAGGGAGTTTTCCTTTCACAACATAAGTGGTGCTAAGAGAGGGCCTGTTTATAAGCATTATCACATGATAACTTGGCCATGCTCCTACAAGCTATAAAGCCAGCATGCAGCAAGTAGCAGGCGCATTCATTGTAGACTATGCTTGCTGTGTAATGTCAACTGATCACACTGGACTACTGCCAATGGCTATTCATCTGGATTACATTCGGAATTCCGCTACAGACTCTCTAGCACTAGTGAAGACGACATGGAAGAATTGTTCAGCACTTAATTTTGAGTATACAACAGGCACACTGTTTCATGTACTAAATTATAACTTTTTCACATCAACTACCCTGACACGTCCTACTTCAGGAACTATGCTGAGGAATGTCTTCATTCCACTAGTGAATCCTTCGTCCTTACTAGTTACATTAGTCACTAACTAATGCCAAGTTACATAATGTATCAGAACTATTGCAACTTAGGTTAAAGGATCTTATTTCTCTCAAGAGTAAACATTTATGCTTCGCTGGAATGCAGAAGTTGTTTATTTAGTCTTGCATTTTTGGAATTTGTCACGAATTCTACAATTGTCTTCAAGTCCTTTCCCTTGTATAGCTCCAATACATATATTCCTCCCATATCTCAGATTTCCCTTCTTTGTTTAGTACTGGTTTTCCATCTGATCTCTTGTTATTCATACAGCTGCTTCTCTTTTCTCCAAAGACCTCTTTAATTTTCCTGTAGACAGTATCTGTCTTTTCACTGGTGATATGTGCTTCTGCATCCATATATTTGTGCTTTAACCATTCCTACTTAGACATTTTCCATTTACTGTCAATATAATTTTGTAGACATCTGTATTCCCTTCTGCCTCCTTCATTTATTGTTTTTTTATTTTATTTTCTCTTTTCGTCAATTAAATTCAATATACGCTGTGATATCAATGGATTTCTACTAGTCCTTGTATTTTTAACTATTTGTTCTTATGCTGTCTTCAGTATTTCATCTCAAACCACACATCCATCTTCTACTGCCTTTGTTTCCTTTGCAAATTCCTCTGTTTTAATCTACAGTTCATCTGTCTCTTATATGCATAAAGCAGAGTGTACATTTGTACTCCTGGGATATGCTCCCAGACCTGTGAGTCGATTTCAACAAAATTTGGCTCAGAATCAGCAGGCCTCACAAGTATCAGCACTATGGGGTTTATAACCTCCTATTTCCAGTAGTTGCAGAGATACTGGCAAAAACGTGTTTTCTCTGGCCCTAGAATATAGGCTGCACTGCACAACAGGCATCTCGTGTGGGAAGAGTATCGGTCTGCCAAATCATAGGACAGTTACATGTCCAAGGCAAGAAATGGTTTTCCAGGCCCTGACATGTAGGCTGCCCTTCGTGACAGATGTGTTGGAGAAGTATCGACCTGCTTTGCATTCTGGCCTCTATGTCAGGGGCAATTAAATGTTTCAAGTCCATGATGTGTAGCATGCACTTTGTGGCAGGTATGTTGTGGGAGTATTGAACTTTATTGCAGGGGCTACATGTGCAGATGAGAGTGGTTGGGCACAAGTTGAGATGAATAGAGAAGGGGATGGACAGAGCAAGGAGGAGAAAGGAATGGACAGAGAGAGGTGAGGAGGAGGATATGCATAAGGAAGGCGGAAGGTGTAGGGAGGTAATCGGCAGGTGAAAAAGGAAGAGGGGGAGTTGGAGATGGAAAAAGCGATGGGGAGGAGGATGTGGTCAGAGAAAGGGGGTGAAGAAAATGGACAGAGAGACATGGAGGAGGAGATGAAGAAAAAGAGAGTGGGGAGGAGGACATAGACAAATAGAGGTGGGAGGATGAGGTAAACATACAGAGGGAGGAAGAGGACACAGAAGGGGGGGGGGAGGGGGGAGGAGGAGGTGTCTTCAATATATGTGCCGAACGCATATGCGGGTGAAACTGTGGGGAAAAGGCTAATAAGCAATAAATTATTATCATAGTTCACATCCACCCCTAGTCTGTTCCACGTATACAGCTTTCTTCTTGATTCTTAAACCAAGTGTTAGTGATGAGTAAATAATACTGCTTGCAAAATTCTACCTGGTGTGTTTCTCTTTCATATATTGCCCTTTCAGTCGATTTTTTCCTACCGTTTTTCCTAGCTTTCGTTTTCCTACTATCGAATTCCAGTTATATTTGTCCCTCCCTCAACTATCTGAATAATTTCTTTTATCTTATCATACATCCTTTTAGCCCCCTCATCATCAGCAGAGCTTGTTGGCATATAAACTTATACTACTGTGCTGGTACAGTGTTACGACTCTCCTGATGTGGGACAGTAGCATAATGGCTATACACTGTCGGATGTAATATGAGGTACCGTCGTTTGACGATCGAAATTGCTATTCCACTTAGGATTGCACTTCACTCTAATCCGAAGTGCTTAATTGTTTCCATTGACGTATGGGCACAACATCTCTTTCTCTTTGCGTTAATGAAGCCTTAAATGAACACTTAAAATGCTGCGCACTTGTAATGCAGTTGATTGCGTTGCCGTGTAAACTGGAGATAACATGTAACTGCTGCATCGCATCATCCAATAATCTGTGAGTTCCAAAACAGATATTTTCAGTAAATTCAATTTGTTATTTCAAGTTTGTGCTCACTTGATCGGTTTCTGGATGGTTAATTAATGTCATTTCGCTGATGTATAATGTCATGTCACTGTCCTTTCAAAATATCAAAATAATCTCTGTTAAATTCGCTCAGTCATAATATTTAAAGGCAAAAGATAACTGTGGAAAGCTTCGTTATTACGTTACAATTGCTTTCTAGTTTTAAATCGATAATATCAAATCATTGAGGTGTCTCTCCAGTAGACGATTTTCAAAACACCTTCATTTTGGCGATTTCAGAATAAAGCACCACACCAGCGAATTTAGTTTTTCTTCAACTTTCCAAACTGATTTATTGCACATTTCATAGCCATGTAATAAAATTCTTAAGTTAGTCACCATGCACGCAAACGCCTGGCCGGCTATGAAGTGCTGCAATGTTTTAGTAACATGATACATATTCATCATTTTTTTTATTTGATAATAGTGGACAATGGTGTCCTGATGTGGTTGGAGACATCCTCTCGCAGTGTATGGCTGTTGGGTCGGCCGCGAGTTGATCTGCCATTTCCTTGTCAGCGAAACACTACCAGAAGACTCTTCCACTGCTGTCATATATTCCTGTAGTACATGAAACACACGTTTTTCAGCGTTTACTCAATGTGTTTAATGTAACAGAATCGTTAATCCTGTAGCGAACTAACAGAATAACTGTATTGCGAAAGTAGTGAGATTCGTGGTGAAACAGCCCCTAAGCTGAATTACTACATCGGGTGTTGTCTTATTGTATGTCCTGGCTACGAGAATGCGTTCGCTGTGCTGTTCTTAGTAGCTTACCAGCATTCGTATTTTCTTATTCATTATTAGACATGCTCCTCAATTTCACCCATTTGATTTTGTATTTATAACCCTGTATTCACTCAACCAGAAGTCTTGTTCATCCAGCCACCGAACGTGACTAATTCCCATTGCTTCTAACTTCAGCCTATCCATATTACTTTTTGAATTCTCTAACCCACTTACAAGATTAAGGGATCCAACATCCCGCTCTCCGACCTGTAGAATGCCAGTTTTATTATTCCTGATGACGAAATCCTCTTATCCTTCTGAGTAGTGCCCGCCGAGAGATAGGAATGGGAAGGAGGGCTACTTTACCTGCGGATCTGGTCAACATCGAAGCCATTAGAGACAAAGCACAATTCTGAAGGTTGGGGAATGAAACTGCCTGGGCCTTTTAAAGGGAATCATGTGCTGGAGCGATTTAGGAAAATCCCGAAAAACCGAACTCTGTGGATGACTGGACGCGTATTTGAACCATCGTCCACCGAAAAGTGCTCAGTACAGCAAGGCCTTGTTGGATGGTGATATATAGTCAGATCAGTCAATCATCGACTGTTGTTGCTGCAACTACTGCCTTTGCAATATTCTCAGAATACCAAAATAGTGGAAAATAAAGAAAATGTCAAGATTATAGAAAAATGACCTCACTGAGTCATGAATCCAGAGTGTCAGGACAAGTGAACGAAACGTGGAAATGTCTCTGAAGGACGAGCCCACCGCCTGTGAGGGAATTTCGAATAATGAATGGAAGTGCTGATATTTCTTGAACCCATAACCTACCTGGCACTATTACCCAGGTGGGCGGTGGTCTTTTCGCTGTCTTAACTTACGCCATGCTCTCAGCCCCCGCAGAAATCTGAGTTTCTCTGGGGGGGACTTGGGGTGGGCGTGACATAATTAGCTGTGTAACCTCATTAATTAACCATTAGTGGAAGTAGCTCACATCAACATTATGTAATTTGCACCACAAAATACGTATCCACGCCACTTATTGCACGAATTAGATTGTCATTTCAAGATCTTTCTTAGTATTACTCAACAACTCTTGAAACGTGAAATATAGGTGTTTAACACACGTTAATACTCGCAGTTAATGGTTTCTAACTGTCAGCTATGATAACAGCGTCGCCATAGTCATCCAGCAGACATTGTTTTACGTTCTTCCTTTTACGCTAAGGAAACATCACTTGCAGGAGCTGAAGTGGTATTGTTTCTACTGTTTCGGATGTAGGCACATTATAAACAATTTTCTTTTTTTCCAGAATGTCAGACTTTTTCACAAATGTCGGTCGTTTTGTTGTCCAGGGCACTGCGAATGAAGCCTCGCGCGCAGTGTAGTACCAGAGAGATCCGCTGGTCGGCACCACGGTCACGACCACGCATGGCGTTGCTGGTCTCCACGTTGGCACGCGCCTACAAATTGCTGGCCACTCGGTCCACCATCACACGAAGGTACCAGGCCTACACTGGCAACACATTGCTATAATGATAACTGACATCTACCTGCCAAATTGTTTGTTTTTTGCTATGGCACCTGAAGACGTACCAATACTCTCATTTTTCCTTGCAGGGGTATTTGATTTTCTTTAATAATGCAATTCCACACAAAAACTTACATATGATATCTGTGTTAGTAACTTGCAAGAAGTCCAAAACCGACTGCGACTGTTAGAGGCTGCTATCAAGGAATTCCGCTCTATTTTCACCTCGGCCAGTTACTGATATTCTCTACTCCAGTTTACAGTAATAGTGCTTACTGTGTAGTCTTTCAGTTCTTCATCACATTCTTTCATCCTCTTTTGTGTTGCAAGTCATGTGCTGTACCACCAGAAGCCGAGAAATCTAGAGACAGCAGCAATATACGTAAAACTTAATGTTTTGTAGGTAGTCGACAAAAAAGCTAGACATCCAGAAGACGTGGTCGGATGTTAATGCAATTTCGTACACGTACGCATCATCCGAGGTTATATAAATGACCAGAGCTGCAATTCTCCGTGACAAGTAGAACCGCCACCAGAGTGAGTTAGTGTTGTTCGTTTTTAGAACTGATACCAGGCCTGGTAGGGTATATAAGGGGCGTGCACAGCATCAGAAGGCTTTCTCGTCTGAGACTGTGTTATCAGCACCTGACAGTTTTGAAAGTGAGGTCATGGTGGGTCTCCATGTGTCCGGCTGGTCGAATCGTGGAAATTTCAGATTTGTGAGGCATTCTGATGTGACAGTGGTCCGATGTTGGACTGTATGGGAACGTGAGCACAGGCATACTCATCGTCAAGGTTCTGGTCGACCACGTCTGACCATCACAAGGAAGGGTTGCCTTATCGTGTACCAAGCACACTATAATCCCTTCACACGTGTGTCTGCCATCCGATACCAGTTAGTGTACCCCTGGCAACATTTTGTGTCGTCCTACACCATTGGTTGGAGATTAGCAGCAGCTGGGCCAGGGAATAACCCTCCAGGTGTTTTCTGCTGTTAATACGACAGAAACGGTTGCGTTTGGAGTGGTGTCATGACTGGGAAGCATGGACTGCCGATGAACTGCGTCGCATTGTGTTCACCAGTGAATCGCTGTTCTAAAATGCCATGAATGACCATTATGGCAAGTGTGACGGCGACTTGGTGAGAGGTCACTCCCATTCTCCCTGTTTTTGGTGAGGTAGAGCAGTGTTGCTTCTGGCATCATGGTGTAGGGATCCCATTGCATATGACTTCAGATCATAGCTAGTAGTGTTTGTGGAAACTCCCATGACACAATGGCATTTCAAGGAAATTCTGTTTACTTAAACAGTATCGTGGTGCCATTTTTCAGCAGTGCAATGCTCAGAGTGTTTCCATGGTGTTGAGGTACTCTCATGGCCAGCAAGATTCCTAGATCTGTCCCTGACAGAACATGTGTAGGACCAGTTCGGAATTCCATTCCGTCTCAGTGCCAGTACCCGGGATATCAAGGTCCAGTTACAACAGTTGTGGGCCATCTTGCCTTAGGAGAGGACACAATGTCTTTAAGACTCGCTTTTCATCTGAAGCAGTACATGCATCCAGGCCAGAGGGGGCGCACCATCTTACTTATATGTGGATTCATACTGCCAAGTTTTTGTTTTTTGTAAACTGACTCGATTTTGCAATCACTAAAATAAAATCGCACACCCTCTCAACCTGTGAAATTTCTTTGTTTCATCCTCTCTGGTATATTCCATTCTGGGTGGTGCAAACTACGATGGAGAAATGTGCCCTTATTGCCAAAAGAACAATATAAATTTATTAACCAATACTGAAAACAGCCCGCCCGGCTACCCGCGCGGTCTAACGCGCTGCTTTCCGAGTGGGAAGGCGTGCCGATCCCGGCACGAATCCGCCCGGCGGATTAGTGTCGATGTCCGGTGTGCTGACCAGTCTGTGGAGGGTTTTTAAGGCGGTTTTTCATCTACCTCGACGAATGCGGGTTGGTTCTCCTTATTCCTCTCTCCTGTCAGAAAGGTCACAGTTCATAGTAACAGACGGAAAGTCATCGAGTAAAACAGAAGCAACATCCGGCGTTCCCCAAGTAAGTGTTATAGGCCCTCTATTGTTCCTAATCTACACTCCTGGAAATTGAAATAAGAACACCGTGAATTCATTGTCCCAGGAAGGGGAAACTTTATTGACACATTCCTGGGGTCAGATACATCACATGATCACACTGACAGAACCACAGGCACATAGTCACAGGCAACAGAGCATGCACAATGTCGGCACTAGTACAGTGTATATCCACCTTTCGCAGCAATGCAGGCTGCTATTCTCCCATGGAGACGATCGTAGAGATGCTGGATGTAGTCATGTGGAACGGCTTGCCATGCCATTTCCACCTGGCGCCTCAGTTGGACCAGCGTTCGTGCTGGACGTGCAGACCGCGTGAGACGACGCTTCATCCAGTCCCAAACATGCTCAATGGGAGACAGATCCGGAGATCTTGCTGGCCAGGGTAGTTGACTTACACCTTCTAGAGCACGTTGGGTGGCACGGGATACATGCGGACGTGCATTGTCCTGTTGGAACAGCAAGTTCCCTTGCCGGTCTAGGAATGGTAGAACAATGGGTTCGATGACGGTTTGGATGTACCGTGCACTATTCAGTGTCCCCTCGACGATCACCAGTGGTGTACGGCCAGTGTAGGAGATCGCTCCCCACACCATGATGCCGGGTGTTGGCCCTGTGTGCCTCGGTCGTATGCAGTCCTGATTGTGGCGCTCCCCTGCACGGCGCCAAACACGCATACGACCATCATTGGCACCAAGGCAGAAGCGACTCTCATCGCTGAAGACGACACGTCTCCATTCGTCCCTCCATTCACGCCTGTCGCGACACCACTGGAGGCGGGCTGCACGATGTTGGGGCGTGAGCGGAAGAC
This sequence comes from Schistocerca serialis cubense, assembly GCF_023864345.2. NCBI lineage: Eukaryota > Metazoa > Arthropoda > Insecta > Orthoptera > Acrididae > Schistocerca > Schistocerca serialis. The sequence continues at coordinate 125,126,374 of NC_064643.1, forward strand.
GGCCTAACGGTGTGCGGGACCATAGCCCAGCTTCATGGAGACGGTTGCGAATGGTCCTCGCCGATACCCCAGGAGCAACAATGTCCCTAATTTGCTGGGAAGTGGCGGTGCGGTCTCCTACGGCACTGCGTAGGATCCTACGGTCTTGGCGTGCATCCGTGCGTCGCTGCGGTCCGCTCCCAGGTCGACGGGCACGTGCACCTTCCGCCGACCACTGGCGACAACATCGATGTACTGTGGAGACCTCACGCCCCACGTGTTGAGCAATTCGGCGGTACGTCCACCCGTCCTCCCGCATGCCCACTATACGCCCTCGCTCAAAGTCCGTCAACTGCACATACGGTTCACGTCCACACTGTCGCGGCATGCTACCATTGTTAAAGACTGCGATGGAGCTCCGTATGCCACGGCAAACTGGCTGACACTGACGGCGGCGGTGCACAAATGCTGCGCAGCTAGCTCCATTCGACGGCCAACACCGCGGTTCCTGGTGTGTCCGCTGTGCCGTGCGTGTGATCATTGCTTGTACAGCCCTCTCGCAGTGTCCGGAGCAAGCATGGTGGGTCTGACACACCGGTGTCAATGTGTTCTTTTTTCCATTTCCAGGAGTGTATATTAACGACATAGGAGACAATCTGAGTAGCAGTCTTAGATTGCTTGCAGATGATGCTGTCATTTACCGTGTTGTAAAGTCATCAGATGATCAAAACGACTTGCAAAATGATTTAGATAAGATATCTGTATGGTGCGAAAAGTGGCAATTGACCCTGAATAAAGAAAATTGTGAAGTTATTCACATGAGTACTAAAAGAAATCAGCTAAATTTCGATTACGCGATAAGTCACACAAATCTGAGGGCTGCAAACTCCACTAAATACTTAGGGGCTACAATTACAAATAACCTAAATTGGAACGATCGCATAGATAATATTGTGGGTAGAGCAAACCAAAGACTGCGATTCATTTAAAGAACACTTAGAAGGTGCAACAGGTCTACCAAAGAGACTGTTTACACTACGCTTTTCGGCCCTATCCGGAGTACTGGTGTGCGGTGTGGGATCCGCATCAGGTGGGACTGACGGATGACATCGAAATAGTCCAAATAAGGGCAGCTCATTTTGTATTATCGCGAAATAGGGGAGATAGTGCCACAGACGTGATACGTGAATTGGATTGGCAATCATTAAAGCAAAGGCATTTTTCGTTGCGACGGGATCTTCTCATGAAATTTCAATCACCAGTTTTCTCCTCCGATTGCGAAAACATTCTGTTGGCACCCACCTACATAGGGAAAACTGATCATCACGATAAAATAAGAGAAATCAGGGCTCGCACAGAAAAGTTTAAGTTCTTGTTTTTCCCGCGTGCCGTTCGAGAGTGGAACGGTAGAGAGACAGCATGAAGGTGGTTCATTGAACCCTCTGCCAGGTACTATTGTGAATAGAAGAGTAATCACGTGGATGTAGATGTAGTTACACTATGTCGGCGACTGCTGCGCGAACATTGTCTCCATGTACACGCACACCTCATTACTCTACCACATAAACATTTGGAGATACACTCGTCTGGTATGAGACGTTCCCGGGGAGGGGGGGCGGGGAGGGGGGGCACTGGGGCCGTACCGCACAATAACCCTGGGTTCAGTGTGGGGCGGTGGTGAGGTGCTTGGACTGCTGTGGCCTATTGTGGGGTTGTGAACCACTGAGAGCTACGGCGGGTCGAAGCCTCTCCGTCGCTTCTAGGTCCCCGATTTAATACACACACACACACACACACACACACAACTAAAAACAGATTCTGAATGAATACAGATCATCCTGATGTGAGAATGAGAGTTTAACACCAACAGAAATATTTATGTACCTCAAAGAAGAGTACATTGTATTTCCTAATGGAGTAACATTGACATAGGCATGATCCCAACTATAAAAGGGTGATGGTTGGCTCGAAAGGCGCTAACCACGGATACCACACTCTCGTTTAGGGTGCTTCACTTTTTTTTTTGCAAACTACCACAACCTGCATCGGCGTAAATCTCTTTACAGTGGCCAAGCCTTGCTCTGCCACCAGTTTTTTCACACGCAAACGTCTCTCTGTTAACATGGTAGCTATTTCTGAACTGCTCAGGATGTATCGTCTCAACCTATCCCTTCTTTTTGTCAGGTTGTGCCATAAATTTCTTTTATCCCTAATTCGGTGCAGTAGCTCCTAATTAGTTACCCGACCTACCCATTAATCTTCAGCGTTCTTTTTTGGCACCACATTTCGGAAGTGTGCACTGATAAACGTCCGCGTGTCACTTCCATAAAACTAATCTCTGTCCGTACAGGCCATGAAGGCCCAACGGTACCGACCAGCCACCGTGTCATCCTTAGCCCACAGGCGTCACTGGATGCGGATACGGAGGAGCAGGTGGTCAGCACACCGCTCTCCCGGCCGTATGTCAGTTTACGAGATTGGAGCCGCTACCCCCTTGCCAACAGCGCTCGGTAGACCGGATGGTCACCCATCCAAGTGCTAACCCACCCGACAGCGCTTAACTTCGGTGATCTGACGGGAACCAGTGTTACCACTGCTGCAAGGCCGTTGGCTTTTCACTTCCAATTCAAGACTACATTTCAGACACATACTTTCGAGAAAGATTTCCTATCACCTCAAAATTATTGTGTTCGTCTTGGGTTGACAGTCCCATTGAATTTTTTGAACGACAACACTTTCGCCACTGACTGCACATGCATATTGTAACCTCCACAACTGTGAAAGCTTAATCTGGCTCCCGCCAGTTTTTGGCTCTTCTGGTGCACGATATTGACGTTTTTTGGCACCAAGACACCGGTTTCCGAGTTTCTTGATGATCATTTACATCTGTTATATGCCAGTGGTATCTGTGTGCCGAGAATACCAAATTTTAGGCATTACCTCTCGCTACGGATAACGCAGTCGCCGACAGCACATAACGACCGGGAGCAGGGCGTTTGCATAGGGTTATCAGTGCTCACAGACTGCAGAAATATTGAACCATGCTGCCTCTGTAGTGCTGCAATTGCAGGATTTAGTTCGCGAACTGGCCTCTCGATTATGTCCCATAAATGTTCAATGGGATTCATGTTGGGCGATCTGGGTAGCCAAATCATTACTCGAATTGTCCAGATGTTCCTTAATTCGGTTGCAACCAGTTGTGAGCTGGCGCATTGTCATCCAAAAAAGTTCCATCGTTATTTGGGAACATGAAGTCTATGAATGGGTGCAAATAGTCTCCAAGTAGCCGAACAAACCGTTTCCAGTCAATAATCGGTTCAGTTGTACCAGAGGACCCAGTCCATTCCATTTAAACACAGCTCAACCATTATGGAGCCACGCCAGCTGGTTCAAATGGTTCAAATGGCTCTGAGCACTATGGGACTTAACATCAATGGTCATCAGTCCCCTAGAACTTAGAACTACTTAAACCTAACTAACCTAAGGACATCACACAACACCCAGCCATCACGAGGCAGAGAAAATCCCTGACCCCGCCGGGAATCTACCCGGGAACCCGGGCGTGGGAAGCGAGAACGCTACCGCACGACAACGAGATGCGAGCTACGCCAGCTGGCACAATACCTTATTGAGATCTTGGATCCATGGCTTCGTGCGGTCTGCGCCACACTCGAACCCTACCATCAGCTCTTAGGAACTGAAATCGAAATTCATCTGACCAGGCCACGGTTTTCCAGTTGTCTAGGTCCAACCGATATGGTCACGAGACCAGGAGGGGAGCGGCAGGCGATGTTGTGCTGTTAGCAAAGGCACTTGTCTGTTAGCTCTGACAACTCTACACAATGCCAATTCTCTCGGTCGTTAAGTAAAGGACGTCGGCCATTGCGTTGTCTGTGGTGAGAGGTATTGCATGAAATTTGATATTCTCGGCACACTCTTGACACTGTGGATCTCGGAATACTGAATTCCCTAACGGTTTTCGAAATGGAATGGCCCATGCGTCTAGCTCCAACTACCATTCTGCGTTCAAAGTCTGTTAATTCTCGTCGTGCGGCCATAACCACCTCGGAAACCTTTTCACATGAATCACCTGAGTACAGATGACAGCTCCACCGATGCACTGTCCTTTTATACCTTGTTTACGCGGTGCTACCGCCATCTGTATACGTGCATATCGCTATCCCATGAATTTCGCTGCCTCAGTGTACAACATTTCTATCGAATATTCGTAATGTGGTACAGTATGTCACAAGACCTACAGTTTGGTCAGAAAGACACGTGGAGGCTGCAGCTTGGCACTTCACTAATGTGAAATGGCGTCTCCCATTTGGAAATAAGGTCCTCGCTTGCTGTTGGTCAAGCAAGGGTCGGGCATATGTAGCACGAAATTCCCTTCCTGTGATTGGATAACATTCTCGAGCCAGAAGCTCTCTTGTTGCGACAGAAATTACGAGGTCTACTGGAGGTAGCCACAGTGTAAAGTCGCGTCGGTTATATGGCTCCGCCAATTATTTCCTAAAATGTGTTATTCAATACATTAACAAGATTTAGTCATGGGACAGTGATTAGTGTGGTCACGTACATGACTCTGATATAATTAAAGATTTAGTATGAGAGTAATTTCAGAATTATAAGAGTAAACGATATGTTGTGTGTAGTGTTGACTGTGCTGTGATAACAAACCATAGGCATTAATAAAAAAACAACTGTGTTCGCTTTACTGCAAAGTACTTAAGGATTTATTCCGATTATCGCAATTACAGTGCCACTTCTATACCAGGGCACGACCGAGCGTTTCCTCTGCATTACATCTTTAGAAGAAGCAAGGTGAGTGGCCTACAGAGATCAGTCGGGAGGTGTGACGGACTTGCAGATTTCTAACAACAACACTCGCGTGTATGTATCCTCTGTTACCGCAGAGATTGGAACATGTCTCATTAGCATAAGGGGAGTGATGGAACAGTTATCATTAAAATTCAATGAACAGCTTTAGGTAACTGAATATTAACACGAAATTTTAGTACAACTTAAACGAACGAAACAGCGCACGCCAGGCAAGTTCTCAGGAGGCACGATTTAATCAACAAACGTCATCACAGTACAGCCAATTCGAACGAAATATTTATAAATTATGTACACTAACTTCCCTCATGAATCAGTGTATCTAATACAGAAAACAGTATGTAAATCCCCGTAGTAGTTGATCAATTAGAAAAAACAGTCAAGATCACAGAATATCTCATTTATTGAAATGACCGGTTTCGATAATTGTAAATGGCCGTCTTCAGATTTTGAGCACCATTTAGCTGGAGCTGGCAGAGTGGTGAACAGCTGCGGTTGTCACCACATGCAGGTGTTCACCACGCCGCCAACTCCAGCCAAATGGTGCTCAGAATCTGAAGATGGCCGTTTAAACGTGCAAAAAACCGGTCATTTCAGTAAATGAGATATTCTGAGATCTTGACTTCTTTTTTTATCAAACATAACGGGTCTCTGTTACCTCCTGAGCCAGTTGGTTAAAGTTATGACCTTGAGTATTTTCTTGAGACTAGCCTTCATGGCGTGCGGGATTATAATTTGTAATGTGTAGCGATGTTAAAATATATCTGTTTTTCAGAAACAGCTGTCTTCATTTTATACCCTCTCTTCTTCGGCCATTGTCCTTTTTTTCTTGCTGAAATACCAAAACACGGCTACTGTTTTCGGTGTGTCATTTCCCCAAACTAATGCCCTCAGCATTGCCACATTTATTTCGACTACATTCCTCTACCTATGTTTTACTTTTGTTGATCCTCATCTTATAACCTCAAGACATTATCCATTTCGTTCAACTAATCTTCCGATTCCTTTGCAGTCTCTGATAGAAACACAGTGTCATCGGTCAACTTTGAAGTATGTATTTCATCTCCATGAATTTTAGCTCACTTTCCAAATTTCTCTTTGATCTCCTTTACAGTGTGCCCAACGTTCAGATTGAATAACATCAGGGATAGGCTACAACCTTGCCAGGTGTCCTCCTCAACAGCTGATTTCTTTTCGTGTCCTTCGACTATAATGTCTACAGTCTGATTTCTGTAGAATTTGTACTTAACATGTCGCTCCCTACAGTTTATCGCTACTTCCTTTGGGTTTTCGACATATCGATATCATCTTTACAGTTACTCAGTATATCAGTCCTTCATAAATATAGTACTGATAGGACATTAAGGAAGACATGAGACATCGTTAAATTCATAAAGGACCCAGTAAATACCAGTGATTATTTGAGAAGAGCCAAAAATGAGAGGAACTTTCGAAGAAGAAACTTTTAACGTTGCACAGAATGGGAGGATACGCTAGAAATCATCTTTTACATGACAGAAGTTTTTTGGTTTCGCTAAACATTTTCAGCAGCACTTTTATTTCAAGGCCTCAGTGTCCGCCAGTGCTGAATGCTATGGAGCTGGAGAGCATTGAATGAGAAAAAAAAAAACAACGAAAATCTATATCACAGCTAATACGCCATTTTTTGTTTCCGGCAGTCATGGACTGTGTGGCTGGTCCCGGCGGAGGTTCGAGTCCTCCCTCGGGCATGGGTGTGTGTGTTTGTCCTTAGGATAATTTAGGTTTAGTATTGTGTTGTAGGGGAAGGAGTAGAAGAAAAGGTTACAGGAGAATTTGGGCTTGGGACAAGGAATGAAAGAGGAGAAAGACTAATTGAGTTCTGTAACAAGTTTCAGCTAGTAATAGCGAATACCCTGTTCAAGAATCACAAGAGGAGGAGGTATACTTGGAAAAGGCCGGGAGATACGGGAAGATTTCAATTAGATTACATCATGGTCAGACAGAGAGTCCGAAATCAGATACTGGATTGTAAGGCGTACCCAGGAGCAGATATAGACTCAGATCACAATATAGTAGTGATGAAGAGTAGGCTGAAGTTCAAGACATTAGTCAGGAAGAATCAATACGCAAAGAAGTGGGATACGGAAGTACTAAGGAATGATGAGATACGTTTGAAGTTCTCTAAGCTATAGATACAGCAATAAGGAATAGCGCAGTAGGCAGTACAGTTGAAGAGGAATGCACATCTCTAAAAAGGGCCATCACAGAAGTTGGGAAGGAAAACATAGGTACAAAGAAGGTAGCTGCGAAGAAACCATGGGTAACAGAAGAAATACTTCAGTTGATTGATGAAAGGAGGAAGTACAAACATGTTTCGGGAAAATCAGGAATACAGAAATACAAGTCGCTGAGGAATGAAATAAATAGGAAGTGCAGGGAAGCTAAGACGGAATGGATGCAGGAAAAATGTGAAGACATCGAAAAAGATATGATTGTCGGAAGGACAGACTCAGCAAAGAGGAAAGTCAAAACAACCTTTGGTGACATTAAAAGCAACGGTGGTAACATTAAGAGTGCAACGGGAATTCCACTGTTAAATGCAGAGGAGAGAGCAGATAGGCGGAAAGAATACATTGAAAGCCTCTATGAGGGTGAAGATTTGTCTGTTGTGATAGAAGAAGAAACAGGAGTCGATTTAGAAGAGATAGGGGATCCAGTATTAGAATTGGAATTTAAAAGAGCTTAGGAGGACTTACGGTCAAATGAGGCAGAGGGGATTGATAACATTCCATCAGAATTTCTAAAATCATTGGGGGAAGTGGCAACAAAACGACTATTCACGTTGGTGTGTGGAATATATGAGTCTGGCGATATACCATCTGACTTTCGGAAAAGCATCATCCACACAATTCCGCAGACGGCAAGAGCTGACAAGAACGAGAATTATCGCACAATCAGCTTAACAGCTCATGCATCGAAGCTGCTTACAAGAATAATATACAGAAGAATGGAAAAGAAAATTGAGAATGCGCTAGGTGACGATCAGTTTGGCTTTAGGAAAAGTAAAGGGACGAGAGAGGCAATTCTGACGTTACGGCTAATAATGGAAGCAAGGCTAAAGAAAGATCAAAACATTTTCATAGGATTTGTCGACCTGGAAAAAGCGTTCGACAATATAAAATGGTGCAAGCTGTTCGAGATTCTGAAAAAAGTAGGGGTAAGCTATAGGGAGAGACGGGTCATCTACAATATGTACAACAACCAAGAGGGAATAATAAGAGTGGACGATCAGGAACGAAGTGCTCGTATTAAGAAGCGTGTAAGACAAGGCTGTAGCCTTTCGCCCCTACTCTTCAATCTGTACATCGAGGAAGCAATGATGGAAATAAAAGAAAGGTTCAGGAGTGGAACTGAAATACAAGGTGAAAGGATATCAATGATACGATTCACTGATGACATTGCTATCCTGAGTGAAAGTGAAGAAGAATTAAATGATCTGCTGAACGGAATGAACAGTCTAATGAGTACACAGCATGGTTTGAGAGTAAATCGGAGAAAGACGAAGGTAATGAGAAGTAGTAGAAATGAGAACAGCGAGAAACTTAACATCAGGATTGATGGTCACGAAGTCAATGAAGTTAAGGAATTCTGCTACCTAGGCAGTAAAATAACCAATGACGGACGGAGCAAGGAGGACATCAAAAGCAGACTCGCTATGGCAAAAAAGGCATCTCTGGCCAAGAGAAGTCTACTAATATCAAATACCGGCCTTAATTTGAGGAAGAAATTTCTCAGGATGTACGTCTGGAGTACAGCATTGTATGGTAGTGAAACATGGACTGTGGGAAAACCGGAACAGAAGAGAATCGAAGCATTTGAGATGTGGTGCTATAGACGAATGTTGAAAATTACGTGGACTGATAAGGTAAGGAATGAGGGGGTTCTACGCAGAATCGGAGAGGAAAGGAATATGTGGAAAACATTGATAAGGAGAAGGGACAGGATGATAGGACATCTGCTAAGTCATGAGGGAATGACTTCCATGGTACTAGAGGGAGCTGTAGAGGGCAAAAACTGTAGAGGAAGACAGAGATTGGAATACGTCAAGCAAATAATTGAGGACGTAGGTTGCAAGTGATACTCTGAGATGAAGAGGTTAGCACAGGAAAGGAATTCGTGGCGGGCCGCATCAAACCAGCCATTAGACTGATGACCAAAAAAAAAAATTGTGTAAGCTTAGGGACTGATAACCTTAGCAGTTAGGTCCCATAGGATTTCACGCACATTTGAACTTTTTTTTTTGTTTCCGTATACTAAAAGTATACTACAGGGTTGAATTAAACCCACCTTTCGCTGCACTTGAAGGAAACATGTCACATATGTATGTCTGTAACCTGTGTTCTTGAAGTCAAACACGTCGATGCCTGCTATCATGCTTACGTGATAAGGATTCCAGAGCTGGATCAATACAATTTGCCACACTAGCGCCTTGTATGCGATTTCCTTCACAGATACAGTGCCCTTTCCGTGAACCCTTCCAACAACTCAAGGTCTCTCCATGCGCCATAGCTGTTATCGATTTGTTATTTTTGTTCCATTTCGTATCATTATAAAATATTTAAACAATTCGACGTTCCTCAGAAGTTTGCCAGTAATCTTGTAATCTGACTACAAAGGTATCCAGTCTTTTCTAGAGCGTCGTTAATGAGAGAGAGGGGTTAGCTACCATAATAAGATTATTATATCCCATTCGGCGAGAGGTGAGCTCTCGCAGCTGGCAGCGCAGTTGCCAGTATTCGACTTGGAAGGAGGGTGTGGTGGAGCGTGGTGATACGCGTTCCCCTTCCACTCTTCGGCCCCGCGGCAGGCAGGGTCGCAGGATTCATTGCAGCATTGCGCTGATCGGTGTGTTCCTTGGTCAAATATTTTTTCTCGTGCGCTAGCAGTGTTTGCCTTCTCTCGGCATTAAAAATGTACGACAAAATGCACAAACGTTCTATGTAAATTACCTGTATTTTTCATGCGGGAGACTGGAAATCCCAAGATCGTCGTCATCTGATTGATCATCTCTCGTCACGACCAAATAGACTTTGGAGTCTTCGCTGCCGCTGTCCTTATCATTTGATAAAGAAATTACAATGTTTTGTATGGATTCTTCTCTTACGCCTTCTTCTGTATTCGACCTTGTACGTCTTCCCACACATTGTTCACGACATTCTTTCAATTTTCTGGTGTTATTCATGTAACAGCCTCATTTACCAGCCTCTCTTTGTCGGGAAATGTGAAGGTTTTACTTCCCTCCGCGACATGTGCTTTTATTTGACCCCAGACAAGTTCAGTGTCGTTGTAACGCCAATGGCACGTTTGAAGACACATAACTTTGTGGCTGTGGTTCTCTGGTAACTTATTAGTGTCTTATGTGGCTTGTATATAGTTTACTAACGCCAGCAGTCCCACATTTTGCATGTTCTGTTCAAAGCCTATTTTATATCTTTCCACCAGCTGACTATTTAGTCTCTCCTTCCAGCAGCTGTTGTTGCCGTATTTCATTGTACAGAATGGTATGACAAAATATGTTATGTGGACATGTGTACGGAAACGCTTACTTTCCATGTTAGGGCTCATTTTATTACTTCTCTTCAAATCACGTTAATCATGGAGTGGAAACACACAGCAACAGAACGTACCAGCGTGACTTCAAACACTTTGTTACAGGAAATGTTCAAAATGTCCTCCGTTAGCGAGGATACATGCATCCACCCTCCGTCGCATGGAATCCCTGATGCGCTGATGCAGCCCTGGAGAGTGGCGTATTGTATCACAGCCGTCCACAATACGAGCACGAAGAGTCTCTACATTTGGTACCGGGGTTGCGTAGACAAGAGCTTTCAAATGCCCCCATAAATGAAAGTCAAGAGGGTTGAGGTCAGGAGAGCGTGGAGGCCATGGAATTGGTCAGCCTATACCAATCCATCGGTCACCGAATCTGTTGTTGAGAAACGTACGAACACTTCGACTGAAATGTGCAGGAACTCCATCGTGCATGAACCACATGTTGTGTCGTACTTGTAAAGGCATATGTTCTTGCAGCACAGGTAGAGTATACCGTATGAAATCATGATAACGTGCTCCATTGAGCGTAGGTGGAAGAAACTAAAATGAGCTCTAACATGGAAATTAAGCGTTTCCGGACACATGTCCACATAACATCTTTTCTTTATTTGTGTGTGAGGAATGTTTCCTGAAAGTTTGGCCGTACCTTTTTGTAACACCCTGTATAGTTAAGGCTCACCGGCCATTTGACCATCTTCTTCTTCTGTGCGGATGCACAAACAGTGCCCGAACTCTTATGAGAATCGGCAGTACAGCCGCGAGTAATGAGTATAATGGGCAGGGGCACTATGAATATAGTGCGGGACAATAAGTTGGGAATGTGGATCTCACGGAAAGCGTGCCAGAGATAAATCCCTGCAGTCGCACTATTCCCTGTGTCCTCTGGTGGCTCAGATGGATAGAGCGTCTGCCATGTAAGCAGGAGATCCGGGGTTCGAGTCCCGATTGGGGCACACATTTTCAATTGTCCTCGTTGACTTATATCAACGCCTGTATGCAGCTGTGGTTATTCATTTCATTACAATTTTTCATCGCATCACCTGTTGGGCATCTTCAGGTGTGCCGCCGAAGACTTAAGTTACGTACGCGTATTGGTCATGTAAACATGCGGAAGCTTCACAAGATACTGTGCCCTTCTGACTTCGAGCTGTGTTGAGTTGATTAGAAAAGTGAAGGGATATGAGTTGCGTGTAGCGTTACTGTTTGTGTTCTCTGTAAATGTGCCTCGTGTGAGGGTCATATTAAGTCGTTTCTTCATCGGTTTTGGAGGTTCTAAGCCTGGTGAATTGACGAAATTTTGGGGCGAAGAAGTTGTTTTCGCAGAAACTCTGATCGCTTTGGTGTGGGTGATTTGGTATATGGATGGCTGTCGTAAGTGCTGTGTGTGTGTGTGTGTGTGTGTGTGTGTGTGTGTCGCGTGTTGATAGTTTAGCGAGGAGCGTCGGTATAACTAGGAAAACCATGTTCTGAAAAGTCTGCGGCGTTTCCAAATATTTGTTGGTGGTCATTTACCCACTTGCGAATTATACAAAATGGCCGGTAGTATGACGGTACGGCATATATCTATGCATAACGTTTATAAACGACATGAAATGAAACGAGTACGTAAGGAGTAGCGGGAAGGCGGATGGTCAACTTCGGTTTATTGTGAGAATTTTAGTAAAGTCTAGCTCATCTATAAAGAAGGCCGCGTATAGAACACTACTGTGACCCAGTCTTGAGTACTGCTCGAGTGTTGGGAACGCTACCACGTCATATTAAAGGAAGGCATCCAGGCAATTCAGAAGCGTGCTGCCAGATTTGTTCACGTCGGGTTCGAGCAACACGTGAGTCTTTCAGAATTGTTTCGTGAAATCGGATGGGAATCTGTTGGAGAGAAAATGTCGTTCTTTTAGAGAAAATGTCGTTCTTTTCGCGAAGAACTGTTGAGAAAATTTAGAGAACCGGCATTTGCAGCTGACTGTAGAACGATTCTACTGCGGCCAGCGTACATTTCACTTGAGGAACATGTACACAATAGAAATTGGGGCTTGTACAGAAGCATAAATTATAGACATTAGTTTTCCCTCGTTCCATAGGCGAATGGATCACAAGAGGAAATAACTAGCAGTGGTACAAGGTAACCTTCGTCATTCACCGTATGGGGCCTTTACGAAGTATGTACAGCGGTTGAACGAAAATTTGAACACAGTACGAGAAATGCATGCTAGAGCATAAATGCTGATGCTAGCCAAGCCTACAGATTGTGCTGTTCTGTTTGACCAAGAACGACACTTGTGAATGTTCTCAATACGATCCACGTGTCAGTCATGTTGAGAACAGTGTTTTGTGTAGATCTGAGTGCATTATGTCGAAGCTAAATTAATTCAAACATAGGCAAATTGTTGGTGCTCGCATGGTGGATGCTTGCGTAAGCAAGACAGCCGAAGTGTTTGGTGATTCAAGAGCCACAGTTCCGAAGATTTATGCCGCAGACAAGGAAATCTGAAAAAAATCCTCCGCTAAGTCACAACGTGTGTGTTCAGTGTTTGTGACATTCGGTCACTGCAGAGGATTGTGACGAAAAATAAGAGGAAGACAGTTGCAAAAGTCACTGCAGAACTAAATTTCGCACTCGCGAATCCTGCCAGAAGCAGACCAACACGAAGGGATTAGCTGTGATCTGCAGGGCGAGCTGGAATTACAAAACCACTCATCCGTGATGCAAATAGCATTGACAAGAAAACGTGGTGCCGCAGCGATGAAACCTGGACTGTTGAGCAATGGAAGAAAGTCATTTATTTCGTTCAAAAATGGTTCAAATGGCTCTGAGCACTATGGGACTTAACATCTGAGGTCATCAGCCCCCTAAAACTTAGAACTACTTAAACCTAATTAACCTAAGGACATCAAACACATCCAGGTCCAAGGCAGGATTCGAACCTGCGACCATAGCGGTCTCGTGGTTCTAGACTGAAGCGCCTAGAACCGCTCGGCCACATCGGCCGGCCATTTCTTTGGATGGTTATCGTCTTCACTGTTTCCAATTTCTGGCCAAGTTTTGGTCCCAAGATTGAAATATGACGGGGTTTCGGTAAATATGTGGGCAGCCATATCGGGGTATTCCATGGGCTTTGTGGTTACTGAGCGACGCCGCATTTCTGCCCAGAATTATGTGACCATTTTGCTGATGAAGTCCAACCCATAGTACGGTGTTTGTTCCCCAGTGGGGATGCTGTGTTCCAGGACGACAGGACCCCTTTTCACACAGGTCGCGTCGTCCAGGACTGATTTTATGAACACGAGGATGAATTTTGGCATCTCCCCTGGTCACCACAGTCACCAGATCTAGGTATTATTGTACTTTTGTGTTCTACCTTTGAGAGAGAGGTGCGTTATCGCTCTCCACCTCCATCATCGTGACCTGAACTCGCCACTGTTTTGCAGAAAGAATGGTGTGAAACTGCGTACACTCTTGGCCAACGAACGACAGAGACTATATTCGGCCAAAATGGAATATGAGCTGTTTCGTATCTATTTATTTATTTGCTAATGAACGCCTTAGATTTTGAACTGTTGTTGAATGCTGTAGGCGCTAAAACTTCCAAAGACAACACCTCCCTTAGGAGAGCTGTACCTGGAACAGAAAGTTAGTAGTCACTTCCAGTTTTGTGTCTTTCTTTTTGTCGTTCACGTCGGAAATATGACAATGCAATAAACATTTCCTTTTTCACATCGTGCATCTTACTTTCTAATAGCTGAGTTATTTCCCTCCGAACGCCCAGTCTTATCAGTTTCAAATTATCGCAATTGTTAGGGGCCCATAAACATTTCCGTTCATGATAAAACTCTGTCAGATTTAAAGCTCTCTGCGTACTGCAGCCTAGTCTCTTGTGTCTTTAAAGACAAATATACATCCTTAGCGAGAACAGAAATTGCCTGCTGGGGAAATAGCGACAAATGAGATTAAGTTTTTCACGACAGGTACATGCCGCACTCAGTATGTTTTACTGACTAATATCGCCATTTAATTTAACAGCCAACTAGTCTACTTTAAACTGTCTGTTTCAGAGTTTGTGACGATCCTCTTGTTAAATTAAACAGCGAACTGGTAAATAAAACATACAAAGTGCGACTTGTGGCTGTCCTCAAAAATTTGAATGCACACCCGTTCTAGAGACAACAAATCGCTAATGAACCAACAAACATTTGACACGGCGTCCACATTAGGAGAGGGTTCCCAACGCCAACCAACCACCAACACTTCGATGTTACCACCAGCAGACCGAACTGCAGCCAAGGCCAACCGCTTCGTTGGCTCCGATGTGCGGCCCAGCAATTCACGGCCAACGAAGAGGTTGACTGTTCTTCGTTGGAGTATTGTGTACGCGCCTTAAGATTCCTTTTAGAACCATACATAACCTGTATTTATCCACTCCGAGACAACTGAGAGCTGGTATGAGTGTCAACAGCTCTCCTAGATAGTTAAGGCATCATAATGTGTTGTGTTTTGGTGTTTCGATATTTTTCTCCGCCCCCTGTACGTAGATATCAAATTTCCTCTTAACATAAAGAAGTAATACCGTCACGATGTGCAGGGGGTTAGCTGGCATCGTTAGTGTCCCAATGGCGAAATGTGGCGGTCTGCAGTTTATGCGACGGCGACGGACGTAGTACTGCGACTGGATCGCAGTGCAGGGTCAGCCGTCATTGGTGGATCGCCTTCCCGACGAGTGCGACTGGACCAGAAGGTTTTCCGTGGGGAACGCCGGGTGCCATATTCGTCGCGTGGGCGGCATCGGCAGCGGCCACGGAGGCGCCTCCTATAGCTGCAGCCGCGGCGCGGCGCGGCAGTTAATATGATTAAGGCCGACAGGGCGGCACGCGTGGGCGGTAGATCCCCGAGGAAGTCGTAAATACCGACCCCTAACCCAGCCCAGCCCAGCCGAGTAGGGCCGGGCCGGGGCTCGACACGGCCGTGCATTTATTCACATTTCCGCTCGCCTTTAACTCTATATTTAGAGGCCAAGTTTCGACGCGAGCTTCCGCGTATCGCTGAAGTCTGCGGATGGCTAGCTAGCCCGGAAGTGAATACAAACAGAATAAACGAGATTTATCAACACAGTTGCGCAGGTGGTGTCCGGAACAACAAAACGCGCTTATTCTGGCATGCCGCACGGCCACCGTGTTCCCAAGTTCGTAACAAGTGAAGCGTTCTTACCCACGTATTGAAAATTTCGGTCATGTTCATGGCCTGTCTAAACTATGCAGTACCGAGACGCGTAACTCTTCTGTCAATATCCGTGACCCACTTCCTCTATTTTCTCTTACAGAATCTTATTTCGCCATATCAAGTTACAGTCCTCATTTCTCTCTGTCATCTTGTATCCCACTGTCCTGTCTGAGCGTACTTCGTGACTACTACTTGTAATTTATATCCAATAAGTTTGTACGGATCTAAAATTCTTCTGCTCATTGTCTTCACTTTGCTAACAAGTATACCCACTTCATGTACACTGTGATGACAAAAGCCATGGGAGAGCGATATGCACATACACAGATGGCGGTAGTATTGCCTGCACACGGTATAAAAGGGCACTGCATTGGCAGAGCTATCATTTGAATTCACCTGAGTCATGTGTAAAGGTTTCCGACGTGATTATGGCCACATGACGGGAAGTAACAGACTTTGAACGCAGAATGGCAGTCGGAGCGAGACGCATGGGACATTCCATTTCGAAATTCGATAGATAATTCAATATTCCGAGAGACACAGTACCAAGAGTGTGCCGAGTAACCTAATTTTAGGCTTTCCCCCTCATCATGGCCAACGCAGTGCCCGACTGTCTTCACTTAACGACCGAGAGCAGCGGCTTTGGCATAGCGTTGTTGTCAGTGATGACAGACAAGCATCATGGCTAAATATTTCTGCAGGGGACTTCCGACGACTAGTTAAGTCCGTGCCATGTTGAGTTGCTGCACTACGTCGGGCAAACAGAAGGAGGTACGACATAGTGTTAGAAGGTTCCCATGCCTTTTATCACCTCACTGTACTTGTGTGGGCATGTGCGCACAGCAGTGTGTGTGCGTGTTGTGTGTTCATGTTATATGTGTGTGTGTGTGTGTGTGTGTGTGTGTGTGTGTGTGTGTGTGTGCGTTCGTGTGAGAGAGAGAGAGAGAGAGAGAGAGAGAGAGAGAGAGAGAGAGAGAGAGAGAGAGAGACCAGTTTTAGCATTCCTGACTATGAAGATACAATCAACCGATTGTTTTAATAATTTCATTTCTGGCGCCAGAAATTGGGTCTTCTCTCCCTCGATTTCCTTGTTTTCAGTCCCACGTACAGGGTAAAACCGAACTTCTCTGACAAACTTTTGGAGATCGTTCAGGGATAATTTCGGAGTATTTTGGTATAAGAGATATGTAGGTTCCTGTGGTTCGTTTGAAATGGAATTATGATTTATTCAGTTTGTTACCCCATTTACCTTTACTTATATGAAAATATCACTACAACAATTCAAAACTTGTTACATGCAAACGTACAATGCAAAAGTCAGAATAATTGAACAATCGTAGGGTACAAAATTTCTGTGATGTGGTTGCCGACACGGCGGGAATAATGTGATTGTTGCGTTCTTCAGTTGCATTCAGTGAACCCGTAAACGATGTGCGTATAGACCAGTTCTTCATCAGAAAAAAATCAATAGTGCTGTGTATCGCTGTGTACGTCCACGTCACACTACTGAACACCAAAACCGCAAGAGGACCGAGCAGTACTGAATGCAAGTTCGTTGGGTATCACCGTTGCCAACAACAATTACCGTCATTGAATGGAAAACGTCTGTATCCAAACAAGACATACAGCGGTCGCACGGATATTTTCAGTGCAATACAGATACATGCCTACAGGTAAGTGAGGGTAAGAAATCAAACGAAATGGAATTACTCTGTAACGAGCCACCTGAGACCACATGTCCTCTGTAGCAGAATAATCACAAAATGTTACTGAAAAAACTCCGAAATTTTTGTAGGTGGCGTTTGGGATCACTCTGTACGTGAAATGGAACAGCTGCTACACTGTAGAAGTTATGCTTGTGTTGTTTCGTACCTTATTTTTCAGCTTTCCACGAATACTGCCGTATACACCGAGGTGACAAAAATCATGGAATAGCGAAATGCACGTATACAGATGGCGATAGTATCGCGTACGCAAGGCATAAAAGGGCACTGCACTGGCGGAGCTGTTGTTTGTCCTCACGTGATTTATGTGAAAAGATTTCCGACGTGATTATGACCGCACGACGGGATTTACCAGACTTTCAACACGAAATGGTAGTTGGAGCTAGACGCATGGGCCTTTCCACTTCGGAAATCGATAAGGATTTCAATATTCCGAGATCCAAAGTGTCAAGAGTGTGCCGAGAATACCAAATTTCAGGCATTACCTCTCACCACGGACAACGCAGTGGCCAACGGCCTCCTCTTAACGACTGAGAGCAGCGGCGTTTGCGAAGAGTTGTCAGTGCAAACAGACAAGCAACGCTGTATGAAATAACTGCAGAAATCAATGTCGGACGTACGACGAACGTATCCATTAGGACAGTGAGGCGTTAATGGGCTATGTCATCAGACGAACGACGCGAATGCTTTCGCTAACAGAGAGGCATCGCCTGCAGTGCCTCTCTTGGGCTCGTGAGTATAGCTATTGGACCCCAGACGACTGGATAACCATGGTCTGATCAGGTGTGTCACGATTTCACGTGCTAAGAGCAGATGGTAGGGTTCGAGTGCAGCACAGACCCCACGAAGCCATGGACACCAAGTTGTCAGCAAGGCACTGTGCAAGCTGGTGGTGGTCCCTTAATGGTGCGGGCTTTGTTCACATGGGATGGACTGAATCCTCAGGTCCAGCTGAACCGATCGTTCACTGGAAATGGTTGTTTTCTGCTACTTGGAGACCATTTGCAGCTAGTCATAAACCTCATGTTCCGAAACTCAAGGCGCCATGCCACCGGGCCACAGTTGTTCATGATTGGTTCGAAGAACATTCTGGACAATTCGAGCGAACGATTTGGCCACTCAGAGCTGCCAACATGAATCCCATAAAATATTTATTGGATGTAATCGAGAGATCAGTTAGTGTTACAGAATTCTGCGCTGGCAACGCTTCCGCAATTATGTACGGCTATAGGGGCAGCCTGGCTCAGTGTTTCTGCAGGGGACTTCCAACGACTAGTTGAGACCATGCCACATCTAGTTGCTGCGCTACAACGGGCAAAATTAGGTGCGACACTATATTAATAAGAATCCCATGACTTTTATATAGTTGTAAATTTATTAACTAATTCATCCAGTTTTATGTCCTTCTCATATAAAATATAGTTTGAGTGGCCCGAAGTCACGGGAAGTGCTGTCCTATTTGTAGATGTACCGTGTGTGATGCCGAGTGTTGCGGCTAGATGCTGCGTATCGTGTGTAAGTGGAGACACGATAGCTGGGCAGTCTGTAACAGACAGGTGCGCTTTCACCACGGCTGCACGTCACGAGTTGGCTGACTTTGAACGTGGACTGATACTCTGTGCAGCAGCCATGTGTCATAGCATATCGGGGATCACGCAAGAATTATGCTGCCCGATGTCAACAATATCTAGCGTAGATCTTCAGAGAGAATTGCGCAGAAACAATGCTTCCACATGCTTGAGTCGCCGGACTCGACGATCACAAGTGTTTGATTTATTTATTTATACGTGTCCAGAACATAAAGTATAATTCATATACTGTTGAATATCATCATGATTAAACTCCTTGTGGTGCCCAGAATTTCACTTAATATTGGCGACAACCAGATCGTCCATCGAGACAGGTTCTTCCAGGTCCCTGCAGTTGAGTAGGTGCTGATGGTCTTGAAGTTCACCACACTCACATAGCTCGTCCTCTAGGATGTATCCCCATTTCTTCCTGTTTACCTTACGCTGAGATACTCCAGTTCTCAGTCTATTCAAGACCTTCCATGTCTCGTATGGGAGGTGGTGACCTGCAGCAAGTTCTTCTTTGGGGTCATCCAAATATTCCTTTGATGGTGAACTATGACAGAGTTGTCTTCTACGCATTGCAGGTGGTGTCGGGATTGGTTGTGTTGTCTGCAGGAAACTTTTTCTCGGTTTCAGTCTTGGTGACTGATATTCATGTCAAAACAGGGAGTGTTTTGCGTCTGTCACCTGCTTCATTCTTTCCATTTCAGCTACAGTTCTCCTTCGGATATCTAGAGGTGCTGCGCCCAAGAGATAGCAGATTTTGTTAACCGGGGTTGCCGCATGCAGCCTGAAACAATGCGTCATGTTTCATTTAGGGCAATATTTACCTGTTTGGCATGGCGGGAGTTCTGCCACGCAGGTGCTGCATATACTGTAGCGGAGAAGCACAAAGGAAGGGCAGATGTGCTGAAGACATCCGGGTTTGCTCCCCAGTTGTTGCCTGTCAGTTTTCGAATAATATTGTTCCTACCACAGACCTCATTTTTGTATCTGTGCAGTGGTATTCGAATATGAGGGAACTGTCCAATTTTACTCCCAGATATTTGGAGTGTTAGTTGTTGAGCTCTCCAGGTTGCTCATTTTCCTCCAGGCCTCTCCGTTCCGTAAGTGGAATGCATATACTTGTGTCTTTGAATGGTTTGGCTTCAGGTAGTTACTGTCATAATAGTCAAATAGTGTCTTAAGACCTGTTGTTAGTTTTTCTTTGCCTTCTCAAAAGTTCTTCCTTGGGCAGCAACTGCTGTCTCATCTGCGTAAATGAAAGATATTGTGGTAGGATTAATTGGCTGGTCATTACTATAAATATTACATAACAATGGGCTAACACGCTTCCTTGGGGATACTGTTTCTCTGCGTCCTCCAACGGCTGATTTTGTTTGGTATGGTAACGAAGAAATGTCTGTTCTGAAGCAGACATCTCATAAAATGTATGAAATGAAAGACTTTTGTGATGGCATAGATCTATGTTAATAATTTGGTGTCATATGCGGCAGTAAATTCAATAAAGGCGACACTGGTGATCTGCCCGCGTTCATATTCATCTTCTCTGTGTTGTGTCAGATTCAAGATCTGTCCACAACATGGCCTCCCTAGACGAAAACCCGATTGTTCTCTAATCAGTGTTTGGTCGACATGGTCTGAGATTCGATTGGGGATCGTTCTCTCTAAGACTTTATAAAGTTGCATAGGTGTGATATCAGTCGGAAGTTTTTGTCATCTGTTTCCCAGGTTTTAATAGGGCTACAACTCTGGTTTTTCTCCAGATCTTTGGTATTTACAATCTTGAAAGACAGGCGTTCATAATATCTTGAACCCACTTTTTGATTGCTAGTTCAAACATTTTTATTTGTTCTATTCTCAGGTCATCTAATCCAGCAGCCTTATTGCTTTTGATTGGGCATTTTGCGGTTTGTAATTCTTCCAAAGAGAAAGGTGTGCCAGTGTAGTTATTCTCCTCAATAACTTTCCAATATAGTTTCTCTCCTAAATTATTCTTTGGATCTTTGGTGTTACAGTTTTTTTTAATTAATCTTGCTATTAAGCAATAATTGCTGCACTGCCTGGTTAGGTATAATATCAGCAGTGACTGAAGGAGTTGCTTTTGGGTCGTTTCCAAGGTTCTTCAGCAGTTGCCATTCCATTCTACTGTTTTGTTTCATGTCTATCTGCATCATAAAGTCGCACCATTTTTCTTTCCTTGTATCTGACATGGCTAGCATCAGGTCTTCACCAGCCTGTATTGTTTCTTCAGAAAATGGATAATCTTCGAAGAGGTGTTCATATTTACTTAGAAATGTCTAAGTTTTTGATGAGCGGATATCACGTCGCCTCCGCAGAGCCATTCGGGGCGATCGACGATCTGGTCTGAGTTCGCAGCCGATTTCACATCCAGTGCCTTCCCATGAATTCCGGCCACTCATTTAACGAATTTTGTTTACTGTATCGTTTTTATGTGTAGTAAATATCGGGACTATCAAAAATGACACTACAACTTTGAAAACTCATATTGTTTTATTCATTTAACCTGCAGAGTTGCTTTTGCTGTCATTTTATAGCAAAATACATCTCGTTTTCTACGTTATATCTAACCGCGTTCAGTGTGACTTCCATTGGTTAAGCGGCACACATTCAATTTTTTTAAAGTCATATGAGACTTAACTGCTAAGTGCATTAGTCCCTAAGCTTACACACTACTTAACCTAACTTATCCTAAGGACAAACACACACACCCATGCCCGAGGGAGGACGCGAATCTCCGCCGGAACCAGCCGCACAGTCCATGACTGCAGCGCCTTAAGACTGCTCGGCTAATCCCACGCGGCACACATTCCATCTGAAGTCAATTTCCTGTCAGAATCTTGTAGCATGTCTGGTGTGACTTGGTTAGTTGTGAGCCCTGAGCTCCGCTAGAGAAGACGGCAATGCTGGAACAAAGGCGGTATCTTTGGTGAATCCCCTAGAAAAAATCAATAAATGATAGGCCCGGTAAACTTGTGGACCATGGAGTTGGCGCATTTCGGCCCATGCGTCTTCTAGTGGCGCGAAACCAGTCGTGACCCTTCATAAAAAGTATTCTACAGCCAAAGCGGATTACTTCTTTCAGAACTTGGAATTTTGGCTGCGGTTGCCGGCAATTTAAAATAAAATGCTCAAGACTATTAAAATCAGACCGATTCGCCGAATAAAGAACGGAGAAATCCACCCCATATTGTTAGACGCGCGATAGATCTCTTGCGGCCGTCGTTTGGTGATGATCGTGTGCTCAGCCGCCACTTTCGTCACGCATCCTCAGGTAATAAATATTCTTCTTAATAGGTCATCGGCTAGAAGTTGGTGCCCTAAAGCAGTCCCCATCATTCACGTCACGTTGTAAACAAACAGCACGGTAAAAGCGGTAGTCCTTATCTAAAACAAATGGGGTAGCGGAACCGCGCCACATCCAGGAATGTGGCTGTATTTTAAATGTCCACTTTCAGCATTTTTATAAACGGGACTCAATCTCTTTGTACCGGGTGATCAAAAAGTCAGTATAAATTTGAAAACTGAATAAATCACGGAATAATGTAGATAGAGGTGTACAAATTGAGGCACATGCTTGGAATGACATGGGGTTTTATTAGAACCAAAAAAATACAAATGCTCGAAAAATGTCCGACAGATGACGCTTCATCTGATCAAAATAGCAATAATTAGCATAACAAAGTAAGACAAAGCAAAGATGAAGTTCTTTACAGGAAATGCTCAATATGTACACCGTCATTCCTCAACAATAGCTGTGGTCGAGGAATAATGTGAACAGCACTGTAAAGCATGTCCGGAGTTATGGTGAGGCATTGGCGTCGGATGTTGTCTTTCAGCATCCCTAGAGATGTCGGTCGATCACGATACACTTGCGACTTCAGGTAACCCCAAAGCCAATAATCGCACGGACTATGGTCTGGGGACCTGGGAGGCCAAGCATGACGAAAGTGGCGGATGAGCACACGATCATCACCAAACGACGGGCGCAAGAGATCTATCGCGCGTCTAACAATATGGGGTGGAGCGCCATCCTGCATAAACATCGCCGACCGGTGTGACCGATCGGTTCCAGGCGCTTCAGTTTGGAACCGCGTGACCGCTACGGTCGCAGGTTCGAATCCTGCCTCGGGCATGAATGTGTGTGATGTCCTTAGGTTAGTTAGGTTTAAGTAGTTCTAAGTTCTAGGGGACAGATAACCTCAGATGTTACGTCCCATAGTGCTCAGAGCCATTTGAACCATATTTGCATAAACATCGTACGTTCCAGCAGGTGTTTATCAGCCAGCTGGGATGATGCAATTCTGTAACATATCGGCGTACCTCTCACCCGTCACGGTAGCAGTTACAAAACCAAAATCACGCATTTCCTCGAAGAAAAAAGACCCGATAACGGGAGATGTGGTAAATCCAACCCATACCGTGACTTTCTCGTCGTCCAATGGAGTTTCCACGACAGTTATAGTATTTTCGGTAGCCCAAATTCTGCAGTTGTGGGCGAGACAGACTCTCGGAGCGTGAAACGAGCTTCGTCGCTCCACAACACGTTACTCAACCAATCGTCATCTTCCGCCATCTTTTGAAACGCCCACACCGCAAATGCCCTCCGCTTCACTAAATCGCCAGGTAACAGTTCATGATGCCGATGGATTTTGTACGGATAGCATCGGAGGGTACGCCTCAGTGCTAACCAAACAGTAGTGTTTGGAATGCCGGTGCGACGTGCGACTGCACGAGCGCTGACTTCCCCCTGCATAGACGAACCCGCTACAGTCTCCATTTCTTCATGAACTGTCTCAGCAGCATTACGTCTTGTGCTCGGTCGTCCACTACGTGGTCTATCGTCTAAACAACCCGTGGCTTCGAACTTCGAAATCATTCTCGCCACAGCTGCATTTGTCAACGGACCTTTACCCGTTCGAGTCGCCTTCCTATGGCGATAGGACCGTAACGCTGAACTAGCAAATTCCCCATTCTGATAATACAGCTTCACTAAAAGCGCCTTTTCAGGTAATGTCATCACGCTGCGACTGCTGGCGCATCTGATTCTCTCTCTCATTACAGCTCCTTTTATACACGATTGTCATGCGCAGTCACTGACGTTTTGCTGTCCAGCGCCATCTGTCGGACATTTTTTGAACTTTTGTACTTTTTTGGTTCTAATAAAACCCCATGTCATTCCAAGCATGTGTGTCAATTTTTACCTCTCTATCTACATTATTCCGTGGTTTATTAAGTTTCCAAATTATTATGACTTTTTGATCACCCGGTATTTTTTAATAAGTTTCGCACATGTACAGCCGTCCACCAAATGTTTTATCGACGTTATAGAGGGCGTAAAGAATCGCCCCATTTACTGCGTCTTCTGTTAATTTCCTAATTCTGAACTCATGTTGTTTGGAATTCACTCCATGAAGAAATCTTTTCCTGTGTAGTCTATTGTGCAGCAGCTTCTCAAGCACTTTCCCTAATGTATCGAGAAGGAAAATTGGCCTCTATGAGACTGGAGCCCTTTTTCAGTATAATCACAGTTGCTTCTTTCTAAAAGTTCGTATTCTTCCCTCTAATAAACACGCGCTACAAAGCTGACACAAATACACTGAACAGTCAAATAAACTGGTACACCTGCCTAATATCGTGTAGGGCCCCCGCGAGCACGCAGAAGTGCCGCAAGATGATGTGGCATGGACTCGACTAATGTTGGATTAGTACTTGAGGGAACATACACCATAAATCCTGCAGGGCTGTCCATAAGTCCGTAAGAGTACGAGGAGATGGAGATTTCTTCTGAACAGCACGTTGCAAGGCATCCCAGATATGCTCAATAATGTTCATGTCAGGGGAGTTTGGTGGCCATCGGAAGTGTTTAAACTCAGAAGAGTGTCCGTGAAGCCACTCTGTAGCAATTCTGGACGTGTGGGTGGTCGCATTGTCCTGCTGGAATTGCCCAAGTCCGTCGGAATGCACAATGGACATGAATGCATTCAGGTGATCAGACAGGATGCTTACGTACGTGTCACCTGCCAGAGTCGTACCTAGACGTATCAGGGGTCCCGTACCACACCAACTGCACACGCCCCACACCATCACAGAACCTCCACCAGCTTGAAAGTCCTCTGGTAACACGCAGGGTCCATGGATTTATGAGGTCGTCTCCGTACACGTCCATCCGCTCGATACAATTTGAAACGAGACTCATCCGACCAAGCAACATGTTTCTAGTCATCAACCGTCCAATGCCGGCGTTCATGGGCCCCAGGCGAGGCGTAAAGCTTTGTGTCGTGCAGTCATCAAGGGTACACGAGTGGACCTTCAGCCCCGAAAGCCTATATCGATGATGAGCTCCGTTGAATGGTTCGCACGCTGACACTTTTCGATTGCCCAGCATTGAAATCAGCAGCACTTCGCGGAATGGTTGCACGCCTGTCACGGTGGGCGATTCTCTTCAATCGTCGTTGGTCCCGTTCTTGCAGGATCTTCTTCCGGCCGCAGAGATGTCGGAGATTTGATGTTTTACCGGATTCATGATGCTCACGGTACACTCGTGAAATGGTCGTAAGGGAAAATCCCCACTTCATAGCTACCTCGGAGATACCGTGTCTCATCGCTCGTGCGCCGTCTATAACACCACGTTCAAATTCACTTAAATCTTGTTAATATGCCGTTATAGCAGTAGTAACCGATCTAACAATTGAGCCAGACACTTGTCTTATACATCCGTTGCCGACCGTAGCGCCGTATCCTGCCCGTGTATATATCTCTGTATTTGAGTATGCATATCTATACCAATTTCTTTGGCGCTTAAATGCCTAGAAAGGACAGGTAGAATTTCAGCAGGTGTCATATATTGAGGACGTAATGACTTATACGTTGTTCCGCTTAAGGCTGTTGGGAACCATCACGATAGAAAATCAGACACACGATGCAGCAGGGGGGCAAAAGTGGTACAGTTTAGGTTACCGGAGCTAAATAGTAACACTGAGCCCTGAAAATAGCAGACACTCTGGCAGCTGTCCCAGGGACAAGTTGCACTTCAGAGAATCAACTGGTAACTCCACCCACCGCCTAGATGCTGTTGTAAGGCGTCACGGTATAAGATGGTCACAAAAAGGCACGTCTTAGCAGAGGCAAAAAATGCTTGATACCTGCTCGTAAGAACTGCAACCCTGTGGTTTTGCGTAGCTTAGAGTGCTACTCCAGCAGCCCCCATTCAAAAAACGATAGAGGGCGGTGCCAAATGACGTAAAACACTCTTGTTGCTGGCCGTAATATGAGTGGCAGTGACGCGTAGCTTTCAGCTGAACGCTGTTGTTACCAAACTTGGAGTTTGTTAAAGTAAAGTCCAGAGGCATCCCTGCCTGCAGAATAGAAAGGGAGGAATCTAAATGTAGTTGGCCAGAGACACCCTGGAGGTGCAGAACGACTTGCCAGATTGGCCGAAGATTGTTCAATGCCAGTGGACTGATTGATCGGTTATACGAAGGGAGGAAGAGTACATCGCTGCCATTCTTTAAAAACCCATGCTTTTGTATTCAGAGAAGTTCTCAGTGAGATCGGTGGTAAACTCCGTAGTGTTCACTGCTTTGTTAGTGCCCACCGCCATGGATTCAAACACTGCTTTCTGTTGTGCAACCAGTTGCCCACGTTGCTATTTCTAATGTTTAAAATTAGCCTTCAGTGTCGTCGCTAGTCTGATCGCTAAAAATAGTGTCCATGAGACCCCTGAAATCCATGATACATGGTGCAAGAATCCTGTCGAGTCCCAGAATCCGCGAATCTCGGAGTATCCCGTGATAGTGTTTGGGGCCGATCCAAGTCATCAACGTGCCTTCCCTGAGAATCTGTCGTTCTGCATTTGTTCCTCACCGCTCGGAAATTGCAGACTGATCTAAAAAGCCCCTGTCTTCCCTCTGTCTTGTGTTAGGGCACGACACAGGGATGCCCTCATTATGTGATTTATCCCTTTTCAGTTTCAGGGCGTTTTTCCTCACCTCCTCTTCTGAAAATGGAAAAAACTATTCTGTCTGCATTGTACGCTTCTCTACTTTTGTTCTGCAGTTCTCTGCATTCATCAAGTTTATCCTTTCGTCCTCTGCAATGTCGTCTGGAAAGAGAATGCCTATCAGTAACTGTGCAGATTACCGGCAGTTTTCTCTCAAGGTGCCGTCTGCTCGTTTTAGAGTTTATAACACTGTCGGAGATCTTATCATTTGCCAGACGATTCTACAAGGTGTACCTCATGAGTCAGTATGTAGATATTGTGCCAGGAACAGGTTTCAGCTCTGCATGCTTTCATGCTGTAAACAGTCTTTGAATTCCTCTTTAAGATCCCTATATCAGTCCAATCTGCGAGCTCTTTCTTCGCACAGTGGCGTTTTTGGTAGAACCTTCTGGCCTGTGGGACTTCTGTTTAATGTTTTTGGGAACCCATCTTTCATGGTATTTGTGAATCCCGTTTGTCTTGTGACTGGATCACACCTTTCATGGTCTCTTGTACTGCATGACGAGTTCTTGAACTGTTGTGCCCACGTGGTCATCTCCTTCCACCGAGTCCTGACAGTAGGAAATATTCCTCAGATGGTTTCAGACGGCTTCCCTTATGTTGCGTCAGGTCTTCAAAGCTATTAATGCATCGTCATCTGAGTCCATTTCTGCAAGAGCCAACTGTAAAGATTGCATCGTGGTTTCTTGTGGTGAGGCCTCATTCAGATTTTCTATTTCTGGTCTCCTGACTGCATTATCGTTAACTGTTGTGACGCCTGTACTGGACTATGCACGAGCCTCCTTTCATATGTTTGAGGGACTTGCACTTCGGTTAGCCACTTTCATATTAATACCATTACGGCTTCCTGAAATGTATCACTATTTCATCTTATACTGAACTAAATCATAGTGGTAACTTACTGTTCGCGTCCCTGCTATAAAACATCTTGCTTAAGCGAGAATCAACAGCATGTACAAACTTCAAAAAATCCATGGCTCTGTGATCTCTATAATACTACTAATTTACATCCAATTTCGGTTTTAAACTATGTTCGTGGCACCAACATAACACACAAAAATAGACCAAATGTGATAATGAAAATAACATAAAATCCACAGATGAAGCAGTAATTACCAAATACTTAAGAAAAATGTTACAGACGCGTCACATGTCATACATGTCTTCATATGAAGATAACGAGAAATACGTGGACTGCGACTAAGATCAAAAGACATTAAATAAATCCACCATAACAAATGTGACCAAATACAAAACTAACATGAGAACTGAGTGGAAAAATGATAGCAACCAATATATAAGCTGAAACAAGACATGTCAAAAACATGAAGAATCAAAGAAGAATATCGTACCAAACCCAAGGATGTTGCCATTGAACAAGTATGTGATTATCGAATCACAATGTCTTAAGTATGACCAGATACAATTGTAATTAATATTTCACAATGAAAATAACAAAATGAAATATAAAATAACAGATTTGTAGCACTTTATAGCACTTGTGATCTAGGGGAAGCGTCTGCGATTAATAACCAAAACGTCCTCGGTCCCAGGTTCGAAGCCCGAAACCGCTTAAGTCATGGTCAATAATCAGCATTGACGGCCGAAGAATTCCGGCATAAGAAGTCACCTTCATTCTGCTAACGGCCTTGTCAAAGATGGAGGAGCGTACAGAGGTTCAGGGCACTTCCTTGTCTTTGGGATGGGAAACTGCGGAAAGGGCGGAAGAATCAGCAATGATCAACGGACTGAGGATGCAGAAGGCAATGAAAACCGCTGCATTAAAGACACACAATGTGCATCCACAGGAGATGTGGCCTGTAATTGAAAAAGTGTCAGGATAATCTCACAATTGGCAAAATATTCCGGAGTAGTCCGAAATTCGGATCTCCGGGAGGGGACTGCCAACGGGAAGGTGACCATGAGAAAAAGACCGAATAACCAACGGAATGACAACGTTCTACGAATCAGGGCTTGGACTGTCAGAAGTTTGAACGTGGTAGGAAGCTAGAAAATCTGACAAGGTAAATGCAAAGGCTCAATCTAGATATTGTAGTGGACAGTGAAGTGAAATGGAAAGAAGACCAGGATTTCTGGTCATATGAGTATAGGGTAATATCAATAGCAGCAGAAAATTGTATAACGGGCTAGGATTTGTTATGAGTAGGAACGTAGGGCAGAGAGTGTGTTACTGTGAACAGTTGAGTGATAAGGTCGTTCTTATCAGAACAGACAGCAAACCAACACCGACAACGTTAGCTCAGGTACACATGCCGACGTCGCATGCTGAAAATGAAGAGAGAGAGAAAGTATGTAAGGATATTGAAAGGATCATACAGCACATAAAGGGAGATAAGAATCTAATAGTCACGGGGGACTGGAAGGCAGCTGTAGGGGAAGGAGTAGAAGAAAACAGTACAGGGGATATATGGACTTGGGACAAGGAATGAGAGAGCAGGAAGACTAATTGAGCTCTATAACACATTTCAGCTACTAATAGCGAATACTTTGTTCAAGAATCACAAGAGGAGGAGGTATACTTGGAAAAGGTCGGATGATACGGGAGGATTTCAGTTAGATTACATCATGGTCAGACATAAATTCCGAAATCGAAAAAGATATAATTGTTGGAAGGACTGACCCAGCATATAGGAAAGTCAAAACAAAATTTTATGAAATTAAATGCAAGGGATTTCCACTGTTATATGCAGAGGAGAGAGAGGATAGGTGGAAAAAGTACATTGAAAGCCTCTACGAAGTGGAATATTTGTCCGATGTGACAGAAGAAGAAACAGAAGTCGATTTAGAGGACATAGGGGATTCACTATTAGAATCAGTATTTAAGAGAGCTTTGGAGGACTTAAGACAAAAAACGCAGAAGGGATAGATAACATTCCATCAGAATTTCTAAAATTATTGAGAGAAGTGGCAACAAAACGACTATTCACGCTGGTGTGTAGAATGTACGAGTGTGGCGACATACCACCTGACTTTCGGAAAAATATCATCCACACAATTCCAAAGACTGCAAGAGCTGACAGGAGCGAGAATTATCGCACATTCAGCTTAACAGCTCATGCATCCAAGTTGCTTACAATTATAGTATACAGAAGAATGGAAAAGAAAATTGTGGATATGTTAGACGACGATCATTTTGGCGTTAGGAAAGATAAAGGTCCCAAGAGACAATTCTGATGCTGCGGTTGATAATGGAAATAAGACTAATGGAGAATCAAGTCACGTTCATAGGATTTGTCGACGTGGAGAAAGCGTTTGACAATGTAAAATGATGTAAGATGTTCGAAATTCTGAGAAAAATAGTGATAAGCTACAGGGAGAGACGGGTAATATACAATATGTACAAGAGGCAAAAGGGAGTAATAAGAGCGGACAACCAAGAACGAAGTGCTCGGATTAAAAAGGGTGCTAAACTTTTGAAGATGGAAATTAAGTTGAATAGCTTTTATTTCCGATAGTAATATTGTCTTTGTTAATTCGTAAGGGTTTTCTAAGGGCTGTGTTCTACATTAGTGTTCTCCGGTAGGTCTATGTGAGTGTTTTAATTTTTCCACAACTTTGTAAGCCCCCATTTACTCCTCTCCTCTTATCTCCAACACCCCCTCCTCCTCCAACCCCACAAAATACTGAATCAATTTAAATTCACCCCTACTGTTCAATCTGTACATCGTAGAAGCAATTATGGAAAAAAAGAAAGGTTCGGGAATTAAAATTCACGGTGAAAGGATACTAATAATTCGATTCTCTGATGAAATTGCTGTTCTGAGTGAAGGTGAAAGCCGGCCGGAGTAGCCGAGCGGTTCAAGGCGCTACAGTCTGGAACCGCGCGACCGCTACGGTCGCAGGTTCGAATCCTGCCTCGGGCATGGATATGTGTGATGTCCTTAGGTTAGTTAGGTTTAAGTAGTTCAAAGTTCTAGGGGACTGATGACCTTAGAAGTTATGTCTCATAGTGCTCAGAGCCATTTGAACCGTAATCGCTCATTTCTTTAACCACACAGGATGCACGTTTTTCCCCATGGTGAATGGTATTGTCCCATATAGTAATTTGTTTTAGTGTTTTTCGAATCATGTGTGTGCCATCTTACAAGCTGTTTGTTTTATCACTGATAAGGTAAGGAGTGAGGAGGTTCTGCGCAGAATTGGAGAGGAAAGGAATATGTGGAACACACTGACAAGGAGAAGGGGCAGGATGAGAGGACATCTGTTAAGACATCAGGGAATGACTTCCACGGTACTAGAGGGAGCGGTAGAGGGCAAAAACTGTAGAGGAAGACAGAGAATGGAATATATCCAGCAAATAATTGAGGATACAGGTTGCAAGTGTTACTCTGAGATGAAGAGGTTGGCACAGGAGAGGAATACATGGCGGGCTGTATCAAACCAGTCAGAAGACTGATGACGCCCCCCCCCCCCCCCCAAAAAAAAACAACAGTTAGTCAGTTAATACGAAAACGCAGAAAGTTTTCAACCTCCGAGTAAACGTAACCACATGTGGAATATAAATTACGTGACTGCATAAATGGAAGTGGATCACAAAAATAGGAAAAATGCACATTTTTTGAATCGCTTCGAAAAATACAAAAATAGTATACAGCAGGTAGATGAATTGCATCTAAAATCGTACGAATAAAAAAAGTTGCAATAGTCTGAGCATAACACCTAGCAAAAATCTCGTGAAGAACAAGCAACGAGCGTGAACCTCTGACATGTTGATTAGAAAAATAATTCTTCAGACAGACAAATAAAAGGCAAGTCATAAGCCAAGATGACAACCTAGAGAAATTTGCTGAAGAACCAACTAGGAATATAGACCTCAACTTTATCGCATTCAGAAGTCAATAATTCGAACAGGTGACAAATATTAAAGGAGCCATTACAAAGAACTTCTATTTAATACAATGAAACCGGTCATATCCTTGACGTACTTTGTATTACGTATGAATGACAAACGGTTAACTGAGAGGCGGAGCGAGATGTGTGTGGACAGTGATACATAAAAGTATTACACAGTTTTAAAGCAATGGGAAGTCGTAGTGGATGGTCCTGGAAGGAGGGAGTGAAGAGTAAATAGGGGTTTGCAAAGTAATAGTTAAACACGAATACAATCACGTAAATCTACAACAGAATAGAAATAAAGAACATAGTCCTTAAAAATTGTTACAAATTACAAGAGAGTTTTAAATTTTTTTAAAAAAGACATTGTTACTATAGGCAATATTTGAAACAGAAATTTGATAGCAAAAATAAAAAGACATTGATGAAAATATTTAAAATTATTCAGTGTTGTTGGGTGTTGGAGATGTGGGAGGGGTAAATGGAGTTTTACAAAGTTTTAGTAAAATTAAACGAGAGAACAGAAATACAGAACATAGCCCTTAAAAAACTGTCAGAATTTTTAAAAAGTTCAAAAATGTAACATATTAGGGGAGATATAAGTGATGGAAAGGTGTTACAAATTTAAAAGTAACATATATATATACCGGGTGATCAAAAACTCGGTTTAAATTTGAAAACTTAATGAACCACTGAATAATGTAGATAGAGAGGTAAAAATTGACACACATGCTTGGAATGACATGGGGTTTTATTAGAACAAAAAAGAAGTATTCCTAGACGCGTGAAAGATCTCTAGCGCGCGTCGTTTGGTGATGATCGTGTGCTGAGCTGCCACTTTCGCCATGCTTGGCCTCCCAGGTCCCCAGACCTCAGTTCGTGCGATTATTGGCTTTGGGGTTACCTGAAGTCGCAAGTGTATCGTGATCGACCGACATCTCTAGGGATGCTGAAAGGCAGCATCCGACGCCAATGTCTCACCATAACTCCGGACATGCTTTACAGTGCTGTTCACAACATTATTCCTCGACTACAGCTATTGTTGAGGAATGATGGACGACATACTGAGCATTTCCTGTAAAGAACATCATCTTTGCTTTGTTTTACTTTGTTATGCTAATTATTGCTATTCTGATCAGATGAAGCGCCATCTGTCGAACATTTTTTGAACGTTTGTACTTTTTTGGTTCTAATAAAACCCCATGTTACTCCAAGCATGTGTGTCAATTTGTACGTCTCTATCTACGATATTCCGTGATTTATTCAGTTTTCAAATTTATAATGACTTTTTGATCACCTGGTATATATATATATATGTTAGATAGCGGTTTACATGGATGGAATTTCTAACATATATGAGTAGGTATGCAGGATAACCAAGCATACAGGAATTATGTGTATAATAATTGATAGTATTATGTGACATAAATAATAAAACAATAAAAGATTAAAAATATCAATCGCATGATGTAGTCATATCAAGAAGGTTACTGAGTAAAAATAAAGTACTGGTATCCAAAGGGACTATATATCATGGGGAAGTGGCTCTCATACTCCTAATTGAGATGACAGCATTCACAACATTAGCTTAAGGAGGCCTTGCTAAACTTTTGAAGATGTAAATTAAGTTACTTAAATAGCTTTTATTTCCGATAGTAATATTTTCTTTGTTAAATTTTTAAAATATTTTTGTAATTTGTAAGAGTTTTTTAAGGGCTGTGTTCTATATTAGTGTTCTCTGGTAGGTCTATATGATTGTTTCAATTTTTCCACAACTTTGTAAACCCCCATTTACTCCTCTCCCCTTATCTCCAACACCCCCCCACCCTCCAACCCCACAAAATACTGAATCAATTTAAATATTGTCATCAATTTAATTTTATTTTCACTATCAATTTCCAGTTCCAAATACTGCCTATAATAATACTGTGTTTGCAAAAAATTATGAAACACTCTTGTAATTTGTAACAGCTTTTTATAGGTCTGTGTCCTTTATTTTTGTTCTCTTGT
The DNA here is from genome assembly GCF_023864345.2 of Schistocerca serialis cubense. Taxonomy (NCBI): domain Eukaryota; kingdom Metazoa; phylum Arthropoda; class Insecta; order Orthoptera; family Acrididae; genus Schistocerca; species Schistocerca serialis. The sequence goes on from NC_064643.1 coordinate 125,160,184, forward strand.
AGTTTCCTGTCTGAATGAAGAGACACCACAAATATATAACTAACAGAGGATGACCAACGACCTCTTCATGCGGATGCACACCAGACTCGAACTCGTATGGGAATCGGCAAAATGCCGTGAGTAATGAGAATAACGTGCAACAGTCACTACATTTGTTATGTGTGGATAAGTTGAAAATTTGGGTCTGATAGGGTAGTCCGTGAATTTGCAATGACCACTGCGTCCAGATGGCGACATGGTCAGAGTTACAGCGTAAAGTCAAGCATCGGCGCGCCAGTCGTGAACGAGAGAGCGGAGAGGGATGTGAAGAAGACGTCAGCCAATCGCACGCTGACCGACCCCTCTCCAGGACGACAACGCGATAGCAGCGGCCTCTATGCGAAGAGGACATAAGCGCAGCGCCCGACTGATCGCGGCCCAGTACTGTAGAAGCTTCAGATTAGCGACCTGAATAGAAGAGTCAACTGTATTACTTCACTTGTATTAGGAATTGTTATACTGGAGAACGTTTCCATTTGTATGTCGCCCTTTCGCCAAATGTTGAATCCTGCCTTGACGTATTATGTGGGGTCTTGGAAGCCTGCCTTCTCGGATCGCTAGACAACATTCAAACAAATCGTATTAATTAGTTTTATTACGAAATGAACAATGTCAACACTTAAATTTGAGAATCTTACAGATGTGTCGCAAGCAAAGAGCGATATCCAAATAAACAATGTTCTCCAGTATAACAATTCCTAATACAAGTGAAGCAATACAGCTGACTCTTCTATTCAGGTCGCTAGCCTTGAACCTTCTGTAGAACTCGGCCGCGACCAGTCGGGCACGGCGCTTATGTTCTCTTCGCATAGAGGCCGCTGCTATCGCGATGTGCTCCTGGAGAGGGGTCGGTCAGCGTGCAATTCGCCGATGTCTTCTTCTCAGAGCTCTCTCTGCTCTCTCGTTCCCTGTTGGCGTGCCGGCGCTTGACTTCAATGCATTTTCATGCAGTTCATGTACCTGCTCTATACTTAATCTGTCTTTTTCGAAGTGCCTCAAAAATGTGCATTTTCCCTACTATTTTTGTAATCCACTTCAGTTTATGCAATCACGTTAATTTATATTCCACATGTGGTTACGTTTACTCAGAGGTTGAATACTTTTTGGGTTTTCATATTTAGTAACTGTTACACACCTGGATATCTGCAATTTTACATTTCATATTGTTCTAATCATTGTGAAATATTAATTACAATTGCAACTGAACATAGTTAGACATTGTGATTCGATAATAACATTCTTGTTCAATGGCTACATCCTTGGGTTTGGTACGATATTCTTCTTTGATATGTCTTGCTTTCAGCTTATACATTGGTTGCTATCATTTTTCCACTCAGTCCTCATGTTAATTTTGTATTTGGTCTCATTTGTTATAATAGATTTATTTAATGTCTTTTGATCTTAGTCATAGTCCACGTATTCCTCGTTATCTTTATATGAAGACATGTATGACATGTGACACGTTTGTAACATTTTTCTTAAGTATTTGGTAATTACTACTTCATCTGTGGATTTTATGTTATTTTCATTATCACATTTGGCCTATTTTTGTGTGTTATGTTGGTGCCACGAACATGGTTTAAAACCGAAATTGGATGTAAATAAGTAGTATTATAGAGATCACAGAGTCATGGATTTTTTTGAAGTTTGTACATGCTGTTGATTTTCGCTTAAGCAAGATTTTTTATATCAGGAACGCGAACAGTAAGTTACCACTATGATTTAGTTCAGTATAAGGTGAAATAGCGATATATTTCAGGAAGTCATAATGGTATTAATATGAGAGTGGTAAATACGATGCAATCCTTACAGTTAGCTCTTGCAGAAATGGACTCAGGTGAAGATGCATTAAATACGTTGAAGACTCCATATAACATAAGGAAAGCCGATTCGAACCATCTGAGGAATATTTCTCACTGTCCGGACTCGGTGGAAGCAGATGATCACGTGGACACAAAAGCTCAAGAACTCGTCTTGCATCACAAGAGGCCATGAAAGATGCAATCCGCTCACAAGACAAACAGGATGGTGTTCATAAATACCATGAAAGGTGGGTTCCCGAAAACATTAAACAGAAGTCACACAGGCCAGAAGGTTCTACCAAAAACGCCACTGTGCGAAGAAAGAGCTCGCAGATTGGACTGATATAGGGATCTTAAACAGTAATTCAAAGACTGTTTACAGCATGAAAGAATGCAGAGCTGAAACCTATTCCTGGCACAATATCTACATACTGACTCATGAGGTGCACCTTGTAGAATCGTCTGGCAAATGATAAGATCTCCGACAATGTTATAAACTCCAAAACGAGCAGACGGCAGCTTGAGAGAAAACTGCCGGTAATCTGCACAGTTACTGATAGGCATTCCCTTTCCAGACGACATTGCAGAGGACGAAAGGATAAACTTGATGAATGCAGAGAACTGCAGAACAAAAGTAGTGAAGCGTACAGTGCTGACACACACAGTGGTTGCGGTTACTACAAGCCACACCACAAGTTGCGAAACGGGGCCAAATTTCTAGTAGTTTACTGTCGAGTTGAGATTTTCACACACAAATGTTCTATTCATATCTTACAGAAACTAGCAGTTCGGCAATAAACAATCTTTCAAAATACGCCGCTAACGGCATTCAAGTAATTTATATCAATACAACAGTTTAAAAAATTTAAAGAACATTAGTAAACACGCTGCTAAAGTAAATACAGAACTTTGTTAATAAAATACGGTGAGGTAGTGAAGCTACCAATACCGCCATTAAAAACAAAATCAAAGGTCTCAGCAAACACACGATTAATGGCAATAAAGGAATGGAGGAATTTAAAATAGTTTTTAAACAAAAGTGTCCTGGAATATCATTAGAACATAACAGATATGACAGACGTGTAAGGCGGCCACAAATCACCCACTCAGGGATGCTCAGGCTAGGCAGAATACTGACCAACTTAAATACGCCCGTAAACACGATTGCCACTCTCAGGCTGGTCACTGCACCGACTTTTAGCCAGCGAAAACTTGTAATAAGAAGGCTTAACTTGCTGACAGAATTAGAGCTAACCTCGTGCAAGGAAACATTACACCACACAGTCCTGAATGAGCGACCACTTGGTCAACCAACACGAAGCGTGAATTGACTCATAACACACGACAGAATAGGGAGACAATTAAAACTGCCAAAACTACAGCTCCCATCAGGCAGTATCGACAGGAGGAGGAAAGATAAGATCACTGTCTTCAATTACACCGGTGCCGGGGACAGGAAACCCGATCGCCGGAGGCCACAAGGCAGAAGAGACACTGGTTACGCAAACTTATTACTTAATGATTAAGCCTTCCGCGAACTTAACTTGCAATTATGCTCGAACCGGCAGTACACGAGCCCCGATGGCAAGGATCCACACATCCGACCGCGCATGCGTCGCCAGTGTACCCGACACGCCACGGTCACGCGACAACACGCTCTGTCACCGGAGTTCACGTCTTCTCTACAACGTTGACGGGTAGTGACCGCTCCTTCATGTAGGTGTCCCCTTTTTAAACTCCAGTGTTGAAACGGATGACTTAAAGAAGCTTGTTAACGTCCCACCAAAGTCAAGTGAACAGTAACTACTCGTGGGGCGATTCTGTATATAACCAACCCGCGGGGAGCTCTTCCGTCAAATCCACCCGCTCGTTACACACAACCGACATACATCACGTGGTGACTCGGTACAACCGACCACGCCTGCTTTGCGCTGGAGAGCCACACTGCCCTCCCGTGTCCACCACACTCTCTGCGCGCAATCCCCTACTTCCGCGCCACCACACGAAGTTACCACCGGTCAAAGATCTCACTTCCTCCATAGCAGTTTCCCGGAAGCAAACGCAGATATCGATAGCAGAGGGAAAAGACAACCAAGCAGCCACTTAATGACAGACAACTTATCAAAAAAACACGTCAGGGGAAGAAAAGGAAAACCAATGCAATCTAAATACAAGGTGTAGCACGAGTCGATACACGGCTCAAGTGCAGAGAGAATAATTTATCCATTTTCAGAAGAGGGTGTAGGATCTTTGACCTGAAACTGAAAAAGAGTAAATCACTGGATGACGGTATCCTTGTGTCGTGCCCTAACACAAGACAGAGGAAAGACAGGGGCTTTGAGATCAGTCTGCGATTCCCTAGTGGTGAGGAGCAAATGCAGAAAGACAAATTCCCAGTGAAGGCTGTTTGATGACTTGGATCAGCGCCAAATACTGTCGCAGGGCACCTGCGAGATGCGCAGACTCTGGCACTCGACAGGATGCTCGCAGCGGGACACTCGTGCACTTCAGGGGTCTCACTGACACTGTATATCAGCGATCAGACGAACTACTACACTGAAGGCTAATTCTAAACAGAAAAATCAAAGGAGACAATTGGTTGCAAAACAGAGGTTAGTTTCTCAATCGACGGGAGTGGGCGCTAACAGAAGTAGCGAACACTAACAGCATGTTAAGTATAAACTTGAGAGCAGCACTAAAAATGAGAAAAACAGATATGTCGGAGCATACTGTGGCTGGCCACCAGCGACATGGAGCCGGCGCCTCAGTAATCTGAGAACTCCTCTGAATACAAAAACTTGGGTTTTTAAAGAATCGTGGCGGCGCACTATTTATCCCTTCCTACAGTTGTCCAGCCAGTTCACCAGCACTTAACAAGCTTCAGCCAATCTGACGAGTCGCAGCGCACATCCAGGGCGCCTCTGGCTAACCACGTTTAGATTTCCCCCATTCTGCTACTCGGTAGGTAGGGATGCCTGTAGACTTTACATTAACGAACTTCAAGCTTGGTAGCAACAACGTTCAGCTGAAAGCTACACGCTACTGCCACTCCTATTACGGCCAGCAACAACAGCGTTCTACGTCACTTGGCCCTATCCCGTATCCTCTTGCGAGTGGAGACAGCTATTGTAGCACTCTAACATCTCTAACCCACTGACGTTGCAGCTCTGAGGAGCAAGTATCACGCTTTCTGCCTCTGTTAAGACGTCCGTTTTTGTTGCCATCTTCTGCTGTGACGCCTTACAACGGCTAGATCGTGGGTGGAGTTACCAGTTAATTCTCTGAAGTGAAACTTGTCCCCTGGGACAGCTGCCCAGAGCGTCTGCTATTTTCAGGACTCTAGTTTTACTATTTAACTCCGGTAACCTAAACGGTACTACTTTTGTCCTCTCTCTGCTCTGTGGCTCTGATTTCCTATCTTGGAGTGCCCTCGATGGCTCCCAAGAGTAACAATGTACAAGTCATTTCATCTTCAATATATGAAAATTCTATAGCCCCCTCCTTCCGAATAAGTTTATATTTGTGCCAGCGCTGTAACGCATGTTTATTACGAGATTTTGGAAACAAGCAAATGTGATTATATTGGAAAGGGGCTCTAATGTTCTAGAGACCAATTTTCCTTGAGAAGCTGCTATGCGCTAGACTACAGGAGGAAAGATTTCTTCATGGAGTGATCTCCCAACAACATGGTTTCAGTAGTGGAAAGTCATCAGAAGACGGTGTAAATGAGGCGTTAAAGGTAGCAAAAAAGGCTCCGCATAGATATATTTTCGCCAGGACATTCGGTCACTTATAACGGCTAGCACTTTTTCTTCGCCCGAGAGACTGGGACTGCCCATGAGAATAACACTACTGTATTAACAGGTACTGCCAAAACAGATAAGCATCTTTGTCGTGCCCAGGATGGATCCTTACGAAAAATATTTCAAGATGCTGCCCGAAGGAATCTGTAAGTGGCCCTGTGTGTTGGGATATGGTACATGACCCGGTATTAGGAAGGCTGAATCACAACGGAACGGTCGTAGAAGTACAGGGAAATACCGACGACGTGATGACCCTTGTGAATGGAAGCTTCAGAAGTAACTTGAAAGAAGGATGTAATACATTCCTTCAAGAATTACATCACTGGTGCCAAGGAATTAACTTGTTTGTTACGCCTGAAAAGACCACGTACACTTTATTCAACGGAATTCTGTTTGCAGATCCGGTCATAAAATTAAGCTACAGATCCATAGAGCGAAAGATATGTTGGCGTCTTTTTCGGCGAGCGACAAAATTATAGTGCACATATTGAAGAAATTATCAATAGAGGCAAGAACATGATTAACAAAATCATTAGCCTAGCCAGTCATGATTATAAAATAACAATTCAAACAAAAAGCACGTATCTTAACAGCAATACAAATAGTTAACTTCTTCACTTGACGGAGCTTTCGGTACAATTCCAGTTACGTCGTTGCGGATAGCACTTGCAATGTGTCCACTCCATCTCCAGATACGGGAAAAGGAGGGCGATGAAAGAAGGACATGAAGTGCAAAATTTTATAGAAATATGGGCTACAAACAAGTAGAAAATACACAGTTAGGTCCTCCTCCGGCGGCAGAAAGAATGGGGTGATGCCCAAACAGGGGAGACGAAATTATGGTATTATCCCAGAGGTAAATTAGAGACTGGGAATGAAGCAGCCCAGTCCTTCAAGAGACGAGACACACTTCTTGACAGGTCATGGGCTTTACGCGACGTACTGACATCGAACTGGGCGAAGACAAATCTCCGAATGTGCCTGTTGTGAAGAAGACACGCCAGAACATTCAGTCTAACGATGTCCGTTGAATGCCGATGTTGCTGATATCGATCAGCAGTAACTAAATCAGCACAGAAGACTCGATGTCATGAAGATACAGAGTTGCGAGACAGAATGTCAGATCCCGTACAGTATCGCCGTTTAAAGAAAGGCTTGAGTAGTGCGTAAACTTATCAGTCTACTCCTGTTCATTGCACTACAGGAGCTTGTGACAAAAGATCGAGCAGCAACACAGCGGAGAGAGCTGAGGTCAACATTTGCGGCAGACGAACAGCCAGCAGCGCATGCACGTCGATCGTAACAATAGCAGAGTGGAATTGCAGCCGCGAACCCGAGGAAATAGAACCGGAGTGACATGTACCGGCATGTGATTACGCTCCTCACAGGCAACAACGGTGCTCCCTGATTACGGGATAATTTTTTTCCACTTGTTTTTTCATTATTAAACAATCATATAACCACATAAGCACAAAAACAAAATAATGAAGTACTGGAACTGTTTCAAAACGAATTGTTTCCTACAGTAGTCTGAAGAACACATTTCAATATACTTAGTGCCATTTTTAAGCTTACAAAACATAACAAAAATTTTAAACTGACAATAGCATTTTCAGTACAGACAGACATAGAACCAAAACGCAAACATATTAAAGAGAATTACAAAATATATATAATTGACTGTCTTAACTAGAAATGCAGTTCAATCGATTCACAACTTTCCAAACTCTTCACAGAAAGTCATTTGGAGCATACAAACGAATAACAAAGTCATGCACAGGCAACATAAATGAAAGAAAACGGCAAATGAAGTTAATAACGCCGTTGAGAAGTCGGGAGCAGTCCTGGGAACAGGTGTAACCCCTTATTCGTTGTGTATTTTGTCCGCTACATCGTCGTGCATGTGATTTGTGTCCTTAACGGCGTCGAGAATTACCCTACGCCTTGTTTTTCAAAAATTATGTCTAACATGTTAGCAAATATATTCCTGAAATTTGGGTAACGTTTCATCTTCCAGCGTGCCGTTCTCATGTAAGCCTCGAAACTAATGAGATTATCTTCACTATTGTGGATGATGACATATGTCACGAACTGTGCTAACAGCCACATCACGGTGTTGTTCTTGGCAGCGGGAAAATGTTTCGCGTCCGGCCAGAGCAGGATGTCGGTGCAGTGGCTGGCTGGGCTGCTGCGGGTAATCAGGCCCAGCCTCTGCTGCACCCATTTCCAGTTAATGAGATGACCGCCACAAGTGAAGCGATGGCGTAAGGTGTCGACCAGACCACAGCGGACGCATTTATCACTGTCACATAAGCCGATTTTATGGAACCTTTCATTAGTGTGTATAACATCGTTTACCACTTTATACCATGTGGACGCCACTTCAGCAGTGTGGACAGTTAAACTTATGTTGTCCCAAACTGCCTTCCAATGAACACTCGGGTATTTAAGTTCAATGGGATTCCGGACTATTGGAGATGTCCATCTTTTTAACAACAGGTGTGTCGTCGGTAAATCCTGCGTGAGATAGTTTCCATCTATATAGCTTACTTCAAGAAAAAACTGCATGACATGGCGTAGTTTGTATTGCATTTCACCTACATCAACGGGTGGGTGCATATCGGTGGATTGTAAGATTCGGAAGAGCCAACTGATTATGCTGAGAGGTTCCTTTGTCCAACAAGTGGGTGATTCGTTTAATATATAACGCAGTACACTTTCGGTTAATGTTAGGCATGTTGAGTCCGCCGGCCTGTCTGGAAGACGTCAGCGTGGTGTATTTCACTTTGAACAGATGTCCTTGCCAGATAAATCTATTAGAGGGTTTCATCACGTGTTTGGCCTGCATCTTGGGGACTGGAAATATTTGGGCCATATAGTACGCTTTACTGAATATATAACTGTAGAGGAGTCGTATGCGTTGGAGAATGTCAACGGACGGCCAATTGTTTTCATAGATGGCACCTTGCATGTTTCCAATGTTTTTCATTCATTTTTAGTGGGCATTTGTCGATAATCATTCCCAGAGTGGTGTGGGCTTCGACACGCTTTTCCCAAGGTACAATATCGGCGTCGAGTCCTCGAATGTTGACAAAGGCGCATTTATCGGTGTTGATAGCACCGGAAGCACGACAGTACTCGTCTATCACGGTCTCGAGGGTTGATACGTCTCCGTTGTTGCGCAGTAACACTCCGACGTCGTCGGCGTAAGCACGAACCACGAAGGACGTCCCGGCGATCGACAGGCCTGCAAGTTTGTCATTAATGGAGCATTAGAGTGGCTCGAGCGATAAAACAAATAACATCATGGAGAGAGGACTCCCCTGCGGCTCTTTGGACCTCGATGGGCTGAGTAAGCTGTCCATTTACGCTGACTTTGGTTTTAATGCCCGTGACGAAATGTTGCACGACGTTAATAACCCGTTGATCAAAACCACACCGCTGCAGTAGCTGTAGGAGGCACTCGTGGCGGACGCGATCAAATGCCTTGCAAAAGTCGATAAGCAGCAATGCGAGATTCACGTTAGTGACTGACGCTATGGCTATTACATCTCTATATTCCGAAAGGGGCGTCATAATAGTGCGACCAGGAAAGCATGATTGATGGTTGTGAATCACTTGTTTCATTAATGGAGACAACCTGCTGTTGTGTGCTCTGGCAAAGGTTTTGTAATCAGAATTGAGTAAAGTAATCGGTCGGAAGTTATCTAAGGTTTTTCGGTTTTTCCTTTAGGTATCAATACAATTCGACCTTCCTTCATTTCGGCCGGCACGTCACTCCCTCGCATCACTTCATTGAGGACATCTGTAAAAGCGTGTCCGATAATGGGCCATAAACGCACATAAAATTCCCGTGCCAGACCATCAGGGCCAGGGGATTTATTCGATGGAGAGCCAGAAATCAGTTCAAGGACTTCGTCTGGAGCAAAATCGTGTACGACCGCCGAGTTCTCCGCAGGAGTGACTACGGTGGGCAGAGCACGCACAATATCGCCGCCGTCATCACCATATGTATCGCATTGCGAGTACAGATCCGTGAATTGCCGGTAAACTGCAGTAAGAACGGGTCAAACGGAGTCCATCATCTGTGTCCAGCTCCCCGATAAAACCTCGCTTGCGATTGGCACGATGTTTTATGAGGTGATACAGCGATGCAAGTTCGTCCTCTTGAAGCGATTTTGCTTTAGATCTGATTTTCAGGCCTTCAGGCTGCGTTCGCTTTATGCCTATAAGCTTCGCCTTTATTTGTTTGATGGTTGGTGACGTAGTCGCATACAACTCTCGCAGCACTGTGTGGTAAAAATCAATCGTGCGTTCGACACCTTGCGCCCGTTGCCAATTGTAGTTTTTTAAAGGCTAATCGCATTTTCCGTTTGACAGCAACATTCCACCAGGCTATCTTGCTCGGATTTCTGCAGCATTGCCTGAGACAATCCGCCCATGTCGTGGAGATGACATCTTGTAGCGCGGCATCGGCGAGAATAGAAACATTTGGGCTCCACGGAATCCTATGCCATTTAGTATGCTGTTTGGCCAGATTTATCGTGACACAGAGGGCGCAGTGTTCGGAGTAACTATCCGGAATGACATCGGCGTCCAGAACATGTTGGCAAATGTTCTCAGAGATGTGCAAACGGTCTAGACGGCTACATGCGGTGGAGGTCAGGTACGTGTACTTTACCAGGGTAGGAAATTTTCGTTTCCACGCATCCTTCAGCTGCAGGTGACGCACCAGATCATATAGTTCCCTACAGTAATTAAAGTTTGGCGATTGATCCTCCCTGTGGATCACACAGTTAAAATCACCACTAAGTATCAACTGGGTGGGGTAGCGGCGTAACAAGTAGAAGATGTTTTGTTTAAAGAAGTTAGCTCTTTCTGATTTTAGAGTCGTTCCAGATGGAGCATAGATATTGACGAGAGTGACGTCAAAAATTTGGCAAGCTATGCCTCTACCGGAATCGAACATTTCGATATTGCTCACTGGGATTCCGTCTCGTGATAGAATGGCCGTACCTGTACCCCCGACCACCGCGGTGTATACGATTGTTGCAAATCCTGATACATGAAAACTTAAGATAGACACTTCCTGTAACAGAACTATATCAGCTTCGGACTCATAGATAAACTGCCGTAGCATTGCTAATTTTAAATCTGTCCTAACTCTGTTAATGTTCAGGGTCAAAAACTTATAAGCTTGACTCATGATCGTCAGAGACTTGGGGGTGATGGGAAGCGTAGGAAGCCCAGTCCATCTCACCGTCGGACTTCGAACCTACATCCGCAGGTTTCGTAGCAGTTTTTACTCTTTGACTTACTTCCAGCCACGGAGTCATTTGGTTTAACTTTATTTTGCCGTCGCACAGTCGTCCGAAGTGTCATAGAAGACGGCGGAGTCGGCGCGTCATGGCTGTAAGCAGTATGTGAAAGTCCTTGCTTCGGAACGGGTGATGGCAAGTCCGAAGACGCGGCTTCAGTAGGCTCACTGTGTTTGTTTGGAGCCGCACTGGCTGTTTCTATACAGCTTTCCGGTTCCTCGCGTTGTTTGGAAGCAGTTCCGAGGTGGCGGGTGTTTATGTTATGCTCTACACCGCGTGCATCATCCTCTGTGTTTACGGTTTGCAGTTGACTGCCGCCTCTTGTGTGTTGACCACCTGTGGCGAGTCGAGAAGCGCCATCGCCACGGATTGCTGTAAACACTCGACTGCACTCGTATTGACAGTTTCTGCGCCGGGAGTTTCAATGTGAATTTGGCGGGTCGTAACTGAGCCACCCGACATACGCGTGTGCTGTGTGGAGGACCGTGACTGCGCGTCATCGGTTTTATTTTTGTACGAGCTGGTCACCGGAGCCATCCCGTCACTAGTACGGCGTCGTTTGTTGCCGACAGACAATGCAACACCGGCGGCTAAGGGGTGACTGGCCACGAGTTTCTGAGGTAAGGGTGGGAAGGTACCGTTACCGAGATCGTTGTTCTCAGACACAGATGCCCTTGGTTGGGAGTCAATCACAGAAGGCGTCTGAGTTAGGACATCAGCCAATGTTATTCTCTGTCGTCGTTGCAGATTGTTTCGAAGTGCGACAACGCGCCGTGGGCAATCATCTCGTAAATGTCCACTCGTGTTACAGATAAAACAAGTGCCTACTTGTCCATCGTAAATGACATGAGCCTTATAACTTCAAACCATTATATAGGATGGGATATTGACTTTAACGGCCATGTCAACTGAGCGAACCCCACTATAACATTGGTGTTTGTGACGGCTCGACCATGTTGCGTTTCTAATCTGTCGGATGTCACCGTATGTGGCGAGGAAATCTCTAAGTAAACAATTCTCAACCTCAGGTGGCAAATGTAACACTCGCACTTGTTTATGTTCGATGTCAGCGTTAGTAATTGAAACTGTACTCACCGACTGATCACGATGTCGGAACTCTTCTTTCCCACCAGTATTCACCAAAATTTTCTTCAGTTGTATCTGATCTAATAACTTCACAAAGAAACAGTATTCCGCCATGTCATAATATGCTGTGTGGACCTGGTCGGACGTAATGCCAATAATATCTACTATCCAGTGATGGATTTCTAGAGAACTTGGTTGCACATTCCTGGAAGATTTCCCAAATGCAAAACACAGGGTATTCTTACGGGGTACACTGGGACCCATAACTGCACTATATGTCGTGGTCGTGCGGTAGCGTTATCCCTTCCCACGCCCGGGTTCCCGGGTTCGATTCCCGGCGGGGTCAGGGATTTTCTCTGCCTCGTGATGGCTGGGTGTTGTGTGTTGTCCTTAGGTTAGTTAGGTTTAAGTAGTTCTAAGTTCTAGGGGACTTATGACCACAGAAGTTGAGTCCCATAGTGCTCAGAGCCATTTGAACCATTTTGCACTATATGAGCGGCCGAGACCGCTGTGATTTAATTAAGAAGCGTGTGTACGACGGTAGTGAAGAAGCACTGATAATATCACAGGTCACAATCCAATAGCCGGCCGCGGTGGCCGAGTGGTTCTAGGCGCTTCAGTCCGGAACCGCGCGACTGCTACGATCGCAGGTTCGAATCCTGCCTCGGGCATGGATGTTTGTTATGTCCTTAGGTTAGTTAGGTTTAAGTAGTTCTAAGTTCTAGGGGGCTGATGAGCTCAGCAGTTAAGTCCCATAGCGCTCAGAGCCATTTGAACCATGTACGTAAAATTCGGGAGCTGGCTCTTTCCAACAGTACGTTATTCACGCATAAATCTGAAATAACATAACAGTTATGTTTTTAAAAAAAAAATCAGATGATTCTTTGTGATACACCTTATATGTTGCGGGCCGCCGATTTGACACTCATGAGAGCTTATCCACGATCTGAGCTGTAGGAGGAGGGGAGCAAGTCTTATTAGTTCGAGGTGAATGAAATAGGTTTAGAATTTCAGAACAAATAGCTCTGGGTACTCTTGCTGCTGGTCAGAATCCATCACATGTTCTGCCTTTATTTAAAGTGGCACTGAACTGACATTGTCGATCAGTGCGGCAGTGCTGTTACGATAAGCAACTCAGGTGGTGTGGCGTTGCCGGCAGGGCTCTGTACTACGAGCAGGCGGGCGGCGCGCGCAGCCAGCGCGCGGTGGACGCGGCGGCGATGGACGTGGGCCGGCTGCTTGGGGTGCCCGCCTGGCGCCTGGGGCTGCTGGCGTCGGGCAAGGCCCTGGTCGCGGGCCCGCTGCGCATCACCACGGCGGAGGGCGACCACATCGACTGCGCGCGCGCCGCCGCAGGTAGGGTCCGGCAGTCGCGGCTCCGGCGCTGTGATTGTCTTCAGCTCCTGCTGCAGTCGGCAACAGGGGTAAACAAACGAGTACTTCGGCGGCCGCGGAGAGAGAAGAGAGTAGGTAAATTGAAGGAGGAGGAAGGAAAGGAAAGGGATTATTGAAATCAGCTGCATCAGGCCGTCGTGCGACGTCAGCGGCGACGAGTGAAAATGTTTACCGGACCAGGACTGGAACCTAGGATTTCCTGCTTAGTAGGCAGTCGCGTTAACCACTGCACTATCCGGACACAGTGTTTACCGCAAATGCGCGGCCTATCTCTGCAAGCCTCTCGGCCGACCCACACTCCCACCCAGCGCCACCTGTCCGCAGCCGCTGCCCACGCCCTTCATACTCGCTACGTAGAGAATCGCGCAGGAGCCCGGACGCAATTATGCATCCGCAGTGGTGAATTCATTGTCCTTCAAGGTGAATCAATTATATGTATGCGTGGTGTCTCTTCATTCAGTCAGAACCAAAAGAACAGACTACGCATTCATATGAGAGAAGAGGTGCTGGAGGAAAAGCTGCGCCTCCTCGCGGGTCTAATGGTGTGTTTTTTGCTTCTTCGAAAACATAACTGACGTATGGTCATAGGGATCACCAATCTGTTCTGGTATCGTGTCATTCTTTTCACGCGTTTCATCTACTACATCTGAAACACGTATGTAACATAGCAGCGATGGCGAGGCATTGTAGCATCTGTGACCAGAGAGTATGCGCTTGACCGCGCGAGTGTTGCGAGCGGTGCTGAGTCCGTCAGTCTGTCGTTGCGAGTCTGTTAGTTAGTCGTTGCGAGTCTGTAGCTCTGTCTAGTTGAGAGCAGTACTCTGTCAGTAGTCGTCGCGTGCTGTACGCTAATAGTCGTCATGCAGAGCGGTCGGTCAGTAGTAGCAGCCCAGTGCGGTTGTGTGATGTAGGCGGTCGGCAACACTGGTCAAGATGGTGAATAAGGTATACTATTAATTAATATAATCATTAGATAACGTAAAAATTTATTTATTGTAATTATTCTCCAACAAGTCCCCCAATAATAATTTTATTTCAAAAGCATTTTTTCAAAAAATTTAATTTTTATTGAACTAAAGATTTCGTTGCACTTCCCATTTCACTCCATTTTTTTTAAAGAAAATTTTCAGTAAAATCACAAAAAAAAAAAAAAAAAAAAAGGAATATTATCATTTGCAATGCAGTTCCTCCAAGCGGTGCGCAACAAAAAGAGCAGAAATGTGACATCCATTTATTCTGAGGTAAGACTTTAACTCTGATTGTTTTGCACAGGGCAAAAGACCGATATTTCGGTTTAATTGAATTTTCTTATCACTGAATAGACTTTAATTTTTTGTGAGGAATCTATATTTGAGTCAGATTGCGTATTTCACGTTTTGTTGCCATTGTCAGTACATTTCATTGTGGGCAGGTTACGCTTAGAGCAATGTCCATTAGCATTCTTAAATAATATTGTCATTCATGTAAATTTTTGTGGGGAGGTTACACTTGGCGACACCCAGTCCAGGATCGTATTTCATTGAGAGTCTTTTGAGCAACAGTCAGATATCTGCTCTTATTTGCTTAGATATAATTAGGATTTGGCGCAACGCTTTTATTAACTTGTGACTTTCTTTCTACAGGTCAACGGTAATTCTTTGCTCTGTTGTATTTGTGTGTTACTTTTGCATTGTGCTTATTTGTTTTGGTGAATAATTTTGACTATTGTTAAAATGCCGCGAAAGACTGTGAATAGAGTATCGCGAGGTATTTTGAATGAAATTACCGACTCAAACAACTTTACCGATAGGACACGTGACACGCAGTGTAATGATGACAATCCTGCGTTCACTAACAATCAGTGCATTCCAACCACTAGTGATGACTTTTACCCTGATAATGAACAAACGAACTCAATTGTCTCGTCTGTTAATTGGACGACAATTGATGACGCAGAACGCTCTATTGTAATGAGCGCTGCCGAGCTTAACACACCCGATTTGGAAAACTCAAGTAACGAACAGACAAATTTGTCTAATGAAAATGAACAGATCACACAAAGTAGGACGGATTTATTTAATTCCGAAACAATGACTGATAATGTACATTTGACTGGCAAACCTTTTTCTAAAATGCAGAATGACCAAATGGTCGCACAGAACGTGACAATTGCACATATACCACCACACAGTACTGAGAATGCAACAGCTACTTTTGGGTGGGATCAAGTTATGGCATTTTTACGACAAATGGCTGAAAAACAGGATAATGATTCCAAACACTTAAATGAGAAACTTGACAATAATGACGAAAATCTCAAACAACTTAGGGAAGATAACAAACACTTAAATGAAAAACTTGACAATAATGACGAAAATCTCAAACAACTTAATAAAAAATTAGACGACAATTCCAGACAGCTTAGTGAACAAATTAGAGCCGTTGCCGCGCAGTGCCATGACACTAAGGAACAGCTGCGCGTGGAAATTGAAGCTTGTTCAAAAAAAAAATAGCGAAGAAATTAAGTCTGTTGCGCAGGAATTAAGAGAAATGCAAACAGCCGCAACAGACACACTCAGAGACGAAATTAGCGGAGTCGCTAAACAATGCTCTGAAAAAGCTACACAATTACGGGATGAGTTTAAAGCAATGACGGTAGAACTTTCGCGCACAATGGACGCAAAGATAGACGCGAAATTTGAACAACAGAACACTCAGTTGAACGAGCGCTTTAATCAGCACATACAGAACAGTGATACGCGTTTCCGCAGATTTATTCAGGATCAAAACAAAGTAAAACGTCAGGTTATGGAAACAATCACTGCACAAAGACAAGAGGACAAACGTAAAATGT
The DNA here is from genome assembly GCF_023864345.2 of Schistocerca serialis cubense. Lineage (NCBI taxonomy): Eukaryota > Metazoa > Arthropoda > Insecta > Orthoptera > Acrididae > Schistocerca > Schistocerca serialis. The sequence goes on from NC_064643.1 coordinate 125,176,460, forward strand.
TCGCGAAAGCGAAGACGTATGTAGACAATAATATTACTACAGTGTCCGACAAAATTAATACCATAGAACAGTTGAACGCGGAATTACGGGATGAAATTTCTGATCTTAAATCAAAAACAGATACACACACAGTAAATATTCAAACAGTGACAGACAGATTCGAACAATTAGATCTAACACAGGATTGCGATGTCATCAAAGCTGATGTTAAAAAACTGAGCGAAACTACGCGTAAGTTGCAAAAACAGATTAATGCGTCTGATTCTAAAACCGATGATCAGGTTAAGATACTGACTGAAAAATGTGATGAATTGGCCAGTCGTATTGATGTTATCGAAAATACTAATGACAATAAATCAGACGATACTGCACCGGTTGCATTTATCCAAACACCTGAATTTCAAAATTTACAGCAGACAATTAATGAGATCGATTCATCTAACAACACGTTACGTAGGAAGTTATCAAATTACAACAAGAAGTAACAGAGATGAAAAACATTTCAGTTAATAACATACCACAACAGACGCCACTTTATGAACATGTGTCAGACTCACGCAGCGCGTATAATTTGGGTAATCTGCAGAGAGTACGGGACTTAGATTCCGAACAACCACAGTTCAATAGATACTCTTACGATCCTGAACCTGTTGCATCACACAGAGATGATAATTTCGATTACAAACATTTTCTGTCAGTAAGAAAGTTCAAAATATTTAAAAACGATAGAACGCAGATTCACCCACTGGATTGGATTCAACAGTTTAGTTTTGCTCTTCCACCGACTTGGCCTGTAACACATAAACTTGAATTTATTTGCAGTTTTTTGGAAGGCGAACCGGCAACTCGTATGAGACCGATCGCGAGACAGTGTTACTCGGTAGAGGAATTTCAGAATGCTTTTCTGTCAGCGTACTGGTCGAAGACGACACAGCGCGGAATTAAAGATCAACTAATTAGTTTGCCAAACTATGAAAACTCAAATTTTCCCAGTGTAACGCAATTTTTTGAGCACATGGTACAACAAAACCAGTACCTAAGCGAACCGTACAGTGAATCCGCACTTATACAACTATGCATCTCTAAATTACCACGGTCATTACGAGTGTCACTTCTAACGGGCCAGCAAAAAGAAAACATTTCAGCATTCAGAGATCTTTTACAGCTCTTGGAAGTACAGCAATCTGATTATTCTTTTGTAAACAAAAACTTTTTGAGTAACAACCAAGGTCAACAACAGTACTGCAATTATGATCAGGGACGTAATTCCAATCGGAAAGATAACAGACGTTTTAGGAACGACAACTACCAAAACTTTAATAACAGGCAAAATTCTAATTATCAATACCGTCAAAATTTTCAGCAACAGGAACAACACTTTAGTAACAATAGAGGTGTTTCACAACAACAACATCAAAACCAGCCGGTTAACATACCTAACCAACAATGGAATACACAAGGTCAACCAGGCTCTAATGTTTCGCCGCGTGGACGTATAGCCCCTGGTCCAACAAATAGTAACGTACGTCAGCAAGGAAACAACTACGTACAAAGAAGACAGTATTTCAATTCCTATCGTAATGCACCGTATAGGAATGACTATTACGACAGACGTAAAAATAATGAGGACAATTTTCAGCGAACATCTAACAACAGTCGGTCATACCAACAGCAAAATCATACGCAAGAACATTTTCTCATGAATGAACCCGACAGTAGGTACCATCCAGAGCGTAACACGCCTGGAAGAAGTAATAGGACAGTTCAAATAGTCGAAATGCCACAGAATCCTCCTAATAATAATAACACGTCAGATAGAATCTGACTAAATACTGCACAGGACGCATCTTCTAATAACACAAGCACTACCTTAGACACGCAAAATGTTGTTCACGAAAATGTAATTACCTTTGACGACATCAGAGACACTCTTTTACAGGAAAGACCAGTTATTCAGAAAACCATTTCACATCCTGTTATCGAAATTAAAATTGGTTCATCGAAATTTTCAGCAGTAATCGATTCCGGATCACCTATATCAGTAATTAATGAGGAGACTTTCAACGAGTGCAACAAAGAGAATACTTATCCGACGTTACCTTTAGGCAAAACAAAAGTGAAAGGAGCAGTATCGAGTAAAGGTGTAGACGTTAAATTACAGACGCATTTATCATTTTGTATTGGAGGTCATACTTTTCACTCTAATTTTTGGATTGTGCCTTTATTGACAACAGACGTTATTTTAGGTACGAATTTTCTGGTACAACACGACGCAGTTATTGATTTTCAGAATTCTTATTTAATGTTAAAGGATGAAAATGTACAACTTGCTTTAGAATTTCAGCACTCATTATCTGCGGAAGAACAAACAATCAACCGCACAGAGGTCATTCCCGCAACACGTGACATAGACTGTAATCCCACATTGTTAACGGATACGTACGTACACAACTATAATACTCCAGACGAAATGGACTACGACGTAATACAAATGATTTCCGATAAAGTTAGACAAAGCAGTGCAACTACAGACGACGAACGAACGCAATTACACAAAATTCTTTTACAGCAAGCTCCAGTTTTTGACAACATTCCTGGTACTATGTCCGGCTTTATGTATGAATTTCAAGTCAAACCGCACGACACATTTAAAGCTAAGCATTATCCTATTCCGTATATTCATAGAGAACAAGTTAAAAAAGAATTGCAGGATATGCTTGATCAGGGAATTATTGAACTAGCAGTTAGTCCGTACATAAACCCGCTACATATTGTTAAGAAAAAAGATGGCTCACTTCGCCTTGTACTTGATTCACGTCACATTAATGACATTATTATTAATGAAACAGATCGACCACAGACACTAGAGGAACTTTTACAGAAATTTCACGGTACAGCTATTTATTCTACACTAGATTTGAAATCGGGATTTTGGCAAATTCAACTTCATCCGAACTGCAGAAAATATACAGCTTTTCTCTGTTTCGGCGACTGTTATCAATTTTGCAAATTACCGTTCGGCTTAACTATTTCTTCTGCAGCTTTTATTCGCGGTTTGAACACTATACTTCCGACAGAACTTAAAGACAGAATTACGACGTATGTAGACGACATTCTTATCGCAGAAGCTAACTGGTCCGAACACAATCTGGTTCTTGAACAACTGTTACAAACTTTTCATGCACAAGGACTCACAGTTAATCTTAGTAAATCGCACTTTGGCAAAACTTCCATAAAATTTCTTGGACACGTAATTTCAGCAGAAGGCATTGCACCTGATCCGGAAAAACTTCAAGCTCTACGTGACATTAGTGTTCCTACGACGAAGAAACAATTACGCAGTTTTTTGGGCTTAATTAACTTTTTTCGTAAATTTATTCACCATTCTGCTTTAGACACGCCTAGACTATGCCAATTAACAGGTAAAAACACTATTTGGTCTTGGGATAAGCAAGCACATTCTGAATTCATGAACCTGAAACATGCTCTGTTGAATGCTCCACTTTTATCGCACCCAGATCTTACTAGAAATTTTTCCATTGCCACCGACAGTTCCAACACCGCTTTAGGTGTACATATTTTCCAGGAAATAGAAGAAGATGGCTCAACAGTAATTAAAAACATCGCATTTGCAAGTCGCATTTTGTCACCCGCTGAACGAAATTATTCCGTTACAGAATTAGAAACATTATGTGTTGTATGGGCTTTTACGAGATTTAGGCACTTTCTTTATGGCAGACATACCACCGTTTACACGGATCACAGAGCGATACAATTTTTACTTTCAGCTAAATTCACTCACGACAGGTTAAGCAGATGGAAACTATATTTACAGGAATTTAATTTTACAATAGTTCACATTCCCGGCACGCAAAATGTTATAGCAGACGCACTATCGCGTTCTCTCGGCAACAATCAGCAAGACGTAGCAACCAACTTCTGCAAAACAAATTTCAGTGTCATGTACATTCAGCAAGTTGCATTTGAAAACTTTATTTCATCGTCATTACAGGACATAGCAAAGGAGCAAAATAAAGACAATGTGTGGAAAGAAATTAAACAGCTTTGGCAAGATAAGAATAATGTTACGATTAGGAACCACTACACAGTGCGCAATGACATTCTGTTTCGCCGCTCTCATCCTGACAGCAACAATTGGTTATTATGCATTCCTGACGAACTGATCAACAAATTAATCTGGTACACTCATTTAAGCTACGCACATTACGGAGCACGAAAATGTTTTCTTATACTGAGACAGAACTGTTATTTTACCAACATGGAGAAACGTATACGACGAGTTTTAGCGTCTTGTAAAATTTGCCAGAAAGCTAAATCAGACACCACTTCACATATTCCTCCGTTATATCCCATTATACCTGTTAAATTAAGACACATGGCCGCAGTAGATATTTTTGGTCCGATTCCCAGAACTAACAGAGGTTTTTGCTACATATTTGTCGCTGTTGAGCTTACTTCAAAATTTGTTACTTTCACTCCGTTACGCAAAGCTACTGCTAAAACTGTTTCGAAAGCATTTGTAAAACATTTTCTATCTCATGTAGGGCATGTAATGAAAGTAATTTCTGACAATGGATCTCAATTTCGTAGTAGCGTATGGACACGCATGTTACGAGCCAGAAACATTTCTCCGATCTATATATCCAAGTACCACGCTTCTTCGAACCCCTGTGAAAGATTAATGAAAGAAATTGGTAAGCTGTGCCGAATATACTGCCACAAAAGACATATTGATTGGGATACACACATACTCTCATTCCAAGATGTAATTAATTCCATACCAAATGAATCCACTATGCTATCTCCGTCTGTTATACTGAAAAATGCTGAACCACCTAACAAAATTAAAGAGTTAATAACATTTCCTACATCTCGTCGATTACGACACCACGAAATAATTGACATTGCGCTGAACAACATCAAACGTGCCGCAGAGCGCCGGAGAAGACAGCAAAAACAGGTTTGTACACGCCGCGACTTTCACGTTGGACAGAAGATATTAGTACGTACACACTATTTATCCAGTAAATTAAAAGGTAAGTGCAGTAAATTTGAACTTCTATACGCAGGTCCATATCGGATTCGCAGCATCCCTCACCCCAATGTTGTACACGTCGAAACTTTGAGAACCAGAAAATCGAAAGGCAATCACCATATCTCAAACATTAAACCGTTTATTGAGTGAAACCACTGTATGATTCAACACACTATGATGCCATTTACTAATGCAATTATTTCACGTGACTAATTACTGATGATTATCGTATTTTTTCTTGGCAAGTGCCCGGCAAGGTAAGGTTAGCAGGTCGCTTTTCTTGTCGTTACACATCAGACCGTGCATTTTTTTCTAAATGAACTTAAGTATTTTATGAATAATTATGCAATTCTATGTAATGACGTATTAATTTTATCAAATTCTCTCTCCATTAAAGTCTTTAATTCTCGCCTCGATTAACTACACTACATACAAGCTGAACACAACGAACGTCACATTTTGTCTTTTTATGTATGATTGTATTCCAGTTTTGTTTATATGCACTGTGAAATAGTTAAGATATAACACACACCAGTCGACTTTGACATTTTTTTTGCCTTATGACATCTCAACATCGTGACTGTTTTACATTTTTTTTTTGCTGCTGGATTGTAATATTATCTGTACATTTTGCCTCTGAACACTGTCAATGCCTTTGACATATTACGTTTTCTGTCATGTTATGCTGTATGGTTAATTGTGTCACCATAAACCAGTCATTATTTAGTGGGTATATGATTTAAATGCAAGACATTAATCTCTGTTCATCAATTTCAGAAAGAAATGATGTATGTAAGAAATAAATTCAACAGAAATGGGAATTTCACCTACGGAATAAACGAAAGAAGATGCAATAACTTTATGAGGAAGAGTAAATGGATCAGGATTAACAAACATTAACAAGACTATACTATACTCATCACAGAATAGCAGTCTTAACTAATTTTTTCTTTCAGAATACAAGGTGATTGATGCAGGCTGTCAGAGAGAACTACACATCTTAGTTTTAGTGATGAAATATGCTAGAGATAAGGAATAGTTGTATAATGAGTAATGAAGTGATTTTTTTGCAGATGATAATGAATACTGATGAATAATGATGAAGGATATGATGTTATGAATAATGAAGTTTTTCTTTACAGGTGATGATAATAATGAAGTTATGATAATGTGGATAATGAAGTGATTGATAATGAAGTTTTTTCTTTACAGATGAGGATAATGTTGAAGTTTTATATTTATGCTATGTAGTTATTTAAGTATTTGTTGCAGTTTGTTTTGACAGCAGGTGTTATATTGCATAGTAGGATGACGGAAAGTTTTGGAAAGGACAGCTATGGAACACATTTTTATACACATTTCACTACCTGTTAATTCGACGTTCACTACTTTTCAGCATAGTATGCGTTTCTTCTTTCAGGTCAATAATCCATTTTGTATTTTTTCCAGGAGAAGCTTTTCATGATACTTACTAAACCTGTTAGTTATTATACCTGTTCTAGTACTTGCATTTTTATTTTTTACCCATTTGTGTTTATCACTTATAAATGTGATCACATATACTGCCTTGTTACATAATCTTGCTACAGCTGACTCATGACGAATGACGTTACCTATCCTCATTTGCAGCAATAGGTCAAAAGCAAATAGTGTTATGCCTCACCAATTAATTATCGATCCCAACGCAATGCATTGCTACCAAAAAAATGTATTACCAGTCCCACATAATGTCACTAGTTTATGATAATTCTGAATAATACTGATCAACTCTGAATAGCATGTCACTTGAGTAATGACCTCTTAATGAGACTATATTGACTGTAATTAACTGATTTTAATAATGACTTTGTAATGGTCTGAATACTACTGAAGGAGGAACACTGTTTATTGTAATGATACTACTTATAATGCCTGTGATTATTAATGATTTGACTGTAATTAACTGATTTTAATAATGACTTCGTAATAATCTGAATAATACTGAATGATGATTCTATTCAATACTTGCTGGCCACTGAGTGCCAATAATTAATGTCACTTGAAGAATTGTTATTAATTATGCCATTAATTAGCCCTTTTTTCCCATGTTGAGTTTTCATGTTTTGGTTAATGGCCAATGAGTGCCAATAATTTGTATCACTCAATGTATTATGTTAATGCTAGGCCAATAATTGACTCTCCTTTTCAATTAAGGCTTCTGATGAACATTATTCTGTCTTACTAAATATACTTTGTAACTGGCCAAGGACCGCCACTGTTTATTGTAATACGATTACCCATGATGCCAGCTAGTGATTCTTAATAGATTGTAATGACACATAATTAATTAACTATGGTACTGTTTAATAATGCTTTGTAATTAACTATGGTACTGTTTAATAATGCTTTGTAATTAATTAAGGCTAATAATTCTTACTATATTGGAATGACAAATGATTAATTAACTGTAATTAGACAAATGATTAGTTAACAACAGATGATTAATCAACTGTAATTAGACAAATGATTAATTAACGACAAATGATTAATTAATGACAAATGATTAATTAACTGTAATTAGGAGAAGGTTAATGATTCTTAATTATACTCTGTGACAAAAAAAGAATGCGATTATTTCATAATGCTTTGTAACCAGGAAAAGAAGGCTACTGATTCTATGTAAAACAATTAATGAACATTTTTCTGTAATACTACATACTTGGTACAGAAATGTTCAATAACTGGGCTATGAATGCCACAAACTGCTAATTAAGTCTGTAACTGTCAGTATTATGTGACTTGATGTCCTTCACCTCATAAGCTGACTACCCTAAATTACTGCAATGTCCATTTGACCTGTTTATCCTAGTGATCATGGAGCACTATATTTGGTTTTTGCACTAATTCTACGTTGGTGTGCCTTGTAAGAGCGTGGTGTTGACAAGACATGCTGTCCACCACCGTGAGCGATGAAGACGTTATTATGGTCGAACTGTTTGGTGTACCTAATGTACTGCCAAAATGAAAACGTGGAACATCACTACGACAGTTCAGTGTCTTGGCTACACTGATAAATTCTGATGGGAAAAGAACTTCAAGTTGTGTCACTTGGTGTTGTACTTCTGTGGAAAGATATGGACTTTCAGAACAGCTGTGTGCAATCTAAAGTGCTACAACCATGATGCAATCCTTCCCTTTCCTAACCTAATTCTTGTCACATAAGGAAAATAATTTTTTTTGGTTAACATCGTTTATGTTCATGGGTTATACATTTTTTTAGATTTGCTGAACTCCCGTGTGAGTACACTTATGTCACTGGTAGAATGATTTTTTACCATTATGTTTATTTATTGCGAAAATGCTAAAGACATTTTTTTTATTTGTTCTGAAGTACAGTATATGTGCACTCTTGTCTTTCATATTGTACATACATTTTTATTTTTATGATATGTTCTGAACTACAGTGCATGTGCACTTCTGTTAGGTGTTAATATGTTTTCTATTGAACTTCAGTGCCTGTGCATTTTTCTCATTTTTCAATATGATTGTACTCATTCTGTATATTCAATACTTCAATGCGTATGCACTTATATCATTTGTTACTCATTGTATATACATTTCATCATTTACTGATATGTTCTCAACTGCAGTGCATGTGCACTCATGTCACTTGTCAACATAATATTTTTTGCCAGTCTGTTTATTTGTTCTGAATATGCTAAAGAATTTTCAGTGCCTGTGCACTTTGTTTTCTGTCAAATAATTTGTATATACATTTTTCTGATTTGCTACTATGTTTTGTACTCACATTTTGTCTTTGTCTGATATATCTTGTACTTAGTGCGTGTGCACAACATTTACTTTATGTACTACATCTAATTATTCTGTAAATTGTAGAAGTTTATTAGTTAATTAAAAATTTTGCCGTGATTGGCAAGTCCAAATGACTCACCATCGCTGCCAAATTTTTGCCCCCCCAGTGGAGGGTTATGAAACACGTATGTAACATAGCAGCGATGGCGAGGCATTGTAGCATCTGTGACCAGAGAGTATGCGCTTGACCGCGCGAGTGTTGCGAGCGGTGCTGAGTCCGTCAGTCTGTCGTTGCGAGTCTGTTAGTTAGTCTTTGCGAGTCTGTAGCTCTGTCTAGTTGAGAGCAGTACTCTGTCAGTAGTCGTCGCGTGCTGTACGCTAATAGTCGTCATGCAGAGCGGTCGGTCAGTAGTAGCAGCCCAGTGCGGTTGTGTGATGTAGGCGGTCGGCAACACTGGTCAAGATGGTGAATAAGGTATACTATTAATTAATATAATCATTAGATAACGTAAAAATTTATTTATTGTAATTATTCTCCAACAAGTCCCCCAATAATAATTTTATTTCAAAAGCATTTTTTCAAAAAATTTAATTTTTATTGAACTAAAGATTTCGTTGCACTTCCCATTTCACTCCATTTTTTTTAAAGAAAATTTTCAGTAAAATCACAAAAAAAAAAAAAAAAAAAAAAAAAGGAATATTATCATTTGCAATGCAGTTCCTCCAAGCGGTGCGCAACAAAAAGAGCAGAAATGTGACATCCATTTATTCTGAGGTAAGACTTTAACTCTGATTGTTTTGCACAGGGCAAAAGACCGATATTTCGGTTTAATTGAATTTTCTTATCACTGAATAGACTTTAATTTTTTGTGAGGAATCTATATTTGAGTCAGATTGCGTATTTCACATTTTGTTGCCATTGTCAGTACATTTCATTGTGGGCAGGTTACGCTTAGAGCAATGTCCATTAGCATTCTTAAATAATATTGTCATTCATGTAAATTTTTGTGGGGAGGTTACACATCTACATCTACATTCATGCTCCGCAAGCCACCTGACGGTGTGTGGCGGAGGGTACTTTGAGTACCTCTATCGGTTCTCCTTTCTATTCCAGTCTCGTATTCTTCGTGGAAAGAAAGATTGTCGGTATGCCTCTGTGTGGGCTCTAATCTCTCTGATTTTATCCTCATGGTCTCTTCGCGAGATATACGTAGGAGGGAGCAATATACTGCCTGACTCCTCGGTGAAGGTATGTTCTCGAAACTTCAACAAAAACCCGTACCGAGCTACTGAGCGTCTCTCCTGCAGAGTCTTCCACTGGAGTTTATCTATCACTTCCGTAACGCTTTCGCGATTACCAAATGATCCTGTAACGAAGCAACACATTTTCAGCGACGATTTTCCGTAAATGTGTGGGCGGGTATGCTCGATAATTACATTATTGGGCCCTATTTTTTACCTGCACGTTTGACGTAACTATTACCGAACGTTTCTAGAGGAAACATTGTTACCAACGTTGTTAGAAGACATTCCATTAGGCATTTTTCGATAGTCGATTTCCAGGACGATGGATCGGGCGTTCGGGTCCACGTCGATGGCCAGCACGCAGCCCTGATTTAAATCCACTGGATTTTTACTTTTGGGGCCATATGAAGGAACTTGTTTATGCTAAGCCACTAAATAATTTGGACGAATTGACGCAGAAGATTTTAGATGCTGCCAATACCATAAAGGCCAATTTGCATGTGTGAACGAGTGCGACGAAACTGGGTTAGCCGTAATGAAGCATGTGTAGAAGCGAATGGTGGTCATTTCGAACATTTATTGTAGTATTGGTGTAAGAGGAAACGAAGTAATGGGTTTTCTTTTCGTTACGATGTTGTTTTATAGAAGGAAAATAATGTGAATTTAGTATTCGTTATGGCATTGCCGTAAAAAGGTGAAACAGTTGATTGTAATTAATGCACAACTATCTACTTGGTGGTTGATTGAATTTGTACTAATGGAAATACATTGTGTTATCGACTTGTTGAGAAACAGACTGGTTGTATTCAATTCACGTAAAGCGAATTACACATTCTTGACAAGCCAAAAACCGTTTACATTCCTTTTTTCGGTACCACCTAATTATCACACCACGTCGTTGTACACGTGTAATGATTTCAATCCTCTGGTCGGCTCGTTGCCTTTCTCTGGCCGCCCCGTCATTGTAGGCAATAAGCTCGGTACGTCGTGTACTGTCGGTTGACTACGTAAACAGAAATGCGTATACTATCTATCCTACGAACATTAGGTTTTAATAATACAAAAATAAAGTACATGATACAAGAAAATGCCATTAGACTTTTTTGTCAAGCACACTGAGATGTACCATCTGTATAATTTTGGCGCCTTATACCGTTTACACCCTGTATATATCCTTAAAGAAACACCGAACGAGGTGGCGCAATGGTTCGAACACTGGACTCGCATTCTGGAGGACGATGATTCAAACCCGCGTCCGGCCATCCTGATTTAGGTTTTCTGTGATTTCCCTAAATCACTTCGTCCAAATGCCGGGATGGTTGTTCGAGAGGGCACGGCCGAGTTCCTTCCCTAATCCGATGGGACTGATAACCTCGCTGTTTGGTCCCCTCCCCTCAACCAACCAACCAACCTTAAAACCTTAAAGAAACAACATGTGTTGGGAGTATGTAATTCAGGCTGTTCCAACTCTTGGGCTCGCCCGTAAGTTGGGGAGCGCTCACTTGCCCGCGTCGCACCGCCTGCCTCTTGGCCGTGCGGTGTGGCTGTATGCGCACACGGCTGTGGCGACCATGTGCACACGTGATGGGGCCAGCCGAAGCGTGACATCACGAGGAACTGCGGCTGCACTGCAAATCCTGTCTCGGTCACGGCCACATGTGAAATCGCTCTAATTTAATCTGCATCAAATTAGTCAGCCTTACAAAACTGAAGACCATAACAATGCAACAGCTGGAAAGAGATGAGCCGGATGTGTTGAGTTTATGAACAGAACAAATTAGTAACAGATTTGACAAGCGCACTTCTGTCAGATGACTTCTTGTTTGCGGCATACTCTTCATTATGCGTTCCTGACGCAATGACCTTTCTTGTGAATATTAAGAGGCTAAATGGAATACCACTACCAAGCAAAGAACGGAAATTCGAAAAGTGGAAGGAGTATACAGGTGCTCTGTACAAGGGAGAGGAACGTAAAGGCAATATTATAGAAATGGAAGAGGACGTATATGAAGATCAAATGGGAGATAAGATACTCCGAGAAGCATTTGACAGCACTGATAGCCCTAAGTCGAAACAAGACCATAGGAGCAGACGACATTCCGTCAGAATCACTGATAGCGTTGGTAAAGTCTGCCGGGTTACCAATTACCCACAAGAAGTCTTTAAAGAGGAATGGAAAAAGCCGGTAGAAGCCGACCACGGAGAACATTAGTTTTGATTCCGGAGAAATATAGGAACACGCGAGGCAATACTGACCCTACGACTTCTCTTCGAGGATAGGTTAAAAAAAGGAAAACCTATGTTTATAGCTTTTGTAGACTTAGCCAAAGTTTTTGACAATGTTGACAGGAATACTGTCTTTGAAATTCTGAGGGTAGCAGGCGTAAAAGACAGGGAGCTAAAGGCTATTTATAACTTCTACAGAAACCAGACGTCAGTTGTACGAGTCGAGAGAAGGGAAGCGGTGGTTGAGAAGGCAGTGAGACAGGGTCGTAGCCTAACGCCGATGTTATTCAATCTATACATAAATCTAGCAGTAAAGAAAGCCAAAGAAAAATTTGAGGTAGCAATGAAGTTCGGGGAGGAGAAATGACTTTTGGGGCAGCAAAATTACTGACGATGAGCCAAGTAGAGAGAATATAAAATGTAGACAGGCAGTGACAAGAAAAGCATTTCTGGAGAAGATAAACTTTTCTAACATCGAAGGTGGATATAAATATTAAGTAGTCTTTTCTGAAGATATTTTTCTGGAGTTTAGCGTGTATGGAAGTGAAACGCGGACGATAAACAGTTTAGTCAAGAAGAGAATAGAGGCTTTGGACATGTAGTGCTTTAGAAGAATGCAGAGGATTAGATGAGTAGGTCGCGAAACTAATGAGGAGATATTGAATAGAACTGGACAGACAACAAATTTGTGGCACAACTCGATTAAAAGAATGGATCTGTTGACAGGACACATTCTGAGACATCAAGGGATCACCAATTTACTATTGGAGGGAAGTATGGAGGGGGGGATAAAAATCGTAGAGGGAGACCAAGTGATGAATACAGTAAGCAGATTCAGAAAGATGTAGGTTGCAGTAGTTATTCAGAAATGAAGAGGCTTGCACAGAAAATAATAGCATTGGAAGTTGCATCAAACCAGTCATCGAACAACAATAATTTTGTCATATAGACCTACTTTTTCGTTGGAGTGCGAGCTAATAAAACACACGCTGCAGCTCCTATGAAATTTGGAAAAGTAGTTGTAAGGCACTGAGAAATCGAAGTTTTGAAGAGGAGTCGTGAGACGTGTTTGAAATGCAATGACGGCGATTTTAGCCGTAGCCGAAGTAGAAGAACGACGAGCATCTATAATATTTTGTGGTCAGGAGGCATAAAACCTTGTGGAAAGAATAAGATGATATTTTGTAGGTACTACATAACTGTATTAGCGAAAGAAGAATGTACGAGTACGTAAATGCATTTAAATGTCTGATGAAATGCACTCTGGTCGTAGACTGTAACCTTTTCCGACGAGAATGTGGGACACGCTAACGACATGGTTCGTGAGAATCGGATCGGCGTACTTGTTTGCGAGTTACGACCGCGGGAATGAATGCCAATATCGGATGCGCCTATATCGTTGTTAACTTCCTAACGGTTCTCAAATAACGCAAATTGTACGGACGTTAAATGTCCTGGATCATTAGTAAGGAGGTACATCATAATTCCTGTTCTGTGAAATGATACGAGGTGCATTCAAGTTCTAAGGCCTCCGATTTTTTTTCTCCAGACTGGAAAGAGATAGAAACATGCGCATTGTTTTAAAATAAGGCTGCGTTCATTGTCAATACGTCCCAGAGATGGCAGCAACGTACGGCAGATGGAATTTTACCGCCAGCGGCGAGAATGAGAACTGTTTTAAATACTTAAAATGGCGACGTTTTCCTTACTTGAACAGCGTGCAATCACTCGTTTTCTGAATTTGCATGGTGTGAAACCAATTGAAATTCATCGACACTTGAAGGAGACATGTGGTGATGGAGTTATGGATGTGTCGAAAGCGCGTTCGTGGGTGCGACAGTTTAATGAAGGCAGAACATCGTGTGACAACAAACCGAAACAACCTCGGGCTCGCACAAGCCGGTCTGACGACATGATCGAGAAAGTGGAGAGAATTGTTTTGGGGGATCGCCGAATTACTGTTGAACAGATCGCCTCCCGAGTTGGCATTTCTGTGGGTTCTGTGCACACAATCGTGCATGACGACCTGAAAATGCGAAAAGTGTCATCCAGGTGGGTGCCACGAATGCTGACGGACGACCACATGGTTGCCCGTGTGGCATGTTGCCAAGCAATGTTGACGCGCAACGACAGCATGAATGGGACTTTCTTTTCGTCGGTTGTGCCAATGGATGAGACGTGGATGCCATTTTCCAATCCAGAAACAAAGCGCCAGTCAGCTCAATGGAAGCACACAGATTCACCACCACCAAAAAAATTTCGGGTAACCGCCAGTGCTGAAAAAATGATGGTGTCCATGTTCTGGGACAGCGAGGGCGTAATCCTTACCCATTGCGTTCCAAAGGGCACTACGGTAACAGGTGCATCCTACGAAAATGTTTTGAAGAACAAATTCCTTCCTGCACTGCAACAAAAACGTCCGGGTAGGGCTGCGCGTGTGCTGTTTCACCAAGACAACGCACCCGCACATCGAGCTAACGTTAGGCAACAGTTTCTTCGTGATAACAACTTTGAAGTGATTCCTCATGCTCCCTACTCACCTGACCTGGCTCCTAGTGACTTTTGGCTTTTTCCAACAATGAAAGACACTCTCCGTGGCCGCACATTCACCAGCCGTGCTGCTATTGCCTCAGCGATTTTCCAGTGGTCAAAACAGACTCCTAAAGAAGCCTTCGCCGCTGCCATGGAATCATGGCGTCAGCGTTGTGAAAAATGTGTACGTCTGCAGGGCGATTACGTCGAGAAGTAACCCCAGTTTCATCGATTTCGGGTGAGTAGTTAATTAGAAAAAAAGTCGGAGGCTTTAGAACTTGAATGCACCTCGTATAAAGTATTGCCACAAGATACGTAACCTGTGTGTATTATGAACCAGAGACGAAAAGGCAATACACAGAATCGTACCGCGCGTTTTCTTAGATCTTAAAGAAGTTCATGTCACGAGCCACTATCGCTAATATCCGTTTCATTACATGTTGGGATACGAATGGGATGATTTTGAAGCGGGATTAAGAAGGGGGTGAAAGAATGAAGAGTGCCAGAGGTGTTCGTCTCCTTCACAGCCTCCACTGCTGAATCTTTTGACTTGATTCAGAAACTGACATTACAGATTATACTGCATCCTTCTCCCCCCCCCCCCCCCCAATCCCTCTATTCATATCTCTCTCATTTGAATTACCACATGTTTGGACCCCTAAGGACCGCTTTGCGCTAATGATTTGAGAGCTATGAGGAGAGGGTGGGAAGGGGAAGAGCAGTGTTAAAAATAAAAACTTTTTCTGGTGAAATAACGTAACGCTTGCGCTCAAGGGCGTTATAAAAACGAAGCAAGTAAGATTATGAGTTAACATTCCATCCCATCTTGGGTCAGATGGGAATGCTACGGAAGAAAACCGTCCGTGACCTTTCAGAGGAGCCAACCAGGAATTCAGCTTAAGCTATTTAGGGACATCACGGAAAGCCTAAATCTGGAAGGCTGGATGAGGATTTAAAACAAGATTCTCCTGATTATGAGTTCGGTACGAACTCGTTACTGCTGGGAAGCGTGATCTGATGATGGCTGCAGTGGACAGCTGAAACCGGTCATAATGTGTGATTAACGCGCGCGCGTGTGTGTGCGCGTCCGCGTTTTATTTTTTCTGTCTGGGTATTATTTACTCCAGTCTTCTGTTCATTTCCTCCTTCACCCTCAGTCCATTTCCTCCTCCTCCCGGCGGGGTCAGGGATTTTCTCTGCCTCGTGATGGCTGGGTGTTGTGTAATGTCCTTAGGTTAGTTAGGTTTAAGTAGTTCTAAGTTCTAGGGGACTGATGACCATAGATGTTAAGTCCCATAGTGCTCAGAGCCATTTGAACCTCCTCCTCCCCCACTCTCTGTCCATCTCCTCCTGCCCTTCTCGCTGTCCATCTGCTCCTCCGCCTTCTCTCTGTTAATCTGCTCATCCCCTCTCTCCGCTGCTCCCCATCACACCCCCCCCTCTCTCCATCTGTTCTTCCATTTCTCTCTATCAGTTTCCTCCTTGCCCCCACAGTCCATCTCCTCTTCCCATCTCTAAGTTCATCTCGTCACCTCCTCTAAGTCAATCTGCTTCTCCTCTCTATCTTTCTGTCCATATCCTCCTCCCCACCCTCTCCATCCATCTTCTCCACCCACTCTCTTTGTCCAGCTCCTCCTTCGCCACTGTTCCACCATCCCCTCTTTCCCCATTCTTCCACTGTATCATCCTCTTCCATTTCTCTGTCCATTTTCTCCTGCCCTCTTTCTGTTCACCTCTTCTTACCCACAATCTGTGTCCATCTCAGACTTCCCATTCTGTTTTCATCTCCTTCTCTCCACCTTCTCTCTTCAAGTCATAGCCCCCACCCGAATACCAGGCTGTGGTACTTATCCCCACAGTACTTCTTTCCACACAGTAAGTAACGTGTGTACCAAGTTTCTTGAAATCGATAGAGGGTTAGGAGAAACTTTTTACCCGCCGGTTTGCCAGAGGACGCGCATGTCAGATATATTTAATACACATTTATGTACTCAAATTGCACCTATATCTCTAGCAGATTTCATCCTGCAGTTTCGTTTTCACGCAGCTCAATCTTTATGACTCTTATCTCCTGAACAATGTGTCTTACAAAGATGTAGTTGTGCAGGCACATTTTGTGGTACAAGTGAGTCCTGTCTGCACAATGTGTCGCGACAACAGGCAGTAGTAAAGAAGTAATACACTAAAACGTCAAGCAAGCGATAAACTTCTTTCCTTGTGGCGCGAGAAAACGTTTCGAAAAGGTTTGACATTATGTGTAAAGATGGGATGAATCAAGTGGTCGTGGGCTACACTGCTTTTTCACCCCCACCCCTTTAATAGATGGCTTATTCTCACTCCCATAGTGATTCTTTCCAGACTGTAAGTGATATGTGGACCATATGTGGTTGAAATCGGTTAGTGGCTGAGGAGAAGATATGGAATATACATACGTACATTTGTACATACATGCATACATTTTTATAATATGCATGCATTTATTTTTTGCCATTCCTCTGACTGATTCTTATACACTCAATTATTCATCTATCATGCATCAACTTGCTTCTAAGACAGCAGAATTCCTTTACTTTGCCAACTATGTGGCCCCCAAGTTGCATTACGTTTATCACTGATGTCATTTCTGCAATTCCTCATGACTTTCGTCTTTCTTCGGTTTACTCTCAATTTATATTCTATTCTCATTAGACTGTTCCATTAAACACGTTCTGTAATTCTTCCTCACTTCCATTGAGGATAGTAATTGTATCATTGAATCTTACTATTGATAGTCTTCCGCGCCGAACCTGTAATTTGTATCCGTCGTAGCTTCTTCGACGTACAGATTGAACAGTTAGGGAGAAAGACTTACACTTTTTTTGATCTGATCCCTCTTCTCTTCGTTTTCCATTTTTCTTGTTATCTCTTGGTTTTTGTACTTGTTGCATATCACGTGTCTTCCTTAATAGATTATACCTGCTTTTCGGAGAACTTAAAAAAATTGCTAGTTTTTTCATTGTCTGACAGATTATACTACGATGTTTCGATTTTTCTTAAATTATTTTCAAGCGCAATCTGAAAACTGCGTCTCTAGTCACTTTAGCAATTCTAAACTCTAATTGACCGCCAACCAATTGATCTTCAGTTTTCATTTCCATTCTTCTACATACACTGCTAGAAGAAATTGGTACATCCTTTCAGAGCTCTCCAATTCACTCAAGATTTATTATTTCAACAGTGCATATCGAGTGCATGGTATGATTACACTTATAGATCAATAACACAAGCGGATCATTGGTTTCAGGCATCGATACATGCTGAAATAGCCATGTTAGTACGTGGTGTCGCCTCCCAGGCGGCAATGCGGACGCTACTCTGGCATCCAGTGGATCGTATATATGTCGAATACTGTCCTGGGATGCATCATACCGCCCATGCTCTGTCTTTTCACTTAGTTTTGTAAGAGTTGTTGGTTGATGAGTACCACGACTCATTTCT
This sequence comes from Schistocerca serialis cubense, assembly GCF_023864345.2. NCBI lineage: Eukaryota > Metazoa > Arthropoda > Insecta > Orthoptera > Acrididae > Schistocerca > Schistocerca serialis. The sequence continues at coordinate 125,194,788 of NC_064643.1, forward strand.
CATCCCGTCGTATCCCACACATGCTCGATTGGAGACAGTCTGGAGAGCGTGCTGACAAGGGAAATTGCTGTACGTCTTGGAGAGCACGTTGATCTTCACTGCCAGCGTGTGAGCGACCATTATGCTGTTGGAACATCACAATGCAAAACGGCAACGCAAAGGCTCTAACAACATTCTGCACGTACCGAGCGCTGGTAGCGTCTCCTCCAGAGCTAACGAAGGTGAACGAGAGTTGTAGCTTAGAGTACCCCGTACCATACAGCCTGGGGTGGGCCAGTGTGGCTTGGACAAATGCGGTCTACGAGACAGAGCTCACCATATCTACACTGTATGCGAAACGACCATCACTTGCTTGCAGGCAGTATCTGCTCTTATCGCTGAAGACCACGGTGTGACATTACATTTTCCAAAGGTCCTCTGACGGCACCAGTCGAGCCGTGCACTACGATGCTGCGCCGTGATTGGCAGACGGGCTAGAGATGTGCATGTCCGTAGTCCCACTGCTAACAACAAGTTCGCAACAGTCTGGGCTCGCAGGCCCTCTTATCTGTGCTGTGGTCGATTTACATTTTCCCACTGCTGCCCTTACTGCTGATTCTGGCGGGCTTCTGTGTTACGTGGACGCCCAGAACCTTGTCTACGGGTGCGAGAATGTTCACGTGACCGCTGATGCCAGCACCGTTGCACAACTGACGCAGCACGTACAACTTTTATGGCAGGTCTCCCAAAGAACCATCCCGACACTTGGAAGGCCTCGATTTGACCCCTTTCAAAGTCTCTCAGTTGGCTGTAGGAAGCACGAGAGCGTCTCAGTGGCATGGTTGCCCGCTTGCTTCATATTTTTTCGCCACGCTGAGCCTCCTGGCTGTGAGCATTCCCTATTAGAGGATAGACACAGACGCCGCTCTGTGCCAGTACGCTATCTGTTTGCAGACGACGTTGAAACTATTATCAGTACATCTGCTATCCCCTAGGTGGCATATGCCGTCACCGGATCAAAATCGACGTCGTTTTCAGGTGTACTAATTTTTTTCGGCAGTATATTATTGTTGTCAGTAACTTGGATGCATGAATTGTTAAACTGGCAGTACGATAATTCTCGCAATTATCATTCTTTGAAGGTCATGTGGATGATATTCTTCTGAAAGTCCGTTGGTACATTTGGTTCAAGTCTCATACATTCTACACGCTAACGTGAATAATCGTTTGGTTGCCACTTCCATGAATGATTTTATAAATTCCGAAGGAATGATATCTATGCTTTCTACCTTGTTTAATCGCAAGTCTTCCAAAACCCTGGTCCTAATACAGGATACCCCATGTCTTCCTAACACCCATTTCTTATTCTGTCGCGTCAGCAGACAGTTATACCCCCTCATAGGGGCTTCAGTGTACTCTTTCCGCTTCTCCAATCTCTCCTCCACCGCTAACACTGGAACTCCTTTTTACCCTTAGTAATGACACTCCTGATTTTAATTCCAGTGAAAGTAATTCTCACTTTTATATATTCTGCATCTGTTCTTCCGACGACCATTTTCTTTTCGATATCTTCATATTTTTCCTACAGTCAATCCGCTTTAGCTTGCCCGCTCTTCCTGTTGATTTCATTCGTAAGTCACATATATAACTCTGTTCCGTAGCCTCTATCCGTTCCCCTATTTTTTCGATCAATTTAAGTATTTCTTCTGTTACCAAAAGTGCCTATAGCTATCTAAATTTTGTGATTGTCCTTTAGCAACATCCATTCCTTTTCAACCGAATTCGTATAGCGGTATTAACTATCGCATCCTCAGAGAACCTCAAATGCACGCCATCATTGCTTGTTGTTGTTGTGGTCTTCAGTCCTGAGACTGGTTTGATGCAGCTCTCCATGCTACTCTATCCTGTGCAGGCTTCTTCATCTTCCAGTACCTGCTGCAACCTACATCCTTCTGAATCTGTTTAGTGTACTCATCCCTCGGTCTACCTCTACGATTTTTACCCTCCAATACTAATTAGGTGATCCCTTGATGCCTCAGAACGTGCCCTACCAACCGATCCCTTCCTCTAGTCAAGTTGTGCCACAAACTCGTCTTCTCTCCTATTCTATTCAATACCTCCTCATTAGTTACGTGATCTACCCATCTAATCTTTAGCATCCTTCTGTAGCACCACATTTTGAAAGCTTCTATTCTCTTCTTGTCCAGACTATGTATCGTCCATGTTTCACTTCCATACATGGCTACACTCCATACAAATACTTTCAGAAACGACTTCCTGACACATCTATACTCGATGTTAACAAATTTCTCTTCTTCAGAAATGCTTTCCTTGCCATTGCCAGTCTACATTTTATATCCCCTCTACTTCGACCATCATCAGTTATTTTGCTCCCCAAATAGCGAAACTCCTTTACTACTTTAAGTGTCTCATTTCCTAATCTAATTCCCTCAGCATCACCCGACTTAATTTGACTACATTCCATTATTCTCGTTTTGCTTTTGTTGATGTTCATCTCATATCCTCCTTTCAAGACACGGTCCATTCCGTTCAGCTGCTCTTCCAGGTCCTTTGCTGTCTCTGGCAGAATTACAATGTCATCGGCGAACCTCAAAGTTTTTATTTCTTCTCCATTGATGTTAATTCCAACTCCGAATTTTTCTTTTGTTTCCTTTACTGCTTGGTCAATATACACATTGAATAACATTGGGGATAGGCTACAGCCCTGTCTCACGCACTTCCCAACCACTGCTTTCTTTCGTGCCCCTCGACTCTTATAACTGCCATCTCGTTTCTGTACAAATTGTAAGTAGCCTTTCGCCCCCTGTATTTTACCCCTGCCACCTTCATAATTTGAAAGAGAGTATTCCAGTCAACGTTTTCAAAAGCTTTCTCTGAGTCTACAAATGCTAGAAACGTAGGTTTGCCTTTCCTCAATCTTTCTTCTAAGATAAGTCGTAGGGTGAGTATTGCCTCACGTGTTCCAGCATTTCTACGGAATCCAAACTGATCATCCCCGAGGTCGGCTTCTACCAGTTTTTCCATTCGTCTGTAAAGAATTCGCGTTAGTACTTTGTAGCTGTGACTTATTAAACTGATAGTTCGGTAATTTTCACATCTGTCAACACCCGCTTTCTTTGGGATTGGAATTATTATATTCTTCTTGAAGTCTGAGGGTATTTCGCCTGTCTCATACATCTTGCTCACCAGATGGTAGAGTTTTATTAGGCCTGGCTCTCCCAAGGCTGTCAGTAGCTCTAATGGAATGTTGTCTGCTCCCAGGGCCTTGTTTCGACTTAGGTCTTTCAGTGCTCTGTCAAACTCTTCACGCAGTACCATATATCCTATTTCATCTTCATCTACATTCTCTTCTATTTCTATAATATTGTCCTCAAGAACATTGCCCTTGTAAAGACCCTCTATATACTCCTTCCACCGTTCTGCTTTTTCTTCTTTGCTTAGAACTGGGTTTCCATCTGAGCTCTTCATATTCATACATGTGACTCTCTTTTCTCCAAAGGTCTCTTTCATTTTCCTGTAGGCAGTATCTATCTTACCCGCAGTGAGATCAGCCTCTAAATCCTTGCATTTGTCCTCTAGCCATCCCTGCTTAGCCATTTTGCACTTCTGTCGATCTCATTTTTGAGTCGTTTGTATTCCTTTTTGCCTGCTTCATTTACTGCATTTTTATATTTTCTCCTTTCATCAATTAAATTCAATATCTCTTCTGTTACCCGATGATTTCTAATAGCCCACGTCTTTTTACCTACTTGATCCTCTGCTATCTTCACTATTTCGTCTCTCAAAGTTACCCATTCTTCTTCTACTGTATTTCTGTCCCCCATTCTTGTCAATCGTCCCCTAATGCTTTCCCTGAAGCTCTCTACAACCTCTGGTACTTTCAGTTTATCCAGGTCTCATCTCTTGAAATGCCCACCTTTTTGCTGTTTCTTCAGTTTTAATCTACAGTTCGTAACTAATAGATTGTGGTCAGAGTCCACATCTGCCCCTGGAAATGTCTTAAAATTTAAAACCTGGTTCCTAAATCTCTGTCTTACCATTATATTATCTATCTGATACCTTCTAGTATCTCCAGGCTTCTTCCATGTATAAAACCTTCTTAGCTATGATTAAGTTATTGTCTTGTGCAAAATTCTACCGGGCGGCTTCCTCTTTCATTTCTCCCCTCCAATCCATATTCACCTACTACGTCTCCTTCTCTGTCTTTTCCTACTATCGAATTCCAGTCACCCATGACTATTAAATTTTCGTCTCCCTTCACTGCCTGAATAATTTCTTTTATCTCATCATACATTTCATCAATATCTTCTTCATCTGCGGAGCTAGTTGGCATATAAACTTGTTCTACTGTGGTAGGCGTGGTCTTCGTATGTATCTTGGCCACAATAATGCGTTCACTATGCTGTTTGTAGTAGCTTACCCGCATTCCTATTTTTTTATTCATTATTAAACCTACTCCTGCATTACCCCTATTTGATTTCGTATTTATAACCCTGTATTCACCTGACCAAAACTCTTATTCCTCCTGCCACCGAACTTCGCTAATTTCCACTATATCTAACTTAAACCTATCCATTTCCCTTTTTAAATTTTCTTACCTACCTGCCCGATTAAGGGATCTGACATTCCACGCTCCTATGCGCAGAACGCCAATTTTCTTTCTCCTGATAACAACGTCCTCCTGATTAGTTCCCGCCCGGAGATCCGAATGGGGGACTATTTTACCTCCGGAATATTTTACCCAAGAGGACGCCATCATCATTTAACCATACAGTAAAGCTGCATGCCCTCGGGAAAAATTACGGATGTAGTTTCCCCTTGCTTTCAGCCGTTCGCAGTACCAGCACAGAAATGCTGTTTTGGTTACTGTTACAAGGCCAGATCAGTCAATTACCCAGACTGTTGCCCTTGCAACTACTGAAAAGGCTGCTGCCCCTCTTCAGGAACCACACGTTTGTCTGGCCTCTCAACAGATACCCCTCCGTTGTGGTTGCATCTACGGTACGGCTATCTGTATCGCTGAGGCACGCAAGCCTCCCCACGAACGGCAAGGTCCATGGCTCATGGCCGGGGGACATCATTGCTTAGCACTTCTTTATACCACTTCTTTACACGTTCGGTTTATTTGATGATTCTCTTTAACCTTCAGCTTACTCATTATCGTCAGTAAATTGTTATGGGAGTCTATATCTGCTTACGTGTAAGCCTTACAATCCAATATCTGATTTCACAATATGTGTGTCACAGTGATGTCATCCTGCTGATATCTTCACATATCTCCAGATCTTGCACCGGTATACCCTGTCTTGTGATTCTTGTACAATGTATTTGCTATCACTAGCTGGCATTTATCACATAAGCAAGAAGTCTTTTTCCTCTCTGGGTCCTACTGCGGAACCCATAACGTGGTCTTCTTATCCTTCCCGTAATATTCCAGTGACCAATGACTATTAGATTTTCATCTCCCTTTATGTACTGAGTTACCTGTTCAATACACTCATATACTCAGTTTATTTCTTCATCTTCTGCTTGTGGCGTCTTTATGCATACCTCAACTATTATTGTTTTGTCCTTTTTTTGTCTGAAAATTTGGGTGACGTCACTGAGGAAAAATTTGAATGATTTCATCACGACATTAAAAGTATTGGAAACACCTGAACAGGGCCGCTGTGATATCAACTAAGACAGACTAAAATTTTAGTCCAACTGTGGCCAGTGATGATCCGAGGTTCAAGCTCGACAGCTTTGCAAATTACAAGAAAGAGTACTTGCGAATGGAGTTGCCAACCTGAAACTAGTAACAAAGAAATAAAATTTTAATAGTGAAATAGAAACAGTAAAGAGTAACAACAATTGGGAGAGTAGCAAGGAGGATTTAGAACAGGACGATCCTGTGTGGGATCAATTTTAAATATGAAATTCACAATAAGATATAGAAGAATGAGATCTAAAAGCATTTATGTAACTTCCGTAGACTTCAGAAAAGCAAATGATTCAATTGACAGGAAAACATTATTCAACATCATAAAAGAGTTTGGAGCTGACAACGTATCAGTGGCAATCATGAAAGGCACACTAACAACTAAAAATGCAAAATTAAATTTTTAGGCGAAACCTCCACGACTTTCGTGATCAAAACTAGCGTATGTTGTTCAATTGTGTCCTAAGAAAGATAATCAGGAAATGAAGGAAAACAACAGAAGAAGAAGGAATTATAAGAATCACAATTGGGAGAAAAGGAGATAATCTAAATTCTGATTGTCTGGATTTTACAGATGATCTTGCCATCTTTGCTGCATGTGTAGTAGATGCAACAATGCAGATAAATCTCCTACAAGCGACAGCTTCAAAAGTGGGCCTACATATATCTTCTGAAAAAACGGACTACATGACATATGTGAATGAGGCACCGAAATATATGGAAACTGGTTATGGTGGAATAAAAACGGCTACAAAAATGTAAATATCTTAGTGTAATAATACAGTAAAACGCGTTAGACAAAGAAGCTAACCTAGCAAGCGCAAGGAAAATGGAGTTGGCTTTCCGACTAACAGAAACCTGTGTAACAAGAAATGTGTTGCGGCGTAACATCAAGCGCCGGCACATCGGCCCGAAACGATACAGCAGAGAAGGCTGTGAGACGACGTCAGCCAATAGAACGCCGACTAGGATGACACCACGACAGGAGCGGCACCTATAAGAAGAGAATATAAGCGCCACTCCAGAACATTCTGTAACTTATGTGTCTTCTCCTGTTTTTTCTGCTTGTATATTCTATGGCTGAAGAGCAGCGTAGTGTGCTGCTGACAGCCTGCCTGTTGTACAGGGTTTAAAATAACAATAAAGTAAAAAAAAAAAAGCCACTCCAGATAGCCTCGGCTGCACTAGAAGACGAGCTGTCATCCTAACTCTTTAGTCGTGACTTATGATCTATATTAATCGCTTGCATGGACATTGTATATATCGAAGGTAATCGATTACTTGCATGTGGCCAATTGCTTGCGACCCATCATTGTAAAAAGGCAAAGTTAAGTATTGTCAATTCAGTTTACTGTAATAAACTCCATTAATAATATTTGCCTGAATGTTGTCTAGCTATCCGCGAAAACAGTTTCTTGGGCACCCTATGTTAGACGAATGGGCAGGATCCCGCAAAATCTATATCCATAGTTGCAAAACTTCGACACTGCGATACTGTCATTAAACCGGAATGCCTTTATGCACCAGGAGGCCTTTCGTTAAATACAACCAAACAGTCAGGTGAAACAGAAAAGAAGGAAAGGAAAATGACCAGGAAAATCTTGGGACCAAAATGTGAGAATGGGAAATGAAAGTTATGAAGTAACAAAGAAGTTTATGAAACAATAGAGCTAATATTAGACACTACGAGGAAGAGATAAGTTGCATTCTATGGACACCTAAAAAATTTAGATGAAGGCAAAATAACAAAAATAATTTTCAACTTCTTTGATAGAAACCCCACAACATGAATGGCGTGGATAAAAGAAGTTAAAGCACACCTTAGGGAAATGGAAATAATGCAGGAAGTAATAGGAGAAAGGCCCAGAGCAAAAGTAAAAGTTTTCAAGGGCTTCCAGGAGAAAACAAAGGAAAGCACAGGTGCAATATAGACAGAAGAAAGAAGAGAAAAACATAGTGAAAGAATGAAAAATTAGTGGAAAGAAAGAAAGGAGAAAAGAAAGAATACGGAAGTTACTTGAGGTGGTCTTTAGTGGGGCAAACCCATTAAAAATAAAGAGTAACAGTGTAACTTCTATTTCCAAAACAAATATTTTATCGTTATGCAAAAAGAGACAGCCAGAGTTGCAACTAAAATGGAGATTTATTTAGTCGGTGATCGGTTTCGCGCTATACCCATTCTCAAACCAACCAGTGTTTGCCAAGTAAAATTTCCGGTCACCGACGAAATAAAGGTACATTCTAGTTGCAACTACGGCTGTCTCTTTTTGCATCACAATCTAAAATGATTTTCTGACCCACATTTGCCAGCACGCTGGAGTTTGGAAAATATTTTATCAGCTACGGACCCGAAAATAGGATTCTCCTTCGAAAATTGTCATGAAATATGAAGACGTACTTTTTGTATTCGTAATTGAAATATTGTGTACAGGATTATTAATAAGTACAGTACAGGATTATTAATAAGTACCTCTGGGGCTTCAGAAAACGGCTGCACGAAAACTACAAGAAATACAGAAAATAGACACATATCAGTGGATAGCGTATCTCTCCAAATTTAGATTCGTAAAATGTGCCGTAGCGTAATTGCTTTGGAGATATGCATGTCGGAACATGTAGACATATCACCTGCTACATACTGGTGCATCGAATTAGTTCGCGTCGGCAAACAGGCAACCAAAAGAACGAATCTGCAACGTGAGCTGGTGTGACGGATTTTTGCTCAAACCGTGTTAGTGACAACAGTGAATTGCACACACATATAGACTTTGTTGCCTCACAAACGGTGCCCAGTTGAGAACCTGTAATGTGAGTTACGAACTTGGAGAGGTGCTCTACGCACAGTTATATATCTATTTTCTGTATGTCTCATAGTGTTCGCGCAGTTGTCTTCTGAAATTCCAGAAGTACTTACGAATAATTCTGTATATCTTATAAAAAATGAAGTTCTCTACTCCTTTCTGTATTGGCCCCGTACATTATGTGCGCATGGAAGCCGTGGTGCATCGCGCTTGCAGGTCAGCTGGTGCCTCAGGACGTGGCGGGCATCAGGGAGCTGCGAGCAGACTCTGCGCGCCTGGTGCTGCTGGTGGAGAAGGACGCCGTCTTCCAGAAGCTGCTGGACCAGGGCGTGCAGCAGACGCTGGGCCCCTGCATCCTCCTCACGGTCAGTAGCCGCTCGCCACATGACTGTATCGGCTGTAACTTACTGTACGTCGTGACTGTCAACAGAGTAAGGAGAGGTCAGAGACCGCGGACCTCCCATTTTGAAGAGTTTCGGCGTGCTAGTCGGGGGTCACTCGAAAGTGACTCGTGTGAAAGGGATTAAGTCAAGGCGCTTCCGTTTTTGAAAAAATCGAGTCCAAAGCTCTAAACGCAGTATATAACTTGTTTTCTTTAAGGAAATGTCTTTAAGTAAATCAGTCGGTCTGGCAAAAAGTACTTTGTTAACAGTGTTGGGTATTGCTTCAAAATTTTTTCCCTTGTATTATTGCTTTTTTTCTACATAAGTGTCCTACTATTTTGAGTTTTTGATAGGATCTATTGCTTTCTCTGAGGGCCTTCAAGTTTAGAGATGGTTTTCCTCTGTAGGGTGATCTGCAAAACTAGAATGTATACAATCACTTCTTATATATATATATATATATATATATATATATATATATATATATATATATATATATATATATATATGAGGTGCTCTAATACCTAGTTAAAATTCCTGCCTGTTTCCTTATGGGCCAGTTTTTCCAAAACTACTCCGTATACAGATAAATAAGTCATTATCCCAGTCTGTTTAAATTTTTAACGCTGCTTGGAAGTATGCAACCAATTAAATCTAATACCAGTGAGTGCAGATAAGAGTAGTAGTCTTTTCTTTAACTGTGTGGGGTGGTGAGTTCTTCTTGTGTTTTTCTGCAACTTGAGAGGGCCAGACGTTTATGAAAACAGACTAGAGCACCGAGGAATGGCGCGGCAGGTGGATAACAGAAATGTTTTTGCTGAAAGGCAGGAGTCACCCAGCTACAGGCTGACGACAGACGCTATTTTTTTCGAAAATATATGTAAAATCAAGGAGATCTCCGAGGGGCGGCCGTCCAAAAGGGAGTGCAGAGGATGTTGTAAACTTTTAGAAAGTGAGATGCTTAAAGAATGCTCTTTAGAGAAGATAAAATCTGTGACGGCAGGAAAAAAAAGCATGACGCACTTGCCGTGGGAGACAGCCACTGGGGGCGGAAGGAGATCACAAGTGTAGATGTTTAAATTTTGTAAGGAAGTCCATGATTGACTCCTAAGAGACGATCAAAAAGTTTCCATTCGAAGGCACTACGGTCCAGAATAGGCTGCCATTCATGCAAAATTGCCCTGAGCATTGGAGCAATCACCCCAAGATGCATCAGGTTGAAGGTACCGGTTTGGTAAAACACCACGTCCTGCTGTGTGAAGAAATCCGGAACTGCCTGCTTCACATTCTTGTCCAGCAAGAATTGACGACCCATCATGGTCTCTTTTAAGATACCAAAGGCGTGATAATCGCATGGAGAAATATCAGGACTAAAGGGCAGCTGCTCGAGTGTCTTCAGTTGGTGTAACTTCCCAGTTATGACATGCGATATGGGGACATGCGTTATCGTGAAGCAACAGTGCCCCTTATAGCAGTTTTCCTGGACGTTTCGCCTTCATTGTACACATTCCTCGTTCACCGATGGATGTCTACCGGTATTTGTCCTTTAGCAGCCAAGAACAGAATAACAGCACATTGGTCCTGTGTGGGCGATTTGGTAATAACATCGCCATAGTTCCCTTTTCCCCATTTCCCACATACTTGTCGGAAAGACACAAATGCCACACTAATCTCTTGCCCACGTGTCGGTGCTTATGTTCACACATGGGAGTCAGGGTATGTTACGTGTACATCCTCGTCTTTTATACGAGTATTTTGGTAGCAGTGATGAGAACTAGTGAGTGTTAGCGTGCAGCAGTTTTGATCGGTAGAAATGTGAAAAACACACTTTTTGTATCATCTTTCTTCTGCCCCCCTCTATGAGAGAAATGAGCAGTATTGGTTAACCACGTCAGTTTCTTTAGGAAAAGGGAGATTGTTATAAACTTTTCATTGGTCAAAACTAAGAATGTGTAATGCGACTGGAACCTCGATTCCGGCGCTGGCAGAACCAGCTAGATTTTGTGGAGGAGTGGTGAAAGACACTTCGTCTCGGGACTTGTTGGAGTAAACACTGTATTAGAGCACGAAACAGCCCACTTCTACGATGCAGGGTGTCAGGGTAAAACAGAGATGTTTTCACTGTAGAGCTGATCACAGTTGCCGGGGCTGAACTGAGCATTATCAGCAGCTACTACTGTAGTCATTCTCTGCACCTGAGTATTAGCAGACAGGAAAGCACGAGCCGTTGCGTACGTCTTGATGAGGAGACTGGAAAGTTAGTTTCAAGTCAAAGTTTCGTTTCTGTGAACTAAGCCATAGCCAGCTAGGTGCACTGATTATGCACTTAGACGAGAGAATTGGTGCTTCTTGTACTTTTTTTGCATCTTTTCTGTAGGCTATCAACTTATTCAGCAATCATTGGAGATTTTCATGGATACCAGTTTCGTATCATTCTATCTCAAGCTCACCCACCTGTGCCATGGCCTTTCGTACATGTCTTGTTCTCGTTTATAATTGTTTGTATTGCTCATTCTGCGGCTGGAATCATTTCAATGTATCTGATAATAAATCGGATTGTTATAGTGGTTTCATTTAGTAGCTTTTGGACAGCCTAATAACTATTTCTATGTGAATCGTGGTACCGACATTTCATGTTCAATTGGGCCACCCCTGGTTAATTCAGATAGTCAGTTAGTCATCCGTTGCTCGACTTTGCTTTTTCATTCCACATGATTCAGTGTAAAGGTCACTGGAGTCCGGTGGTGTGCTGAATGCTGAACTGACACCACACAGTTTGTCCTAGGTGAAAAGCTTGGCATGAAGTACAACGTAACTGATAGAGACCAGTTTTTTTAATTTCTCTGTGGAGGTGTTGTTAGTGCTAAAATGTTTTGTGCCTGTTGTTTGAGCGTAAAGGTATTCGCAGTCCTGGTTTCTTCACTATGTAACACGTACTTTGTAAACTTTTTTTTACTGTGTGTTAGTAAGTGCCATATAACATTCGTCTTAGGACGGTCTTGTTTCCGGGAAAAAGAATGTATTTATAAAGTCACATCCATTCATCAGATTTTACCTATATGTGTTAACACAGGCAAATCACTGTTTTATCCGAAACGACGGAATGTGAAAAACTGCGTAGCTCTCAGCTACAATAGTATAGGTTTGAGTTTAATTAATTGAAAAGAAAAACCCAGCTCTCATAACATAGATTTAATAATATAATTTCTTGTTCTTAGAAATAGCAGAGTCTGATCACAATAATTTCACTGAGGTTCAACGTTCTTATGAATTTATGGTCTCTGGACGGTGACGGCGGTATTGGTAGCAAATGAGTCAAGCAAGTTAACAGATGTAAAGCTGAAAAACCAGCACAGAAAAATAAATAAAGATAAAATATAACATTAATTACCCTAGGCTGATAGCGTTACGTCGAACCCAGCGTGATGAGATACTACCGCGCGTTGTTGTGATTTGTAGTTTATCCATGGCTTGTACTGTCCTCATTTCCATTTCTGTTTTGTTTTTTAGTTCCTTTATTTTTGTGTGTTGTACCCGTTACGTCTGGCTGTCTTGTGAGGTTCTGTTAAGTCTTTGTAGCATATAGCTAAAAGCTGAATGTTTGTGTGCCATAGGCGGCTGGGCCGGTTTTTAATTGTTGTAAAAGTAGTTGTGGGTGTCCTGCATTCCGGTATATTCCAAAATTAGGTTTAATGTTGATTTTCTGTCCTGTGGTGTCCATGAAATTCAGTTTCATATCTGCTTCTGCCACAATAGAGTATTTAGCTATAGGTTCGACTGTGTTATTTCCTGTTGTTCTACTTAAGGTCAAATTTAGAACAACTGCATTACTAGAGTCATATGGACGAAAGGTCACGTTACTTCAAAACATTTTCTCCCGTATCATAGAAGTCTGCAAGATTTAGCAATGCACTGTTGTAGCTGTTATTACTGTTAATATTTGCAGCATTTTCCTCGCTTGCAACAACAGTTATCATATGCACTACTGGCCATTAAAATTGCTACACCACGAAGATGACGTGCTACAGACGCGAAATTTAACCGACAGGATGAATATGCTGTGATATTGAAATGATTAGCTTTTCAGAGCATTCACACAAGGTTGGCGCCGGTGGCGACACCCACAACGTGCTGACGTGAGGAAAGTTTCCAACCGTTTTCTCATACACAAACAGCAGTTTACTGGCGTTGCCTGGTGAAACGTCGTTGTGATGCCTCGTGTAAGGACGGGAAATGCGTACCATCACGTTCCCGACTTTGATAAAGGTAGAATTGTAGCCTACCGCGATTGCGGTTTATCGTATCGCGACATTGCTGCTCGTGTTGGTCCAGATCCAATGACTGTTAACAGAATATGGAATCGGTGGATTCAGGAGGGTTATACGGAACGCCGTGCTGGATCCCAACGGCCTCGTGTCACTAACAGTCGAGATGACAGGCATCTTATCCGCATCAACAACCATCTGCACGAACAGTTCGACGACGTTTGCAGCAGCATGGACTATCAGCTCGTAGACCATGGCTGCGGTTACCCTTGACGCTGCATCACAGACAGGCGTGCCTGCCATGGTGTACTCAACGACTAACCTGGGTGCACGAATGGCAAAACGTAATTTTTTTCGGATGAATACAGGTACTGTTTACAGCATAACGATGGTCGCATCCGTGTTTGGCGACATGTCGGTGAACGCACATTGAAAACGTGTATTCGTCATCGCCATACTGGCGTATCACCCGGCGTGACGGTATGGGGTGCCACTGGTTACACGTCTCGGTCACCTCTTGTTCGCATTGACGGCACTTCGAACACTGGACGTTACATTTCAGATGTGTTACGACCCATGGCTCTATTCTTCATTCGATCTCTGCGAAACCCTACATTTCAACAGGATAATGCACGACCGCATGTTGCAGGTCCTGTACGGGCCTTTCTGGATACAGAAAATGTTAGACTGCTGCCCTGGCCAGCACATTCTCCAGATATCTCACCAATTGAAAACGTCTGGTCAATGGTGGCCGAGCAACTGGCTCGTCACAATACGCCAGTCACTACTCTTGATGAACTGTGGTATCGTGTTGAAGCTGTATGGGCAGCTGTGCCTGCACACGCCATCCAAGCTCTGTTTGACTCAATGCCCAGGCGTATCAAGGCCGTTATTACGGCCAAAGATGGTTGTTCTGGGTACTGATTTCTCAGGATCTATGCACCCAAACTGCGCGAAAATGTAATCATATGTCAGTTCTAGTATAATATATCTGACCAATGAATACCCGTTTATCATCTGCATTTCTTCATGGTGTAGCGATTTTAATAGCCAGTAGTGTAGATAAGAAAATAATTCGTCTTTTGCAACTGAATGCCTTATTTGTGTGCACCAAACTTGTTTCGCTTATTCATGTTGGATATCATTAGTAATATAAAGCAAATTGTTTAACTACAGATAATTTTGTGGGACATTTGTAATGATTCTAGGCTCATCATTTACGTTATCTAACTACTTACAAATACACTGTTGTGTTTGCTACACTTACATTCATTTTTATTTCCTCTTCACGTATCCATGTGTTATTCTGTATGTATAGAATGCCCATAGTACAGGTTTGCACTTGATAGATCACATTTAAACATTGTAATGCAAGTAACCTACATCGTAATGCACGTAACCTATCCTGTTGTGCACTGCGAATGGTCTAGCTTCCTTTTTTTTACTGCTGGCTGAGAGATCATGGGAGCTCTGGAGGGTAAGAGTAGAGTGAGACGGAGAGAGGGAGGGAGGAAGAGACGGAGAGAGGGAGGGAGAGACGGAGAGAGGGTGGGAGGGAGGGAGGGAGGATGATGAGACACACACACACACACACACACACACAGAGAGAGAGAGAGAGAGAGAGAGAGAGAGCGAGAGATAGAGAGGGAGAGAGAGAGAGAGCTTTGTTTTATGCTAAGTTACGAATTAATGAGAATATTGTCCTTCTGGTATAAATTTTTTGTCAATTAGCATATATTTTATTTATGGCCTTCTGTAAGAAATATTCACCCTGTTGTTGCAATAAAACGATTTCTTATCTATATGGTAAAGCATAAGACTCTTGTAGATATCTGCATTATTGTGATAATCACATGTGTCCATTTCCTGTCCCGAAGGGCAAGGGCTTCCCCGACGTGAACGCTCGCCTGTTTCTGCGCCGACTGTGGGACTCCCTGAGGCTCCCCGTGCTGGCACTCGTGGATGCCGACCCGTACGGCATCGAGATCATGTGCGTCTACCGCTTCGGCTCTCTGGTAAGTCGCACATCGAGATTATCTGCGTCTACTGCGTTTACTCACTGCTAGATCTCGTATCGAAGTCAAGTGCGTCTACCTCTTCGGCTGTCTCGTAAGTCTCATATCAAGGTTATGTATGTCTACTGCATTGACTCGCAGGTGGGTCTCGTATGGAAATTATGTGTGGCAACTCCTTCGGCTGTCTGATAAGATTCACATTGAGATTACGTCTGTCTAGTGTACGGACTCTCTGGTAGGCCTCATATCGATATCATGTGTGTCTGTTATGTGATTATGTGTGTCTACTGCATTGTCTCTCTGATAGGTCTCATATCGAAATCTTGTGCATCTACTTCTTTGTATCTCTAATGATTAGCGTCCTACCGAAATCATGTGGGTTTACTGTTTTGGCTCTTCGGCAAGTCTCGAGTGAAGATCACGTGCGTGTACTGCTTCCATTCTCACATCGAGCTGATGTGCATCTACAGCTTGGCTCTGTAATAAGTCGCAGATGAGTGCACCACCAGAGATTTCCACTTAGTAGCTGCCTCGCGCGTTTTATATAGCACACGGTTGGTATCCATATGTACTGGCACCGCATTTTATGCACGCTTCATCAAATTATTAATTCACAGCGCAACTATAAGCTTCTTTAAAATTGTTGTCATAATTCTAGTAATTGTGCACGAAACTTTACTTCATATTCCTACTTTCAGATAACTAGGGGCTGGTCCTTCAAAACCTTGCTGAAGTTATATCGCGTCTTCTTTTCGATGTAACATTTTGTACCTATGTTGGAGTATCAGCTGAATCTCTGGAGGTTAATAAATGTAATTTTTCGTTACTTGAATAAAACTTGCCGATATTTTGAATTTATTCATTGGCTGAGTCGTACAATTTCATCCTATTATGGGCTATATAGCCCAGATGACATACGACCGCCAAACACAACATTAACCCGTACTGTAATTGACAGTTTATTGATACTTGCTACAACACTGAACTGAAGTTATGTTCTTTCGACATAGGACAAGTACGACCGAACGACTGTAACGGAGCTGCTACCCCTAGTACGTGAACACGTGAATTAATTACACCAGCCTGTACCCAGTCACAATAGTAGAAGTGTAAAAGGTAGAACAAACCAGGAATTTGAAAACGTAACAAATCATTATCGTATTTAAATGGCTACTTCGCAATTACGGTACTTACGGCGTAGCGAATCTTTAGTCTCAGTATTATTTCTTATTCCATCATAAAACAAACGTTATCATGCAAAGCGTGTAACTAACGAGTATCAGTAATCTGAAAGTGTGTAACTAACGAGTATCAATAAACCGTTAATTAAAGTGTTAATGCTGTATTCGGCGGATGTATGCTTTGTAGATTTGCACCATCTATAACAGTTTTATTGAGGATGAAATTGCAGTACGCAATAAGCAAATATCAAAATATCGGCGAGATCATTTCAAGAAACAAACAATTGCATTTACATAGCCGTAGTGGCTTAATAACAAAATTCGATGACGCTGAGAAAAACGGAGATTGTTGCACTCTCAGTTCAAAAAGAACATAGAAATTTCGACAGACGAAAGGTGTCGTCGGAGGTGAGGGTATCATCTGGAGTGCCCCAGGGAAGTGTGGTAGGTCCGCTGTTGTTTTCTATCTACATAAATGATCTTTTGGATAGGGTGGATAGCAATGTGCGGCTGTTTGCTGATGATGCTGTGGTGTACGGGAAGGTGTCGTCGTTGAGTGACTGTAGGAGGATACAAGATGACTTGGACAGGATTTGTGATTGGTGTAAAGAATGGCAGCCAACTCTAAATATAGATAAATGTAAATTAATGCAGATGAATAGGAAAAAGAATCCTATAATGTTTGAATACTCCATTAGTAGTGTAGCGCTTGATACAGTCACGTCGATTAAATATTTGGGCGTAACATTGCAGAGCGATATGAAGTGGGACATGCATGTAATGGCAGTTGTAGGGAAGGCGGATAGTCGCCTTCGGTTCATTGGTAGAATTTTGGGAAGATGTGGTTCATATGTAAAAGAGATCGCTTATAAAACACCAATCGACCTATTCTTGAGTACTGCTCCAGCGTTTGGGATCCCTATCAGGTCGGATTGAGGGAGGACATAGAAGCAATTCAGAGGCGGGCTGCTAGATTTGTTACTGGTAGGTTTGATCATCACGCGAGTGTTACGGAAATGCTTCAGGAACTCGGGTGGGAGTCTCTAGAGGAAAGGAGGCGTTCTTTTCGTGAATCGCTTCTGGGGAAATTTAGAGAACCAACATTTGAGGCTGACTGCAGTACAATTTTACTGCCGCCAACTTACATTTCGCGGAAAGACCACAAAGATAAGATAAGAGAGATTAGAGCTCGTACAGAGGCATATAGGCAGTCATTTTTCCCTCGTTCTGTTTGGAAGTGGGGAAGATGCTAGTTGTGGTACGAGGTACCCTCCGCCACGCACCGTATGGTAGATTGCGGAGTATGTATTTAGATGTAGATGTACAACTGCAACTGCAGGTTCAGCAGAAGAACTGGAAGTCTCACGGGAAAGTGAAATCAGTTCTTTGTAAGCAGAGCTTCGACACAGACATGTGGAACTCATTGTGCCACTACCTGTGGATTAGGAGGTATTCGTACATATCCCGAATTACTTGGGAAATTACCAGCAGTACGCTTTTATGCTATTACTGTGCTCCTGTAAATGTTTTTGTAGGTAAGTGGAATACGTCGACTGCTGCAGGTATGTTGCTGTATTGGTAATTTGAATTAGTATATGTTTCCCTTCTTCGGCTACGTTCTACTTCCTTTAAACCTATGAAGCAGATACATGAGGCTGCTTTTTATGAGCAAGCATTGTGAAGTATTCAAATTAGTACCTTTTCTGTCGGTCGAAAGATCATTCTATACCGCTCAGTGAGTGGTTTCCATCTTGTATGTTCATAAAGTCAGTGATGGCATGTAATTCTCGAAATGTAATGGCAAGAGGCTATCCTGAGAAACTCGTTTTTATGAGCAATAAGTTCTTTCGACATTTTTCATGCCTTTATTACAGATGATGACACTTCACGCAGAATCTATGGAGCCACCAAAATCGTTAAAACACTTTTGAGTGCTTCCCAGAGTCACGTCGTAAGTACTATCTGGAGAGCGCCATTAATGTCATAGTCTTGAGATGTACGTCTGCAGCGAGGCTCATTGAGCGGCCCTGTTACTTGGAGCAACACGCTAACAGCTTCCACCTAATGTTACTGCAAGGACTGTCGAATACGTGGTCCTTCTTCGAACTGACACTTATTTTAATTATGATTTGCACATTTTTTACATGTAGAATGGCGCTCATGTGTTGAATTCCATGCCCACCATTAGTATCGCTCCTCTTTTCGGGAGACTTGTATGCACTAAACGCTTCGAGTAAATTGAGTGTTTTTCATACTCATTCACTGACCGTATTTAATTTCGCTGCTCTTCTCCATCTCTTGATTTGTATCCAAGCGTAATCCGACGTATAATTTTCGTCTGGTGTGCATTCGTGGAGCACTTGTATTGTCTGCAGTTCCTTTTACACTAGCCGGCCTGTTACAACTTTCTGGAAAAGGCAAAAGAAACTCTCTTGCGCCTACACAAACAAGCGTATTTCAGATGCCTAACTACAATATGCTACCACAATTGCCGGCCTCTGGTGGCCGAGGGGATCTAGGCGCTTCAGTCTGAAACCGCGCGACCTCTACGGTCGCAGGTTCGAATCCTGCCTCGGGCATGGATGTGTGTGATGTCCTTAGGTTAGTTAGATTTAAGTAGTTCTAAGTTCTAGAGGACTGATGACCTCAGATGTTAAGTCCCATAGTGCTCAGAGCCATTTGAATCAAGCTACCACAATTACCTGCAGCCTTTTGAGATTATCTCTCTTCAATCCACGGTCAATTCTGACTTCATCATCTAGATAAATTAAAAATTTCTTGAATATTATTCAGACATGATGGAAAAAGAAGATAGTGATCTAATCGCGTCCTCTTTTTCCTTTCTTTAATTTTACATGAGTGTGCCGCGTGAGTCGGCTAAATGCCATATTACGAAATAACAGTTCTGGAATTGGATTCTCAATCAATCTTTCACGTTTGGCAAAGTTTGTTAATCTGAAAATAAGCCGAGTTGCACCGTTTAACTGTAGGCTTCCTATAATTGGCAGGGTAAGTCAGCTGAAAGATCGGAGGAAGGCAAAGGCACACCACCTCCAACGGTATCATGCGCGTAGTCAAGACAGCGTAAGTAGATCCCTGGTAGTTCGCAGCGCTGTTGCTACTTACTTTTAAACTGCGAAGCACTAACGACTGCATGGGAAAACAGTAGCCGTTCACAGAGCTGTTACAAAGCTGAGGTGTTGCCATAGAGATGTTTACAAAATCGCGTTACGTTATTGGTTGAGGCAGGCGCGCGAAGCTACTATGCCCAGCTCACTGCAGTTGTCAGGGATCGACTTATTCCGACTTAACTATAGAAAACCAGTATGGTGTTCAAACTAACCTTCGAATTATGACAGATTTACGTTTTTTACATATGGAAACAATTTATATTATTCAGTTTCTGAGAATTCTTCCGTGGTCCACGGAACTCTTCTGTCCCTGACGTTTCGTCCAAAGCTACGTTGGACATCTTCGGAGGTGCTGCTGGTTGTGCTGAGTCTTGCTGACTGACGAGTCGGACGTCGAAGAACTTCCTAAATACCGTGGAAAGTGGGCGTGGTCTGGATTTCTCATGATAGCAGAGATAAACCTTGTCAAGGATAAAATATAACTATCGATCGTAGTACGTCAAAGATATAAACTTCTCATCGGTTCTGTAGCGCCACTGTCCATACATCGTTGAGTTTCACAGATTCTTCTTTTCTGTTAAAATTATCCCCATGTTTATATATTTCGACGGTTTCTCTATATAGTCTTGGATAATAGTTCGTCATATTACATAAAACTTCAGTTTCCGAAAATTTAATTACGTGATCACCCGACTGCAGAGCATGTTCCGCCACGGCTGACTTTCTGTTTTCCTTAGTCGGCAAAGACTGTTATGTTCCTTCAACCGTGTATTCACACTTCTCTTTGTAGTTCCAATGTAGACCTACCACATGTACACGGAATGTTGTATAGACCACTTGCAGACAGAAGCGGACGTTTATCCTTAACGGAACAAAGTGCTTGGTCTATTTTCTTAGTTGGTCTGAAAATTGGTCGAACGTTATGTTTCCTTAAAATCTAGCCGATTTGATCCGTTACTTTTTTGATGAAGGGCAGAGAAACCGTGTTCTTCCATCGCTGTGTCCTATGTTTGTCCTTAGGCCTCTTGTTATTCCGTCCCAAAACTCTGTTTATTTCCTTACTAGAGTACCCATTCTTCTCAAAATCTTGCTTTAGCTGTTTTAACTCGGCGTCCAGGTATTCCGTCGCAAAAATCCTTTTAGCTCTGTCCACTAGACTTTTAATTACACCTCTTTCCTGTTGTGGATGATGATTGCAATCCTTATGCAAGTATCTGTCGGTATGTGTAACCTTACAAAAGACTTTATGTTTCAAGCTACCATCAGTCTGTCGCATAACAAAGACATCGAAGAAGGATATTGCACTGTCTTTCTCCATTTCCATGGTGGTGTGTCGCCGGGTAGTAGTGACGGAAAGCGCGGCAGGACCCGCGGAGCGGCCCGCGAACAACAACACAACAGGAGAGGACGGACACGACCAACGGAGGACGTTACGACACTACAGGAACAGACAACCACGTCCACTGGAATAGAAACACGAAAAGTCAATACGCTGTCTGAGGCGATATGTCCTGAGACGCACGTGATGTTAGACTTCTGGCTGAGCGCGAGGCAGGCACTTAAGTATGCTATCGGGGACACCGCTATTGGCCGCTGGGACCACGTGTTCCACGGTGGCGCGCTCACACTAAAAGCGGGCCAGGAGGCGCGCCGCCACAGCTTACGGCGCGATGTTGCAGAGACCTCTAGCGGTCTTCGACGTCCATGACGTCTGGCGCGGATTCAAATTCCGCGGCGCGCGGTACCAGACATGGTAAACTGGATTTTAGGATTCGTACTATTTAAATAACAAAGCAATTCCTCTAAAGCTTTTTTGCCATGTGACCAAACCATAAATTCATCAAAAAAAAGAATGTTCAAATATGTGTGAAATCTTATGGGACTTAACTGCTAAGGTCATCAGTCCCTAAGCTTACACACTACTTAACCTAAATTATCCTAAGGACAAACACACACACCCATGCCCGAGGGAGGACTCGAACCTCCGCCGGAACCAGCTGCACAGTCCATGACCGCTTGGCTAATCCCGTGCGGCATAAATTTATCATCCACGTATCGATACCATCGACATTGTTTCTTATTTCTTTTTCCAGGGCTAATTGTTCGAATTTTTCCATGTAAAAATTGGCGATCGTAGGACTCAATGGGTTACCCATGGCCACACCATCAACCTGCTCCTGAAACTCATCCTCCCACTGGAACTGACTGGAGGTGAGACAGTGTCTGAAAAGAACAGTCAAATCTGCGGGGAAAACATCCGCTATGTAAACCATAATCCAAAAGCTACGAGGTTAATCTAGTATAAATTGTAATATAGAAAATCTGTATCTGGGAAAGACAGCTGCTGCTCATTAAGGAGTGAGCCTACATACAGTGTTGTAGTGAAGATTTTTAATGTTTTTCTTTATTTCAAAATTAGGCAAAGTAATGCTAAATATGTGATAAATTTAAAATTTATTAACAGATTGCTAATGAAGGATATAAAGAAATACTGAAAAATGCTTTTGAACTGTTTATGTGAAAGACAGAGGCAACAACAGTTAGCCTCGACAAGCTAAAGAACCCCAAAAAATTATTCCTTACATGGCCCATGTCTGCTACTCATTCTGCCTGAATGTAACATCAGAGGATGAAATTGATAAAGAAGAGAGATACGTTGCCGAAAATGCCGATGAGCAAACCAGCAGCTCCAGTGCTGGTAACGAAGGAAATTCATATGCATTTTCTTCATAAATTTTTGTAATGAAAATATACAGGGTGAGTCACCTAACGTTACCGCTGGATATATATCGTAAACCACATCAAATACTGACGAACCGATTCCACAGACCGAACGTGAGGAGAGGGGCTAGTGTAATTGTACTGCGGCGTGTACGACATTCATTACGCCAGACATTGCAATTGTGTGCACCAAATGATGGCCACCACATTGAACATCTATTGGCCTGACATGTCGGGACACACTCTATTCCACTCCGTAATTGATAACGGAAACCACGTGTGTACGTGTACCTCACCCCTCATGGTAATGTACATGTGCGGTCAGTGAAAAAGACCAATAAAAAGCTGTTAGCATGTGGACGTAATGTGCTGTTTCAGTCTCTTCTGTACCTAAGGTCCATCACCGTTCCCTTTGGATCCCTACGTAATTCGGTACTCTCCGATACACACGATCGAACAGCGGAGGAGTGGTACTCAAGCGTCAACTTTAGGTTAGAATATCTCCGTATGTAATTAACATTTTACAATGCAACAAACGGCACTGATTACGTATTTGATGTGTTAACAAAACTAACGGGGTTCCATTTAAAAAAACGTAGGTTTGTGTTAAAAAACATACTTCCGTGCATTTTTTTATGGTTTGTATTAACCAATTACACTAGCCCCTCTCCTCACGTTCGGTCTGTGGAATCAGTTCGTCAGTATTTGATGTGGTTTACGAAATATATCCAGCGGTAATGTTAGGTGACTCACCCTGTATAATATTGGCACAGTCCAATTTTCCTCCTCAAATTCCAATCGCTACACAATAAGAGTAGGAACATTTTCTACAAAATGAACCACTGGAAGACAAATTTTAATATAACTATAGTTTTCTGATGTTAATTATTCAGAGCAATTCAAAACGAATGTAGCGATTACAAATAGCTATATCTATATAATGAACAGCAGTATGCAGATGTGAAAGAAAGTTTAAAGAAATTAATACTCTACAAGTTTCCTTAAATCACATTGACAAAATAATAAGTTAAGTGATAATCCATTCCATACCATACAACATGTGGAGCCACCAACGCTGACGCATTAAAAGTGAGAATTTTGAGTTCTGGTATTGTTTTTGGCAAGGAAGTCTCACACACAAGTTCTTTCACATAACCCCATAACAAGAAATCCATGGGTGTCACGACCAGAAATGTAGGTGGCCAAGAGCACGACATAGTGTCGTCATATTCAGTACAATCGATCCAACGATTTGGAGAATGTCGACTTAAAAAGTGTGTGAATCCCCACACACTAACGTGGGGGTGCTCCATCTTGCTGAAAGAAGTCACTCGTGGAATCTGTTTCAAACAGTGGCATAAGCCACTGCTGAAGCATGTGCAGGAAAATGTTTTGTTCAAGCAATTTTACGTTTCAGCGATACCATGTCCAATTACACGAAAAGGCTATTATGTATTCCCTATTCGAATGATGTGTCATTTAAACTTGCCACTTATGGGGAAGGTCCTCTTCTCTTTCCATTACTTCCAGTATTGTAGTAGCATGAATCGTACGAGGGAGTACCCAAAGAAACCCGAATTATTTTTAAAAAACTATATATTTTCAAATTGTTTACAAAACAACCTTATCCCCTTTAAAACACTCTCCATTACAACTAATACCTTTGTCCCACCGATGCTTCCACTGTTCGAAATATTTTTTGCAGCCATCTTCAGAAATGGCTGACAACTCCTCCCTCGATTTTTTATTGACTTTTTCAATGATGTCAAATGGGTGTTCTTTCATTCTCCTTTTCATGTGTGGAAATAAGAAAAAGTCGCACAGAGCCAGGTAAGATGAGTAAGGTGCATGGGGCAGCGGAATCATGCCATTTTTAGCCAAAAACTGTCTAGGAGACGGCTGTGTGAGCAGGTGCGTTGTCGTGGTGGAAGAACCACTCTCCTGTCTACCTCAAGTCGGGTCTTTTTCGACGAATACTGTTGCGCAATCTTCTTAAAACTTCCGAATAAAAGGTTTGAGTGTTGGTCTGTCGGTCTGGGAACATAAGCTTTCGATTCGGGCAGCTGATGGACGTCATAATGAGGTTTGTCATCAGTCGAGAGGTCGCTGTTTTTAAATCGAGCAAACCACTCGAACACTTGAGTTTTTCCCATTGCGTCATCTTCGTAAGCTGTTATCACCATTAAAACTGTTTCAGGAGCATTTTTACCGAGCATAAAACAGAATTTCATATCTGCATATCGTTCACTTAAACTTGCCATCATAAACAACGAAACAAGAACAAAACAGCGCTAGCAGAAACAATCACTGCAGATGTCCAGAACAAGCCAGGTCGACAACACAGGCGGCACTGCACTGGCAATGAGTTGCGCTATACAAGCCTAGCGGCAGAAATGCATACTACACAAGCTCGGCGCACGGCAATGTTATCTTCTTTTCGGGGGAGGGGGTCGGATGAGGCCCCCCCTCATATCTTTGACGAAGTTTTCCTGTTTCACTTCCTATAACATTTGAACTACTTACGGTTTTATCTTCGTTTTTGAGAACATTCCAAACCGCTATTTGTGCCATTTATGTTAACTATGCTTAAACAGAATGCTAGTTCTTTCACTGTTTTGTGTTGTTACGGTTGGCCGGCCGGTACTTTCTCTTTTGCGAATCACACACATCCATGCCCGAGGCAGGATTTGAACCTGCGACCGTAGCAGTCCCGCGGTTCCGGACTGAGCGCCTAGAACCGCTAGACCACCGCGGCCGGCCCGAAGGTTCGAGTCCTCCCTCGTGCATGGGTGCGTGTGTTGTCCTTAGCATAAGTTAATTTAAGCTAGATTAAGTAGTGTGTAAGCTTAGGGACCGATGACCTCAGCAGTTTGCTCCCATAGGGTCTTACCACAAATTTCCAAATTTCTTTTGAACAAACATCCTGTTCTTCAAACAGCCGGTGCCATCTGCGAAAGTTGTTGGCGTTTGTAGATGCTTGATTGTAGCTCTAGCGAAATGTTTTCTGCACGGCGATGACAGAACGGCAGTGTCAAATTTTAACATGGAGAATCCGTTCTGTATGGTACTCGCCGTTTTCACTATGACACGAACTTTCGGTTACGCATCGCAACGCATGCGCCTGCTTTCGAATCGCTGCGCTTGCGCAATTATTGAAATTTTGAACTTCCTTTTATAATTTCTGTAATTCTTATCTAAGTATCGCTAAGCATTAAATAGTTATAGCCGCTTGTAACTGGTAAGCTCATTTTGAGTTGCCTCTGATCTAACAGATACAACGAAATGTTGTTTTCATGTACAGTATACGGGATTGTGTTGGACCTTGCCGGCCGCGGTGGTCTAGCGGTTCAGGTGCTCAGTCTGGAACCGCGCGACTGCTACGGTCGATGTTCGAATCCTGCCTCGGGCATGGATGTGTGTGATGTCCTTAGGTTAGTTAGGTTTAAGTAGTTCTAAGTTCTAGGGGACTGATGACCAGAGATGTTAAGTCCCATAGTGCTCAGAGCCATTTGAACCATTTTTTGTTGGACCTAGAGGAAAGTGTACCTAAGAATACATGATGTTTTTGGTCGGTACTTCTGTTAGTGACTGATTTTGAAGCCACATGGAGCAATACACGCCGCGTGGGATTAGCCGAGCGGTCTAAGGCGCTGCAGTCATGAACTGTGCGGCTGGTCCCGGCGGAGGTTCGAGTCCTCCCTCGGGCATGGGTGTGTGTGTTTGTCCTTAGGATAATTTAGGTTAAGTAGTGTGTAAGCTTAGGGACTGATGACCTTAGCAGTTAAGTCCCATAAGATTTCACACACATTTGAACATTTTTTTGAGCAATACACACTAGCGATCGCCATAAGCAGGTTCCGCCACTTTCTACGATTTTAGCTATTGTCAGGCATGAGGTTGTGTTTTGTGCAGCATTTGTAAATATTACGTTTTCTACACATTTAACTACTGACTACTATATTAAAGCTATTTAGAATATACTGTTGATTCTTCAGGTAAAGAATTCTATGGTGACTAAAATGTCATATATTTTAGAGCTATTTACATAACATGTGAGCAGAGAACTCATACTCAGTCGTGCACCTTTTACGTTGCAGCAGAAGAAGGTGTTTATCTGTCATGAAAATGGAAATTTGTGTCAGTTTCCAATAGCTGCTTAAAATTGCATTTATCTTGTGAGTGGTTTTTCGTAATACTTCTACTTAATTAAACTTTAGTTTCTGATTATTGATGTGTAGTAAACTAATGATGTAACAGATAGACTATTAAATACAATACTGACGAGATGTTCTCTACTGCAACGCTTCCAAATTTCAGTTGAATACTTGTTCCTAGGTACATGACTATGTTGAACTTTGGAATATGTCTTCACATTTTGAAAAAAAATTAATATTGCGAAATAATTATTTTAATTTTAGAAAAAGCCTGTAGCACATAGTAAGGAATGCCATTGTTTAAAAATAGAATGAGAAAACATGTTAACGGCTATCTCTATTCCAAAATGTAAAAGCGTGATGTTGACTCATGACTTCGAACAAATGAATGATACATAGATCTTCTTTGTAGCTGACTGTTATATCATTTAATTAACTCTTGTATGTTGTGTTGAATGACCTGAGTAACCAAATCGCGCGTAACCTAGCGATCAGGGTAAACAACAAACAGATCAACTGATTCCTTTTTGAAACACTTTAAACATTTGCTTGGAGTGGACCGAATCTGATCCTATGGCTACCACCTCGCTGCTACACGTATCGTGGAACGGCCCCTTCGGCAAATTAAAGGCCTTGCTCAGATGCCGTGCCACAGACCACTGAACTGACCACTACTCTGCTGTCCTGCCAGGGCTCCGAAATGCTTTCCGATAGGATCTCAACGTTACAAAGGCAGAATTCGTATTTGGACAAACACTGAGACTGCTGGAAAATTCTGCCCTACATATCTATGAATATCACTGAAGCATCAACATCTGCGCTCGGCGATCAGCAAGTTCGCCCCAGCTGTTTCAAAATAACATGCTATCAAGTCACTGTACTTTTTACAGAACTTAAAACCCAGAAAACAGGTTCTTGTCTGACAGGACGCCATTCGAGAACCTTTCCAACCACCGTACCAAGGACCATACACGGTATTGAAACGATGTGTCCCAACATTCAATGTTGATAGCAACGGCCCTTCCACGACGATATCCATCGACAAAATGAAGCCAGCCAACCTTGACCCTGCTGAGACTCACGCTGGTTAAGTGAGTGACGCTGACACTGAGACGCTGCAACTAAAGAAGTCATTTGGTTGTGCTCACAGATTTTCAATATGTTAACCGTTAGTCTTACGACACGTGTGCAATCTATAGACCAATTCGGTTCAGTCACGCTCCAAAATGTTCCCATCGATGTCAGTCACCGCTGCCTTGATACGTCGCCGTAAGTCATCGATGTAGTGCGGAAGTGGAGATGTGAAAACATTGTCTTCGATGTAACACCAAAGGTAAAAATTAGACAGTGTGAGGTCCGGTGTACATGAAGGGCCATGCCAGCAGCTGCAGACTACCAGCCGATGATGCACGACTGAACCATCGTCGTGGTAACTCAGTATCCAGGAACTCACGATTATCATTTTGGAGGTGTCATTGACCACCATATTGTTGCAATATGAAATTAGCACTGTGCTCTTGCTATTGCGATATGAGCCACAGCTGAAGCATGTTCTTGTAAAAGTATCCATTGATCGTCGACTCTGTGAGGAAGAGCGGTCCATGCACTTTTTGCCTTGACAGCGTTTGGAGATCCACGGACATATTCGACAACAACGTAGGGATTCTCTGAACCCCATATTCGCACGTTATAACGGTTTACTGCACCGTTCAGGTGAAAGGTGGTCTCGTCGTCGCAAATAAACCGCAGCTAAAATCTTCATCTTACAGTAAGTGCCACATATCAGAGCAAAACTGTCTCCGCAAACTTTTGTCGCCACTTGTAATACCTCGGAGAAAGTGAATCTGATAGAGTTTATTTGCAGGCGTTTTCTCAGCACTCTTCATGCAGGTGGTTGTGAAGTTACTAGCTCGCGACTGGCACGAGTCGATGAATTCTGTGGGCTTCTGAGGAGTGTTGCTCTACTCCTTTCGCCCGCCGTGTTGGCCGAGCGGTTCTAGGCGCTTCAGTCCGGAATCGCGCTGCTGCTACGGTCGCAGGTTCGAATCCTGCCTAGGGCATAGATGTGTGTGATGCCCTTAGGTTAGTTAGGTTTAAGCAGTTCTAAGTCTAGGGGACTGTTGACCTCAGATGTTAAGACCCATAGTGCTCAGAGCCACCTATCCATTCGACATCGACAGTGGATACAGTCTGATTTTTGCCTTTACAAGGATATACTGTTTCCTCAAACGTCTGCACCCACCAGTAAATGGGTTGTCTGGTAGGTGGAGCCTTGCTGTTCTTGAATTTCTGACGCGCTGTTGTCGCAGACTTGCTCTTGCAGAACTCCATCAGGAAAAATGTGTTTTCTAACCAAAAAAAAAAAAAAATGAGTTGCTGTTTCCATTCACATATTCGTATAATAATTACATGTATTTCTAACGTTCACTTGATAGTGTCTAGATCATTTTGATTAACATTGTACGTGAATCCACAAGGACACATTGCGCCCAGCATGTATGTATCGAGTACGTTTTCCATATCGCTTCAGGCTATTACATACTATTTTCGTCCGAGTACATCGACAGGTGCGAGAAACTGATATGTTCGGTAGTAGTGGGTCTGAGTATGGTGCGCACCGGAGGCTGTGGACCGTATCAGATCCACATTGTGCAAGGAGCAGCATGGTCGTCATCTAGAACATCTCTTGCAAAGCACAGACGCCAAAGCTTATTGTCCCCGCTGTATGCGTACCGTCAAGCGTGAGATTTGAAAGTCATCCGATCTTCAAACATAGGACGATTCAACCCTTGTCTAAGGACTTCGTGGAGCTGCAACCCTACAGAAAGTGATCTGACCCTTAGAATGTAGAGCAACCGGAATTTTTGCTCAGGCACACAGAATGGGACCACTAGGGACCGTTCAAAATCATTCGCCAAAATTTGAACGTAACCTGAAGCAGCAAAGTGCCTTTATTCTTTTTCAGCCCTCTTGCTTCGCGTTCGCCTGTGGCATGATGACTAGGGATTGCAACATTGATAAACGAGTGAATGAAATGGCAAAGAGTGCTTCTAAGAACCGCATCCCCACCCCCGACCCCACCCCCAGTTCGGCAACAACCTCTGTGCCATCCGCGCACGTTTGCTGCGCACTTTAAAAGTGTGACAAGTAGTGACTGATTGCTGGGTGTTGTTGTGAGAGTCAACCATTCCGACACACCTGAGCTACGTGGCGCTACGTCGCTGAACTAGCGCGTGCTGGCCGGATGTAAAAATTTCGTTGAATCGTTGTGAAGGGTCCATAGTGGTTCCACCCTGTATACCAGTGCAAAAATTGTGGCCGCTCTTCACTCTAAAGGAGATAGATTAAGTTCAATTCGGCTGCAGTCCCAGGATGTGGTTAGAGAAGGGTGGGTGGCAGCAGTGTCAATGATTGTGAAGAACGTCGCCCTGTTGCTCATTCCACTGGGAACTGTCGTTTTCGACACCGAAATGTATGTGAGGGCACGGCCCACGAGAAGGGACCGTTTCACTGAAACCATTTATGTCGCCGCCTGAGGCCTTTTCGTGTCGATTCTGAACGGCGGTGCATCTGAAATGGTTTCCTCGCTCAGCCATAAGAAAACTGCCTGATTTCAACTCTGAGAGTTGCGGTTCTGACCCTTATCGCAAAGGCGTCAAAAGAAGGGGTAAAATATGTGCAAGAGAGTGTGTGTGAAGGCCTTCCAACAGTACGACACGTCCACGGTGTTGCTGGGGAGAACTGTGGTGAAACGTGGTGCCAATGTGAGAAGTTAAACCACCTTACACCTCACTTGAACTTCTGAGCTGTGGCCTGTTTTTTCACACGTGTCGACACCTTGCTGTCTGAAGCGTCGCCAAGGCCG
The DNA here is from genome assembly GCF_023864345.2 of Schistocerca serialis cubense. Taxonomy (NCBI): domain Eukaryota; kingdom Metazoa; phylum Arthropoda; class Insecta; order Orthoptera; family Acrididae; genus Schistocerca; species Schistocerca serialis. The sequence continues at coordinate 125,225,005 of NC_064643.1, forward strand.
AGGATGACGTCGCAGGCAACCACGCTTTTGCACCGTTACAGAGGAAGACTGTAGGCGCCTTTGAGCGAAATTTCTAACATCTGCGTCGCATTGGGAGACAATTACAGGATTTGGAAATAGTGGCCCTTTAATAATGTTGCGTAATATACGAGGTGTGTTTTTTAATTAAGTACAGTTTTGAAACTAAAAAAAGACGTGCTAAGATATCTCGATAATTTTATTTTTACATGAAAGCCTGTACCTTAATTTACTTTTCTACATAATTTGCGTCAATATTGAGGCACTTGTCATGACGTTGTACAAATTTTTGAATACCCTCCTCATAGAAGTCTGCCGCCTGACTTGTTAACCACTGCATCACCATTGTTTTGACTTCGTCATCGTCTTGAAGACGCTGACCGCCCAGGTGTTTCTTCAAGTGCAGGAACAGCTGGTAGTCACTGGGCGCAAGATCGGCGCTGTACAGAGGATGATCCAGAGTTTCCCATCGAAAAGATGTGATGGTATCTTTGGTCTGATTCGCCACATGCGGACGGGCATTGTCTTGCAGCAAAACGATGCCCTTGGTCAACTTCCATGGATTGTTGCTTTGATTTTAGTGTGACGTAGGCCACCCATGTTTCATCGCTCGTAACAATTTGGCTTAAGAAATCATCACCGTCGTTGTGGTACCGCTCAAGGAAAGTCAATGCACTGTCTAAACGTTTGGTTTTGTGCACATCCGTCAACATTTTCGGTACCCATCGCGCGCACAATTATCGGTAATTCAAGTGCTCGGTCACAATTCCACACAAAACACTACGAGAAACATTAAGAAAGTCATCCCGCAAGGAGGAAATCGTAAAGCGTCTGTTTTCTCTCACCTTATTGTCCACTTCCTGCACCAAACTTCCATTAACGACCGAACGACGCCCACTCCGTTGTTCATCACGCACATTTGTGCGGCCATCTTTAAATGCTCTCACCCACTTTCTTACCATTCCATCACTCATAATGTTTTCTCCGCAAACTGCACAGATCTCACGATGAATATCGATCGCTTTTAGGCCTTTAGCACTAAGAAATCTTACAACAGCCCGTACTTCACAGTCGGCGGGACTCACGATTATCGGAGGCATCTTGAGCACTCAGTACACAACGTAAACAAGGGAGAATCAGACTGTAATGGCGTCAGTGCGTAGATTAAGGTACAGGCTTTCATGTAGAAATCAAATTATTGAGATATCTTAGCCCGTCTTTTTTTTTTAAATTTGAAATGGGTACTTACTTAAAAAACACGCCTCGTGTGTACACAGAACTACCTTGTGAATCAGTCTGAGCCGTGGCGCTCGCTACTGGCGCGCCAGTCCCTTGGATGACCATTATCGATCCTTCGATGTTTCTTATCTTTGCTTGCCTTGTTATTTTCCGCATTCGCGGGGCGAGTGGCAGTTGACGTTTGCTCGGGCTACCTACTGAGACGCCGCGAGGTACGAGGTGGAAGCAACCACGTATATGTGGAGTTGGTTGTACAAAGTCTGCCGGTTCAGCATGGAGGATATGTGTTGGCTGCCTGCCTATCTGCTCTCCTGATTTTGGTCGCCGTGCCTTGCGACCGCCTAGCTTGGGTTGCTGCCTGGTGTATCCTACACAAACCCTACCGGACGTCCAGCAGAAGTAAAGCAGCCTTGTGTTTCTATGAAGAAAAGCAGTAAATGTATAAGACCTTTTGTAACCAACCTCTTAAGTGTGGCGTTCGCGTATACACTGCCTTTGGGGAGAGTTAACTCTTTTAAAATTAAATAGTTGGTGTTCCCTGTCCTTTATATCTTTTGGGGGTTTTATTTGAATTTTCTCCTTGGGGTTCCTTCCTTGTGCTTGGTTAAATGTTTACTTGTATTGCGGGAAGTGACTCCTGGTTAAAACTCGGAGAAGGTGTTTGATGTTACTGCAGCCTCCGGCATTTGCCTTTTCAGTTAAGTGTTGTCATCCCTTCGAGCGACCTGGTGTCACTCCCCGTTAATTAATGCTGGTTTATGTGTACTTAATTGTGAATTAGCCATTTGAATTAATATTTTGGAGCGCAGTATAGCACTAAGGCAACCTCATTGAATACCACCTTGTGCCCCGGTCTAGTACCTTAATTGTCAGTGGCACGAGTTAGCTCCAGTAACGGTTTTACTGATGTGCTACCTTCAAAATCTTGTCTTGTATAAGTTTGCTCCATGTGTGTCTTGGAACACAGAGATGAGCTTTAGTATGACTTCACTGCTAGTCAGTTAATCGAATCTTCATTTTGGCTTTTCTTCCACTGAAGAGTTTCAGTGGAGCGTAGTGTGTTTGATTTGTTATTCATTTAATTACTGTACGTTTGTTTATTTAGTGGGGAGAAAGACATTTAAAGACTGCTGGTACTAACTCCCCTAGTTGCGGGGTGTTCCTAATTCGTTCCAAATGGCCTAGTACTTATTCAATGGCAAGGCTGTTGATTAGTTGGTTACTGTGAGTACAAATTCACGCTATTTATTTGTTACCGAAATTGTTGAAGTGTGTGTGTCGTGACTCGATCACTAGCTACGTGTTTGAGCTAAATTGATATAAACCTTACATTGCCTTGTTATAATTTGTTGCCAGCAGAAACCTTTAAGACAACCAAGTTTTGTCATTGCTTATGTTAACCATTACTGGGAGCAATATTTCATGCAGTTATATTGTGTCTTAAAATGTGTATTTCTCTGATGTAATAACCGAATGATAAAAGAAAAAAAAGCAAAGGGGCCTGGTCCTTCCCATTGTGTACGATTTGTAACGCGTATCACAGTTTGTTAGTGAACACCGTATCGAAATCCGTGCAGTACCTCCTGAGATTAACCTACACAGGCAGACAGAAAAACGCGGCGGGGGACTTTAAGTTAGGTATGCGTGGATGTCCTTTGCAGTTGACTGTTAGCTGATGTAGTTAGCTGCTGTATGTTGTGTAGAATTAACTGTGTTTCCGCACGACGTTATCTTTTGGTTGAAGACGCTTGTTGTTAGATCCACGTTGGTGCGGCGTGCTTGTGAGCGGAGCGGTGGTGGTCTTGCTTACGCAGGCGCTGTGCAACGCGGCGAGTCGGCTGGCGACGCCGGCCGTGCGCTGGCTGGGCGTGCTGCCGTCGGAGCTGGCGCCGCTCGGCGTGCCGACGCAGCCGCTGACGGCGGCCGACCGGCGCAAGCTGGCCGCGCTCGCGCGCAGGCCCTACGTGCGCCGCTGCCCCGCCATCTTGCACCAGGTCAGCGCTCGGTCGCCTGCCATCAACACTCTGCAGTCCTCAGTATTTGTATTCCTTATTCATAGTCCGCTAGCATGCTCTACCAGCCTCGGCTGTCGTCTGGGGCCCTATTCTGTATCGTTCGTATCGATGTAGTATGTTAGTCTCGGTAGTGACGTCATTTTCGGTTTTTTATCGAAATATCCTATTCAGTAAGCTTCTGAGACTTGTTACCGAACGGTCCTCCCACCGATTTTACGACAATTGTGCCGGGAGGTTTTGGATTTCGGTGGGGCCCTGTCGATCGTTGAGCTGTGGCTTATGTACACCTATAATTTGTTATTTTAAACATATTTAGCGGTTTCAGCTTTGGATTTAGTGATTGTGTTACTAAAGAATCACCAGAGGACGCATCCAGTTGGAAAGTGAGTTCGTAATAGACTATTTTCTTTTGCTATAAATATGGTTAGGTTAGGTTGTTACTGCGAATGATTACGTTAAAAAAAGTTTTCGGTCAGTATTCTCTCAAAATACGTGTTATTTTTATGCAAATAAGAGTTTAAAGATCATTAAATATGAAGACATCGGCCCTGCTTACGTACACTCCTGGAAATGGAAAAAAGAACACATTGACACCGGTGTGTCAGACCCACCATTCTTGCTCCGGACACTGCGAGAGGGCTGTACAAGCAATGATCACACGCACGGCACAGCGGACACACTAGGAACCGCGGTGTTGGCCGTCGAATGGCGCTAGCTGCGCAGCATTTGTGCACCGCCGCCGTCAGTGTCAGCCAGTTTGCCGTGCCATACGGAGCTCCATCGCAGTCTTTAACACTGGTAGCATGCCGCGACAGCGTGGACGTGAACCGTATGTGCAGTTGACGGACTTTGAGCGAGGGCGTATAGTGGGCATGCGGGAGGCCGGGTGGACGTACCGCCGAATTGCTCAACACGTGGGGCGTGAGGTCTCCACAGTACATCGATGTTGTCGCCAGTGGTCGGCGGAAGGTGCACGTGCCCGTCGACCTGGGACCGGACCGCAGCGACGCACGGATGCACGCCAAGACCGTAGGATCCTACGCAGTGCCGTAGGGGACCGCACCGCCACTTCCCAGCAAATTAGGGACACTGTTGCTCATGGGGTATCGGCGAGGACCATTCGCAACCGTCTCCATGAAGCTGGGCTACGGTCCTGCACACCGTTAGGCCGTCTTCCGCTCACGCCCCAACATCGTGCAGCCCGCCTCCAGTGGTGTCGCGACAGGCGTGAATGGAGGGACGAATGGAGACGTGTCGTCTTCAGCGATGAGAGTTGCTTCTGCCTTGGTGCCAATGATGGTCGTATGTGTGTTTGGCGCCGTGCAGGTGAGCGCCACAATCACGACTGCATACGACCGAGGCTCACAGGGCCAACACCCGGCATCATGGTGTGGGGAGCGATCTCCTACACTGGCCGTACACCACTGGTGATCGTCGAGGGGACACTGAATAGTGCACGGTACATCCAAACCGTCATCGAACCCATCGTTCTACCATTCCTAGACCGGCAAGGGAACTTGCTGTTCCAACAGGACAATGCACGTCCGCATGTATCCCGTGCCACCCAACGTGCTCTAGAAGGTGTAAGTCAACTACCCTGGCCAGCAAGATCTCCGGATCTGTCCCTCATGGAGCATGTTTGGGACTGGATGAAGCGTCGTCTCACGCGGTCTGCACGTCCAGCACGAACGCTGGTCCAACTGAGGCGCCAGGTGGAAATGGCATGGCAAGCCGTTCCACAGGACTACATCCAGCATCTCTACGATCGTCTCCATGGGAGAATAGCAGCCTGCATTGCTGCGAAAGGTGGATATACACTGTACTGGTGCCGACATTGTGCATGCTCTGTTGCCTGTGTCTATGTGCCTGTGGTTCTGTCAGTGTGATCATGTGATGTATCTGACCCCAGGAATGTGTCAATAAAGTTTCCCCTTCCTGGGACAATGAATTCACGGTGTTCTTATTTCAATTTCCAGGAGTGTATATTACATGAGTGTGAATTGACCTTACTAGTGACTTTGTGTACTTTTTCCCACAAATGGTATAGTTAGTAACTATCGAAACATGTTTACAACTTTCAAGTAACAATGGAAAGCAATTATGTGAAGCCTGATATTGCAAACTTCCAAACTATCACGCATTTATGACTTACGCAGCACCGTTTGGCAACGATGTCAGACTACGTTCCTCAATGCAATAGGAAGAGACTTCAGCACCATGTCTTTGTTGTTTGGCGTGGCCAAGTGGTTGCCGGCACGGTACCTCAGCGTATTCGGTCAGAGAGCTGGTTGGCCTCTGTAATAAACAACCGAGTGGAAGGATCAACAAAACGAACCCGACGTCCGCAACGACCAAACACATCGATCAACAACGCACAAAATGAAAAAAAGTGGTTAGCGCGCGTGAATGTTACATAAAAGGACACTGGTTCGCGCACGGATTGGTACAAAAATATTTTTTTTTTTTTTTCCTCTTCATATATGCAACACGTTCTGAGACATTGTTATTCGTGTAAGTTAAGATTTTTCTGCAATATTTGTTATTCCTTACATGTAAGAGCGCACCTCCTCCGTAATGATTTCGTGATTTCTGTGTGTTTAAAAAACGAAATATGAAATTTCTGGAGAAGAAATTGCTGTAAGTGAAACAACCAACAGTGACCTTTATACTTTTTCTTGTCAGGATTAATTCACCATATCTTCCGAATATGTAGCGATTTCCGGGTATGCGGTTAGACAGGAATTTAAGAGCACAACTTAAATTACTGGGAATGTAACTAGCAACAGTCATCTTCATAATCTTGCTGGTCACAAATATTTATCTGCGATCGAATCCTCAACAGCAGTAGACAGAGATGAAAGACCTCCGCCGTAATATTTTTACACTGTAGCACCATATACGAAACATTTTCATTCATGAGATGCATGTTATAAACTTCGACGAACTGCAGGAGCTCTCGAAAATGAATGTTTTCAATTTTGTTTTTAAGACTCAAATCGTTGACGTATCATATAGGGAAGTGGGCTGGATCTCTAGCAGCGAGTGGTAATCACATTCTGTTTATCTTCTTATTCTTTGAAACTCTCATAATCAATTTTTCGGGTGTTTTACAGATGTATTAGTACAATGTGGTACTACACACTATTCCTAACTCATTTTCCGAAACGTAAAATCCAAAACACGATGCCAGTGTGAATGAGAATAAGATGACATAAAGCGACATTTACGACAATCTGCAGAATACAATCAAATACGCTGTCGTTATTATGCATGCATGGAAACATGCGGTCAGGGAAACAGTAAAAATTTCTATGCATTCCAGCTGAGAATCATGGAAATGGATATACTGCACCTGATGCTGTTATGGAGGATGCAAGAGCGATGAAGGCGGGCACGTCAGCTCAATGGAATGCGGCGTCATGCGTTATGGCAACGTAAACGCAGTTTTCGGTACTTGGAAGAATAGTGCGCCTGTGTCGTCTGCTAGCCGCTTTGTGTTCGTGGCGCTGTGTGCGCTGCAGTGCGCATGCGCGGATCTGTGGCCGCTTGCTTTTCATTGGCTTGCGCAACACGAACCGACAATAGCGCTTCGGTTCTCTAGACCCGAACGGCATCGCTACCGAAATGCACACTGAATAATGCTGGGGCTCTAATTCGAGTACTCGACCGTTCGGTGCTCTTGAGTACCGAAACGGTCGGCACAATAGCGGAAAGATACAGATAGGCACCCTGAGCTTGTTATGATCTGAAGTTCAGCGGGTCGCTGCAAAGCCCTGACTGCCAACTGTTACCAGATGCTACTGACCAGGGAAATTACCCAGTGCACCTCCCTCACATTTAGTGATAAATGGGCCCAGTGGATACCTGTCAAAAACTGATCACGTATCAAGCATGAAAACAGGAAGAAGGTGTACTGAACTGTGAAAAAGAAAAGCGAAATAGAAACAGTGAACGGTCGAAGGATAAGAAGTGAAACATAGAGGAGCCCGTAAGAGTGATGACGTCGTTGTAAAGTGTCACGGTGTTGGACCGCCAAGCGGGCGAGCCGTATTCAAATTTCCATCCTGCTCATCTTATTTTCGCTGTTCACTGTTTCCATATTTGTGTCTGTGTCGTGGTTTAACGTCCGTTTGCAATAACAAGGTGTAAGGAAGCGACCTATAATGAAAGTTTGTTCTGCACAACTACTCTATTAGCAGCCGAAAGGACGTGGCTTTCGAATGGGAACCGTAATCGTTTGACGACAAGGCGACAAGTCAACCGAATCCTCCACCGGAAAACACGTCTGGTCTGTCATACACGCCATTACTGACGGTACGTGTGTCATATGAGATGAATCTCTTATGGACGCACATAACTTGTACACAGCCTGGTGAGTGAGTGAGAAATGCCTCCTTGCTTGAATTCGGTGTTCGTATGAATGTGATCACTCCCCTAGGAAACAATGAAAACAAAATAGTTTGTCACATAAGCTGCAACAAATGAATGCAACAGTTTCATAATCACACAGTTTTCCCTGTGCTCTATCAAAATACACTCCTGGAAATTGAAATAAGAACACCGTGAATTCATTGTCCCAGGAAGGGGAAACTTTATTGACACATTCCTGGGGTCAGATACATCACATGATCACACTGACAGAACCACAGGCACATAGACACAGGCAACAGAGCATGCACAATGTCGGCACCAGTACAGTGTATATCCACCTTTCGCAGCAATGCAGGCTGCTATTCTCCCATGGAGACGATCGTAGAGATGCTGGATGTAGTCCTGTGGAACGGCTTGCCATGCCATTTCCACCTGGCGCCTCAGTTGGACCAGCGTTCGTGCTGGACGTGCAGACCGCGTGAGACGACGCTTCATCCAGTCCCAAACATGCTCAATGGGGGACAGATCCGGAGATCTTGCTGGCCAGGGTAGTTGACTTACACCTTCTAGAGCACGTTGGGTGGCACGGGATACATGCGGACGTGCATTGTCCTGTTGGAACAGCAAGTTCCCTTGCCGGTCTAGGAATGGTAGAACGATGGGTTCGATGACGGTTTGGATGTACCGTGCACTATTCAGTGTCCCCTCGACGATCACCAGTGGTGTACGGCCAGTGTAGGAGATCGCTCCCCACACCATGATGCCGGGTGTTGGCCCTGTGTGCCTCGGTCGTATGCAGTCCTGATTGTGGCGCTCACCTGCACGGCGCCAAACACGCATACGACCATCATTGGCACCAAGGCAGAAGCAACTCTCATCGCTGAAGACGACACGTCTCCATTCGTCCCTCCATTCACGCCTGTCGCGACACCACTGGAGGCGGGCTGCACGATGTTGGGGCGTGAGCGGAAGACGGCCTAACGGTGTGCGGGACCGTAGCCCAGCTTCATGGAGACGGTTGCGAATGGTCCTCGCCGATACCCCAGGAGCAACAGTGTCCCTAATTTGCTGGGAAGTGGCGGTGCGGTCCCCTACGGCACTGCGTAGGATCCTACGGTCTTGGCGTGCATCCGTGCGTCGCTGCGGTCCGGTCCCTGGTCGACGGGCACGTGCACCTTCCGCCGACCACTGGCGACAACATCGATGTACTGTGGAGACCTCACGCCCCACGTGTTGAGCAATTCGGCGGTACGTCCACCCGGCCTCCCGCATGCCCACTATACGCCCTCGCTCAAAGTCCGTCAACTGCACATACGGTTCACGTCCACGCTGTCACGGCATGCTACCAGTGTTAAAGACTGCGATGGAGCTCCGTATGGCACGGCAAACTGGCTGACACTGACGGCGGCGGTGCACAAATGCTGCGCAGCTAGCGCCATTCGACGGCCAACACCGCGGTTCCTGGTGTGTCCGCTGTGCCGTGCGTGTGATCATTGCTTGTACAGCCCTCTCGCAGTGTCCGGAGCAAGTATGGTGGGTCTGACACACCGGTGTCAATGTGTTCTTTTTTCCATTTCCAGGAGTGTATATGTTTTTAGCCGTGCGTTCCGTTCAGAAATTTGGAATTTGAAACGTGGTTCACACCCATTTATTTGTTCTTTTCATCTCTGTGAGACGGCTATGTGGTATCTCGCCTACACTCACAACTCATCACATTTACTTGCGACGGTAATCTATTCATAATCACGCGACTCATATTCTATAACCAATGTACAGTATGACAACTGCCAAGACTACAGAAAGAGAACAAACTTTTCAGTGACTGGACGGACAGTTAATAATTTCGTGAGAAGAAAATAAAGTAAATGTTACGAGGGAGTTTTAAACACGACTAGTCCACTTTGTAGTCCAACACCGCGACCACTTCACCATAATGCCGTGGCTCTGCCAACTCATTCGATGTCACACTTCCGAAGTTTGGACCGTTCACTTTCTATTTTGCTTTTTTTTTTTCATAGTTCACTACACCTTCTTCCTGTTACTATGCTTGATATGTGTTCTGTTTTGACGGGATATCTACTGGGCCATCTTACCACTAAACCTGAGGGGGCTGCGATGAGGTGTTCCTCTTGTGAGTAGAGAGTGTATGGTGTTAAACATGCACCACCTTTCGATTGAGTGGAGTCCAAAAATTCAGTTTTTCGTAAGTTTCTGCAGTAAAAGAAGCTATCTGCCACAGCAAAATTGTTAAGAAATATTTGCACACGAGAGCACTGAGAAGTAGTACATGATTTTCCCCACAGTTACAACAAAAACATGCTACTTTTTCTAGTTCTGACACTGTATTCGTACACGTTTCCAGCTATTTTCTTACAGCATAAGTTTGCAAGAACAGGATAGCACTTACCACAAAATCCGACACTGCATTTAGCAAACTCACCAAGGGCACTGACGGATAACACAGGCTGTTTCCGTTGATGTTACGAGAATGTATCGAATTACGCGCAACAAACGATTGGCTGAAACTGGTAACTTCTTTTATACACACTATTGTCACTCGCTACGATTCTCGCGCTATTGCCTTTCCACTGTATCTCCTTCTCCGCAGAGTACATCCAGTTTTTTATCCTACTGGAGTTGGTGCTAATTGACATGAATTACCAAGCCACATATCAACCCCGTCTTGTTTAGACAGAAAGCTTTTGCTTCCAGTCTTGGCCTTACCAAAGTGTCTCTTAGGAAATATCACCAACGAAACAAGAAAGAGTTCGGCTACTGGGCAAATTTACCATAAGATCTGTGGCATATTTGTATAGTTTGGGAGAGCAGTATTGTCAAAAGACGCACTGTTTTGCTACTTTATCACTCCAGCGAGGCGATTTTTTATAAAAAAAAATTTATTTGCTCCAGCAGGAACTACGTTTTAACTCCTTCCTTTCTTCTGATATTTATGATATGCATTATTTTCATACTGTAGCACTCGCTCTGACAACACACTTTAATTTGTTGTTTAGTCTCCATATTTAGTTTTTCGAGACTTTAGTTCATTTTCCAAGGCTTTTAATTTGGATAGAACGTCGTCTTCTGTTTGAACTCCAGCTTAAGTGAATTCATTCAGTGGAACATTTGTGCCTGTTGCTTGCGCAGAACTTGCAAACTGTTTTTATGTTTACAACAAACTAGATTATTGGGAGACTGTTTTTCGATTTGTCGCCAAGATATTCCTGCTACTGGAATTTTAAGAAACAGATAATTTGGAAATATGCTGAGAAAGCTGTTTTCAGAATCTTTTTCATGGAACCAGATTTACAATCTATCTTGGTGAAATGTTTACTGCAAACTACGCACTTGGCGTGAAATTTTCTCGGGAAGTCATTCGCAGCCCTGTGCTTCTTAGGCTATTATCAACCGGAAATCAGCGATAACTTATGCCGCTACGTTTTCCTTTTTCATTCTTACAGAACGGCAGACAACAGTGGTCATCTGTAAGGAATAATGAGTATATTTCCGATTGTTGTGCATCGCAAAATAGAAGTATCAACGTACTTTTAGCGCAGTATTTAATACTATCAGCAACACGCACAACTGCAGTACGAATGCAAATATTAAAACAGTATTATCAACGTTATTTGTTTTCTGTATTGCTTACCTGTAGTTGGACGATGATCTTCAAACCACAATAAATCCAGCAAGTCATATACTCGTATTCATAGTTCACAGCAACCGTTGGCGTGTGGCGCTACCTGCGGGGGAAAAAACTGCAAATTTCACCGGCAGACTCGCCGCGATATGATCCCGTAAAGTGCTGAGGTTGTTAGTGCATACTTGGGGGCTATGCTTTATTAATGTGACACGCCGCTTAAACGCTACCGGCCATTAAAGAAACAACACCACGAAGGATAACAAATAAGAAATTGTATCACAGGAAGAATACACGATTCTGTTTATTTGTGATTTGGTTGTATACAGGGTGCGAAATTCAGAACAATAAGCTGCCATCTCCATCAACAATTGATGTAATCTTGCCGTATATCGAGCAAAACTGAGACTGAATGACAAACACACGTACGTCATTCCATGTTGCTTCCACTCAATATCAGAGTTCATTAGTGGTAGTAGATGGCGAGTGGTAGCGTGCCAGTTGCCTGGCAACCACTGAGCAGATGTTTTCATTGGGTGAGAGATCTGGAAAACGTGCTGGCTAGAGCAACAGTTAAGCACCCTATGTATCGAAGTAGGTCACGAAAGCAAGGTCAACATGCGTTCTTGCGGTAACTTGCTGAAAGATAATGTCATGGACACCCAGCAGATATTGCAGAGCCACCGGCGTTAACACCTCAGAAATATAACGACTACTGTCTAAATTATCTGCTCTGCGAAACGGAAGTGATCATGTTGTGTACCCAGTGGCACTCCATATCGTCACCCCAGATTTTAGACCCGCATTTGGATGAAAAACCTCGTTCTGGTAACATTCGTTCTTCTCGAATACTTCTCATACGGATTTGTCTATCGCAAAACTGCGAATCATCTGAAACGACGAAGTACTGTCACTCCAGTGACCGTTGTTGTTGTTGTTGTTGTTGTTGTTATGCGCACAACTAGCGGTCCGCCTCTTTGTTTTGCCGTGTCAAGGGAAGCCGCAAATCTGGTCGCGGTGCTGCGGTCGGATGGAGTCACCGACATCATGTGGAAGTAACTTCGGGTATGCTCCAGAGACGTATATTGGGACACTTGCTGTTCATGTTGCACGTTAAAGACCTTGCGCATAATATCGATTGCAACCCCAGACATTTCGCAGATCACGCAGTTAATTACCATTAATGAAGTACTGTCGGAAAAAAACTGCGCAGATATTCAGTCTGATCTTGATAACATTTCAAAGTGGTGCTTTATCGTCTGGGCACACGAGCGGAAAGGAGTGCGCTGTATACGATCCATTTTCACGAGAATGGAGTGAGTTATAGATCAGTGGCAAGGTTAAATTAATAGTTCAGAATGTTAACTACATTTGGTACACAGCAAGGTATAACCTAACGAGCACCAAATGCAAATCCATAGCGACCTGTATTTTTCATTGCAAACTATCCGAGTTTTTTTGCAGTAGCTTGCATAATTTTGAAGTAGATAATCATGGATCTGATTAATTAAGCTATGAGATGCACGAAAGTCGATTTTTTTTGCCGTGTAGTTTCTTCAAAATAGTTTGAGAAAGATTTCAGATCGATGGTCTGTGCGTTTGCTGTCCAGGCAGTCTATCGAGCCTTACCTGTCCCACTATACCTGGGAGCGAAGCAGCGCTGCGCCATCTGCCCGACGCGCAGCCTCGCTCAGATCTGTTGTGCCGCTTCACTATAATCCGGGAGCGAGTGGCGTTTACTGTGATTTGTTGCACCCATCTGTTCCATAATCGGATCGCAGTCGCAGAATCCCGATCAACTCGAGCAGTAACAACTGCAGGGCGATAAACAGCAGTTTCCGTACGTTGGTACTGAGGCTACTGAATCCCTAAGCATACTAGCAGACGTCTCAGCTTCTTACACGATGCATAAACCGATAATTTCTCAAACAGCCTACATTCAAATGCGATTTTTCAATAAGAAAGCCGCTGTGTAACCTTTCCTTCTCTTAGAGAATGTAGATGACATCTCTCGTACCTACTTCGTGCAGCTGCACCGAAATGTTAACCATTTGCGTATTAACGCACGTGGTACACTTCGTAGTAATTTGACATTCGTTGCATGCTGCCTCCAAGGTGCTGCAATTATAAAGGTCAGCAGTGTACTTGTTAAATAGATATCGCATGTTGGTAGTCGTGTTTCCTAGCACGATTGGCGGCTTACACATCCTGGGACGGCCCGGCTGCTGAAAGCATGGCATACACTGAATACGTTATTCATACCACAGACCCGTAACGCGAAAATACCCATGAATGTGGAACATTACAGAAAAAAGGAGAGTAGAATTAACAGTTTGCATAAGAACTAACATCTACATCTACATTTATACTCCGCAAGCCACCAAACGATGTGTGGCGGAGGGCACTTAACGTGCCACTGTCATTACCTCCCTTTCCTGTTCCAGTCGCGTATGGTTCGCGGGAAGAACGACTGTCTGAAAGCCTCCGTGCGCGCTCGAATCTCTCTAATTTTACATTCGTGATCTCCTCGGGAAGTATAAGTAGGGGGAAGCAATATATTCCATACCTCATCCAGAAACGCATCCTCTCGAAACCTGGCGAGCAAGCTACACCGCGATGCAGAGCGCCTCTCTTGCAGAGTCTGCCACTTGAGTTTGTTAAACATCTCTGTAACGCTATCACGGTTACCAAATAACCCTGTGACGAAACGCGCCGCTCTTCTTTGGATCTTCTCTGTCTCCTCCGTCAACCCGATCTGGTACGGTTCCCACACTGATGAGCAATACTCAAGTATAGGTCGAACGAGTGTTTTGTAAGCCACCTCCTTTGCTGATGGACTACATTTTCTAAGGACTCTCCCAATGAATCTCAACCTGGTACCCGCCTTACCAACAATTAATTTTATATGATCATTCCAAAAAAAAAATGGTTCAAATGGCTCTGAGCACTATGGGACTTAACTGCTGAGGTCATTAGTCCCCTAGAACTTAGAACTAGTTAAACCTAACTAACCTAAGGACATCACATACATCCATGCCCGAGGCAGGATTCGAACCTGCGACCGTAGCGGTCTCGCTGTTCCAGATTGCAGCGCCAGAACCGCGCGGCCACTTCGGCCGGCTATGATCATTCCACTTCAAATCGTTCCGCACGCATACTCCCAGATATTTTACTGAAGTAACTGCTACCAGTGTTTGTTCCGCTATCATATAATCATACAATAAAGGATCCTTCTTTCTATGTATTCGCAATACATTACATTTGTCTATGTTAAGGGTCAGTTGCCACTCCCTGCACCAAGTGCCTATCCGCTGCAGATCTTCCCGCATTTCGCTACAATTTTCTAATGCTGCAACTTCTCTGTATACTACAGCATCATCCGCGAAAAGCCGCATGGAACTTCCGACACTATCTACTAGGTCATTTATATATATTGTGAAAAGCAATGGTCCCATAACACTCCCCTGTGGCACGCCAGAGGTTACTTTAACGTCTGTAGACGTCTCTCCATTGAGACCAACATGCTGTGTTCTGTTTGCTAAAAACTCTTCAATCCAGCCACACAGCTGGTCTGATATTCCTTAGGCTCTTACTTTGTTTATCAGGCGACAGTGCGGAACTGTATCGAGCGCCTTCCGAAAGTCAAGAAAAATAGCATCTACCTGGGAGCCTGTATCTAATATTTTCCGGGTCTCATGAACAAATATAGCGAGTTGGGTCTCACACGATCGCTGTTTCCGGAATCCATGTTGATTCCTACATAGTAGATTCTGGGTTTCCAAAAACGACATGATTCTCGAGCAAAAAACATGTTCTAAAATTCTACAACAGATCGACGTCAGAGATATAGGTCTATAGTTTTGCGGATCTGCTCGATGACCCTTCTTGAAGACTGGGACTACCTGTGCTCTTTTCCAATCATTTGGAACCTTCCGTTCCTCTAGATACTTGCGGTACATGGCTGGTAGAAGGGGGGCAAGTTCTTTCGCGTACTCTGTGTAGAATAATAATGATATGTGATAATGAAATGTGATAATAATTAATATGTTGTTGTTGTGGTTTTCATCCAGAGACTGGTTTGATGCAGCTCTCCATGCTATTCTATCCTGCGCAAGATTCTTCATCTCCCTGTACCTACTGAAACCTACATCCTTCTGAATCTGTTTAGTGTATTCCTCTCTTGGTCTCCCTCTACGATTTTTTCACTCCACGCTGCCCTCCAATGCTAAATTGGTGATCCCTTGATGCCTATGCCTCAGAATATGCCCTACCAACAGATCCCTTCTTCTAGTCAAGTTGTGCCACAAATTTCTCTTCTCTCCAATTCTATTCAATACCTCTTCATTAGTTATGTGATCGACCCATCTAATCTTCAGCATTCTTCTGTAGCACCAGATTTCGAAAGCTTCTATTCTCTTCTTGTCTCATCATTTAACCATACAGTAAAGCTGCATGCTCTCGGGAAAAATTACGGCTGTAGTTTCCCCTTGCTTTCAGCCGTTCGCAGTACCAGCACAGTAAGGCCGTTTTCGTTAGTGTTACAAGGCCAGATCAGTCAGTTATCCAGACTGTTGCCCCTGCAACTACTGAAAAGGCTGCTGCCCCTCTTCAGGAACCACACGTTTGTCTGGCCTCTCAACAGAAACCCCTCCGTTGTGGTTGCACCTACGATATGGCTCTCTGTATCGCTGAGGCACGCAAGCCTCCCCACCAACGGCAAGGTCTATGGTTCATGGGGGAGGGAGGGGGGAGGGGAAGAATTAATGTACTTGGATTTAATTGATTTCTTGTGGAAGGTGTCCACAAGTTAGTCTCAGTGTCCTCCTGCATTACTGCTTCTGAAGACGAAATAATCGCTGAAATGTTGCCTGTTGAGCTGGCAGCTGGGGAAGTGTAATCATTTTCCCTGTTGAAGTTGTCATGATGCTACACCACATCATTTGCCTCCTATTATACTTAGAAATTTGTCGTCGGTGGTTTTACGACACTGTCAGAAAATAAACGTACACTCAAGCGCCAAAGAAACTTGTTTAGACATGCATATTCAAATACAGGATATGTGACCAGGCAGAATACGGCGCTGCGGTCGGCAACGCCTACATAAGACAACAACTGTCTGACTCAGTTGTTAGATCGGTTACTGCTGCTACAATGGCAGGTTATCAAGGTTTAAGTGAGCTTGAATGTGGTGTTATAGTCGGTGCACGAGCAATGCGACACAGCATCTTCGACGTAACGATGAAGGGGGGGATTTTCCCGTACGACAATTTCACGAGTGTACCCTGAATATCAGGAATCCGGTAAAATATGAAATCTCCGACATCGCAGCGACCGGGAAAAGATCCTGCAAGAACGGGGCCAACGACGACTGAAGAGGATCATTCAACGTGACAGAAGTGCAACCCTTCCGCATATTGCTGCAGATTTCAATGCTGGGTCATCAACAAGTGTCAGCGTCAGATCTTTTCGACGAATTATCATCGATACGGGCCTTCGGAGCCGAAGGCCCATTCGTGTACCCTTGATGACTGCACAACACAAAGCTTTATGCCTCGACTGGGTCCGTCAACTCCGACATTGGACTGTTGATGACGGAAAACATGGTACCTGGTCGGACAAGCCTCGTTTCAAATTGTATCGAGTGGATGGACGTTTAGAGGTGTGGAGACAGCCTCATGAATCCGTGGACCCAGCAGGTCAGCAGGGGAGTGTTCAAGCTGATGGAGGCTCTGTAATGGTGTTGGGTGTGTGCAGTTGGAGTGATATGGGACCCCTGATACCTTTAGGTATGACTCTGATAGGTGACACGTACGTAGGCATCCTGTCTGATCAGCTGCATCCATTCATGTCCATTGTTCATGCCAATGGACTTGGACAATTCCAGGAGGACGATACGACACCCTACACGTTCAGAATTGAAACAGAGTGGCTCCAGGAACACCCTTCTGAGGATTAAAACGTCCGTTGGCCACCAAACTTTCCAAACATGAACATTATTGAGCATATGTGGTATGCCTTGCAACATGCTGTTCAGAAGAGATCTCCACTGCCTCGTACTCTTACGGATTTATGGATAGCCCAGCAGGATTCATGGTGTCAGTTCCTTCCAGCACTACTTCAGACATTAGTCGAGCCCATGCCACGTCGTGTTGCGGCACTTCCATGTGATCACGGATGCCTTACACGATATTAGGCAGGTGTACCAGTCACTTTGACTCTTTAAGTGTATTAAAGCACACGCTCCCACGCTAACTCGCTCGGATAGCTTCACACTAGCACTCCGCGTCCGGGATAATGGAGGTGTGCCACCCTAGGATCGAATCGTCCTTACGGATTAACGACAAGGGCTGGTTGTGCCAGCCAGTCTGGATATAAGTTTTTAGGCGTTTCCCACATGCGAAGTCTGCTACTTGCCTTACGCACGACTGAGAATATGTCATCGTCCTATTATGTGTCTCTACTAATGAGCGTATTTGTATGGGTTCCAAGTCTGATGTTATAACCATAGGATACTATATTTTTTCGTTCTGTGAAGTGCACAGTATTTCTTATCTGAAGATTTAAAGCAAGTTGCCAATGCCAGTCTTTGTCCCACCTTGATATCTTATCAAGATCTGACTGAATATTTGTGCAGCTTCTTTCAGTCTGCACTTCGTTGTAGATAACTGCGTCGTCCGCGAAAAGTCTGAAATTACTATTAATATCGTACACAAGGTCACTGATATAAATGAACAGCAAAGGACCCAACACTCATCTCTGGAACACACCCCAGATTATTTATGTATCTGTAGATGATTCTCCATTTAAGATAATTGAATGTGTCCTCCCTACCAAAAAAGCCATCGGTCCAGTCATAAATTTTGTTCATATCCCATGCGATCGTACTTTTGATAATAAGCGTAGGTGTGGTACAGAGTCAAATGCTTTTTAGTAACAGGGAAATACTGCATGAACCTGACTGCCTTGATCCATAGTTTTCAGTATTTCACGTAAGAAAAGTGAGAATTGGGTTTCACGTGATCGATGCTTTCGGAATCCGTGGTAGTTGGAATGGAGGAGGTTATTCTACAATTGGATGTCAAGGTTATTAGACCGTTGTTTTGCGAATCACTTCTCCTACCCTTCAGGGGTGACCTGTGCTTCCCGGCAACTACTGGTCACAGTTTTTTGTTCGGACGATGTACGACAGATTATACTTAACACAGCGGCTAGATCAGCTGCGTCCTGGGTATTTGTTCAGTTTTAACCATTTCGGCGGTTTCTCAACGCTACTGACACTAAAATCTATTTCACTCGTCGTTTCAGAGGTACGAGAATTAAACGAACAATACTCCTTAGTTTTCGTTCATAGAAATCAGAGTGAAATATTTCTGCTTTTGTTTTGCTACTCAGAGATTCAGTTCCTATGTCGTCCGTGAGTGACTGAACACCATCTTTGATGCCACGAACATCCGTTTAGTAGTATTCTGCTGTTTTGTAGTTTTTTCTATTCTCTTTGAACATCTTTGCTCGTAGCAAGTGGCGATAATTACAATTGGCCATATACTGAGCATACACCGCGAGGTCGTGCCTTCTGGAAAGAATGATGTGTTGAGAAAATTTCCGTAGCGTCCTTCTGCATTTGCCCCCCCCCCCCCCCCCAGATTGAACTTTATCTCCCAGGGCCCCACTGAAGTTTGGATCACCATGGAATGGAATACCGCAATTGGTCTCTCTGACAATGCCGCGGGTTGTCTGCTCATATCAACGCATGTCTTTTCCTATCTGGTGCGACCAGCAAAATTTCCTTCGTCCCATTCATTCCTGATGTTCGACGGCCTTTATTTTGGTTTTTTGTACTTGCTTTCATACCTTCGGCAAAGTTTTGAAGGCCCGGCCGCCTTACTATACTGTTGCCTGTTCCCTTCGTCCGTTATAAGTGGCGGTCTCACTTGTTTGTGCGTCAGTTTTCTTACTTGATATTCTAGTCAGAGACTACTAAGTTGTCGAATTGTTGGTCGTTCTCACACAAACTGTTAATATGATCGTTTGCGGATCCACTAGCTGTAGCTTAGTGATGCTTTGTGTCGGATTCTGCTGTTGAACTGTATCTCCCCTACCGAACAGTGGCCGCACCAGGCGAAAGTCCCACCACAACCGTTGTGCCATCTCCTACCATGTCGTCTGCGCAGGAAGGGTAACTTAATTTACACGCAGTCTTCAATGGCTCTGAGCACTATGGGACTTAACATCTGTGGTCATCAGTCCCCTAGAACTTAGAACTACTTAAACCTAACTAACCTAAGGACATCACACACATCCATGCCCGAGGCAGGATTCGAACCTGCGACACGCAGTCTTCGAGCCATACCTTGTAAGCAGAGTAATCTGCTGCACAGGCCAACATATTAGGCAGATGTACAATGCTTTTTGTCTCACGATACCTATTGAATGTTCGAATAACATCGCCGTGGTATATGCCGGTTCAGCACTTCTGCCGTAAAGTGACAGTATGCGCTCGGTCTGAGCTTGATAAGGACATTCGAGGTAACTTGACAGACTGTTCAGAGTGTCAGTTGATCCAGTCTTCTTCTTTCTGTACGATAATACCCATCCACTTGGAGCTACCGTTCTGGTTGAGGAGGAGAAGATTAATGTCCTGTCGGCAACGAAGTCATTAGAGATGGAGCATAAGCACGAATTAGGGAAAGATGGAGAAGCAAATCGACAATCCCCTTGCAAAAGAACCATCCCTGCACTTTCCTTAAGCGATTTAGGGAAATTACGTAAAACGTAAATCAGGATGGTCGGACGCGAACTTAAACTGGCGTCCTCCCGAATCCGAGACCAGTGTGCTAACCACTGCGCTACGTCGCACGATTCCGCTGGTTGAATTTCTCGTGAGTGAGAAAATATAAGTTACTAACCACAGAGATATTGGGATGTGAAGGTCTGCCCAACCACCACTTGAATATTACCCGGGAAAGGAACTTACTGCCAGAAGGAATTGAGAACTCAGATATGAGACGGAGTTTCTTGCACCGATATCCTTGTAAAAACATCCTCGATTTACTTGTCGCTTTAAACCTGGGTCTACGAAATCCTTCATTTTCTCCGTCAGGAACAACTGACTGTCGTGGCTGCTATTGTGGTAACTATTTACAGACCATTGATAGCTTATGATTGGTCGGCATACGTCTTCATGACGTGTTGTCGCAGATTGTATCCGTGTCTGCATTCATAGTGCCAGCCCTATTGTAGGGACGAAACCAATTAAGCACATTTCTCTGTTACTCTCAGCGTCGAAAGATCGCTTCCACACTTTGCTAAGATTGTCTTTGCTGCCCGCTCCCACCCATTTACGGTATAGTTACGGCATCTCTTTGTTCCAGAAGTTTACTAATTATTTGATTGCAATACTGCTGTATGCCAAATATTTTATTCTAAAGTCTTACCTTGTTCTGCAAGTTACCACATATAGTTAAGGAAACACGCTCACATTTCTGCATTACAAGTGATGTTTGGGCAACAGTGTATCAGTTACGGTCTACGAAAGCCATATCACCATAACACATAATAGCTGCATAAAAACAACTGAGGTGAAAACGATACCCACCGAATAGCCATGATTGAGTCTTAGAATGTCCATACAGGGGTCCGAAATTTGCTTCCCAATGACTTTTTTTGCATAATGAGAAGGTGTAGAAGGGATGATTCAGAGCCTTGTGAGGGTAAATGGAGGCTAAATGAATAAATAGGAAGCAACGCTAACACACAAGTCATCAAAGTGGCTAATTTTTAAATTTTCAAAAAAAAAGTGTAGGTATTTTCATACTTTTAACTTGGAAGGGAGTAGCTATACAGTTCTGATGCAACACAGGATGCCACCACCAACTCCTTTTCCCTGCCCCCTCTACTACTGTTCTGGGGCAAAGTGTATTGTCTCCCAAGGTCACCCCCTCCCCCTGGGTACCCCAGTTCTGGAACAGTGGCTATTTTCAACCTCTCCCCCACTGTTCTGACAGAGGCCAACTGCTGTTTGTATAAAATGACAAGAAATTAGCAAAATTGCGGAAATTCAAAATTCGGTAGGAAATTAAAAAAAGGCAGGAAATTTAAAAACAGCCCAAATGTGCTAGTGGGTTTTCTGCCTCTCCTATGATGTCACTGCGGAATTAGGTTACTGTCTTAAGTATAAATTGGAGGGAAATTCAAAAATACAAGATAGTTTATTGTCCTATTGGTGTAAAATTCGAAGTTTGAAGATGGTGATCCATGATGGCGACCTTTGCATTATGGCATAGGCTCTATGACATCAGAATCCTAGACGGCGATCCAATATGGCTGACCTGGGATGCTGGCACAGCTCTAGAACTTCAGAATCCAAGATGACTGACCGGAGGTACGGCATGCTCTGTATTGTTGCCAGATTTCGTTGGTTTTTCCCCTATTATCACTCATCTCAGATGAACAGTGTTTCTTTTCCCAGCAGATCCAAGCCTGCCTGTTATGTCAAAAGGTTTTTGCTCCTCCCAGACCGAGCTTGTGGTTCTGAGACAAAGGACAATGTCTTCCAAGGTCACCTCCTTGTACCAGTTCTAGTTCAAAGGGCATCGTCTCACCTAAGACAACGGATTTTTCTCCAGTGCAAGTCCAAGGCTGTCTGCTATTTACAGCAAGGAAAAAAGGTGTTTGTTTGTGGGAACGGTATTGTGCGCATACACAGTATGTTAGGGTATGTAGCTTGTTAGATATGACACTATGTGTTACAGTATATTTATTTTTAAGCAATTATACAAAATTCTTACGTAATGGTTATTATTTTAGGGTTCTCTCCTTAGTAGTTATACCATGATGGAGTGTGCCAATAAAATTGTTTGAGTTTAACAGAAATGCTAGCAGTTGGCATGTGCATTTGAAAAAAATCAGCAAGTAGTAGAACAGAACAAAGGTGTTTTCTGGATGGCCTTGTGTAATACTGAAAAGATAAATGACCACTGCTCTCTTGACAGTAGCTAAAAAGGAAACTGTTTTAGTTATTCTATAAGAACACTCAGTTGACGTGTTATATGTTTGTCCGCGAGAACGTATTTTGACCTGGTTTCAGTAGTTGAAGCAGTAGAAATAGTAGCAGCAGCAGCACCGAAGTTTGTCCTTTTGGTATGTAATACAACCGCAACTATGAATGCACCAAAATATGTTCGCGCTAGTTGTGAAGTTCCATTTGTACAGCGGAATGTGTTCCGCCTCCCAGTACATTGTGTGCGCTGTTATTAAGCAATGGCTTGAGACCAGTGAGAGTGATTGGTGGCGATTACAGTCGTTGTTAGCAGAGCTACCGAGCTTTCTGACAGCGGCGGGGACGTTTCTCCCGCCACGGGTGTACCTGCTGGCAGTATGCGAGAAGAAATATTAGTTAATTAGAGTTCCCTCCGGAGTACGCCCTCTTTCCATTCATTAGCTGCAGCGGGAAGCGAAATTAGCCTGTCACGCGTTTATTGGGACAATTTCTCGTGTCCCTCTCTTGCAACTTTCCACCCAACGTCTAAAAGACTGAAATAACTCATTCTTGAGTTATATTTATGCAAATGTGCGAAGCAGTAATCCCAGAAATTACATACAGGAGGGATGTCCGTTGGACGAGTAATACTTCACTTAGCGCTCTCACGCCAAGATTGCTACGTTAGCTTTTTGAATTCAAAATACGAAGAGTGCATTGAAATATACAGTGTTTTTAAAATGTCCTAATCAGTGTAATAAGGCACGGTCAGTCATATTGTAAACCTCATTAAATATATGGAAGCTGCGTGACAGTGTGATTAGTTGAAGAAACCGACGTTTTACCTTCATATGTCTCTGTTTACCGAACAAATATCATGTTACAGCTGCCGTCAGAGCTTTTATCGGGCAGTACGCTAAAATAAGTTGTTTTTATACCATAATGACAGTCTGTCATTCAAATTTGTGTTTTAGAAGTAGTAACTACCATCCTCTTTACTTTCTTGTCTGTGGAAGAACAGCTATTTAGTTTGGGATGAATGTGCCGTGAAGAAGTTCAATGGCAGGATCGTTCCTACAGACATGCAGCTCCTTCTCATCGCTTTTTTCGACAGAGCTCTGCCTATCTGTGAGCAGTTAAAATCATTTTTAAAGAAATATCTTACTTTATTTTGTCTTTTTGTCTTCTTATGTGTCGGAGACTACGTCTTGTTGCACCTACCTCACAATCGTGTCGTTTACGACTTCCAGTAACATAAATAATGACACATTGAATATAAGTTATAATTTCAGCAAACGCTAACTTAATCCGAGCTGGTAACCAGAATTTCATGTCTATAAAAGATGTTATCACCAAGTTTCATGTCGACGCACATTCCACAGCATAATGAAAACAGAGGTAACGAACTGAACACAGTGGAGATATTTCTATGCTATTATGTGCCACATCTGTTGCACAAGCAGATAGTCGCTTTAAATCAGCATATTAAAAACGTTTGTTCAGGTTTTGGAGGAAGTCGAAAAGCAGTGACTGACTACCAGTTCAGTGCAGATTTTAATTTATTCTCAAGTATCATATTAGTAAACAATCTCCTGTACAGTGAAAATTGTCATTTTAAAATAAAGTACGTTGATACTATTATTCGGTTTTAATAAATGAGACAACGTCTCCAGCTTAGTACAAAAGATTTTCTTCCAGTATAACAATATTTAGCCGGCCGGAGTGGCCAAGCAGTTCTGGGCGCTACAGTCTGGAACCGTGCGACCGCTACAATCGCAGGTTCGAATCCTGCCTCGGGCATGGATGTGTGTGATGTCCTTAGGTTAGTTAGGTTTAAGTAGTTCTAAGTTCTAGGGGACTGATGACCTCAGATGTTAAGTCCCATAGTGCTCAGAGTCATTTGAACCATTTGATAATATCTAAAGACGATATTTATCATTGGATGCCCCAACCCTAGTCTGCAGCTTTGCGCTGTTCATTGTTTGGTAAACATGTCGATTTCACAAGAGTGGAGAGTTTTCATTGTTGGACAGTATTTTCTGTTTTGACACTTGTTTGTATGTCATGTGCTGTAGACATATTTCGTAGGAGGTAACCAGATGTTGCAGTACCGAACAATTCAACGACAACGCGATTAATGGCTCGTTTACGGGAATGTAGATCAGCCTCTCTGTCTTATGAAATACAGAAACACACACGAAAACGTACAGTGTACAATTTCCTGTGATGTTGGTTCCGACATTTATTTTTACTTTAACTTGTAACAAGTCATATACACTGAAACCAACGACCCGGACCGAGCGAGGTGGCGCAGTGGTTAGCACACTGGACTGGCATTCGGGAGGACGACCACCTGATTTAGGTTTTCCGTGATTTCCCTAAATCGCTGCAGGCAAATGCCGGGATGGTTCATTTGAAAGGGCACGACCGCTTTCCTTCTCCATCCTTCCCTAATCCGATGGATTTGTGAATAAGATTCAGATAACAACTTTAAGTAAATAAGTATCTTCACTGACATGTAACTTGCGCAACGTAAGCTGCGCATGCAGGAAAGTTGTCTGGCGGCATGAATGGTATGTACCCGATATTGAAGTGGCGTTTGGAGTGACTGTTTATGGCAATGATGGGAGCATGATTCAAGTAACATGTTTACAACCAACGTAAGTATTGTATGTGAATCCTGGATGTATATGTTTTGTGTGATTCACTATTTATAGGAGGCTGTCTGAGGTTGTAGGAAAAAAATTAAAAAAAAAACACAGAAAAAAACGCGCATGATGTCGACCAGGGCCTCTCAGGGTGTTAGCACCAGCACATCGCGCAGTGCAGAGTTCAGAGGACACTTTCGCTGTGTTGACGATGATGCAAACTCCCACTCCTCAATTTCACACAATACCGCTGTCTCTCTCTCTCTCTCTCTCTCTCTCTCTCTCTCCCTCTCTCTCTCTCTCTCTGTCCTTACGCTTGTCTCGCTCGCTACGGCTCTCTCTACCTTTTCTGAAACTTCACCTCTGTTTTCTTCGTTATTGCCATTTGTTTATGCACTTTGGGGGGAGAGCTTAAATTGGTAGGACAAGATTATAGGCGCAAAAGAAATTTAAATACAGGGTGTATCAAAAATAATAATCTGATTTGGCACGTCTGTTTTTCTAAAAATAATATATACAATGAATTTTGTTTCTTGATGAAAGAGGAACTCAAAAAGTTTTTTTTCATACTTTTTCAATATGCTCTCCTTGAGATGCACGGCATATGTCAATGTGGCATTCAAATTGTTCCCACACTGCAGCGAGCATGCCATGAGTTACCGCTTCCACAGCTGCTGTTACGCGATGTCTCAGTTCATACATTGTTGTTGATAACGGAGACACATAAACAGAGTCTTTTATAAACCCCTACAGCCGGCCGCGGTAGTCTCGCGGTTCTAGGCGCTCAGTCCGGAACCGCGCGACTGCTACGGTCGCAGGTTCGAATCCTGCCTCGGGCATGGGTGTGTGTGATGTCCTTAGGTTAGTTAGGTTTTAGTAGTTCTAAGTTCTGGGGGACTGATGACCACAGATGTTAAGTCCCATAGTGCTCAGAGCCATTTGAACCATTTTTAAACCCCTACAAGAAATAATCACATACAGTCAGGTCCGGTGACCTCGGAGGCCAATAATGTAAGGCTGAATCATTTGGTCGATTGTGACCGATCCATCGTTTGGTTATCCTTTGGTTTAAAAATTCCCGCACTTCCAGATGCCAGCGTTGCGGTGCCCCATCCTGTTGATAAATGAAGTCGTTCGGATCAGACTCCAAGCGTGGGAAAAGAAAGTTCTCAAGCATATCGAGATATATGCTTTCTGTAAACGTGTTCTGGGCGAAGAAAAATGGACCATACACTTTTTCCCGTGACACTGAAAAAACACATTAAAGTATGTGGAGTTCCTCTAATGTTGTGAAACTTCATGTGGTTGTTCCATACCCCCTTTTTTTACATTATGACGATTCACCTTCCTATTTAAATGGAATGCTGCCTCGTCACTAAACACAGTTAGGAAACTGCACGACTTGTCGCGAGTTCGAGGAGTGCTGTCGTGAGTGTCTACAAAACGTGGCAATACCAAGGTGAAACCGCATTCAGACGTTAAATAGGGGTGGGCGGCCATCTCTCATTACAGATGTCAAAAGTCGTAGGCTGGGCAGACTGGTAGAACAGGACGAGCGGATAACTGTGACAGAACTAACATCAGACTTTAATGCTGGACAGAGTGCAAGTGTGCCTGAACACGCAGTGCACTGGACACTGCTAACGATGGGTCTGCACAGCCGACGGCCCATGTACGTGCCAATGTTAACACCACAACATCGGAAACTACGACTGAAATGGGCACGTGACCATCGGCACTGGGCTTTGGCGTAGTGGCAGAGCGTTGCATCATCTGATGAACCCTGATATCCCCTTCATCAAGCCTATGGGAAGTCGGGAATGGTGTCGTGGGGTTTCCTACCGTGGGGTTTCCTACAAGCAGTGGCGCACTAAACCTGTCAGAGGCCCGGGCCGGCAAAACAAATTGAGGCTCCCCTTGCTGCCCCCTCCCACCCCCTCACCACACAGGAGTTCTCCGAGAGTTTCAAACGCAAACGGAAGGAAGTCCCACATTGCTTATCATCTTCATTTTGTGTCGTGATAATTTACAAGGTATAATGTTATTTTGCGTAACACTGAAAGTGCCTGCTCTCGTAATCTCGTTGCTATTATTTAATAGCTAAAAATGAATCCCTATTTCCCAAACCAAGAGGAAGGTCACTGTCTACATAAAACTTCGTTCAGTGCATGGTGGAGGGTACTTTACCTATGTATTTCAACAAAAGCCACAGTCTTGCTCTGATCTTGATGAAATTTTGTACATTTGATCTTCAAATCCAGAAGAACATCACCGTCTACGTGAAATTTCATACGGTGTATGGCGGAGGGTACCTTACAACAGAATTACACACCGTTTGACTGATCAGCCTGGGAGTTGGCTCATGTATACATGTTTTTGTGGTGAAGGCATTTATACAAGACAACGTATGCTGGATGGTGGAGGGTTGGCCTACCTTTAAATAAATTCAACATCGTTTCGTCAATCAGGTTTAAAATTGGAAGATATACGTGTTTTTTCATAGACGGGGAAAGAGGAGATGGCATGAAGGAGGCGGAGGAGGAGATGTATGGAGAGAGGAGAACGTGATGGGGGTGGGAGGGGGGAGGAGGTGCATCCAGAGAAGTGAGAGAAGCAGATTAAAAGAGAGAGGGAGCAGCAGATAAACAAAGGGGGAAGGTGGTGAATGACTAATGGATCACTGTAATAAATAGATAAATTACGGGTGTTATTGTGAATTTGATGTACTATTACAAAAAGCGGAGGAGGTGGACAGAGACGGGAAGATGGATGGAGGACAGGAGGATGGTGAGGAGGAGGAGGAAGTGTTGTGAGAGAGGGGGTAGATGGAGGAGATGGAAAGAGAGGTGGATTGGCGGAAGGAGGAGGTGGATAGAGAGACGAGATAGGACTAAATGGACAAGAAAGATGAGGGAGGAGGGGATGAACTAACATAAAAATTGGGTAGAATAAATATCCGAGCAACGCCGGGTTTACTGTTAGTAGTGTGTTTACATTTTGCGGCGTGCACTGCAGCTGTAGCGGTTATAAGCTAAGTACTGACAAACTTATTTGTGCTCTGTAATACAGTTATTAAATTTAATAGATTTCAGCGGTGTTGCGTGCCGTTTGTGGCGAAATAACAACTTAATAAACTTTTGTAATCCTTCGCTCGCTGTGTTTTAGAGAGTTTTCAGTGTGTTGAAGTCGTTAGTAATTTTCGTGCTTTAGTTTTCAACTGACGTTTATTATTCTTTCTAGTGAAATATTTCAGTAAAATTTTCATATAGTGTTTTTACTTCGCTTAGTGTTACAGTGGTAGTTTTAATTTTTTGGTTGTAGCTAATAATTTTGTGAAGTTTTGCTGGTATTAGTATTGGCTGTGTTGTAGTAGTATTAATACAAGTAGCTGCTTTCTTAGTAGGCAGAGAATTTCGAGACCATTATTGTTAGTTCTTAAATAGCTCTACTGGTGTAACTGAACTTTGGTAACATAGACGTATAGTTTTTTTTCCGGTAACTGTAAAATTTACCATGAGTGAAAAGTGTGGGCTCTGTCGTAGGTTTGTGAGTAGTGGATTACAGTGTGGGATTTGTTCAAAGTATTTTCATTGGGGGGCGGGGGGGGGGGGAATGCAGTGGGGAAGCCAGTGGTCATTTTAGGGAGATCCTCTGCTGGGAATGTAGAATCTGTAGTAGAAACAAGTTAATAGAGGAGCCGGAGCGTAAGATCTGTGCCCTTCAGGTGCAGTTACAATGCTCAAAGGAGGAACTAGATAGGTTGAGGAGGGTGAAGGGTCGTGGGGAATGGGAACTGGCAGTTGGCAAGAAGGTAGCTAGGAAGAGGAGGTACTCAGACAGTTTTACTTTGCATACATGCAATAGATACGACCAACTGTCAGAGTTGAGTGGAGAGGAGCCTCGTGTAGCCGTAGATGCAGGTAACTTGCAGCAGTCCTCAGCTATTAGGAGGTGTAGATTAGTTGCAAAGTCTAGCAGAAAGAAGGTTCTGCTGCTAGGTAGTTCCCACGGTAGAGGTGTGGGCCAGCAGTTGCAGGAAGTGTTGGGGAATGAGTGCCAGGTCACCAGCATTGTGAAGCCTAGTGCAGGGATGGCTCACGTGATTGAAAGCATAGGGGAGTTATGTAAGAATTTTACGAAAGGGGATCAGGTAGTGATAGTGGGTGGAGCAGGGAACAGTCTCGATAGCTAGGGGACTGCAACTGCTGTGTTCGGATGCAGGCTGAGTTAGCATCCCTTCGCTCCCAGCTTCAGACAGTGTTGGCTTCGGTCACACAGCTTGAGGCTGTTGCCAATGGGCATCACTGTGGGGGTCCGGATGGGGGTTTGTCGGGGACGGCCAGCTCGTCCCACGCATCCCCCGATCGGACTAAGACTCTGGTTGCCCGGAATACTGCCCACATTGAGGCTGATCCCTCACCTGTGGTAGAGTGGCAGATCGTCTCAAGGTGTGGCAGGGGGCGAAAGACATTCTGGAGGGCTGAACGGAAGG
This sequence comes from Schistocerca serialis cubense, assembly GCF_023864345.2. Classification (NCBI taxonomy): domain Eukaryota; kingdom Metazoa; phylum Arthropoda; class Insecta; order Orthoptera; family Acrididae; genus Schistocerca; species Schistocerca serialis. The sequence goes on from NC_064643.1 coordinate 125,254,406, forward strand.
CCTCTCCAGTTTGTCTGACGAACCGGTTTCAGGCTCTGTCTCAGGCTGACACTGATCTTCGGCCTGACATGGCTGCTTGTCCTGTTCCAGAGGCTGCCCCTCAGTCTGCAAGATCCGGGCGGTCGCAGAGGGTGGGCTTACTGGTAGTTGGGAGCTCCAAAGTCAGGCGCGTAATGGGGCCCCTTAGGGGTATGGCAGCAAGAGAGGGGAAGAAAACCAATGTGCACTCCGTGTGCATACCGGGGGGAGTCATTCCAGATGTGGAAAGGGTCCTTCAGGATGCCATGAAAGGTACAAGGTGCACCCATCTGCAGGTGGTCGCTCATGTTGGCACCAATGATGTGTGTCGCTATGGATCGGAGGAAATCCTCTCTGGCTTCCGGCGGCTATCTGATTTGGTGAAGACTGCCAGTCTCGCTAGCGGGATGAAAGCAGAGCTCACCATCTGCAGCATCATCGACAGGACTGACTGTGGACCTTTGGTACAGAACCGAGTGGAGGGTCTGAATCAGAGGTTGAGACGGTTCTGCGACCGTGTGGGCTGCAGATTCCTCGACTTGCGCCATAGGGTGGTGGGGTTTCGGGTTCCGCTGGATAGGTCAGGAGTCCATTACACGCAACAAGCGGCTACACGGGTAGCAGGGGTTGTGTGGCGTGGGCTGGGCGGTATTTTAGGTTAGATGGCCTTGGGCAAGTACAGAAAGGGCAACAGCCTCAACGGGTGCCGGGCAAAGTCAGGACATGCGGGGACCAAGCAGCAATCGGTATTGTAATTGTAAACTGTCGAAGCTGCGTTGGTAAAGTACCGGAACTTCAAGCGCTGATAGAAAGCACCGAAGCGGAAATCGTTATAGGTACAGAAAGCTGGCTGAAGCCAGAGATAAATTCTGCCGAAATTTTTACAAAGGTACAGACGGTGTTTAGAAAGGATAGATTGCATCCAACCGGTGGTGGAGTGTTCGTCGCTGTTAGTAGAAGTTTATCCTGTAGTGAAGTAGAATTATTATGGGTGGAGGCTACACTCAACAACCGAGCTAGGTTAATAATTGGCTCCTTTTACCGACCTCCCGACTCAGCAGCATTAGTGGCAGAACAACTGACAGAAAATTTGGGATACATCTCACATAAATTTTCTCAGCATGTTATAGTCTTAGGTGGAGATTTCAATTTACCAGATATAGACTGGGACACTCAGATGTTTAGGACGGATGGTAGGGACAGAGCATCGAGTGACATTATACTGAGTGCACTATCCGAAAATTACCTCGAGCAATTAAACAGAGAACCGACTCGTGGAGATAACATCTTGGACCTACTGATAACAAACAGACCCGAACTTTTCGACTCTGTATGTGCAGAACAGGGAATCAGTGATCATAAGGCCGTTGCAGCATCCCTGAATATGGAAGTTAATAGGAATATAAAAAAAGGGAGGAAGGTTTATCTGTTTAGCAGATTTCAGACTACCTAACAGATCAAAACGAAAATTTCTGTTCCGACATTGACAATGTTGAGTGTTTATGGAAAAAGTTCAAGGCAATCGTAAAATGCGTTTTAGACAGGTACGTGCCGAGTAAAACTGTGAGGGACGGGAAAAACCCACCGTGGTACAACAACAAAGTTAGGAAACTACTGCGAAAGCAAAGAGAGCTTCACTCCAAGTTTAAACGCAGCCAAAACCTCTCAGACAAACAGAAGCTAAACGATGTCAAAGTTAGCATAAGGAGGGCTATGCGTGAAGCGTTCAGTAACTTCGAAGGTAAAATTCTATGTAACGACTTGACAGAAAATCCTAGGAAGTTCTGGTCTTACGTTAAATCAGTAAGTGGCTCGAAACAGCATATCCAGACACTCCGGGATGATGATGGCATTGAAACAGAGGATGACACGCGTAAAGCTGAAATACTAAACACCTTTTTCCAAAGCTGTTTCACAGAGGAAGACCGCACTGCAGTTCCTTCTCTAAATCCTCGCACAAACGAAAAAATGGCTGACATCGAAATAAGTGTCCAAAGAATAGAAAAGCAACTGGAATCACTCAACAGAGGAAAGTCCACTGGACCTGACGGGATACCAATTCGATTCTACACAAAGTACGCGAAAGAACTTGCCCCCCTTCTAACAGCCGTGTACCGCAAGTCTGTAGAGGAACGGAAGGTTCCAAATGATTGGAAAAGAGCACAGGTAATCCCAGTCTTCAAGAAGGGTCATCGAGCAGATCCGCAAAGCTATAGACCTATATCTCTGACGTCGATCTGTTGTAGAATTTTAGAACATGTTTTTTGCTCGAGTATCATGTCGTTTTTGGAAACCCAGAATCTACTATGTAGGAATCAACATGGATTCCGGAAACAGCGATCGTGTGAGACCCAACTCGCTATATTTGTTCATGAGACCCGGAAAATATTAGATACAGGCTCCCAGGTAGATGCTATTTTTCTTGACTTCCGGAAGGCGCTCGATACAGTTCCGCACTGTCGCCTGATAAACAAAGTAAGAGCCTACGGAATATCAGACCAGCTGTGTGGATGGATTGAAGAGTTTTTAGCAAACAGAACACAGCATGTTGGTCTCAATGGAGAGACGTCTACAGACGTTAAAGTAACCTCTGACGTGCCACAGGGGAGTGTTATCGGACCATTGCTTTTCACAATATATATAAATGACCTAGTAGATAGTGTCGGAAGTTCCATGCGGCTTTTCGCGGATGATGCTGTAGTATACAGAGAAGTTGCAGCATTAGAAAATTGTAGCGAAATGCGGGAAGATCTGCAGCGGATAGGCACTTGGTGCAGGGAGTGGCAACTGACCCTTAACATAGACAAATGCAATGTATTGCGAATACATAGAAAGAAGGATCCTTTATTGTATGATTATATGATAGCGGAGCAAACACTGGTGGCAGTTACTTCTGTAAAATATCTGGGAGTATGCGTGCGGAACGATTTGAAGTGGAATGATCATATAAAATTAATTGTTGATAAGATGGGTACCAGGTCGAGATTCATTGGGAGAGTCCTTAGAAAATGTAGTCCATCAACAAAGGAGGTGGTTTACAAAACACTCGTTCGACCTATACTTGAGTATTGCTCATCAGTGTGGGATCGTACCAGATCGGGTTGACGGAGGAGATAGAGAAGATCCAAAGAAGAGCGGCGCGTTTCGTCACAGGGTTATTTGGTACCCATAATAGCGTTACGGAGATGTTTAACAAACTCAAGTGGCAGACTCCGCAAGAGAGGCGCTCTGCATCGCGGTGTAGCTTGCTCGCCAGGTTTCGAGAGGATGCGTTTCTGGATGAGGTATGGAATATATTGCTTCCCCCTATTTATACTTCCCGAGGAGATCACGAATGTAAAATCAGAGATATTAGAGCGCGCACAGAGGCTTTCAGACAGTCGTTCTTCCCTCGAACCATACGCGACTGGAACAGGAAAGTTAGGTAATGACAGTGGCACGTAAAGTGCCCTCCGCCACACACCATTGGGTGGCTTGCGGAGTATAAATGTAGATGTAGATGTAGCGACGGTGAATATGATGTCAGTGGTGACTTGGTTAAGATAGCTTCTCAAACTGGTGGTACTAATGTGCATTTCGTGCAACTGTTTCAGCGTCATGATCGGCCTCACCTTAATTCGGCTGTTAGGCGCGTTAATGTGGGGCTGGGGAGGGCACTGACGGCAGAGGGCATGGATCACATCTCAGTGGTGCCAGTTGGGTCTATCAGTAGATGGGGTTTCACTAGGCATGGCCTGCACCTCAATAGGTATGGGTAGGGTAGGCTGGCTAAGCTTATAGGTGACAGTGTAGTGGGTGGTGGTGGTGGTAGTGGTGTCACTCATGGAAACATTCCTATAGTAGTTGGTGTTAGAGCTGCACCTTTTTTAGATTGAAGTCAGCTGGTAGGTATACCTGCTTAAAGGAAGTCCCTCTAACTAAGGGCTCACCGTCCAAGGATGTAATGTTTCCAAGTAGAGAAGGAATTTGCATATTTCATCAAAATATAAGAGGTATTAGAGATAGTTTGTGAACTGCTAATAGATGTTAACTCTGAAATTATTAGTATATCAGAGCACCACTTAAATAATTTGATAATTCAGAGGCTTCCTTTACCAGGCTACAGATTAGCTGGCTGTTTCTCAAGGAGTTCCTTGCGGTGTGGGGAGTGGCTCTGTACGTAAAAAACAGTATTTCATTTGAATCCATAGGCGTATCACGACACTGCACGGAACAGATATTTGAAAGTTGTGCAGCATTAGTTGAATTTAGTGAAACCAAACTACTAATTGCTGTTGTTTTTAGGTCCCCTAACTCCGACTTCAGAGCATTTTTGCTTAAGCTACAGAGGGTTCTTGATTCACTTTGTAGGAAGTATCAGAAAGTAGTTCTATGTGGTGACTTGAATATTAATTTTGTACATGATTGTGCAAGAAAAAGGATGTTGGTAGATCTCCTAAATTCATATGATCTGATGCAAACTGTGTTTTTTCCAACTAGGGTGCAGGGGAACAGTAGCACAGTCATAGACAATATTTTTATTCATTCTTCATTACTAGATAGGCATTCTGTTAGTAAAAGGGTGAATGGCCTTTCAGACCATGATGCACAAATTTTAACACTAAAAGGTTTTTGTACTCAAACCAATGTCGTATTTAAATACAAACTACGTGGGAAAGTTAATCCAACAGCAATAGAGAGTTTTTCAAAACTTGAGACAAGAGTGGCAAGATGTTTATAGTGCCAATAATATAGATGATAAATACGATGCTTTCCATAACACGTTTCTCATGCTCTTTGGGAGTTGCTTTCCATTAGAACATTCTAAACGGGGTACTTGCAGTAATGGACAGCCTGGTTGGCTGACTAGTGGGATAAGGATATCATGTAGAACAAAGCGGGAATTATATCAGAATGTTAGAAGTAGTCACAATAAAGATACAGTAGGCCATTACAGACAGTATTGTAAGGTGCTTAAAAATGTTATTAGCAAGGCAAAAAGTATGTGGTATGCAAATAGAATAGCTAATTCACGGGATAAAATTAAAGCCATATGGTCAGTTGTGAAGGAAGTGTCTGGTCAGCAGCACAAGGCTGACGATATTAAGTCAGTTTGCAGTAATAATATTTCTGTTACTGATAAATAAGATATATATGTACAGTATTTAACAACCATTTTCTGAGCATTGCTGGTGAATTAAATAAAAATTTAGTATCTACAGGAAATCATATAAACTTCTTAGCAAATGCCTTTCTGAGATTGACGTCTGAAATACTCCTCTGTGATACAGACAAGAGGGAGATAGAGACAATAATCAAATCACTGAAGACTAAGGACTCTCATGGTTATGATGGAGTGTCTAGTAGAAAATTAAAGTACTGTGCTGCACATGTTAGCCCTGTATTTAGCCATATTTGTAATTTTTTCTTTAGGAATGGTCAGTTTCTTGATTGATTAAAGTACTCAGTAGTAAAGCCGCTTTATAAAAAGGGAGTAAGGGATAATGTAGATAATTTTAGACCTATTTCTATGCCATCAGTGTTTGCAAAAGTTATCGAAAAGGCTGTGTATGCAAGGTTAATTGATCATTTTATATCACACGATTTGCTATCAAATGTACAGTTCGGCTTTAGAAGTAGTTTGACAACTGAAAATGCTATATTCTCTTTTCTCTGTGAGGTACTGGGTGGGCTAAACAAACAGTTTCGAACGCTTGGCGTATTTTTTGATTTAACAAAGGCATTTGACTGTGTTGATCACACAATATTGCTCCAGAAGTTGGACCATTACGGAGTAAGGGGAGTAGCTCACAGTTGGTTCACCTCTTACTTTAGCAACAGGCAGCAAAAGGTCATTATTCACAATGTTGATAATGGCTGTGATGTGGGATCTGAGTGGGGTACTGCCAAGTAGGGGGTGCTCCAGGGATCAGTGTTGGGGCCACTCCTGTTCCTTATTTATATAAATGATATGCCCTCTAGTATTATGGGTAACTCTAAAATATTTATGTTTGCTGATGACACTAGCTTGGTAGTAAAGGATGTTGTGTGCAACATTGACTCGGTTTCAAGTAGAGCAGTACATGACCTCAGTTCATGGCTTGTAGAAAATAAACTAACGTTAAATCACAGTAAGACTCAGTTTTTACAGTTTCTAACACACAATTCAACAAAACCTGACGTTTTAATCTCACAGAACGGGCATATGATTAGTGAAACTGAACAGTTCAAATTCCTAGGTGTTCAGATAGATAGTAAGCTGTCGTGGAAAGCCCACGTTCAGGATCTTGTTCAAAGACTTAATACTGCCATTTTCACTATTCTAACGGTATCGAAAGTTAGTGATACTTCGACATGTAAATTTGTCTACTTTGCTTATTTTCATTCATTTATGTCGTATGGTATTATGTTTTGGGGTAACTCTTCCCATACTAGAAGGATATTTTTGGCTCAGATACTGGCGGTTCGGGCAGTAAGTGGTGTGAGTTCACGAACCTCTTGTCGACCTCTGTTCACGAGTCTGGGTATTTTGACATTGGCTCTCAATATCTGTATTCCTTATTGTCCTTTCTTGTTACCAATACTAGTTTATTCCCAAGAATAAGCAGCTTTCACTCGGTTAATACTCGGCAGAATGCATTTGGATTGGACTTCCTTAACTCTTGTGCAGAAAGGTGTGCAGTATACTGCTGCATCCATTTTCAATAAGCTGCCACTCGAATTCAAAAATCTTAGCAGTAATCCACGCGCTTTCAAATCTAAACCGAAGAGTTTCCTCATGGGTCACTCCTCCTATACTGTCGAGGAGTTCCTTGAAAAATTAAGCTCACTCTTATTGTATTGCTGATAGTGTTTGCTTAAACATATCGACTGACTTTTTTCAGGTTCATGAACATTTATTTTTATCTGTTATTATTTTTATGTTGTAATTTCATGTACTGACACGTTCCATGACCTTGGAGATTTGCTCCTCAATTTGGTCCTACGGAACTTGACGTGTAATTAAATAAATATTTCCGCACGAGACTGTGGATGTCGTATCCCCTTTCGAGCTATCGACTTGTGTTACGACGACCACGAGCCATAGGTAAATAATGAGGTGTCCTGTTGCCGTACGTTAACGTCAGTTATATTGCAGTCTCCCTACTGTGCAATAAGAACCTGCCCCGCAGACTCCACAGTATAAAGTGCGGGGTAGGATACCTCTCGCAATGGGATGATAATTCCAAGCACATCTTCAATGCATTTTCGTCGAGGATATGAACAATTCGTAGAAGAAGGTGATAGATCTGTCCAATTTTCGAGGCCATTCAAAACTTTTTGCAACCACCACAAGAGATCTGAGACATCAGCTACGGATGGCGCAGATAAGAGATGTCAATATTGATGCTGTAAATTGAAGGTGGTAGCATATATATGGCCTGATACAGTAATTGTAGTTGTAGTTGCAGCGGTAGCAGGACAGATGGTTGCAGTAATCATTCTCCTAATAACGTTAACCGTTACTATTATTAATTAAGCTATTTGTATCATGCTCATATTACAGCTGTTTACGATATGTTATTTGCGTTAATTTTAATTTTCGTGTCGACTTGATCACTGTCTTAGAGGGTACAGTTCGATGATCTATTGCCTTGTCTCCCTACACTCGTACTGTTTTAACAATGATGAAAGCGCTCACACTTCATTATTTTATGAGTGTGACTAGTCCACTTATATTTTATGTAGCAGACTGGCCACACTGTCGGGCGCAGCATTATTTTACTGTCTCCAGATCGCATAGTGTCAGGTCAGTAAGCATGAGATTAATTTCCACCAAGTATGGGTCATTACTCTTTGCCCTGCTACGTCCAGATCCCTCCACTTTTCCGTTAGTGGGCCATGAGATCGTAGCGCTATTGGTATTCTTTCTCATGGCCTGAATTCGATTACTAGCCTCCCTCATCTTTGCAATGGTACCTATGAACCACGAGACATGCTCCTTGTTTTATCTGATATGGTATCGCCCATAAGATTAATTGTACGAAACTCATCATTTACTCTAATTACGTATCATCTAAAAATTCTCGCTATCATTTCAAGAAATCAACTTGAAAGCTATTAGAGAGAGAACATCTTGGTTTATTGTAAAACATTTTTCTGTGTTAGGCCAGAATTTCCATGTATGTCCCACTCACTGTTCGTAGAACATCAACGCGGTATTCGTGTTCTGTCCATAAACGGGTCATCATTGCAGCATCAACAGTTCTGATTGCTTCATTGCATCGCGCACGAAAGGTAGCAGTGTCATTTGACTGGCGTTGTATACTACACGCGACTCTGGACGTAATCTCACAAAACAAGTCTAATGGTATGACATAGGGAGAGCACGGGAGACATGCGATGGCACCATCACGACCCATACACATCTCAAGAAATGTGTCATTCAGCACACTCTGCACGTTCAAACTTCAATGTAGGTGTGCACCATCATGCTGGAAAATGATCGACAGTTGCAAGTCTTCGATCTGTGGTAGGAGGAACTTTTCGAACACGTCCAGGTAAACATTTTACGTTATGATTTCTTCTGCAAAGAAAAATGGACCTATTATCATATCGTACATCACGACACACCAAACATTAAGCCTCAGGCTGTCACGGATGTGGTCACATGTGTTCTGTGGGTTTTAGGAGCCGAATCACATGTCCAGAAATGTGGAACTTTGCTTCATCTGCATAAGGCACTTTTTCAGGTAGTCATTGTTAGCATTTATAGAGGCCACCGTGGAACACGCCAGTACATTCTAGGAAGGAGGACTGTTTGGCTACAGTGCTTGAGCCTTGAACTACTTGCACATTGTCCCGCTTATGTAACACTTTATGGACAGTTTGTCCTGCTTCCTGCAATTCGCGTAATGCACGAGAAATTGTCTTCTGGAGAGTTGCATAGGAATGCAGTCGCACTCTGTCAGCACGTGCTTGAGACACAAGGGAGCGTCCACTTCAAGGACTGCCTATTTCTTTAAAGCTTTTGAACGACCTCATTATGATTGCTTTTCCCGATTGTCCCCCACCATACAGGTGTCGATAATTCTGAAGCACCGTTATCATGTATTTACATTTTGTATACCAGATGACACATAACGCCTTCCCCCGATATGCCGCAGTTTTGATGCACTTCAAGTCAAATATGTCCGGCCCCGGTCGCTGAGTGGTCAGCGCGACAGAATGTCAATCCTAGGGGCTCGGGTTCGATTCCCGGCTGGGTCGGAGATTTTCTCCGCTCAGGGACTGGGTGTTGTGTTGTATTAGTCCACAAGCAGATAGATGCTATCTGATTGTAGTGTTAACCCACTACCAGAATGCTGACAGCTAGCTGTACCATTAGTCCACAAGCAGAGACCTGTGAGTTGCCTGTAGTAATGGTCCAGCAGCAAAGAGATGAGAGCTGGCTGTAGCGATAATATAGCACCTGAGAGCTGAGAGCTGGTTGTAGTTGTTTATCATCAGAGAGCTGATATTAGTGTTAATTCACCAGCAAAGAACTAAGAGCAAATTGTAGCGTTAGCCTACTAGCAAAGACCTGAGAGCTGGCTGTAGTGTTAATCCATTGTCAGGAAGCTTAGAGTTGGTTACAGTTGTCGTCCATCGTCAGAGAGCTGAAAGCTGACTTTAGTGTTAGTCCCCCAGCAAAGATCTAAGAACTGGCTGTAGTTTTACTCTGTCAGTAGAGTCCAAAGCTGGCTTTAGTTTCCATTCATTGTCAGAGAGCTGAGAGCTGTGTTTAGTGCTAGTTCACCAGCAAAAACCTGAGAGCTGGATTTAGTATTAGTCCACCAACAGAGAGCTTAGAGCTGCTTGTAGTTGACACCCATCATCAGAGAACTGGAAGCTGGTTTTAGTGCTAGATGTACCAGCCATGAACAGAGGGCTGGCTGCAGTGACAGTGCACCGGCAAAGAGCTGAGAGCTGGCTGTAGTGTTACCTGACCAGCTGAGAGCCAGTTTTAGTTGTCGTCCATCGTTACAGAGTTGTGGGCTGGCTTTTGTGTTAGTCCACCAGCAAAGAACTAAGAGATGTCTGTAGTGTTAGTCCTCTACCAAAGAGCCATTAGCTTGTTGAAGTCTTCCTCCATCATCAGAGAGATGAGTGATGACTTGAGTATTTGTCCGTCATCCGAGAGGCGGCTGCAGTGTTAGTCCACCAGCAGGGATCTTAAGAGTTGGCTATTGAGTTAGTCCACCAGGAGAGAGCTGACGACTGGCCATGGTTTTAAAGCATCAGCAGAGAGCTGAGATCTGGCCATAGTGTTGATCCACCAGCATTAGCCGAGGGCTGGCCGTCGCGGAGCGTGCAGCGTCCGGGCAGCGGCAACGGCAGCGGCAGCGGCAGAGCGTCGCTGTCCAGGGCAGGCCAGGGCTGGGGGCAATCAATAGCGGCAGGCTGAGGCTGGCGCGGGCAGCGGGCTGGCTGCGTCTGCATCTGCCGCGCTCCTCAGGAGCACGCCGGTTGCCCTGTACGCTACCTGTCTGTTACATGGCTGTGTAAAGCAGTGTCATGGTGGGGTTCCTTTTCTATTTGCAACTTGAACTTCCTTCGTTTTCCAACCTTTCTTACCTGTTCTCAAATTTGGAAGTTCTGCTCGTAATGCTGTATTTTTTTGTTCTGCATTCGAAACTAATAAAGATACCACCTTAAAAGCCACACATACAATGAGGTGACAAAAGTCATGCGATAGCGATATGTGCATATACAGGTGCCGGTAATATACCAAGGTGTGAAAGAGCAGTGCATTTGTGGAGCTGTCAAATGTTCTCCTGTGATTCATGTGAAAAACTTTGCGACCTGATTACGGTCGCACGACAGGAATTAACAGACTTTGAACACGGAATGACGGTCGGGGTATTCCGTTTCGGTAACCGTTAGGAAATTCAATGTTCCGATTTGTACAATGTCATTAGTGTGGCAGAAATATCAAATTTCAGTCACTATACCGCTCAACCCGGAAAACGCAGTGGTCGTCGGCCTTCACTTAACGACCGAGAGCAGCGGCGTTTGCATAGAGTTATCAGCTACTTAACATTACGTGAATTAACTGCAGAAATCAATGTGGAACGTACAACGAACGTATTACTTAGGATACTGCGGCGAAATTTGGCGTTAATGGGCTATGGCAGCAGACGATCGAAGCGAGTGCCTTTGCTAACAGCACGCCATAGCCTGCAGCGCCTCTCCTGGGCTCGTGACCATATCGGTTGGACCCTAGACTATTGGGAAACCATGGCCTGCTCCACTGAGTCCTGATTTCAGTTATGAGCCGATGGTAAGGTTCGACTGTGGCGCAGATACCACGATGCCATGGACCCAAGTTGTCAACAGACCACTGTGAAGCTGTTGATGGCTCCTTGGTGTGCACTTTTTTTTTTACGTGTAATGGACTGGGTCCTCAGGTCCAACTGAACCTATCGTTTACTGTAAACCGTTATGTTCGGCTACTTGAAGACAATTTGCAGCGTCGGCTGTTGTGGCCGAGCGGTTCTAGGTGCTTCAGTCCGGAACCGCGTTGCTGCTACGGTCGCAGGTTGGAATCCTGCCTCGGGCATGGATGTGTGTGATGCCCTTAGGTTAGTCAGGTTTAAGTAGTTCTAAGTCTAGTGGACTGATGACCTCAGATGTTAAGTCCCATAGTGCTCAGAGCCATTTGAACCATTTGAACAATTTGCAGCCATTCATGGATTTCATGTTCCCAAACAACGATGAAATTTTTATGGAGGACAATGCGCCATGTCCTCGGGCTACAATTGTTCACGATTGGTTTGAAGAACATTCTCGATAATTTGAGCCAATGATATGGCGACCCAGATCGCCCGACATGAATCTCATCGAACATTTCGTGCACAAAGTCCTGCACCGGCAACACTTTCGCAGTCATGGACGGCTGTAGAGGCAGCATGGCTCAGTATTTCTGCAGGGAACTTCCAACGACTTGTTAAGTCCAGGCCACGTTGAGTTGCTGCACTACGCTGGGTGAAAGGACATCCGACACGATATTAAGAGGTATCCCATGACTTTTGTCAACTCGGTGTATAATTCATGTGTATCTGGTGCTTTATTTCCAATGGCTGGCACTACTGAGTTAAATGTATCAGTGAGTGTTACGTGACTAAAGTGACACCCCTCGAAGAGAAAGCCCATGTTTATGCCGAGTTGTAACCGTTAGTTATTGTGCGAAGAGAGTTTCGTTCGGAACATAAAAAAGAACAAAATCATTTATCAAAAGTATAAAAACACGACATAGTTTCTGGATACCATTTTTTTTATCATCAGTCTACTGACTGGTTTGATGCG